>NC_072398.2:53899166-54522500 GCF_028858775.2 Pan troglodytes
AGAGTAAGTTAGAATAATTCACACAATAATAGAAGATAAAATTGATATCATACTGTTTCAGAATTAAACATGATCTAGTCTAGCTTCCCCTTCATGGGATTATAAAGTGATTTCTGGGAATTCTCCTTGTGGTGGCAGAGAAATAAATAGGTACGACTTTATGTTCTCTTTAGTTAGAAATATAAAGCAGCTCTTTTATTTTTAAAATCTGTTTTAGATATTTTTCTTCTATCTATATGTACAATTTCTTATAAGCAACAAAGGTAAGGACAAGGAAAAAAATGAAAGCATCCTAATCATTCAATGGACTTTAAATATTCTGAGGATATCAAACTTCTGAGATATTGAATAATTTCTCCGAAATCAGATAGCTCACAAACTTTGGATTACAAAAACTTTCTTCGAAGTTGAATGCCTTATAGAATTTTTTAAAATATGGTTTAGTCTTTAGAACTCTAGCCTTCTTTCAATAAATTAGTCCACATATTTTTGGCTTTCCATACAAGTTTAGTGATATCAAGAACAATGAGAAGTCCAAAATCTTTCCCTACTTGTAAACTAACCTGTCAGTTTGCCACGATTTCAGGGATGCTGGTAGAAGAAACAAGACAACTGGATCAGAGACAAAAGACAGGTTGTTATTCACAGTAATAGTTATAACAAAAGTATCAGGTTTTTTTGCTGGATATTGAAGCCTAAATTCTCAGTGTGATGAGAAGAAGGACAGATAAACAAGCATAGATAGAAGGATGTGTTACAGAAAAGGCCTCTGAATTAATGTAAACTGAGTTTTCTTTTATAATGGGCCTATGTAACCTTTGTCCTAGTCTTCATTATATTGTACAATCAGCATACTTATACTTTTCCCTGGGGAGAGTGACAATGTCTACCAAGGTGTTTGCTATATAAACATATTTGAAAAGGTAATCTAGAAAAATAGCCATCACTACCTCTCCTCACAAGAAAATATGCCAGAGATTCATAGGTATTTGTATCACTGCACATGGTTGCAGTTTTGTACATAATGATTAAATAGCCTTTTAGAATTGATGTTATAATTTTAATTTCAAGAAATATGAAGGTATACAGACTTCTACAGTGGTGAATTCTGCAAAAATGCTTTCCTGAACATTAAAGTGATAGTTTCAATTCTTAACAAGAACAGGCTTGAAGAGACAGAAAAATCCATTACATACTTTGCTTGCTTTCATATAAATATTTTAAACAGCTTGATTGGCCGGGTGTGGTGACTCACGCCTGTAATCCCAGCACTTCAGGAGGTCGAGGTGGGAAGACAGCTTTAGGTCAGAATTTCAAGACCAGCCTGGGCAACAGCATGAAATCCCATCTCTACTGAAAATATACAAAATTAGCCAGGTGCAGTGATGCATCCCTGTAGTCCCAGCTACTCAGGAGGCTGAGGTGGGAGAATCTTCTGAGCCTGGGAGGTCCAGGATGCAGTGAGCCTTGATTGTGCTACTACACTCCAGCTTGGATGACTGGGTGTGGCCCTGTCTCAAAACAAAAACCAAGCAAACGAAACAAATGAACAAACAAACAAAAAAAGTTTGGTTAAGGTGTGTTGATATACAACAAACTGCACATATTGAAAGTGTATAATTTGATGAGTTTTATTGCATGTATACAACTGTGAATCTGACATCACAATCAAAATGATAAACAGATCCAAGTAGGGAGCATTTGATGGGTATACATTTAATTTCAATTTTATTTTATTTTGTTTTAGGCCACGTCCCTTCTTTGTTTCTTATACGTTTAATTTCTTAATATAGTTAAATTTATTAATTTTTTCCTTTGTGGTTAATGTTATTTTCTTTTTTTTTTTTAACTTATTCTAACTTCAGGGGTACAAGTGCAGGTTTTTTACATAGGTAAACTTGTGTCAAAGGGGTTTGTTGTATAGATTAATTCATGGCCCAGGTATTAAGCCTGGTACCCATTAGTTATTTTTTCTGATCCTCTTTCTTCTCCCACCTCCAAAAGCCCAAACTCCAAAAAGTGTGTGTTGTTCCCCTCTTTGTGTCCATGTGTTCTCAATATTTAGCTCCCTCTTATAAGTGAGAACATGTGGTATTGGGTTTTCTGTTCCTGTGTTAGTCTGCTAAGGATGATGGCCTCCAGCTCCATCCATGTTCTCGCAAAGGATATGATCTCATTCTTTTTATGGCTGTATAGTATTCCATGGTATATATGTACCACAGTTTCCAAGGCAATTGTACCATTTAAATTTCCACAACTATGTAGGAAAGTTCCAGTTTCTTCATTAGATTATCAATATTTACTGTGGTTAGGCTTTTTAATTCTAGTCATTCTAAAAGTGTCTAGCTTTATGCCTCATTGGAGTTTTAATTAAGAGTCTAAAGGGGTATGTGAGTGTGTGTTTGTGTTTTCAGTTTGGGTAAAGGTTTATCAATATTATTGATCTTAGCAAACAAACAGCTCTTGCTTTTAGATAGTTTGACTTTATATTTTATTGATTTCCTCTCTGATATTTATTATTGATGTATTATTTTCTTTCAACTACTTATTTTTGGCTTAGTATGTTTTATTTTCCTTGATTTGAAAATGAAGACATTAATGTGAGACTTTTCTACGTTTATTATGCAGGCATTAAATATGTATAATTTTCCTTTTGATTTTTTTTTCTTTTAGTCATGTGATATTTAGAGGGTTTTAGTTTCCAAATAATTGTGGATTTTATGGAAAATTTTATTTTAATACACTTACATTGTAATTGGAAAAATTTTGTATGCCATAAAGACTTTGAAATTGTTTTTGTCCTAGAATATGGTCTATCTGGTTAAATTGTTCCATCTACTCATTTTCAACAAAAATTTTGATGTAATTCATATTTTAGAACTTCTGTAAATAACATCTTCTTTTCTGTGCCCTTTTTAAAAGATATGTTTCTCCTTAATACTGCTTTTGTACTATTTGATTATGGTGTTCCTTGTGGTTTTCTCTTCATTTTTCTTATGCTGGAGATTGCTAAAATTCTGAAATCTTATTGTGTATAGATTTCATCGCATTTGGAGACACGTTTAAGTGATAATTTCTTCAACATTGTTTAGATTCTAACCTCGCATTTCTCGTTTCAGGACTGCATATTTACCAGCTTGCTTTAAGTTATCACCTACATCAATAATATCCTGTTGCTTTTGTTTTCTCTTTTTAATTTTCTTCTCTCACTGTGTTTATTTTGGAGAGCTTCTATTGCTATGTCTTCAGGTTCACGAATGCTTTTTTACAATGTGTAATCTGTCTTTCATCATATCCAATGTATTTTCATCTCAGACATTGTAATTTTCATCTCTAGAAGTTAGAAAGTTTAATTTGCATTATTTAATGTCATCTTTGTTCTAATTTTGAACACACGCAATTGAGTTAAAATAAATCTTTTAATGTCTGTTTGTCCTACTTTAAATACTTGCTTCTTACTTTTTATTGGTTTTCAGACATTGTGAAGTTTACATGGTTCTGTCCTACAGATATGTATTTATATAAATATTCCTGTACTCTATTTGGAGATTTAGAATTATTTGGAATTTTTTTGATCCTCTGTGTCTTCTTTTTAAGATTTATTAATGGGAACTTCTTCAATACTCTGCGTAATTATTTTCCACCACTGAGGCAATACTATTCTATATACAATACCAATATCTCATAAATACTGATATTTTTTAGTTTGGATGATGAGAACATTAACCTATACTGACCCTGCATAAGTGACATGCTTTGTTAAATCTGAGCCTTCTGATGTTTTTTTTCCGGGGCCTCAAGTGGTTACCTCACACCTATGCACTGATCACTACTTATCTGAATGCTTGAAGGCACCTTCTGCAGATCTCTGGAATTCTTTTTGTGCAACTCCTCTCTCTGATCCCCTGACCTATGGACATTAATCTTGGTCTCCCTGAACTCTCAGTTATACCTTTTCAGCCTGTGCTCAGCTCACTGAGAGTCGAGATTAACTCCAACATGCCCAGCAATGCATTATCTTATGTAAAATTGGGTTTAAACATGAATTTACAGTACAAATACTTACATATTTTAATAACACACAATGTAAAGTATGTTCATAACACAATTTTTGCCCAATAATCAAGTCATTTCAAATCATTTCTGGAGTAGTTGTAAACATGTTAAATACCGTCTCCACTTCAGTAAGACTTCTATCTATATAAGACATGGAATAACTTTCTTACGCATACATACAAACAAAAATGTATTTATCCTTTTTCTTGGATATATTTTATATAGTACATAAGTTTTTTGTTTGTTTGTTTGTTTGTTTTTTGAGACTGAGTCTCACTGTGTCACCCAGACTGGAGTGCAGTGGCACGATCTCGGCTCACTGCAACCTCCGCCTCCCGGGTTCACCCCATTCTCCCGCCTCAGCCTCCGGAGTACCTGGGACTACGGGCTCCTGCCACCTCGCCCGGCTAATTTTTTTGTATTTTTAGTAGAGACGGGGTTTCACCATGTTAGCCAGGATGGTCTCAATCTCCTGACCTCGTGATCCGCCCGCCTCGGCCTCCCAAAGTTCTGGGATTACAGGTGTGAGCCACCACGCCTGGCCATACATAAGTTTAAATATAAGACAAATGTGTCAATCTTTTGATCTCTATTAATCTCACCCTGGTCAATAAGATATATAATTTATCAATTGTTGTAATTAATTGCTTATTTCTAGTTTAAGTATATGTACTTAAACTAGAGATTTTAATGTTCTTCTCTCACTGTGTTTATTTTAGAGTTTCTATTGCTATACCTTCATGTTCACGAATGCTTTTTTACAATGTGTAAGTATTTATACTTAAACTAGAAGTAAGCAATTAATTACAACAATTGATAAAATGCTAATCTCAGGAAAATTAAAGTTTCTTTTTAAAAGGCATTTCCTCATCCCCTCTTTCAACATGAAAATTAGGTAATTTTATATTTAGGTCACCTTCAAGATCAAAACTCCCAAGCATTTAGCCAGAGGATGTTCAATACCTTTTACATAAACTCCCTTTCATTCCCACAGGTAGTTCTATACTGAAACCATTCTTTTGTTCCAATCTCAGAGTCAATTAATGTATTAGAAAAACCTTATAAACTGTATATCTTATTATTTCATAGTTCATGCTAGGGCCACTACAAGTATTTCTGTAACCATTTAAAAACATAAGTCCTCGACCCAAGGATGGGAAAATTCCCAGAATCTTCAGTGAAAAAATTGATGCAATGACATATCACTTATTGAGAAGCTATCATGCAGCAGGCTCTCACCTTATTTACACATCACAACAGCCCTGAAAAGCACACATGATTTTTTTTTTTCTATTTTACACATGAAGAACTGCAGATTAAAAGAAAGTAGGTAGCCTACTTTGGTAAGCAAGCTAACAAATACATTGCAGGCATTTTAATCCAGCTGTATTTTGAAGTTTGCAATTGTGTCTGATCGATTGTTTGAAGCTGTTTTAGGTTGGTAGAAATTGTGACCAAAGCAATCCTGTAGCAGGAAGACAAACATTACTGCCACGTCATCTGTCTCTCAACTACATATTATGATACTTAAATTAACTCTTATAAGGAAATTCAATAAAAAGTACCTGACAGTTTTTGCTTTCTATTTTATTTTTCAGATAACTTAAGATATTAAATATTTTATTGTTCAAAGCAGTGTGCTAAAGTATTTTAACAAATACACTACTATTTTTGTGGTTTGCTCTATACTTCTTATATTCTCCATGTATTCATTTAAATTCATAATCTGGTATTTGTATAATTTGTTCTTATTTCAGCATCAGACATAAGCCATTACTCTTAAAGCAATAATAGTTAAAAATTGGCCCCAAGTTACAATAAAATAGAAAATGCAAAACTCTCTGCCCTTGATCTTTAGGAAAAGTTAAAAAGCTTTGAGAATAAATCTGAATGTCATTATCAAAGGAATGTCATTTTGATACAATATTTACATCAGTGTACTTAATCTGGTATTAAGGTAGTTCTGATTTTCTCTTTTAATATAATGTTTCTAATTATCAGTAATTTAAACTAATTTTAGTACACAGCTATTATTTAAAAAGACAAATGCTTAGCATGAAAAATGGCATGATCTTTTCATTATTGCTTTGTCAGGACATTTCTTTAGAGATATTTATTCATTTCCAAAGCTCTCTGTGTCTTCAAAGAGCTCAGCAAAGTATAGTTTGTTCTTGGTGTGACTCCAAGCTTATGCATTAAAAAGGAAGATTTATGATGTAGGATATTGTGATGTGAGTTACATAACAAAGTAGAATTTTTTTTGTAGAAAGACAAATTGTACACATTTGAGAAATGTCCATTAAAGACAGGAAGAATTGTGTTTATGTGCAGTGATAATTTGGGACTTTATCCTGCTAAATATTCTCAGAATTGTTTATATGCTTTAGAACTCATGAGATGAAATGTCCTTACTAAAATATTCACATTGAATATGACTAGATGATTCCATGTAGCACAAAAAAATGGAAAAGTGTGTTTGAAATTCATCATTACATCTCTAAGAATAATTGCTTAACTTATTGTCTTCTTGACTTAAACCTGGGGCATATAGAGGTAGATAGTGCCACTTGGGCATATTTAGGCCCTTCGACTAACCTTTTTTGCTCAAGTCATTGTAATCTACTCTGTGATGATATTTTAACAAAAGAAAAACTATGAAAAAATAGAGTGATTAATCAGAATGGTTTGAATTCTTTATAAGATTATATGAAGGAGTACTTATATTCCTACCCAGGAGTGGTTATCAACTCAAATCTTTACGTGCAGTAATTATGGAATGATTATCTTGAATGGGAGAGAAGCAGACTGGCAAAAAAGTACATTGTATTACCTTGTGTTTATTTGTAGACACTGCTCCTTAACATTTTTTGACGCAATAACAACAAAAAAACACAATTAGCAATAATGAAGACAGAAACTGAGTACCTGAAGCCTCATTAAAAGAAGACTGTCTAATCAATGTAATCATATATAATGGCAGACTTCATTGCACAAATTTAATATAAAAAAGTTAGTTGTGGGATTTCTCTTATTTCTCTGATCTCTATTTTAATCACAGAACTACTGTTCTCTCAGGGCTTTGTGTTAGCTTTGCCTGCCAATGGTGATAATCCAAAACCCAGCATCTAGGGCAGGGCCCTGAGGTCTGGATTTCCATCATCCCCCTTTCCCATGGGCCTTGCTTACTACATTTTAAAATATCAGAATGTTCTAATTTCAATACCAGGTAGTTTTATGCTTTCCTATAAAGTTAAAACACTGAGTATATAATTTATGTTACTGCTATTAGAAAAAGGCATAACAATACTATATATGGTATGGTGACATTTATGAAAATGAAAAGATATGCATAATAAGTTATTTATGGAAACACATAGGAAAAGGTCTAAAAGAACACACAAGACTCAAGGAATATTCCTAACAGAGAAGTGAAATCTAATGGGGTGAAATGGATATTTTTTCCTCCTAAGTATGTATTTTCTAAATTAAAACATATATATGCAATTTTTAATTAGAATATGTAAAGCAAAAGCTATGCAAAAATCAAATGCCATAAAAACAAAAGTAATTTTTTAATTTTAGTTATAAAATGTGTCTTTAAACATCAGAAACTCTTAAAATACACCATGCCTATTTGTACACTTAGGTATGATTGCTATTTTAATACGCTCTCTAAAAATTTAAGAATTGCCATATAGTGTTATGAATGTTTTATCTCTCAGATATAAGTGTAGGTGATATCATTAAACAAATCAAATTCAGTGCTAATAAACTATATTTATTTCAGAATTGTAAAATGCTTTAATCTTTTAAAGCAAAATCAATATGAGAATGGTAAAAATCCACCTGGATTCTGATGTTAAGTATATACAGCTGGAAACACTAAAAATAAAAATAGTGGCCTGAAGCAATTTTGTAGGATCCATTTTTCTAAGCTTCTGGCCAAAAGAAAATACTTTTTTACCTTATTACTGAAAGCAATAAAGTTCCCAGGAAAATGGAGGAATGCTATTAGGTAGATTTTAATTTTCTTTAGAGGAAGGCTTCTGGCATGCTTTTTCTTGTTGTTGTTTAATTTCCAAAAATACAATGATTATTTAAAGGAGATTTATTTTCATTCAATTGTTTATTACTGAGTGTTATGTTATTGAATGGGTCCCAGATGTCACTTAGTTTTTTGGAGTGATGGAGCTGTGCAAAAATTCTTACTCAAGTCACACTATTTATTTTTAATACATGGAAGATTACCAAAAGACAACAAACTCTATTTTAAGTTAACCATAAAATTCTCATCTTAAATAAAATTAGCTGCTTAAAAAAAATATATATATATAGATGTATTCATCTTTACATATTAACATGTACAAAATATATATGCATATCTTAGAATTTCTATATCTACATCTAAATCTGTGTTCATTTCGTTACACGTCCCAAACGGGGGGCGGGGGGGAACAATGGATGTAGGCATGTAAAGTTACTGTTAACTGTACATAATATTAGGAATTTATTAACAGCCTTAACATTTACCCATGTGCTGGGAAAACAGGAATTTCCTTTTTTAGACACACATTCGTTTAATTAAAAATCACTGTTACATAGAGAGAGACTTGATATATAGACTTTTTTTAAGGTCAGCTTTTATCATGTACCCTTTTTTTAAGATCACCTTTTACCATGTACCCTTTGGTATGTACCCTTTGGTATAAAAAGTTTTGGGCTCTATCTTAAAGGTTAAAGCAGAAAGGTAATTCCAATGTCCAGAGAAGTATAAGAAGTAAAGTCACCAAGGCATGAAAAGAAAATAAGATGAGGATATTCAAGGTTTCAAAGCATATTTTGAGGAGTAATCCTATTATAAATGTTTAATGTTGCTCTAAATATTTAAGAATTATCTTTCTGAAAGAAGAGAATTTCAGCAGCACTATAGCTTAATTATGAGTCAATTTTGTAATCTTTTTACACTGCTGCTATCATACTTTGTTTTTTACCAGAAGAGTTATAAGAAATTTTTTGCAAGAATTATTTTTATTTTAATCCAAAGAGCGAATAACGGTAATTTAACTCAATGCAGAGTGGACAATAATTCAAGGAGAAGAAACTGAACTCAAGCCTCCTTGGGTAATTTCTGTTCTCTATGTACTCCGTATTCTTACCTCTATCTTTAGCCTTAGACCTATGTTCAATTTCATACATACTGCAGTACGGTGGAAGGAACGTGTACATTGGAGTCTGAAAGTAAGTAAATTCAGTTATATTATTTAATAGCTCTGTGATTGTTATGGACTTAATTGTGCCCCCCATATAAGTCGTGTGGTGAAGTCCTAACCCACAATACCTTAGAATGTGACTGTGTTTGGACAGTGGTCCTTTAAAAAGTAATTAAGGGTAAATGAGGTAGTATGGGGAGCCTTAATCCATCCTGACTGGTGTACTTATAAGAAGAGAAAGAGACACCAGGAAGGTGAACACACACACAACTTAAAGGCCATGTGAGGATACAAATAAAGCAGTCAACTCCAAGCCAAGAAGGGAGGCCTCAGGAGAAACCAACCCTACTGACACCTTGATCTTGGACTTTCAACCTCTAGACTGTGAGAACAAAAATGATTAAGCCACCCAGTCTGGTATTTTGTTATGGCAGTATTAGCATGCTGAGAGAGTGACCTTGAAGAAGGTCATATTACACTATTGAGTCTTAATTCCTTTAGCTATTTATGAATTGTGTAGGATAATTGATTGTATTAATGAAAATAGAAAATAATCTAAAGGATGGAATGTGCAGTGGTGCGATCTCGGCTCACTGCAAGTTCTGCCTCACCGGTTCACGCCATTCTCCTACCTCGGCCTCCCGAGTAGCTGGGACTACAGGCACGCACCACTACGCCGGGCTAATTTTTTGCATTTTTAGTAGAGATGGGGTTTCACCGTGTTAGCCAGGAAGGTCTCAATCTCCTGACCTCCTGATCTGCCCGCCACGGCCTTCGTATGTTTATGCTCTCATTTCCAACTCCAATTATTACTCATTAAACTCATTCACCCCAATTGTTCATTGTGTGAAACTAAGAAAGGGCAGAGAAAGTGGGAGTAGGATAAAAAGTTAACGGGCAAAAGCATCTAGAGATATTTTGTTTGCATAGAAATCACAAAATATTTTCCAAATAATATGATATTTTGTTTCTATTTTACTCAAGTTCCAATAATCGTATTCTTGGTGAACGAATTATTTATTTTCCTCTTAAAACAAAAAAAATTAGGCTGGGTGTGGTGGCTATACCAGCACTTAGGACACTGAGACAGGTATATTAAAAAATTATAATTAAGTCCTCTGTTTCTTTCACTTCCCACATCCATTCCATAACAATCTCCTGATATTACTAGCTTAACTTTCAGAATTTGACCACTGCTCACCAGTCCACCTCTGCTAGGTCTAGTGCAACTCTTTCCTGAACTATTTAATTAGCATTTATTACTCTCTTTCTCTCTCTCTCTCTCTATATATGTATATATTTGTATGTGTGTATATATGTGAATAATATATAATATACAAAATGTATTTTATATATTATGTGAATGAGTCTTCATAAAATTAATTTTTCAAATCAAAAATAATTAGAACAATTCTATCGATGTATACTTATATGTCTAACTGCTTCACTTGGTTTAAAAATGAATGAAACTGTTTTATCCAGTTGAAGGACTAAAGAGTTTACTATGGGCCAGGTACTGTTATCATTATTTTATGACATATCTTAATTATAGTAACAAATCTAAATGGTAGATGATATTATTATCTCTATTTTACCTATCAAGTTACTGAAGCACATATTGAATAGTTACCCTGTTTTTTCTTATGTAGTAAGTAGTATATTTGAAGTTTGAGTTTACAAAATTTGTTTCTAGGACCAAAGCACTTAGCTACTAGACTATGTCTAAATTTCCAACAAAATGGATTAGATTTGGGTTCTAATCAAAGTAAAAATGAAATACTAAAAATATATTTTTGTTAAAATAATAATTAATTAAGCTCCAAAATAAATAATTAAACTCCAAAACACAGCAAAAAACTGGAGAAGATATAGAGCAGTAGAAATTCTCACTCATTGCTTTGGGAAAGCAAAGGATACAACCACTTTGCCAGATAATTTGGCTGTTTCTTACAAAGATAAACATAGGCTTACCATATGATCTGGAACTCTCACTATTAGTTTTTTACCTAAATGAGTTGAAAACATCAAAATCTGCATACAAATAAACTTGAAGCTTTATTCAAATTGACAAAAATTGAACTCAGTCAAGATGTCTTCCATAGATGAATGGCTAAAATACAACTGTGAGTACATTTATACAATGGAATATTATACAGCAACCAAAAGGTATGAGCTATCAAGCCATAAAAAGATTTTTAAAAACTCTTAATTATATGTTATTATGTACAATAAAACATTACTGAAAGCCTGCATACTGTATACTTTTAACTATATGATATTCTGAGAAAAGCAAATAAGATAGTTGTGGTCAGGGAGTTGGTGGGTGGGGCAGAAAGAGGGATGTTTAGGGTAGGGAAACTATCCTGTATGATTCTGTAATGGTGGATACATGGTGTTATGTATTGATAAAACCCATGGAACTGTAAAAAAAAAGTGTAAATGTTAGCATAACTATGGACCTTAGTTAATAATAATGCAACAATATTCATTCATCATTGCAAGGAATGCACCATACTAATGCAATATGTTAACTATAGTCTAAACTCAAGGAGGTGGGCAGGGAAGATATAAAGCGGCAGAATGTATATAGGAACTTTCTGTGCTTTTTATGCAATTTTTGTATGCCTAAAACGCAATAAAATAGTCTATTGATTAAAATATGAAAATTGTATTTCACTGGTGAATGTCAAAGATAATTTCTAATATAACATACCAATTTTTGCACAGAAATTCAACAAAAATGTATTTCATATTTTGGACACTTGATTTTTTTTTATATCTAGGCCAATGTATTTATTTGGTAGGCTACTGGAGACATTTGATTTTGTGATTATTTTTCTAGAAAAGATTATGTTATGTTTAAAATAAAATTATGAATCTTCAAAGTTATCTCTGCAAGTTTGTAAGCTGTACACTTCCAAAGGAATAATAACTACCCTCAAACACTGCAGCTGACTTGTTCCAAATCTCTCCTTCTCTCTGTGGACTATGCTTCCTACATGTGAGCTTGTTAGGTTATGAAAAGCTCAAGTTCATGAAAAGTTGCTCATCAAATTACAATGGGGTCACATCTCAGTAAACTCATCATAAATTGAAAAACTGTAAGTCGAACCATCATTAACTTAGAGATCCTTTTATATGTAAAATAGATAAACAATTGCTTTCACATGGAAAGGTTTGATATTTGTAGTTCTAGATGTCTATACTTGAAAAGAAAATATAATATTGTCTGCATGGTTAGTAGCAACAAAATTTCCAGACTGATATGTATGTGTACTCACTGATATACCAAAATGCCAGTCCAGCATAATTAAATGTTCACTTGTTTTCAAATGTATTTTTTGCCATTGAATATGCAAATAAATGATTTATATATATATATATATATATGCTGTATGATTGATTTTTATACTTATTTAATTCAGGTATTTATTTTATAAGTTTATTTCTGAATATGTATGTTTTTACATAAAATACAAGAAAATTATTATTTTTATAAGAGATGAAAGGATTTTAGTTATATACATGACTAGGTTTAATGATACTGTAAATTGTCTTATGTTTTTATAATAATTTAATACAAAAATTAACGCATTTTAATTCTCCACCTATTTACAGTTGTCGTTTCTTTTCATTTCACTACCTCCGTTATTCCACAGATATCAAGGCCTTTATTATCATATTGTCAGTTATACTTTTTTCTTGGCAAAGTATGTGTAAACTACCTATTTTGTTCCACAGTTGCTGTTAATTGTCTGAGTTTGCAAAATCTACTCAATCGCTAAAAATAATTTAGCAATAAAGGTAGCTTTAGAGGTTAATGTAACTTCCATCCTTTTTTTCCACTTACATTATATTTTAGTAGGAAGTATAGAAACTGCATCAGGCACCTCTAGTTAGATACCATTAAATATATATCTTCATATATATTTGTCTGTGTGTGTGCATTTTAAGTAAAAGAAGTCATAATGTACAATAATATAATTTAGAAATAGTAAAAGAAAAAATACAAAATGATGTGTTTGTCATTGCAATTTGTTAATGTAAAACAACAGGAAATTATTTTAACAAAATTTCAAAAAAAAATCATATAAATATTTTCCACTTAATTGTCTTGGATTGCTGCACTTTCAATCCTTGGAGGTCCATTTTGAAAATCTCAGATTACCTATTTTTGTGATGTGATTGGCTTCCAGGCACAGTATATTAGGATAAGGTCATAACACTATAGAGCAAACATTAAATTAATTTAGCTCACATACTTTTGAGCCATTACTTTGTGGTAGCTTTGCACAATGTGGAATAATTTAAAAATACATTATTTGTTGTCACACTCAAAGACTGGGTAAACTAATAGAGACTCAGACATGTAAACCAATGACTGTAAGTACTAACCTGGAGATTAGAAAATTGTCACCTATGTAATATACCCCATTTCTTTAAACCCAGTCTAAACAAGTAATGCATTATCTATCTTCCTACAATAATTTTCCCTACTTCATTTACATATATAATTATCCCTGTCTTCATTTTCTTTTTAGCAGCATGGACTGGGTTTCAATCTACCTAATTCTACTATTTCAAGCCCTGTTTTACCCAGAAAACCCTTGCCTTCTCCCAAAGAAAATAATTCATTATCACTGTTCAATATAGTCTCAGTTTCTGCCCTTAGAATGTGTTGCTTCCTTCAACCTTAATATTATTTTGTATGAAATGAACATTTTTAACAAGCAGGAAGTTATGAAGATGGTATTTGCATGAATTATTTCGTACCAGAGTTGAATATTATGATTCATTGTTCAGTTAGAGTGTAATTGAAAAAGTTCCCCGTTTAGAATTAGGCAATCTTAGCTTGAAGACTGGCTATGACGGTAACTAGCTGTCTGTAAGAAAGGTAAATTCCCTAAGTTTCAGTTTATTCATAAAAGGAAGTAATGGCATCAACTACTTAGTGTTAGGATGAAGATCAAGTAGTAGAATCATACATTAGTAAGGTTAAAATTTTAATTTATATATATTTGTAAAATTTTATTATTATAAAATATTCAGCAATACTAAAGTTTCTGTAAGTGCAATTGAAGACCAGATCAACAGCTGACAAATCAGTGTCTATTTTAAAAATGAAAGAGGCAACATTACTTACTGTGTGCTAAGCATGACAAATATAATACTTGACTAATTAATCCTCATAACAATCCTTAGCAGATTTGTTTAATTTTTTTATTTTTAATTGTTGTGGCTACATAGTAGATTGTTTAAATTTTTTACTTTTAATTGTTGTGGGTATATAGTAGGTATATATATTTGTGGGGTACTTGACATATTTTGATACAGGCATGCAATGCATCATAATCACGTTATAGAAAACAGGATATCCATTCCCTCAGGCATTTATCCTTTGTGTTACAAACTCTCCAGTTATACTTTTTTAGTTATTTTAAAATTTATAATTACATTATTTTGACAATAGCCACCCTACTGTGCTATCACATACTAAGTATTATTAATTCTATCAAACTATTTTTTTTGTACCCAATAACCATCCTTACCTCACCCCCACACCCACTACCCTTCCCAGCCTCTGGTAACCATCCTTCTACTCTATGTCTCCATATGTTTAATTGTTTTGATTTTTAGATCCCACAAAATAAGTGAGACAATCAATGCCTTTCTTTCTGGGCCTGGCTTATTTTACTTAACATAAAGACCTCCAATTACATGTATAAGTTAACTTTTGCTACAGAATAAATGATTCCAAAGCTTAATGGCAAAATACAACTGTTTTCTTAGATCATAATTCTAGGGAATGATAATTTAGGCTTTGATTATCTAGGACAATCTGCTGTTTCATGTGAGCTCATGAGTATGTCTATAATAATCTACTGCTCAGTGGCTCTGTTTAATTTTTAAACAGTGTCATTGAAATATTATCCATATATCTTACAATTTATGCATTTAAAGTATATAACACAATCATTCTTGGGATCTTCACAGAGTTGCATAACCATCATCACAGTCAATTTTAGAACATTTTTATCACACAAAGAAGAAACTCCATAACC
Organism: Pan troglodytes; assembly: GCF_028858775.2. Classification (NCBI taxonomy): domain Eukaryota; kingdom Metazoa; phylum Chordata; class Mammalia; order Primates; family Hominidae; genus Pan; species Pan troglodytes. The sequence goes on from NC_072398.2 coordinate 53,914,495, forward strand.
ATTCATAATAATTTCCTATTTCTCCCTTCCCATGACACCATCGTCTTCTCTCCCAAAACCAGACCCAAGCAATCATTTATCAACTATTTTTAACATGCAGTATACTGAGCTATTCTGGACACATTTTAAAATATTTATCCTATATATTTGTGATTATATATCCTTTTGCCAACATTTCCTATTACCTCCTCCTCTCTAACCATTTATGACTCTGATAGTCACCATTCTACTCTCTGCTTCTATGAGATCAACTTTTTTAGATTTTACATTGGCACACTATATATTTGATAAGGGGTTAATATCTAAAATGTGCAAAGAACTCAAACAACTCAATAGCAACCAAAGAGATAACCATATTACAAAATGGACAAAAGATATGAATAGACAATTCTCAAAAGAAGACATACAAATGGCCAACAGTCATATTCAAAAAGCTCAACATCACTAATCATCAGGAAAATTCAAATAAAAACCACAGTAAGATATCACTTTGGATATGTTAGAATGACTATTATCAAAAAGCCAAAAAAATAACAAGTATTCGTGAAGTTGTACTTACACACTATTGATGGGAATATAAATAAATAGAGCCATTATGGAAAACAATATGGAGGTTCCTCAAAATATTAAAAATAGAACTACCATATGATGCAGCAATTCCACTACTGGGTATATATCCAAAGGAGTGAAATCAAGGTTATCAATATATCAGAGAGATATCTGTTCTCCCATGTTCGCTGAAGCATTAGTCATAATAGCCAATATGTGAAATCAAAGTGTTCATCAACAGATAAATGGATAAACAAAATGTGGTATATAAACACAATGGAATACTATTCAGCCATAAAGAAGAACAACAATTTGTTATTTTTGACAGCATGGATGAACCTGGAGAACATTATATTACATGAAAGAAACCAGACACAGAAAGATATATACTGCAGTGACTCTGTATTATAATTTGGCTGGTTCCTGGTTTTGGTGACAGAAATTATAGGACCAAATGTCATCCACCTTTCAATAGGCTAACTGAAGTTTTTTCATATAGTGGCAGTGGCGGAGGTCTCAAAGGGAGCACATCTACACCAAAGTGGAAGTCATTTTCATGCAACTTCATAGAACACATTTGCAAACTCTTCCAATAAACAGAGCAATTCACAAGGTCAGCCCAAATTTAAGTAGTGGAGAAAGAATCTACTTTCTAATAAGAGGAGCTACAATGTATTGTAGTCATCTTGTGGTCTGTGAAATTATTATCCCTTTCCTATTGATGAGAATACTGAAGTTTAGAGAGATTATATAATTCGAGTATATGCCTAGTTAGTGGTAGAACCAGGATTCACACCTAGCTTTTATTGTCTTTGAATTTTGTGTTCCCAGTAATCAAGAAGAACAAATTATTTGTCATTCTTCTGTCACTTTCTTAATTATGGAAGAAAACAATTGTTAATATGTCAATTTTTTAGAAAATCGATGAAATGCATATCACATAATTTAGATATTAGGGTAGCAGTTAACACAACTATTGTAATAGTTCTACATATATTCATGTTAGGCTATATAGAAACATAAAATTAGTAATAAAATAAAATATAATTGCTATTTAGCTCATAAATAAATTATATATATAATTATATATGTGTATTACACTGTATATGTTTACACAATGGAGGACTCACTAAACAAGCAGAAGTTGTCAAGGAACACAAAAAGAGATAATCATGATTACACTGGCAAATTACGCATGAGCATGAGCTGAAGTTTGTAGTCTCTGAATGCAGGAAGGGCCTCCTCTCTTTTAACATTTTTCTGATTAATTAAATCAGACCCACTCAGGATGGTATACCTTTCTAAAGACTTAAAGTAAACTAAGTAAGAACTTTAGTTAGAGCTGAAAAATTCCTTCACAGCAGCACCTAGATTAGTGTATGATTGAATCACTGGGAGGTGTCTATATGGTTGTTTTGTAGCCTTTTCCAATTCTCACAAGAGTGTATGTCTTGTGACCTACCTCATGTGAAAACGCAGTAGAAAGAGAATTCTGAAAGACGTAGTGTAGCCTACCCGACTTGGTCATCACAAAGCTTACACATTCCACATTGTGGCAAATTGGCATTCACACACATCACCTTAAAGCATACTTAATTTCTAAATAAAGACAATAATAAAGTCTTACTTCTGTAAGCACCACACAACTACCCCATTTAAAACCTAAAACGCCTGAACACCTTTCTCATAGAAATAAAAACATACAAAGCATTTTATTTTAATACACTATAATTCAAACACTAATATATAATGTCAATTGTTAATAACACATTTTATATTAGATAATAGATCCAAAAAGTATTTAACCACACATATGTAAATGGAAATACACAGAACTAATTACACACACATTTATATTAAAATAAAGAATAAATAATCATAATTATTGTACTATGCATTCTGCAATGGGTTACATGGTCATAGTTGTTATTTATTGCTTTTTTTCCCCTGTAACACATTTAATATCTTACTTCCCATTAGTAAGCATCTCAGCATGCTGTTCTCTGCCTGATGAAGCTATTCAAACCTTCATTCTTGAAAGATCTGGATTACTGGCAGTCCTGAATAGGTTTTAGAGTTTCCATTGATTTTAATCACAGGACAGGGTAATAATAGCAGATACCACAACAGATCTTTTGTATTCCAGACATTCTGTTAGGTTTCTCAGATGCATAGTAAAAAACCCAATTTGTCCTTAGAAATATGTATTAATCACCCCAGCCAGTATAGTACACTCTTTCTTTACTTGTCTATTCAGAGGGATGTGGAGACCAAAAGGACCAGGTTTCAGTCACAATTTTTAATCAAACAGAATCATTCTTCCAACTAAGTCCTCTAATCAGTAGAGCCTAAAATCACATGGACAGGAAGCAAATTTTTGCTGGTGAAATACTAGCAATAATAGTGAGAGGAGCCACTCCCATTTTCAACTCTTTATTCCTGGTCCCATGAATCTTTGCTGTGGGAGAAAAAGCATCTTATATTGGATGATAATTTAGAGAATTTACTGCTTACTGGAAGATACTGCCCAAGCCACAAAAGATTTTGCCATGTACTTTAACTATGCCCAACATTTTTGCCCCCAGGGACCAATTTCCTGGACAATGTTTCCACAGACAGTGTTGGGAGAGTGGAGGGCTGATGGGGGGATGCAGCAGGGAGGAATGGTTTCAGGATAAAACTGTTCCACCTGAGATCATCAGGATGTTAGTTAGATTGTCATAAGGAGTTTGCAACCTAGATCCCTCTCATGCACAGTTCACAATAGGGTTTGTGCTCCTATGAGAATCCACTGCTGGAGCTGATCTGACAGGAGGCAGAGCTCAGGAGGTAATGCTTGCTCACCCACTGTTCACCTCCTGGTGTGCTGCCCATTTCCTAACAGGCCATGGACCGTTACCGGACCATAGCCCAGGGATTGGGAACCCCTGAGCTCACTGATTTCATAACTGAGACTTCAAAAAGCTGTTTCACTATTCTGGCAAACTAGGTGTTTCAGGATGGTGAGAAGCATGATAAGAATAACAAATTCCATGACCATGGGCCCATTGTCACCCTCCATTTCTTGTGAAGTGATTTACTTGGTCAGAAGCAGTACTTTGTGAAATATCATGACATTGGGTATGACAGTCATGGGAGTTTGGGCAGAATTGATTTCTAGAGTAAGTGTTTATTCCAATAGAAACAAAATTCTGGCTGTGTGTGGTGGGTCACACCTGTAATCCCAGTACTTTGGGAGGCTGAGGTGGGCAGATTGTCTGAGCTCAGGAGTTCAAGGCCTGCCTGGGCGACATGTTGAAACCCCACCTCTACTAAAAATGAAAATACAAAAAATTAGCTGGGCACGGTGGCGTGTGCCTATAATCCTAGCTACTCAGGAGGCTGTGGCAGAAAAATCACTTGAACCTGGGAGATGGAGGTTGCAGTGTGCTGAGATCACACCACTGCACTCTAGCTTGAGCAATGGAGCGAGACTCTGTCTCAAAATTAAAAACAATAAAAATGCTGCCCAACATCTAATGAAAGTGCTCTAATGTAATCAACCTGCCATCCGATATTTGTCTAATCACTCCAGGGATTGTATTACAACAGGACTCACCGTCAGTCTCTCTTGTTGGATTATTGGACATTCAACAGAGGCTACTGCTAGGTCAGCCTTGACAAGTGGCTAGGTCAGCCTTGGAAGTCAATTTTACTAAGCCGTGCTGAGCTTCCAGCTTTACTACCATTGCCACTTTGTTCATGAATCAATGGGCAATGACAGAAATGGTTGAAAGATGCTGACTAATATCCACAGAATGGTTCATCGCATCCACTTGATTATTAAAACCCACCTCTTCTTAAATCATCTTCTTGTGATAATTCACAAGGAACACAAATATATTCATATCCTGAGTCCATTCAAAGAGATCTATCTACATATCTTCCCCAAAACCATTTTTTTCACTGACATTCTGTGTGCTTTTCAAGTCCCTGGGTATTCAGCCGAACTATTGGCCACATCCCATGAATTGATATAAACTTGGCCATTTGGCTATTTCTCCTTCTAGACAACAATGAACATAGAAGTTGTGCTTACTTAAGTTCTGCACACTTGGATAATTTTTCTTCATCATTGTCCTTCAGAGATGTGGTGGCAAGGGGCTGTAGTGCTGCAGCTGTCATATTTGGTGTGGTGCCTGTATATTATGCAGAATTTTCTATAGATTTGGCTGAAGTGTTTTGTTGTTGCTGTTTCTCTGTCAATTTATTATAAGGATGTTACCACGGTGCCATAGGTTCAAGCTGAGAGAAAGGAGATAATGCATTAATAATAGGAGCTATGGACATTTGGAACATGGCCTCATATAGCTTACATTTTTTCCTTCAGTTTCTGCTCAAACCCCATCTCATACATACCTCTTCTATTTGATAATAGACTGCTGTAATGTATGTTCAACTCTATGCCTTGGTGGGTCAGAAAAATCCCACTTCATGATGCGCAGTTTAGATTGCAGGATAGCTTGATGACCTATAATTAAGCATTAGGTTTTTACTGAGGCCCAGTAGCATGCCATAAGTTAACTCTCAAAAGGAGCCTACTTATCTCCATACGATGATTGGGCTTTACTCCAAAACCCCGAGGGTCTGAGATGCAATGTATCTATAGGAAATCTGCCAATGGCTCCAAACAATGGTGCTATATGGCAATGATACCTAAAGTACCATTAGGTTTGCTGGCTTATATGGCTGAAGTGGCAAACAGCTTCAGCTAGTGCCCATGGGGTTCAATTTGCTTATGATCTTCCCTTCCTGAATGTCTGCCTGTAGACAGGAAGCTTCAGCCCAATGATGAGTAGTCATTTGACATTAACACATAATGTCTTATCGATGTAAGGAGAAATAAAATACGTAAATCTTTTTACATGTAATCATTATTACATATTTATCTGTTCCTGTCCTCAAGCAAACTTGATGCTCCTAGAGTGCAAAGGATGGTTCTTTATTACTTATAGCTTAACAACATCTAACATTAATGCCTAGTGTATAGTAGATATTTCAATAAATTTGCTGAATTAATCTGAGTTTAGTATATGTTTCTGCTAATAGTAACTATCCACATACATAGATTGCCCAGGTATACATGCACATATGAACACACACAAAAACACAAAGTAATTCACAAAGAGAAAAAGGATAAATAATTGAGGTGATAGCTACCCCATTTACTCCGATGTGATTATTATGCATTGCATGCCAGTATCAAAGTATTTTGTGAATCCCATACACCCTGTACTATGTACTCACAAAAATAAATAAAATAAAATAAATAAAATCCTGAAGAAAAATATTGAGTGATCTTTACATTTAATGTCTCCAAAGGTTTGTCAAATATTCTCAATTTTGACCAAGTTCCTGATAACTGAAAATATTTTAAATCATATTAACTAACTCAATTTCAGTTGTATATCTGCTATTTAATCTATATCTGTTTTTTAAAATCTTATTCTGTCTACTTATCAAAAGCCACAGTTAGTAAATCATACATGGACACCATGTCCTAATTGAGCTAAGGTCGTGTCAAAACCACAAGGTTATACATTAGCAGTTTCTCATGAACATATTTTAGATGATTAATATAATTAGTCTGAGTAATTATGGGATTGATACATTCACAGATTGGTCTAATTAGCCTTTGAACAGACTGATGCCTCAGTTGAAGAGCTAATAAATTCTCTGGCTGTTCTCCATTCACCTTTTATGCTTGGTTTCATTAATATCCAAGCTTTTGGCAAAGTAACAAGGCAAAAGGTTAAAGCTTAGCCTATCAATTCTCAATAATCGCATTGCCTTAATGAAAGTTTATTTTTCCTGAGTGCTTGATTCTTTTTGTTTAAATATATATTTTGTGAGGCTTATCACAATGATCAGAATTTTCTCATGTATTTGACAGACATTAGTACCATTAGAAGTCTCTGCAGAAACTGCCTCTGCATTATAAATGAGTAATTCCAGAAATCCTAGAAATATGATATAAAATACATGAAATAAAGCAATAATTTTAGTTTTCTGTCATCTAGCAATTTCATGTATAATTTACCAACAAACTTCCTTTGATTTGATATTATTGACTTTTCCAAAATCTTCATATTTGTCTAATTCTATTCATGGGCAGCATAACAGATGAAAGATTATCTCAGTTATTTTCGTGTCTTTGTAAGTAAATCGAAATACTTTCAATCAAATAATACTAGTAAAAATATAAGTGTACAAATTCTGGTATTGTTTACATTTCTCAGAAAAAAAAATCAACGTATATTGTATTTAGGTTTGTTTCCTTTTTATTCTTTTTTTTTTTTTTTTTTTTTTGAGACAGAGTCTCCCTCTGTCGCCCAGGCTGGAGTGCAGTGGCGCTATCTTGGCTCACTGCAAGCTCCGCCTCCCGAGTTCATGCCATTCTCCTGCTTCAGCCTCCTGAGTAGCTGGGACTACAGGCGCCTGCCACCACGCCCAGCTAATTTTTTGTATTTTTAGTAGAGACGAGGTTTCACGGTGTTAGCCTGGATGGTCTCAATATCCTGACCTCGTGATCCGCCCGCCTCGGCCTCCCAAAGTACTGGGATTACACGCGTGAGCCCGGCCAGGTCTGTTTACATTTTTAACATTTTAGTTATATATGGAAATCTCCTTGACACTAACATAAGTCCATTTACTATGAGAAATCTAATGATGCACAGTGCTCAGCTCAAGCAGTAAATGAAAACTATTAAAGCGTAACTTTATAATGCAAATCTGATGTATTATCAGAGCTTATTCACTATGTTGTGAGTAATACAGATTTTTATTCATTCCTATATTTCCTTAAACCAAACTAAACTTGTACTTATTCTTAGGATACGTTCTCATGAAAACTTACATAAACTCTTGAATTATAAAATTTAATTTCAGAAGATATTGATTATAAGTCATACATTGATTTTATAATCAGAAAAAAGTTTTAATTTAATGCTAAATGAGTTTGTCTCTTCAATTGCAGAAGTAAATTTCAGTAGCTCAATAGCATGTTTAATAGAATTCTCATTAGAAAATGTGTAACTTGCGTTTCTCATGGATACAGTATAAAACCCAAAACCTTAATTTTGCCCATCACACACACATAAAACATGATTTTCTTTTCTTTCACAACTTCCAAACTTCTCTTTTATTCCAATATTTTCTGCAACTTCTCTTACTTAAACCATAACAATATTTTGAATACTGGCCAATAATATTATATTTGGACTAATGTGATCATAGCATATCAGTTTCACATCATTTTATTAATCTTCAAATTTGTGAACTTTCTTTTGTTATTTTAAAAAATCCAATATGTCCGACATATTTGAGTCAAATATTACTACAGAGTGATAAAGACAAGCAGCATCATCATGCCTCTTTACCCATAAAACAGGACTTTCAATATTTTAGCATTTTCTTTTGATAATTATCTATATTCCTAAGTTATATGCTTATATTGCCTTTTATTTTTATTTTTAATTTTTATACTTTATTGAGATAGAATATTACTATGTTGCCCAAGCTAGATTCAGACTCCTGGCTTCAAGCAGTCCTCCCACCTTGGCCTCCCAATGTGGTGGGATTACAGGCATGAGCCACTTTGCCTGGGCTTTCTTGCTTTTATAACACTGAGAATGTCAGACAATTTGTGTGAACTTCCTTTCACCATATTTGAGTATCCTTCTAAAAAATTCCATCTTGCCTAAGCTCCCAGGATATTTATCACACAGTTACCACAGTGTTTTGACTTTGTAAATTGTACTGCTTATCCATGTTTTTCACCAGAAATCTTCCTTTTAATAGTTGCTTGTTTTGAGTTAAAGGTTGCCTTTCCTTCTTTTTGCAATGTACCTAGTAATTCTTCCCTAAACATTCAAATAATACTAAATACTCTTTCATATGTTGTCACACATACCAGCTTCATTTAATTTATTATTTCATCTACTGGATACATTCCTCCTTCTTGCTCCTCTAGCATAGGTTAGCTGCATTCCCAAACCTCTGCATAGGTTGTTAGATTTCCATTCACTGTGATCTTGGGAACTTTTAAATCTCCTGTTTCTGGTGCCCTGTTAACAACATGCTATGCCTTTATTTTCCATACTTTACTACCGGCTTTATGAGAGCACAATCTTAACTATCTTTTGGAAAAATGCAAAAAGAGGTACACTATTTTAGGCTTTATGTGTTTTAAAAAGGTGTTTCCTATTCCAATATTTAAAATCTATTTTAGCTTGTATAGTGTTATAGGTTGTAATTCATTTTTTCTCATAAAATTGAAAGCATTATTTCATTGTACCCCAGTTTTTGTTTTGTTTTGATTTTTTGAGATGGAGTCTTGCTCTGTTGCCCAGGCTAGAGTGCAGTGGCGCGATCTCGGCTCACTGCAAACTTTGCCTCCCGGGTTCAAGTGATTCTTCTACTTCAGCCTCCTGAGTAGCTGGGATTATAGGTGCCTGCCATCACGCTAGACTAATTTTTGTACTTTTAGTAGAGAAAGAGTTTCTCCAGTTTGGCCATGCTGGTCTCGAACTCCTGACCTCAATTGATCTGCTCACCTCAGCCTTCAAAAGTGCTGAGGTTACAAGTGTGAGCCACCACACGTGGCTATTTTATTCCAGTTTAATAGATTCTGTTGATAATACTGTAGTTATCGATAACTGTTGATAATTAATGTTATTATTAATCAATAGGTTGACTTTTTGATTTTCTGTGTGATTAACTGTGTTTAATCTCAGAAACTGTATAGTGGGAGTTATGTCTGGACATTTTATTTCATCATAGTCAGAAGCAAAATTCTAGTTTATAAATTCTCATTGGTACATTAATTCCAAAAAAGAATTATCTTGCCATTTTTCTCTTAAACTCACTGATAATTATTAGGTAGTTCAGTAGTTTAGTAAATTTGCATTTATGTTAATAATGCACTATTGATTGACTTCAAATTCATGGTTTACTTTTCTAAATATATTTGCACAAAAGTAGGTATTATCTACAGTAGATATTATGTACAGATATTATCTGTACATAAACACCATTAATAAAATATAAAGCAAACACTTTCCATGAATTATTTGACATTTAATACTCTTTCCTGTACTTGCTTGATACTGTGAGAAGCATTTAACTCTGATTCTTGACATTTAATACAAAGTACAACATCTGTAACTGGAAAAAATAGATATATATTTAACTTTCAATATGTTGTTTCAGACCATATGCTTATTTTAAGAACCAAAGAACATTTGTTTTATTTTGTTTTGTATGTTATTTTAATGAAGAAACTAGTAAAAACTCTATTTGTGATATGGAATAATTTTTTAAAGTGTGAACTCTGGAATTAGATTGCTTGACTTTGAACCCCTACTCTACCATTTAATAGCTCTGTGATTCAGAAATGATTAAATTTTCTGTAACTTGTCTGCATAATGAGAGTAATAACAATATCTGTTTCATAGAATTGTAAAGAATAAATTATATATGTATATAAAATATTTAAAATGGTACATCCAACAAGCTATGAAATTAATATTAATATTATTATTACTTTATTATTATTACAAGCGAAAATGTAAAAGAGAAACAGCACAGGACTAAGAAGTCAATATAGAAAACATGTAAAGGTAACTTTTTAAGTATAATTAAATCTATGTTTATAATACAAATAAAGTAATTGGTGAGAAATTGTAACAATTCTGTTGAGAAACCAGGTTTTCAATCAATTGAAATAAGACAAAGGTGTCACCAAGTAGAAGAATGAAACATCAATTCTATCACTCTACAGAAGCTAGTTGGTGTATATTTATTATGACAGTCCAAACAAATGAGGGGGCTTCTGTGCCCATATAGACCTTATAAAAGTCTATCCAGTATTGTACATCTGGGTTAATGCCTCACACTTATCCAGATAGAGAAGGAAAGATAAGTGCTCAGAGTTTAGTAATATTGATTGGTAAATTAGGCACACACTTAAGAAAAGGTAACCCGTGTGAACTCTCCAGGAAATGGTAAAGAATGGGGGGGAAAAAACATACGTTTTTAGGAAAAGATATCTCATTCTTAGAAAAAGTATGGTAAAATATGGAAACTTTCCCACTTACAAAACACATAATGTGCTATTAATAGTCACTAGTTCTGGTTTCCATCTGGGATCCTTTTTGTTGTTGTTATTTTTGTTATTTTTACATGTCGCCCCTTGCATTTTATTCTTAAGTGATTATGCATTTTAAAAATTATATTCATTACATTAGAATTTGAGTTAGGTGGAAATAAGTCAGTGTGTTTAATCTGCTACCTTTAAGTGGAAGTCTTACACATATTTACTATTCTGATATATATAAAAAGTCCAGGCCGAGTGCGGTGGCTCACGCCTGTAATCCCAGCACTTTGGGAGGCCGAGGCAGGCAGATCACGAGGTCAGGAGATCAAGACTAGCTTGGCCAACATAGTGAAAACCTGTCTCTACTAAAAATACAAAAATAAAATAAAATAAAAAAATTAGCCTGGCATGGTGTCGCGCATCTGTAGTCCCAGCTACTTGGGAGGCTGAGGCAGGAGAATTGCTTGAACCCAGGAAGTGGAGGCTACAGTGAGCCGAGATTGTGCCACTGCACTCCAGCCTGGGCGACAGAGTGAGATTTCGTCTGGGGGGAAAAAAAATTTCAGGCTAAGCCTTCAATAAAGAACATTTTTATAATGTAGAAAATAACTATTTTATGGAATTTAAAAAATCGTTTCTGGCCGGGTGCGGTGGCTCACGCCTGTAATCCTAGCAATTTGGGAGGTCGAGGCGGGCGGATCGCGAGGTTAGGAGATCCAGACCATCCTGGCTAACACGGTGAAACTCTGTCTCTATTAAAAGTACAAAAAAAAAAAAAAAAAAAAAATTAGCCGGGTGTGGTGGCGGGCGCCTATAGTCCTAGCTACTCGGGAGGCTGAGCAGGAGAATGACGTGAACCCCGGAGACAGAGCTTGCAGTGAGCTGAGATCACGCCACTGCACTCTGGCCTGGGGGACAGAGTGAGACTCTGTCTCAAAAAAAAAAAAAAAAAAAAAATCGTTTCTTTTTAAAGTCACATAGCCCAATCAAAATATAATACATTGTTCTTCACTGCTCGATACTTTGGCTACACATCCTTATCCTATTTAATTTGCCTGATAAGGTTAAAAGTTGCTATTCAGATTTCATGACTGACATTAGTTCATAATGGTGAGGTAGCTGAATATGTAATTTGTTTTGCGTAGGCCAAGCATTGTTGTAACTAATGAAGAATTATGTTAACAGCAAAGTCAGCAAAACTGACATTGCAGTCAAAGAGTGAAGGAATTTATGTATCATCAAACCATCATTTTGATAAAGTATATTTTCCTACCAGAGTCATTTAAGTGCCATAGTAAAATAGGACATTGAAGCAGCCATTATATATCTAGTTTTTACCGAATTATGTTTTCTCAAAATTGAGGTATCTAATAAAAGTAATCCAATACAGTGTACAATATTTTGTGAGCAATAACCAGGTTTTAAAAACTAAAAAAAAAAACCAAATTTATTTAATGTTGGACTATAAATTAAAAATGCTAGTACAGACATTTTACAGTGTATTTACAATGTTTAATGCAACAAATTGTACCACTTTACTTATAAATCTTTATTTAGTGAGATTTAGTAATAAATTTCCATTTGCTACAAAAGCTTGCAAATATATATCACAAATATGCTCCTTGTTTTTCTAATTTCTAAGATAAGGCATTTAAACTAGATAATACTTATTAATAAACAAATACTTCAGAATTCATGAGTAATTGAATGCAATTATAAAATGAACACAAATGGTACCAAAAAGCTTGATTGTCAAGAATAGTTTCTTCTTATTTAAATTTTCAATGGTGTTGTCATGGGCCAAAGTGAGAGAGTCACCACTTTTCTGGCTCCTATTATGCTTTACGCAAAAGTAAAATGTTTTTATCTGACTTGCTGTTACTTTTCTCATTAAGAGGAAAGCAATGAAACACACGTAATAGAAATAGTATAAAGGATGAAAGTGATAATTCAGTATACATGTAAGTATATAAGATTAAAGCCTTTTAAAGGCTTTAAATAACTGTGATAAAGATATTCAAAGTTACAACTGAAAGCCAAACTTTATTTTTAAGGGCAATAAATTATGAAACAACATATGGTGAAACCGAACATTAATATAAGTGCAAATTCTAAAATATGTAGAAATTCTGGGACTAAAAAATATAGTCACTGAAGGAAAGTAAACACAAAACTCAAAAAACAAGAAGTCAATTAATGAAAGGGATGATATAGTGTTTATAAATGTTTTGATAAGAAAATAAAGTACTTTAAAATGTCAAGGGTATGATACACACAAAATTGTGAAGAGGAGACCTCTCTGAAAGTGAAGTGAGAATATAAATTATGCTACAGCAGACATCTAGCTGTAATAGAGTGGTAGTAGTGTGGTTCCTGAAAGTAATGGTAAATTGTTAACTTTCTAAATATGCTTCAAAATTAATTTATATAAAAATATTGCAAAGTTAAGAAAACAGTATAACAATAAATCCTAGATAAGTTTTATTCATAAATTATTTTATAGCTATTTATTAACCAATAGATTAAGCTTATTAAACTTTACTAGGTTGGTTCTCCATAACTTCTGAATTAAAACAATGGAAAAAAGAAGTGGGGAAATTATGGGAAATTATAAAGAAAACATTAAAGGCAAATGAAAAGAGTGGAAAGACACTAATGCAAAAACAGAAGTATAATTTATGATAAAGGACACATTAATCAGTAAAGACATGGGAGACACTGAATTACAACCTTTCAAAAAATTATATTCCTAATAAACAAGGAAGACAATTATACATTAAAGTGAATTAAATTGTTAAAAATAAAAATCTTCACTTTAAGCTTTTACAAGTTATAAGATAATATAGTTATGATCTATGTAGAGGAAAGAATGACTAGAAAAATCAGAAAAGTTTTCAAAATTATATAAAGGACAATTAATAAATAAATATGGCTATATTATAATTTAAAATATTTTGTGAAAAAAAATTATAGAAAAAATACTTCAGAAAGACTACAAAAATATTTTCAATGTATGTAACCAAAAATATTAGTTCCAAAGATATATATTAAATATATACACATAAATTTAAAGAAATCAATAACCCAACTGAAAAAATTTTTGAGCTGTCGGAAAGTCCACAGAAGAGATAAGCTCAATAGTCAGAAAACAGATAAAAGGATAATCAATCTCAATGATAATCAGGAAAGTTTAAATTAAAAGCATTACATGATACCATTACATACCTACAATACTGACTTTAAATAAAAGCCTGATAATAGAAATTTCTAATGAAACGTAAAGTAAAAATGACTCCCATACACTGTCAGCATACAAATAGAAAAATGTTATAGTACTTTTGGATTATACTTAGGCAATACCTAGTAAGGTTGAAGATTCCCTTGATAATGTCCCAAAATTTATACTCCCAGGCGGTATACCCTATAATTACTCTTATACAAAGAGATACATATAACAATGTTCTTAAAAGCAACTTACAGGAAAAAAACAAATGCGTATCAGCATTAAAATTTATATCTAACTGAATATGCATTAAATAGAACATTATAGAGAGCTTACATTGGCCTTCTGTTTCTCTCAGCTGCCTAGGATCAATCATCACTTTCTTCTTTTTCTTCCAAAATGACGGTGACAGCTGGTCTATGTAACCATAGGGCAATATCAAAACAGATGCATATTGGTGTGGACCAACCAGCTGCCCCTGGGCACTCTCTTTTCTTCTATTCTCTCAATATCCCCATGAATTAAATACATCTCCAATCATTAATAATGGAGTTTCCCTGTAGGTAATGGAACATAGATGTAAATAGCAATACTTTTGTGGGCTGTCTTTAAATAATAGGAACATTTTTTTCAATCGACCTTTCATTTTTACATAAACTAGAAATGACACAGCAAAGGACTTGCCTACAAATGTTTCTTCCTCTACAATTTCAGGCAACAGTGCTGATATTTCCCGAGGTGGCATGACATTAAATACTATAACTATTTAAAAAACTTTTTTTAAAAACAATTATCTAATACATCAATATAAAAATGCTCCAACTTTTTGAAGCATGTATGTACCTAAGATGATAAAAAACCATATTGGATATATCAAACAAGTGTAAAAAGTAAGTAAATAATCAAGAGAAAAATAAAATTTTGTAAAACTAATTTAAATAATGATAAAAGATAAATTTCTTACTTGAAAGATCAAACGGAAGTTTTTTTTTTGTTTTTGTTTTTTTTTTTTTTTTGAGACGGAGTCTCGCTCTGTCGCCCAGGCTGGAGTGCAGTGGCGCGATCTCGGCTCACTGCAAGCTCCACCTCCCGGGTTCAAGCCATTCTCCTGCCTCAGCCTCCCGAGTAGCTGGGACTACAGGCGCCCGCTACCACGCCCAGGTTTTTTGTATTTTTAGTAGAGACGGGGTTTCACCGTGTTAGCCAGGATGGTCTCGATCTCCTGACCTCGTGATCCGCCCGCCTCGGCCTCCCAAAGTGCTGGGATTACAGGCGTGAGCCACCGCGCCCGGCCCAAACGGAAGTATTCTAACAGAGGAGGCAAAAAGTTATACATAGAGAAAGATAGGAAAAATAAAGAAAATATTGATAAGGAATATACTTAATATATTAGTAGATATTAAAAATTGTGGTTGTAGGAGCTCTGGAAGAAAAGTCTTGATAGATAAATGAAAATATTTACCCAGTATTAGGGAAAGATTTTAAAAACCATATTGAAAATATGCATAGAGTGCCAAAATGAAAACACAAAAGAAAAACAGACAAATAAATAAAAAGCAAACAAAATACAGATTAAAATTTGAGCAAACAAAAAATACGCTGTAAATGCTGGTTTCTAAAAAGAGAGAGGAGATTATCTACAAAGAAACATAAATCACTCTGTCATCAGTTTTATATAAAATATTTGATATGTGGATACAATACTTCAATGTATTTAACAAGAATAACTTTGAACTAGAATTCAACCAACTAGATTGGATTGTCTTCAAATATGCTGGATTATATGATATTCTCAGACACTGTCTTCCTCGGGGGGGTACCACATAAGTTTTCACATTTACATATTTTTGGGGGGAATAATGAAAGGAACAGCTACACAAATACACCAATGGTATAAAATACATGAGATTAGGAAAATGCAAATCAAAACCACAATGAAATTCCATCTCACACCACTTAGAATGGCTATTATTAAAACGTCAAAAAATAACAGATGTTGGCAAGGCTGAGGAGAAAAAGATACACTTTTACACTGCTGGTAGGAGTGTAAATTAGTTCAGCCATGTGGAAAGCAGTGTGCCAATTCCTCAAATAACTTACAACAGAATTACCATTTGAGTCAGCAATCCCATTTTGGGGTATATACTCAAAGGAATACAAATCATTGTATTATAAAGACACATGCACACATGTGTTCACTGCAGCACTATTCACGACAACAAACGCATGAAATCATCTGAAATTCCCATCAATGGTAGACTGGATAAAGAAAATACGGTACATACACACCATAGAATACTATGCAGCCATAACAAGAATGAGATTCTGTTCTTTGCAGCAACATGGATAGAGGTGGAGGCCACTATCCTTAGCAAACTAACCCAAGAACAGAAAACCAAATACTGCATGTTATCCCTTGTAAGAGGGAGCTAAACAACAAGAGCACATGGATACTAGAAGGAGAACAAGACACACTGGGGGCTACTTGAGGTTGAAGGGTGGGAGAAGGGAGAGAGTGTCAGAAAAAATACATAATTGATCCTATGCTTATTACCTGGGTGATGAAATTATCTGTAAACCAAACCCTGTGACATGCAGTTTACCTATATAACATCCTTCACATGTACTTCTGAACCTAAAATAAAGCAAAAAAAGAGATTAAATATATGAGAAGTAAATGTGTATTTAACATTTTGTTTTCTTGAAAAATTAATCACGAAAGAGACAAAATAGAAAGTATATGACAGAAGTGGAAATAGACCTCTAAAGATAGCAATTTGGAATTGGTTTACTGATTTGGTTAGATTATGAGAGTAATGGTTTTAATTTTCATAGAGCTAGGATATGAGAAGTAATTGGATGGAAAACAATAGTAAAATAAGTATTTATTGATAACACATATTTAGCAAGCTAATAGCTGGTGTAACATATTTTGTCAAAATTGTAGACTACAATGATTATTGAGCCAGATGATTATTCCTTACTAACTTGAAGATATCAAAGTGAAGAAAATTAAAAATTCAGTATGAGCCAAAAAACCACAGGACTTCTATGAATTCTGTAAGAAAAATCTCCTATTTTTTGGAAATGCAGAAAATATATATCTGAAATTAAGAAATAAAGTTGGATCATAAGGCAGGTGGTAAAATTATAATGTAATTTGAAATATACTATTGTATTAAATGTGTAATGTTGATTGTAAAATAGCAGAATCTGAGAACTAGAGTAACGACCAGCGTCACAGGATCCTTAGGGTGTTGCTTTTCAAACCAGAAACCTCTGTGGTCAGTGGCACCTTTGCTGGAGTTTTGCTTAGGCCCATTGGCCTCATTGCACCCACTCAGCCCAGCAGGCTGTGCTTGGCTCACGCTACCAGCCCAAATCCCATACCTGCCAAGGGTGAGCGTGGCACAAAATGGTGAGGAGTGTGTGAGTGAGCATGGGGTTTGGCCACTTTGCACAGCCAGGTGTACTGGCTGTGGTAGGGAAGGCAGCTCCAGGCATTGGTACAGTTGCCAGTTCCATGCGAGGCTGCAGCTGGATGAGGAGTACTGCAAGCGACCCCACTGTGGGCACTGAGGAACATGGTGGAGCCCAGAAGCTTAGAGCTGCCAGGAACTGCAGAGCCCCAAAGTGAGTATCACAGCCCTGGCTTGGAGAGCCCCTAGGTATGGGCTCCTGGAAGGGCCGCCACTCTTCTCTCCTTCTCATCACCCACAACATGGTGACTGGGGAGTGTGTTTCAGCCTTGTTTGTGTTATAGCTTTTGCAGTTTCACCATTCATGTGGTCCCAAGTTCTTGTCCCACATCCAGGAAGAATGATGTGTGTGGACAACTGGAGGGTGAGTGGCACAGAGGAGCTGCATTGAGTGACAAAACAACTCTCAGGAGACCCGAAGTGGGTAACTCCTTTCCACAGGCAGGTTGTCCTGATGAGTCTAGGAGACCCGAAGTGGATAACTCCTTCCTGCAGCTGGTAGTCCTGATGTCTGTGTGAGTCTGGCTGAGCATGGGGTTTTTATGGGCTCAGAAGGAAGTGCATGCTAATTGGTCCATGGGTGGCCATGGGCAGGCCCAGGAAAAGCACCACAAGTTCTCTCTCTGGGCCACAGGCTCCATCTGGAACTGGCATCCTGGCCCCCTAGCTTCAGGCCATCCCTGGCTTGAAGGTGCGATTTCACCAGGTTCTTGCCCCTTTCTGCCCAGGAGCCTGTCTGCCTCCCACCATCAACATGCTGTCAATGGCACCCAGGCTATTTGTACCAAGGGGTGACTGCAGGCTTGTGCCAAACTGGCCTCAGTTCCCCTCAGACTCCCTCCCACACTCATTGGTGCCTGAAGTCCAGAGGGGGCTGAGGTGCCAGGGAGCTTGTGTGTCAGTACCTCCTCGAGTGTGCACACACCTGGCTAGGTAGCAATAGCACCTGGGCTTAGCCACAACTTTGCTCCACACCAGAGCAGGGAGAAGCCAGACAGAGGAAGCAGGCAATTCCAAGCCTGGAGGGGCAGGAGCTTCCCAGGCCCCTGAGAATACAGGGATGCCTGGGTCCAGAGCCATAGTTGGGTGGCTACAGCTGCCCCCAGGAGCATGGCGCCACTACCCTGCCAACTCAGTCGGGGAAAGGGGTCCTGCCTGTTCCAGGCTCCCACCGGTATTGCAGAACTTGCAACCCCCGCTGTGCCTCTCCTACTGCAGCGAGTATCTTTGCAGCAGACACTCCAGACGGTCCACTGCTGTCATCACTGGTAGGTTACAATTAATCTGTGAACATTCCATGAGCCTTTCTTACACACCATTTCCTTCCTTTGGGGAAATGAGATGGCCCTTGCTTGAAAAGTCTGTAATGAATTCATTTTGGCAGTTCTTTGCAAGAGAATATTGAGGCAGTATTTTGCAAGGGAATGTCAATTGTATTAGGAAACACTGGCTCTCATTATACTTAGGGCTAGAACAATATTCCAGTGGAATGCAAAATATTTAACAGAAAGCTTAACATTTTGAATGTTAACATTTTGTAAACCAAGCCTATAAATGAGATGCGCTATTTGAACACATGATTTCACTCCAAATGTTGGATAGTTCTAGGCATCAGTATTTCTAAATCTGAAGAACTTGACAAGTGCTGAGGGAGAAACTGAGTCTGTACAAGGAGACAGGATTGTAGGCTCTGTAAAATTTATTGTGCCATAAGTTATCTTGACTCTATTTCTATTCTCTTTGAGTACTTGGAAAACAGCATGTTGTCTCCAGTGCAAAGAAAACTATGCTTTTAATTGTCTGGAAGTGTGTGTGTGAGAGAGAGAGTATGCGTGTGAGGGTGTGTGTGTTTGTTTAATCTGATAAGATTGCATATACTGCAGAGAAATAGATATGCATCTGTTCTTTTTCCTCTACCTGCATGTCTCCATGGCTGAACCCCAAGATTTTCTCCTTTCCTATCTCTACTCAATAAAGGAGAGAAGGTTGAAAGCTTGTGGGGTGTGTGTGTGTGTGTGTGTGTGTGTGTGTGTGTGTGTGTGTGTGTGTATGCAGGAGTTTAAAAACCCATCACAATTTTAGCAGCTTCCATTTTTCCTATCTATGCCAACTACTTCAGACCTTAACCAATTCTTAAATTTCTTCTAAATATTCCCCCCACCAGAACTCCCATATATATTGTTTCCTTTTAATCACTTCATATAGAAAACTTTTGCTCATGAAAAATATAAAAACTATACCATTTTCTACAATGCTTTTTCTTGTATTTTGCTAGTTTCAGTTCTATTTTTTGTTAGGTGTCAATAACAATCTGACATTGCCTTTCCAATCCTTCTATTACAGTTTTATAGGTGCAGTCCCTTCCCTCAACCTCCCTTTGCTCTGGTCCCTTATACAATTTGACTCACCTATGGGTTAAAAACATTTATTTCTGGATACTTATAAGATCTAAATAATTGGCACCTGTTACATTTACTATATGCTTTTCTACCTTATAGAGATATGAATAAAAAATAAAAGAATAACCAAGTCATCTACATTTAATCTACACAAAAAAATAAAATCAATTAAGGGCTGTGACTTAATCCTTTTAATTTTTCATTAATATTCCATAATTTAGGAGAAAGAGGAAAAACTATTTTATTATTCTTTCACAAAATGGATCTCAACAGAGAAGTAGCATAGTAAGCTTTGATGTTTGAGGGTCATATTATGTACAGGTAGGGAGAAAGTTTTAAATGTTGAAAGTGTGTTCCATCTATCACTGAAAAATTTGGTATACAGTGACCTAACTATATTTTATTGACTATTATTAATATGTAACCATTAAATATATTAGAAGCTGAAATTTTAAAATGCTTACTTGCTTTTAAAAACTCCCATATTTTAAAAGTAATGGAAATTATGTCCAATATTTATTGGAGACTTAATTTCCACATCTTTCATTAACCTAGTCCTATTTGTTTTAACTCTACAGTATTTCTTATCATGGTGATTTTAAATAGTATATAAACTTATTGTTTTCTGGGTGTGAAACCAAGTAAAGATATAGATCACATTAATTTTTTAACTAAAAAGAAAGAAAAAAAGCACATCTGGTAGGCAATGGTAGCCAAAAGCAAGAAACTAGAGCATGATATAATAAGCAGTAAAATCCCACCTGCTTATGATTTCTGATTCTTTCTCTCTCAGTAGTGGCATAGCAAATTAAAGAGTTTGGAAAAGTATTATTTTTGTGTATGCTAGTTTAGCTGTATCACCCTGGTATATGTCAAATATATTCATTAAAAATTCTATTTAAATAATTTTCTAGGTACATAAAAGTTCATTAAATGCCTTGTAATGGTAATATGTAAATACCTGAAATCTGTTAGAATTTTTTAAAACAATATATTATTAGCATACTTAAAAATCATTAAATATTTATGAGTAATTTTATTATGATATTAAATTATTTTTCAAATAATATCACAGGTGAATGGAAAGCATTTGGTGAGATTAAAGTTTAGGGAACATTTCCTCAGTGTCTTAAAAACTGCTAATGTGAGCCATGTTTTTTTACTGAGCATAAACATATTGTCCAGTTTCATATGAAGTTTATATCTATAACAACTATCTCTGGACACATGAATCATGAAAGGTAAAAACAGTAGAACATATGGTGGCTTCTGCATATTTTCTCCAGAGAGCTCTTTCTAAAGTTTTTCAGAATTTGTCTTAAATTTGACAGAATTTACTCATCTAGTTTTCCTAAAGAAGAGAAAATATCACTTTTTAAAAAAAGAGATAGGAGAGGAAAACAACAAAGGTAAATTTTATTATATACAATTTAGGAATATCAACATATGTTTGCATAGCACTTTATAGTTTACCAAGAAATATACATACATTATCTCAATCTTTGATAAAATCATAGGTTGAGGTAGAGTTCAGTTTATTTTAAAGATTAGTAAACATAATTTAGGCACTAGGCATTGCATTAGGTTTAGGTTACATGAAGATTGACCCCCTAACATGGTATGAACAAGTCACAATACTCTTCATTGAGTTCACAGTATCTCAGATATTCAAGACAAGAAAAAAATATATTATTTTAATAAGCTACATAAATGTATAATACTATTAACAATAGTCATTGGGGTCTTGTTATGTTCCTGACAGTAACCTAAGCCTATTATCACTATTTCAGTCGTCAGAATGCATTAGGAGGTAGATTCTATTGTCATCCCAATACACAGTTGGAAATAAAGAAATTAAATTATTTGCTAATAGTAATCTAATATAGTGCAAGGGTTAGGTCCAAAACGACAATCCGACAAAAGAGTTTAAGAGTCCATGGTAAAAGATTCTTGGTTTGTGCTGAAATTGCTGTTGTGCTGGGAAATGTGGAAGGTAAATGCAAGAATTATGAGTGAACCATAAACTGATTTTTAAAGTATATCCAATGATTCCATATGCATGAAAAGAGGAAGGATATTGCCAAACAAAAGAAAAGCAATTCCTGTAAATAAAAGCTCTTCAATAAATATGGTGTATTTGGAGTTTATTTATTCTGGATGTTGGTAAAGTAAATTACATCAACAATATGTAGTGTGGTGAAAATGAGAATGTTACAAGTTAGAGTAAGAGTTATACATACAAGTTATACATACACACAAGTTACAGTAAACCAACTTGTATGAATGAAAAATGAGGACAACACAGTTTGTTTACAAGCAGTATAAAACAGAACTTGGTGACTAATATGAGAAAGGTGAAATATCTTGAAGTTTTTGATTTTTTAATTGTCAACGTTTATCTAATTATAAAAGTGACACAGAAAATATTTTCACTTAATATTAATGTGCTTATTTATTGACTATTGAAATACTCATAATATTTTAACATACAATAAGATATACATATATGCTAGTTTTGACATATTAAACAGGGGTTTAGTATAAATTTAAAGTATGTCTGATATGAACAAGGCTTCAAGTGTCCTTTCTAGCTATAAGAAACAATCTATACTTCCTTTTGCCCTGTGCCCCAAGTCTAGAAACAGGCAATTTCTCAAAGATGTGGATCAAAAGGCATATTAATGATTTTGGTAGCAAGCAATGTAACTGTGACTGAGCTCTCCTCAGACAGATCTGAGATGTTGCAGGAACTCCCTAGCTGTTATTCTGAAGATAATATCAATAAATAAGTCATGTGTAAGTGGATAGATCTGGGATAATTGTTAACCATTCCTACATTTGACCCAGTTATATAGTATGACCCAGGGCACTGTATTTTCAGTGATTTATTTTCACTTGGAAAGCTTTCTCACCCTGAAGTTTTTTACTATTATTTCTTCGTGTTAGTGTTGAAAACAAAATTAGATAGGGCAAAATTGACTTTAAGACGAAAAAGTATTAAAAGTCAGGTAGTCACTATTTAATAACAAAATGTTTACTAGGATGACAAATTAGTTTCTCCACTTAATAAGGTAAAATTACATAAATTGTTTTTTATAACAATTATTAATATCACCATCATCTAATTCCAGATATCAAGCCTGTAATGAACCGCTGATAAATAAGACAGTGATGCATGAAGACAAGAATAGAAAAAATGACCAATGACATAAAATAACAGTAAAAGTAGACAGTCACCCATTATATGGGTACCCTATATACAACAAATCGGACAATGCAATAAAGTGAGAAGAAAAAAAGTGTTATTTTTAAAGGAATGCTGCTGGTTCATTTAAATAAACACGTGGAAAACATATATTATGATCCATACCTCACAACAAACACAAAAATGTATTCCAGGTAGGTTACAGATCTAAGTGTGAAAGAACAAACACATCCTTTAGAAGATAAAACATAGGAAAATATCTTCCAAATATTAAAGTAGGAATTATTTTTTAATCCAATTTGAAAAGCAATGACCATACAGGAATACATAGAAAATTGGACTATATTCATGATAAGGACTTATACTCATTAAAGACATTTTGTAAGAGTAAATACCCAGGTCAAAGTTTGAATAAAGTTAATTAAAAGTATATATAATATATCATATATCATATATATTACTCATGTCCCCAAATATAAAGATTCCCAACATATTAATAAGAAAAGGCAAATAACCCAACCAAAAGTAGCAGAACAAAGGAATGAAAATAAACCTGTATGTCTAACATCATTACTCATTAGGAAATATGTGTATTAAAACCAAATTGAGAGTCATTACGTACACAATACAATGGCTAAAATTTAAAAACACAGAAAATATCAAGAGGTAGTTAATGTGTTAAGCAACTTGAATACTCAACTTCTGTTTGGAGTGTCAATTGGTAGAACCTATATACCCCTATAACATAACAATTTCCTAGAAAAATTGTGTGCACATGCCTTCAGGTGCATTATTTGTAACAGTTAATGGCTGGAAACTATCCAAACATCTCTCTTAAGAGTAGAATAGAGGAACCAGTTACATATTTTTTAAATAATAGAATACTATACATCAATAAGATTGTACACACTAAAGTGCATGCAAAAATATAGATGAAACTCGATAGCATAATATTGAGTAAAACAAGACACACACATATTATTTATTATTCTGTTTAAAGTTCAAGCATAGGCAAAATAAATTTATGTGGGTAGAATTCAGGATAGCAGTTTTCCTTGGAAGGTACTCACTTGCAGGTGAGAGTAATGATCTTTTAGAATGTGGTAATATTTGATTCTTCATCTGAATGCTGTTGGATGCATGGATGGGTTCCCTTGGTGACACTTCAGCATGGTGTGATTACACTGGAGTGTGCACTTTTTGAATTAATGAGACTCAGAAAATATTGAAAGGAGTTATTTTATTATCATGTTGGTAGATTTTCTTCTTGTAATGATTATTTTCTCAAAAAATCACATTATCCTTTTCATAATTTGTCCTTTTTTATTCATGTTTATAAAATCAAGATGTTAAATGCTTGCTTTAACGAAGACACATCAGCATTAATTCAGTTAATCAAAAATGAGAGTTCTAGTATATCGCCCGTATAGAGAGGTTACCAGTACTTTAGTTGGTGAATTTATCAATAATAATACACAGTTTATGCTTACAGCCAATATGTCTTTTGATTTCAGTTAATGAAAACAAAGTAACAAATGACAAAATCTATCATTGGGGCATATGTAGAAAAACTAAAAATTATACTTTTATTTAGTAACAAACTTTTACTTGAATTGATGATTTAATCTTATTTATCACATATACTTGCCTCTGTGAAAAGATTATGTGTAGCCCACGCTATCTTTTAGTGATGTAATATTTATTCTGGGCTTTGTAATTAAAAATATCCCATCACTTTGGGAGGCCAAGGCGGGCGGATCACTTGAGGTCAGCGGTTCAAGACCAACCTGACCAACATGGTGAAACCCTGTCTCTACCAAAAATATAAAAAATTAGCCGGGTGTGATGGTGTGCACCTGTAATCCCAGCTACTTGGGAGCCTGAGGCAGGAGAATCGCTCGAACCCAGGAGGCAGAGGTTGCAGTGAGCTGAGATTGTGCCACTGCATTCCAGCCTGGGAGACACAGTGAGCTCTATCTAAAAAAAAAAAAAAAAAAAAAGAAATCAAAGAAATATAATTTCGACCTTCGACCTTTATAGTGCTTACAATATAATTGTAAAAGAAACAGTGAAAAAGTAAGCAGTAAATAGTATATATATGATTTTAATGACAAATTATAGTTGCAAAGAACAGTATAAGCAGTCAAAATTGCAAAAAAAAGAAGACATATTCAAATTGAAGCTAGAATGATATGTATGTTTTAAATAAATACAGAGGTTAGCATGTATTTTTTATAAGGTCAAATAGTAAATTATTTTAGGTCATACAACTTCTACCACAACTACTAAAATACACAATTGTAGCACAAAGGGAGCCGTGGACAATATATAAACAGTCGTGCAGGACTGTGTCTGTGTTCCAATAAAACTTTATATTAAACAAATGGCAGGTAAGTTTTGGAATATAGGTCTTAGTTTGCAAACTCCTGAAATAGAATATTATGAAACATAGATTCTAACTTTTTCCATTTCGATATTAAAGTCCTATTTTTATTAAAAATTTCTTCAACCCCAAACTCTCTTGAATCTATAAGTATATTCATTTTAACATAAGTAATTTCATTCCATAGCAATTTTCCAATTTAGAGAATTAAGCTGATACATCACGATTCATAGCTGGTGTTAATCCTTAGCACGTTTTCTCTTCAAGCTAGTCAGGAAAATAAAACAAAAATCAGTTTTGTGCCATTCTTATATGCCATTTATATTGACTAAATGGATAATAACTACATACAAAAATCTGTTGGCAGAAAATCTAAGATGGTTTTAA
Organism: Pan troglodytes; assembly: GCF_028858775.2. Lineage (NCBI taxonomy): Eukaryota > Metazoa > Chordata > Mammalia > Primates > Hominidae > Pan > Pan troglodytes. The sequence goes on from NC_072398.2 coordinate 53,940,255, forward strand.
AAATGAATACTCTTGTGTATTTTGCTTGACATGAAGTTCCCCTTAAACAAATTCAAATTTGTTTTTGGCTTCTTGTTGTTGTTGTTTTCATAACACTAGTGAATTTGAATATAGGCTTATCTCCCTTCTATTTTCTTAGAATGGTTTATTTCCCCTTTCCTTTGCTGCACTTCCCTTTTCCCTCTTGTTCTCTTCTCCTTTCACCTTCTCTTCTTCCAACATTCTTGGAATTAACCATATGTGATCTTTAACAGTTTTTGTCATATGACAAAGCCCCAAAATATTTCTTCCATGCCACTTGATATAAATTAACAAATAAAAATTCTATCCATATATCAACAAAAAGTGTATGTAAGGATGGATAGTAAAGTGGGAGTTTTATAAGGATTGACACCAAATCCAAACCACTATTTCAAGAAGAAAGACATAAGCAGTTTATTTTCTTTCCTCACTTCTGTTCATACTTACGATATATTACAATCATCCTCCATACCCTTGAATAAGGGCGAATCTGTATTTCTTTTGAAAATGGCCACATTCCTAGCTGAGGAGCATTTCTCAACTTACTAATAGGCTCATATAAAATGTTTTTGCTTCTGAAGAGTTATTAATTATAAAGTTGCCTAATATTAATGAAGACAAACATATTGATAACAAAAGAATACATTTATTCAATCATCAAGCTATTAAAAAGACCACAGGCATAATCTCCAAATAAAACAAAAGTGAATCACTTTTTGAAATTTAATTTGTCAAACAAGATCTCCTAAGCATCTTTGAGCTCATATAAATTATAACTACTTTGGAGTACACTTGGCACTTCAGAAATAGTAAATATTTATTTGTAATTTATTTTCCCTTACCTGCAAAGGACATAAAGGTAATTCATATCCTGAAAACTTGTTAGATTAAATAATATATAGATAAAACATTTTGAAAAAGTGCTAAACTATGAGGAATATTATAAAATTATGTAAACCTTTAGTTACATTTAAGAGTTGATAAATGACTTCTACAGCAACTTTTAAAATAAGCTTTAATATTTCCAATTTTTAAGCTGTGGATAAAAGGGTTTTATTTTATTTTATTAATATCTATCAATTTGATATTTCCTATTTGCCTTATAATATTCACAATACAAATAGACAACATGATACGTGGGTATTTGTTATCAGGAATTAGAAGATATCAGGAAAGGAACTCTCTGTGGGCTAGTGGTTTTTTGCCAATATACTTTTTTCAGAACAGAAGGTGAGAATGATCCACGAGGACAAGTGCCAGTAATGAAGAAGCTGAGAGTAGGATTGGATCAAGGCAAAATGAAGTATGACATACCAGGAGAGAAAAAGATGAGGCATTCATGCAATTGATCAGAGCACATACAAAGCAGGGCCGACTGCTCAATAATCAAATCCCACTGAGAAGCAGAAAATTGTCTAGCAAGATGCCAAACGTCAATGACAAAAACATGTATAAACAGAGATAAGACTTTTAATTTGCCCAATATATGGCTTTTGCAAAAAGGGATTCGATCACTGATTTTAAAAAATTGAAAAAACAAACAAAAACCTTCCAAAACTGTGTCTGCATTAATTAATAACACTCATTCCCAGATACTGCTTTTTTATGTATCTGCACACATACATTGCATTATTAAGAGCTTACAGTAGTGAACTGGTCATTTTGCTCAGTACTATAATCATCATCATCTAGAGTTACTTATAGTATTAGTCAATACATAAAAGCATAATTTTTAAGTCTTTAATAAATATAATGCAAAAATTGTTCACAATTTTTTCAACAAAAAAATTTGTGTATTTTATAATTCTTTTGTGAAAACACCTTGCCCATATCAGCCTGGATAGCAAGGTGACATTACAATTAGCGGTAAAGAAATTTGGAAATCACTTTGTTACACCTGATGAAATTAAAGTTTATTGCTGTCAGTCATGCAAGTTAGGTATTAATATTTAATATATATTCTTTAAAACAGGAGAAACAGAGTCTGATCACAAGTTTATAAATTTTTGTGCTTGGGATTAGATTTCGAACATTTTTAATGGGCAAAAATTTTCTTTGTACTAAACTCCACAACATTATATATTTATTCTTTAGCCAAATATAATTTTCTTTGTGCTTTTGCACAGAAATTCATCCTGTCACCCATGCAAACTCTTTATTGGCCTTTTTGCTTCATAATTATGCCTTAGAACCCTGATACTTCCAACTCTTCCACTAACACAGAAACAAATTTTTCTTGTAATCAAATTATCTTTATTGTGATTGTTTTTACATTTTTTATATGTGCCCCAATCAGTAACATTCTGAATTTTTCACAGTTATAGAAAATAGCAACTTTAGGTTGAAAAAACTAATTGAAACTTGAGAGTGAAGGAATTTCATGAACTGATTTCTAGTTACAGTAAATTATGTTTACACACGCACATGTGTGTTTCTTGCAGAACTGTTCGCAATAGCAAAGACTTGGAACCAACCCAAATGCCCATCAATGATAGACTGGTTAAAGAAAATGTGGCACATATACAACATGAAATACTATGCAGCCATAAAAAGGATGAGTTCATGTCTTTTGCAGGGATGTGGATGAAGCTGGAAACTATCATTCTCAGCAAACTAACACAGGAACAGAAAACCAAACACCACATGTTCTCACTCGTAAGTGGGAGTTGAACAATGAGAACACATGGACACAGGGAGGGGAACATCACACACCAGGGCCTGTTAGGGGAGGTATAGCATTAGGAGAAATACCTAATATAGATGACGGTTTGATGGGTGCAGCAAACCACCATGACAACTGTATACCTATGTAACAAACCTGCACATTCTCTACATGTATCCCAGAACTTAAAGTATAATAAGAATAATAAAAAATCAAGGAACAATATGTGTCTTGAGAATTTTCCTGTGTTCGAAGAAATTAATATCTAGTTAGGAGAAATTGCATATTATCTAACATCTACAGCCTGAGATAAAATGTGGTAAGACAAAATATTAGGTAATATTACTTAAGATATTACTGAAGTGTTTTTTATGATTATATAATGAAATGAAAAAGGTCTGTTACACCACAGATAAGTCAAAGAGTAAGTAAATTTCAATGTTTTGAGTTTTTGCCAACAGAGAGAAATGGAGAAAATCTATCTGAGTAGTTATTATTTGAATTTTTCTTATTATGACTGGATTTATCTTTTCATATACATAAAAGCAATTGATCTTTCACTTTTTGAGAACTATTTTTATATTTGTTTACATTTTTTCTGCTAGATCATGTCTCCCCTCTTCTTAGAAGTTTTGAAATATAAGAATAATTTTATTGTCTATGATATTTCTGCATTTTGCTACAGTTTGTCTTTTACTTAGATTTTGTTATGAGTTTTATGTAGAAGTACTTATTTTTTACATAGTTTTGTCCTTTTTCTCTTACACTTTCTGGATTTTGAGTCGTATTTACATTATATTTAAGTGAAAATTTCAAGCTAAGATAGTGAACAAATTCACCTACATATTATTTTAATATTTGTGTGATTTACATTTAAAATCACTTGTCACTTTGGGGTTTTTTTCTGGTTTATGTTGTGAAATATGGATACAAGTTTACTTTTTTCTCTTTTTTCCTTTTTCCTGCTTCCCTCCCTTCTTTCTTCTTTCCTTCCTTCCTTTCTTTATTCTCTCTTCTCTCCTTCCCTCTCTCCCTTCCTCCCTTTCTTCCTTTCTTTCTTATTTCCTTCCTTTCTTCCAATGGCTACTCCTTCCTTTTTGTTTTCCTTTCTGTTTTCTTCTTCTTTTAATATCTTTCTTTTTATATAATTAAGCCAGTCTATGTAATTGGTTAGGTCAGTGAAAACCATCAGGGAATCAACTGATCCTGGGGATTATCAGATTTTTGGACTTTGAACCACACATCAAAATCTCCTTATTTTGGCCAATAGTTAAAGACAAATTTCCCCAGAAATAAATATAGAGTTTACAGGGCTCTGAATAAATCAACTATATTCTCCACAGACAAGACAGAGAGAGAGACAGAGAGAGAGAGAACTATACTGCTATGATGTTTCTAGTAAAACTAGAACCTAATATGTATATTTTAAATTTTTATATAGTCAGATTATGTGCCAAAGCAGTGTGTTAATTGTACTCCCATCAATAATGTGTGCTTCTTTCTCCACATCTCTACCATCACTGTTTGTTATTAAGCTTTAAAATTTTTGTTCATATAATGTATTTATCTCATAAACATTTAATTTATATTCATCTTAACATCCACTTGTACTCCCTTGTTTAGTGCCTGTTAATTCTATTTTCTTTATTATCACATTTATTTATTTTGAAAGTATTTCAAGTATTTTTCCAGATTTTCATTGTATTTTTATTTTATTACAGTGACTTTTATTTATATCATGCAAAATAATTTGTTTTATTTTCAAATAATTAAAATGTAAATATTTTTATTTGTTAATAGTGCCTGAGAAAGGAAAGGAAGAAGGATATTATTAATATTTATATTAAGGGTGAGATACTTTTCTAAGAGAAGATTGTACTAATGGGGAAAGAATTACAGGTGTTTCAAGACAAACATTTTTATTAAATAATTTTCACTATTTCTGAAATGGTATACCAGGTGAGATTAATCATTTTTTTAGAATAATGATAAAACTTCTTTCACAAAAATAGTACGTGAGTCAGAAATATTCTAATACATTAATACGATTAGTCGAGTGGCTTATAAAGCATATGACGTAATTACCCATAAAGCTTAAAACATTTGTGAAATGATAATGATGGTTCATGAGTGATTCATTTGATTAGATTATTGATGAGTCTATTCATCTAATAATGAACCTGTAGGTGTTAGCTGAGGAAAGGAGGAGTATACTCAACAAATGTTAGTTAAAAGGACTTGAAATTAATATGTGATTAAAATAAATTTATAAATGTCTTATTGTTTATTTTAATAGTGGAGAATCAACTGTATTTTTAACATTAATCCAATTTGCCAAAAAGATTGATAGGAGTTTTTGACCTAATGACATGCTGGTTTTCTAAAATTCTTCTTATACGAAATTTAAGAAGTTGTGCTTTCTTTAAAATTTGGTGATTTTTAAAAAATAATTTGCATAAATTATGTAAAAATATCAATATAAAGCCAACTGGGAGACCAGCACTTTGTTAAATAAGTAATACTCTAAACTTCTAACTGAAACTTGCTAACCACAAATAGCATCAACTATCTACTATTACAGATTTTGATAGTAAAATTTATTTCTTTTTAAAATTATTTTTAAAATAAAAGAGTCACACATCTTTCAAGGAAAAAAGGCACAGTAAAACAGGCAAGAAATTATTTAAGGCTATTACAATAAGGGGTCAAGATTATTGCAAGAAGAAAGAGATTGAACTCGACTCTGCTGAAACAGAAGTTTTCAGATTTTAGGAGATTTTGAAGCAGGAGGATTTTTGTACACTGGATTGAGTTAATGAAAAAGCACTGCAGGATGTAAATGAAGAGGTTGATCAATGTGATTAGACCATCTGAGTTTGCAAATTGTCACTTATGGAAGTGAGACTCCCACCCTCCCACAGAAATGTAGAGGGTAGGGGCGCTGTCTTTCCTAATGACTTGGGAATCAAAGAAATGACTCCGAAGTCCTTGAGAAAGACTGTCTTGGTTATAGATGATTTACATCTCAGAAAATCACAGAAATAACTTAAATTGCTGGTTTCCTAAAGTATGTGCTGTAAGAAAAAAGTAAAGAAGAAAATTGTCGGAATTTTAGTCAAGCTAAGGAGAATGTTAAGGCCTTCTTGGTCAAGTCCTTGTTTTTACTTACAGATATTTGTGAGGAAGGCAAAACCTAAAGAAATCTTATCTTGAGCTGATACAAAAATGTACTGTTGATAATTTTACCTTTTGTTTTATCCAGGAAGAAAATATGCATTTATGAGATAGCAAAAATAATCCCTAGACATTCCCCATAACACTTTCATATTAGGCTGGGTGCGGTGGCTCACGCCTGTCATCCCAGCACTTTGGGAGGCCGAGGTGGGTGGATCACCTGAAGTCGAGAGTTTGAGACCAGCCTGACCAAATATGGAGAAACCCCGTCTATACTAAAAATACAAAATTAGCTGGACGTGGTGGCACATGCCTGTAATCCCAGCTACTCGGGAGGCTGAGGCAGGAGAATCGCTTGAACCCGGGAGACAGAGGTTGCAGTGAGTTGACATTGCACCTTTGCACTCCAACCTGAGCAACAGGAGTGAAACTCCATCTCAAAAAAAACAAAATAAAACAAAACAAAAAAAACCTTTCATATTAATGCACGACTTATAGTTCTATATTTTATGAAGTAAAATAATGAAGAAAATAACAGCTAATATTTTAAGATGTTAGAGCAACTATTCTTGTAATAGTGACAGCATGAGGAGCTCGGAATCATATTTAGACATCTCAGACTAATTCTACTGGCTTGAGATTGCATCCAGACACCAGGGATAATTATTCTTCAAACACATATTCTATTCTACTTATTTTCAAGACTATTGACCTAGTTAAACTTTAAGAAAAGTTATTAAAGTATAATTGTATATGTTATATGGCATTATGATCATAACTTTTTTAAATCCAGTAATAGAATTACTAAAAAGTCGCATTTTTCACAAATTTATTTGAATTTTTTTAAATTTTATTTTATTTTAGATTCGGGGGTACAGGTGCATGTGTATGACATGTATGCTGGTGGAGATTGAGCATCTAGTTTACCTGGTTTATTTGGATAATTATTATATAACCTAAGTTAGTTGACCTGGCTAATTTGGATAATTATTATGGAACCTAATTTACTAGCTAGGATAATTTAATAAAAAAATCTTTTGGTCCTAGTTTTAGGTCCAAAATAATTAGTCACTGTGTGATACTATATAGACTATTTAACCCTTCTATGCATGAATGTAAGTAAAATTGAATTAATCGTGTCACCTATTTTCATAAATGTTGTGTTAAAAGATATTTTATATACATGCTAATCACAATGGTAATGCATATCAGACATTCCTCAATATAAAAAAGTCAGTACTAGTTGAAATGACGGTGTTAAGAGCAGCAATAATACTAGTAGGAATAATATCTCAATAATGTTTTTTACACTACATTTTGATACTGGAATTAGATAGCTAATTGTTTGATTGCCTTGTTTCAAAGAAGTTGCCTTCACATGTATTCTGGTGAAGGTCTTTAAAGTTTTGTCATATCTATAACTTCCATAGATAATCTTTCCTAGACTGAGAAAAGATTTGCATTTCCCTTCTTGACTAGCAAATAATATGCCATTTCTCAGGCAGCTTGTGAATTCATTATCTTTTTTATAAGATGTGAAATCAGAGAAAATTTTTGTTAGAACTGTGTATATCGAATAACTCACTTGTAGATACACATTATTCTCCTTTGTGGGCATGATTGACTACAGTCATTTTAGAAGTATTTGATATAAAGGAAGAAATGGGAAAGCATGAAACACAGACTCGGGATTATAAAAACACTTTAACTTATGACTTTGATAAGTGGAACTAGAAATAATTCATCAAATTATTTAATGGTATTTATGAGAAAAATAATGTTATCAGGATCAAGGAAATCAATGTAGAATAAATATTACTAGCCAACCTGATAGTATAGATTAATAGGCCAAAAAGACAGCATTTGATTTTCAAAATTAACTTACTACACAGAGAGAGAGAGAGAGAAGTAAGTAGATAAATCAATAGATAAGTAAATATGAGTAAAGTTATAGGATCTATATCCTAAAGAAAATGGACACTTATTAAAGCATTTATATTAATAAAGTTGCATAAAAGTGAATGACTAATATTTGAATAGCTTCCGTTGATAAATAGTGCTCTGCTTAACAGCTAGAAGACCATATTCTATTTTTATTTATTTATTTTTTTAATCTAGTTTTGTAATTACACTTTAAGTTCTAGGGTACATGCGCACAACATGCAGGTTTGTTACATATGTATACATGTGCCATGTTGGTGTGCTGCAGCCATTAACTCGTCATTTACATTAGGTATATCTCCTAATGCTATCCCTCCGCCCTCCCCTCACCCCACGACAGGCTCTGGTGTGTGATGTTCCCCACTGTGTGTCCAGGTCTTCTCATTATTCAGTTCCCACCTATGAGTGAGAACATGCAGTGTTTGGTTTTTTGTCCTTGTGATAGTTTGCTGAGAATGATGGTTTCTAGTTTCATCCATGTACCTACAAAGGACATGAACTCATCCTTTTTTATGGCTGCATAGTATTCCATGGTGTATATGTGCCACATTTTCTTAATCCAGTCTATCATTGATGGACATTTGGGTTGGTTCCAAGTAATTGCTATTGTGAATACTGCTGCAATAAACATACATGTGCATGTGTCTTTATAGCAGCATGTTTTATAATCCTTTGGGTATATACCCAGTAATGGGATGGCTGGGTCAAATGGTATTTCTAGTTCTAGATCCTTCAGGAATCGCCACACTGACTTCCACAATGGTTGAACTAGTTTACAGCCCCACCAACAGTGTAAAAGTGTTCCTATTTCTCCACATCCTCTCCAGCTATTTTTAAAAAGTGAAAATAGCAGAAAATGAATCATCAGCTTTATATTTAAAATTTCAAAACATGAGATTTTACTATAGGTTTTTGTTTGTTTGCTTTTTTACTGTCAGTCATTAGCTTGGTCAACATATTTATTCTCTAAATATTTAACCAATGTAATGAAGTACACTTCAGCACATTTACTGAGTCCAATATGATCTATGCTCCTTGAAAAGAATTAGTATTGAAAACAAAATGGAAAAGCATAGCTTGTGAATTGATACAAATTTGAATACTAGCTCTATAGTAATAGTGGTAAAAACTTGGGCAAGTCTTAATTAATCAGAATCTCAATTTTCACATAAATGAATTTGAAATAACAACATGAAATGTAGTGTGGTTATTGGCATTGAATGCAAAAATTTTATAAATTGTGACAACTTTCTATAGAAAAGCAAATTGCATTATATTTTAATGAAAAAATAATAATTCTTATTTTAGTTTGTTTTTTGGGTTTCTTTTTTGATTTTTTTGTTTGTTTGTTTTGAGACAAAGTCTGGCTCCATCTTGCAGCCTGGAGTGCAGTGGTATGATCTCATCTCACCTCAACCTCTGCCCCCATCAGTCTCAAGCGATCCTCCCACCTCAGTCTCCTGAGTAGCTGGGACCACAGGCATGCACCACCATGCCAGTCTAATTTATATATATATATATTTTTTTTTTGGTAGAGATGGGTTTCATCGTGTTACCTAGGCTGGTCTAGAATTCGTGACCTCAAGCAATCTGCCCACCTTGGCCTCCCAGTGTGCTGGGATTACAAGTGTAATCCATCGCTCCTGGCTATTATTTATTTTTGAGGTAGATATTAGCTTGATGACTTTTATTTAGGACATAAACAATAGAATATGCCCAAATGGCATCTGTTACAGAAAGTTCTGCCATCAGTTTACACTAGTTATATTTTAAGGCTATGATATTTCAAAGCTAATGGAGTCCTTATTAGTACATATTATTTCTAAGGTATTTATGAACCATCAAGATTTTTATTTTCTTTTGTTTTATCTATCATTAAACATTGCCAATCTATGAAGAGAAAATAAAATAATTAATAAGAATACCCAAATTCAAACTTTACACATAATAAATCACTGTATACACTCAGTATAATTAATATTTTAATTCATTTAATCTTTTCACGTTTAAGTTTTAAATGTGATGGTTGTGCCATTGGTAAAAATCAGTTAACAGAGGAAAATATTTAATTTGACACTATCTCAGTGTCATATAAGTTAATTACAAATATTGAAGAGAAATTGATATAAATCTGGAGAAACCACAATCAACTTTTACTTTTTTACAAAGAACTGTTGTTATTTTGAGTTTGTCATTCCTCTGGTAATATAAAAAGTTAACGGGAATATGTATGTAATGGGAATATGTGTATTTATGCAGACAACTGTTTTTGACAAAAACACTGCTTTTATTTATCCTTTACTCTTACTTTTTCATTTATACACACAAATGTTTAAATATTGTGATATTCATAAAACTATACAAAAAAGAAACATTAAAAAGAAAATATAATCTAATTGGCAAACAACCTCTTACATCTAATCATTTTACAATATTTGCTAATGTTAAATTTAATCCGACAGAAATTATTTAACAGACAAAAAAGATGTGAATGAGATTTTCTTTTGCTGCAAATACTGTTATAACTTTACTATGAGAAAAATTAAGAAAACAGACTTTTAATTATGTGGTTATAAAAATGTTCCAATTCTGAAAATGTATTTATGTTACTCAATGCAATTAACATAATTATAAACACACATTTATATTAGAATGAGTAGAGGCTCAATATGTCTTTAATTTAGTAGACATAATTTAGGGAAATTTTATTAAAATATACAATATTTTCTTTGTTGTTACCACAAATACTATAATACTTTCAGTAATATTTTATATACATAACTACTTACTAAAATATAGGCATGTTGATTATACAAGTTTATCTCATTAATAACTAGGTATAATATTAAAATGGCATGGTAAACTATAAAATTTACTGAATTGGTACTGAAATGGTAAGGTATAGTTATACTAAAATGGTAAAGTATACGCATAGGTGTGGATTTTTTATTTGACATCATTTGTAAAATTTGAGGCTATTCCAAATAAATTCTCAAAATATCTGTGACCCAAGTATAAAAAAATATATAATTCAGAATTTAGGTTAAAGGCTTATAGTCCTGCAATTAGTAATTTTTAATGATACAAAAATACTCCCCAAAATTATAAGTACTGTCACAGAATCCTTTGGGTGTCACTTCACCAGCCGGAAACCTCTGTGGCCCGAGGCACCTCTGCTTGAGTTTGGCTTGCTCCCGCTAGGTTCATTCTGCCCACTCGGCCCAGCAGGCTGCACTCGGCTCACATTATCAGCCTAGATCCCATTCCTGTTGAGGGTGATTCAGGTGTGGAATGGCAAGGGGTGCGTAAGTGAGTGAGCTCGGCATGCTGGCTGCTGCAGTAGGGTGGGCAGTTCCAGGTGCCGACACAGGTGCTGGCTTCCTGTGAGGCTGCAGCTAGACCACGCATACTGCATGTGGCTTCCTCTGTGGGCACTGGTTTCTTGACGAGGGGAACGCAGTGGCGTCCAATAACTCAGAGACACTAGCAACCGCAAAGCCCCAAGGAGTGAGTGTGGGGTGTGCTACAGCACTCTTATTCCCGCTGCCCACTGCATGGAGAACAGGGTGGTGGGCATGTTTTCAGCTCATTCAGTCCCGTTGCCTAGCTCCTGCCTGCAGCTCCCGGCCTGGCCCGTCCCTGCCCCTGCTTCTCGTCATGTGAGATGGCCACCTCACACTGGTGGAGAGCAGGAGGGCTATAGTGTTACTACTCTGGCTTGGAAAATCCCCAGGACTGGGCCCCCAGAAGGGTTTCTACTCTTCACTCCCACAGTCCAGCAAATAGGAGCATATCACCGCCTGTAGTGTTACAGCTCCTTTGGCTCCCAACTGCAGCTCAGTGAGTTGGCCAGGAAATTGTTACAGCCCTTTTCTTGCTGCCATTTGGTGGGTCCCGAGTTCTTGTCCCATATCCAGGAAGAATGAGGCTACATGGACAACTGGAGGGTAAGCAAGGCAGAGAAGAATTTTACTGAGCAACAAAACAGCTCTCAGCAAAGAGGAGACCCAAAGTGTGTAGCTCCTACCTACAGGTGGGTAGTCCCAAGGTGTGGCTGAATCTGGGATTTTTATGGGTTCATTGTACTTATTTGCATTGTGCCTTTTATCTTTGTTAATTAATCTAGCTTGTGTTCTCTCAATCTCTTTTTTGTTCTTTCTTTCTTTCTTTTTTTTTTTTTTTTTTGTATAACCAAACTTTGGTTTCATTTATCTTTTGTATAGAGTTTTCAACTCAATCTCATTAAGTTTTTCTCTAATTTGAATTACTTTTTTTCTTCTGCTAGATTTGGGGTTGGTTTACTCTTTTTTAACTCATTCCTTTAGAAGCAAAATTAGATTGTTAATTTGAGATCTTTTAACTTTTTGACAAAGACATTTAGCACTATAAACTTTCCCCTTAACAATACTGTTTTACCTGCATCCCAGAGATTTTGGTAAGTTGTGTCTCTATTTTCATTAATTTCAATTTTTTTAAATTTCTGCCTTAATGTTGATGTTTACCTATCAGTTATTCATGAGCAAGTTATTTAATTTCTATTAATTTTTATAGTTTTGAGAGGTGTCTTTCCTTCCTTCATTCCTTCCCTCCTTCCTTTCTCTTTCTTTCTTTTTTAACCTGGTCTGATATTGTGCTTGGTATGATTTCAATTTCTTTTGAATTTATTGCAGCTTGCTTTATGGCTGATTATATGGCTGATCTTAAAATATGTTCCATGTGCAGCTAAGAAGAATGTATACTCTGTGGTCGTTGGGTGAAGTGGTCTGTAGATGTTTATTAGGTACAATTGGCCAAGTGTCAAGTTTAAGTCTAGTTTCTTTGTTAGTTTATTGCCTTGATGATCTAATGCTGTCAGTGAGGTGTTGACATCTCCCACTATTATTATGTGGTTCTCTAAGTCTTTTTGTATGAAAAGAAGAACTTGTTCTATAAATCTGGGTGCTTCAATGTAGGGTGTATATATATTTAGGACAGTTAAGCCATCTTGTTGGATTGTACCCTTTATCATTATGTAATGTTCTTCTTTGTCTTTCTTAAATTGTATTGCTTAAAATCTGTTTTATCCAATATAAGAATAGTTATTCCTGCACTTTTTTGTTTTCCATTTGCATGGCATATCTTTCTCTTTCCCTTTATTTTGAGCCTGTGGGTGTCATTACATGTGACATGGGTCTTTTGAAGACAGCAGATGGTTGAGTATTGTCTTTTTATCCAGCTTGCCACTCTATGTCATTTAGGCAGAGCATTTAGCATTTAGCCCATTTACATTCAGGGTTAGTATTGATACATTAGATTTTCATTGTGTCATCATGTTGCTACCTAGTTGTTATGTAGACTTGACTGTGTGATTGCTTTAAAATACCTGTGGGCTATGTGCCTAAGTGTATTTTTGTGGTAGCACATATCATTGTTTTCAATTCCATGTTTAGTACTCCATTAAGGACCTCTCATAAGGCTGGTCTGAATCTCATCTCTGGCTTTCCCAGTGAATCACTGTGACAGATTACAATTCTTCCACTGATAGTTCTTGAGGAACTTTTTGTTTGTCTGATGTAAGTTGCTCAGGTATTTGCTAATTGGAAACCTCAGCTTGCCAAATGCACAGTTGATAGTTTCAGTACAATCAATGTTTACAGAAGTATTGTAAGCTACAGAAGTAAAAAAATTAATCATCATTTTAAAGATCATGTTAACGTGTTTCACTGTATTTTTTGAAAACTAAATTTTTTCCAACGAAACATAAATGTTTTAATACTAAATATTCAGATACAGATGTTTTATTCTCATATGTAACTCAATAACACATGCATGAAACTGATACAGATTATAGAAGTATTACTGCCCCACATTCAGAATTTCCCACTGTACTAGTTGCTAGAGAAAAAGATTTTGGTTTAGTTAATGGTACACTGGCTACCTGCATCAATTAGTATTTACTCTGGAAGAGAGAAACAGTAAAGGTTTTTCAAGAACAAAGGTATAAAAGACAGGGAATCAGGCACTTATAAAATTGCTTAGGGACTAATGAAGTGAAAGTCAAGAGGAGATATTGTAGCTTTCAGATTTTACTCATCGATTTTTATTTAGAGAAGCAGGCAATTGGTGTTCCTCCTCTTGCATCAGATCAAGAGAGTGTCACCAATTAATAGTCCTTCCATGTAGCATCAAGGCAACTGAATGACAGATGAACAGGTGAATGATCTCAGGTTGATCACCCAACAAATAAACAACCATCATCAACAACAAAACATTCAATTTTACAAAAGCACACACTTCTGCTCATCATCAATGATGAAGGTTAATATGGCATTCCCTGTCTACCACTTTCTGAACCTCATGCAAGTTTATCTCATTGGTGTACTGTAAGTTCCATCGAGAAATCAGGAGGTAAGGGAATTGAATTATCTAATTCCTAGGCTCACAATACTTATACCACTAGGGAGAGCACAGATAATTTAGGAATTGATGCTCATTGCAAAGAGGCAATTCTCTCCAACAGTTCAACCCATAGCTTATATTTAAATTTGTGAACAATGGCAAAATCAATAATAGCACGCTTTGACCTAACATAATGCAAGCCATTACTTGTATAAGTGAAGGCATTCTGAAGCTTTCTCTTCAAGGGAAAGATCTAAAGTTTGATCAGTCACTCTATCCATCTCTGAGTGATTATGCTTTTTTTAATAGTCAAAATACACTCTTCCATGATAATGAAAGATTTTTTTATCCTTCCATATCTATTCTTTTGAAATGTAAGGATTTAACTCTTTCCTAATCAATGCCCTAAATGTCATAAGAGATTTAGCTATGCTATGAATTCACTCGCCCCTTAATTCTGGAACCTACAGAATTAGGTGTCTCTTGCTTCCAGCTACCTACACTCTATAAAATATAAGAATTCACATAAGGGTAGACAGAGAAGACTTTTGATTATACATAGGCTGAGAATTTAAAGCCATTAACTAGTTATTTTTTATCTTTAAGATGTTTCATATACACAAAATTAGCCAGTCCACTATAAAATCTTGTAGTGACTAATTCTTCCATATTATTTTTTGTATCAGCGGCTTTTTGTGGTTAAGCCTTGCCTCCAAAGAGTACTTTACTGAGGTACATATGAAATTTAAAGAGTTATTTGTCATTCCATGCTATAGAATGTCAATACCTATTTTCCACTGACAAAGAGACTCTTGGAACCAACCAAAACCACTTGAAGAGATAAACAATTCCCAGTTATCTTTTTGATGGTTTAGCTCTTGCTACCACTTATGGTACAGTATTCTATTTCATTCTGAGTTGTGTAAAGAAAACAAAAGATACTTTAGGTACTTCAAACAAAAATGCATTCAACATAGAGAATTAGTACTTATAAAACCAATAGAAGTTCTTCAGAGGTGAAAGTCACTAGATCTCTCTCTCTTTCTGTATTTATAGTTGTGATCTAGATAATCAGAAATTTGTTCTCACCCCATATATTATAAAATGATAGGAAAACCTTCATGATTATTAAAACTATTCTGAATAGTCCTAGAATTGTTATAAGGAAAGAAATATACAGTCCCTGTAATGTGTGGTTACAAAGATCACACAGGAGGGATGAAGTGGGGAATTAAATCCATTGAATTGAAAGGGAAAACAGACAGACAAACCAAAAGAAGCCTCAACATAGACCCACTGATCTGTCAAACTCAGGGTTTTGATATAGAGTGACATAGAAAATGTGATGGAAATTGTTGTAATTTCGATTCATATTTTTAGAAATATTTTCTAAATAATATAAGGTGATAGTTATTTTAGTTAACCTTGGGAACATTATAGCTAACTAGCAAATTTTATCTGTGCTTTACAGTCTAGTGGGAAATACAGGGGAGTAAGCAGAAAGTTTCAGTTGACTGTTTGAAATATATTGAAAGTGGCAAAATGGAGCTATATTATAAAGTTTAAATTAAATTTCAAAAAGTACTCAAATTACTTTAAAAAATTGTATTTTTCTGCATGTAACTTTAGATTCTAATTATTGACTGCTTTCAGGGAAGGGTAAATCCAGCATGATGCTGACAGGACCCTGCTGTTCACTTGGTCTCCATCTCTTCATTTTCTTTTGTTACTGGCTTATTTTTGTATCATTTCCTTTATCATTTGTGTAAAAAATTTACAAAGGATTCTAAATTTCCTTCTAAAGGCATGCAGCCATTTCTTAGCACAATCCTTGACTTTAGAGAGAGAGGAAACTCTGTTAGCCTAGCAAATATGCTCATTCTCATGGAAGAGAAATCACTTTATTGTCAACAGTTTCAGAAATATCACGTTGAGTGAAAGGTCACGGTTCACAAATGGAAAAGAAGTATTGTACTACAAGAAGGGAATGGGAAGGATAAATTGAGCAGAAAAAATCAAGATGTGTAATTGAAATTATCTCATGGTTAAGGATGGCTTCTCAGCTGATTGAAATATTAAGGGATACCAATCATTGATATTTTTGATGTTAAGGAAAAGATGGAAGGATAAAATAGTTCCGCCAATGTAAACTCAATGAATTAAAGCAGAAAATAAAAACCATAATGTTTTGAAGATCATAGGTGTGCATTATGAAGGGAGGAACCAACATTAAAAGATGCTTCAAGTGAAAAATGATGGTGTATTAGAATTACCAGTCTGGAGAAGCACAGATTAATTTGAGAGGGACTTACTGCTGATAAGGTTTTTTTCTCTAGGCAAGCTAGTTACTTACCACAATTTTATATGTCTCCCTTAACCTGACCCAGGTGTTTTGATTATTATGTTTCTGATAATATAGACTGTATCTCAAGCCACATGTATGAACAGACACGGAATCATTGCAAGTAGTTATCACCAGTGACTGGAAACCTACAGTGTCATCATTCACATGGCTCTATTTCTTTCATGCCTTTAATAGATCTTAATAGATCTTTATGGTCATCAGCAGTGATTAAAGCTGACTCTGATATTCTGACCACTTGTGATTTGCCCTTGCCACCTATCAAGGGAAAATGATTCTAATTCATTGAAAAACTCTCGTGACAAAAATGCATAAAAGCCATTCATTACAATTGCTTTTAGTCCGAAGTAGAACACGAATATGGGAGGAGTACATGGGAAGGATGTATGATCTGGTCCTCTCTGCACATGATATCAGTTCTTCCTTTGAGTGTAGACGGAGGCAGGGACTGCCTTAGCCACTCTACCACAGCCCACATGCTGGCAATTAATCTGCTGTAGTGTCTGGCGTCTTGAAAATTATGTAATGAAGACAATATTTCATATAAAAATTGCTTTTGACAAGCTTTTTAAAATTAAATACTTTTTCAGAAATGCTCCCTTAGTTATCAAGGAGCGCCTGTATACCGAGTTAATTTTCCTTCTGCTAATTTCTAGCCTTAAGATCATTATAATAAAACTTTAATTTAATCTCTGACAATTCTACTTCAGTGGCAAGGTATATTTATGATTAAATGGCAAGTATTAAAAGTCAAGTTATGTTAATGTAAGAGTTTTCAAAGTATATTAGAGAATCTGTACTAAAGAAAGAATATTTTACCATATGCTCTCCAAGGAAACTGACTTTTCTCTTTCCATTAGTAATTGTTTGTAATCAGAACTTCTTTTAAAAGCTCTGTATCTTGAAAATCACGGGATTTTTATTGTCTTATGTGAAAAATATATTTATTACAAAATATTTTTCATAAATTTCATGATACTTTAATATAATGAATGTTAATTGTGTCTAATATGGTGAATTCCAGAGCTCATTTTGAAAGGTGCTTCTGGAACACTCTCTTATACAGTATTCTTTCTTAAAACACTGGATATAATTAGTGGTCTTGGGGATATTTGTTACCTTTCAAGGGGATATTTGCACAGACTTTCAAGAGTTTCTGGAGATTGTAAGATCCAATTTTCTAAAAAAAAAAAAGTATATATATATATATATTAGCATAGCATAGCCAAGTTTAGTTTGACTCAAATGACAACTCATTTTCTAAATGTCATTACTCTCTTATTCTTCAATTAAACCATTATTAGCTTACCAAATCTTCCAACAGAATGTATGTAACTTTTTTCATAAATATTTCAAATTCAGTTATCAAAGAAACATTCTTCAAAACAACAAACATATTTTATGATTGAACTATTCAATTAGAAATTCAATGAAGTGAAATATGTTAGGGCCAAATTAAATTGCTTGTAGCTTTGGAGAATGTTGACATTGCATACATACGTTTGTTATATGTTTTGCTGCAATTTTCCATTATATGTTTTATATAAAATCTACTCCTTAATGCTACTTTGGAATCAGAATCAATAGTAATGAGTAATGCTCTTAATGCTTTAATAAGCTTACAGTTTTTCAATGAGGTAAAGCAGGAATCTACTCTGACTCTTCTCTCACATTTGTGCATTGTTACCTAGACATAACTTTAAATAGGCTCAAAAGTAATATGCTCCTTTATGCAGCTACCATGTCTTTTTGACACATTCTAGTAGTAACCTCATACATAACAGGCCTAATATAAAACTCATGCCACAAATAATACCTTTAAGTTAACATCTATCGTTAAATGAATATTAAATTTGTGGAAATAGCATTATACAAAAAAAAATCTATTCAATTACCTAACTGTGGTATCTGAACACATTCTTTTCTAGTGTACATAAGAAATTGGGTACAATGAGATTCATTTTTTTTCTTAGACTGTGTGGAGGCATTTGCTTCAAAAGATAAATTTTTAGATCACATTTATCTTTGCTTTATGTCATAAAACTTGATGGCCTCAATCATTCATCCTCCCACTAGTTTGCAAAATTATATCTTAGGTCCTCTCCAACACTGTCCTTTATAGTAAGTGCCTCATTCTAAGTAATATGTTTTTGTTGAATTCTTTCATTTCATAAAGATAAGTAACAAAAAACAAATCCCTAGGATTAAGGAAATAAACATTGCTCTAGCTGAATATTTAAGAATTTTTGCACATAATCTGGAATAAAGAACACTTTTCGTTATAGATTGTTATTGCAAGGATGACCTTAAACTCGTTGCCATTCAACACTTATGAACACTTGCTTTATTGGAAAAAAAAAACTTTAATAAAATGTCATTTATATATAAATATGTGTGTGGGTGCATGTGTGTGTGTGTGCACACATGTATCAAAATTTAACAATTTTTGGTTTGGATTTTTTTTTAATTTAGAAAAATCCAAACAACAAAAAGATACTTGCAACTCATTAAATACTTGTTTACTAATTATCTTCCACTGGTGTACATTGAAGGAAGCTGTACAAACAAAATATTTTCTATTTACCGTAAAGATGTTTTGCGTTGCATGTAACAGCTTTGTTTCTATAAGACCTGTGAGAAACCATAGTATACATTTTTTATTACAATTTCAAAAGTAGCTTTGCATCTTTCGTGTTATGTTTAAATAACTAACACTTGCAATTTTAGGTATGAAAATCTTATAAACTTTCAAAAATTGTACTGGAAAAACTGGCCATCCACATGCAAAAATAAATGAATCTAGACACAGACCTTAAACTCTTTACAAAAAATTAACTCAAAATCAATCATAGAACTACATGTAACATGCAAAACTATGAAACTCTTTGGAAAAATCTAGATGATCTTGGATATGGTATTGACATTTTAGATACATCATCAAAGCCACAAGGCATAAAATAAATAATTATTAGCTGGACTTTATTAAAACTATAAAATTCTGCTCTGTGAAAGACAATGTCAAGAGAATGAGAAGATAAGACATAGACTAGGAAAAATATTTGCAAAAGACATATCTGATAAGAGATTGTTATCCAAAATGTGCAAAAAAAATCTCTTAAAGCACAACAATAATAAAACAAACAATGTACATTAAAAATGGGCAAAAGAGATGAACAGACAACTCACAAAATAAGATATACAGATGGTAAATCAACAGTTGAAAAGATGTTCAACATGGTGTGATAGTAACTAGAGAACTGCAAATTAAAACAATATTGAGATACTACTGCATACCTAGTAGGATGTGGAGAAACAAGAACTCTCAGACACTGCTGATGGGAATGCAAAAATGGGACAGTCACATTGGAAGACCACTTGACAGTTTATTTATTTATTTATTTATTTATTTATTTATTTTTTGAGGTGGAGTCTCGCACTGTTGTCTGGGCTGGAGTGCAATGGCATAATCTTGGCTCACTGAAACTTCCACCTCCAGGATTCAAGCGATTCTCCTGCCTCAGCCTCCCAAGTAGCTGGGAGTACAGGTGCCTTCCACCACACCCGACCAATTTTTTGTATTTTTAGTAGAGACGGGGTTTCACCATGTTGGCCAGGATGGTCTTGATATCCTGAGCTCATTATTCGTCCACCTCGGCTTACCTAAGTGCTGGGATTACAGGTCTGAGCCATCACACCCGGCCCAGTTTCTTACAAAATTAAACATACTCATGTCATGCAATTCACAAATCCTACTCCTTAATACTTACCAAGAAAAGCTGGAAATCGATGTCTATACAGAAACCCGCAACACAGATGTTTATAGCAACTTTATTCATAATTGCCAAAACTTTGTAGTGACCAAGGTGTCCTTCAGTGGCTAAATGAATGAATAAACTGGTTCATCCAGACAGTGCAATGTTATTTGGCACTTAAGAGCAATGAGTTATCAAGCCATGAAAAGACATGGAAGAAACTCAAATGTTTATTACTGAGGGAAAGATGTCAATCTAAAAGCTACATAGTTGTATTAGTTCATTCTCAGAGTGCTATGAGGAAATACCAGAGAATTGGGTAATTTATTAAAAATAAATAAATAAAAAGGTTTAATTGAGCCACAGTTCTGCATGGCTGGGAGGCTTCAGGAAACTCACAATCATGATGGAAGACATCTCTTCACAGGACAGCAGGAGAGAGAATGAGTGCAAGTAGGGGAAGTGCCAGATGCTTATAAAACCATCAGATCTCATGAGAACTCACTCACTATCATGAGAACAGCCTGGGGGAAACCACCCCAGGATCCAATCACTTCCCACTGGGTCTTACCCATGACACATGGGGATTATTGGAACTACAGTTCAAGATGAGATTTGGGTTGGGACACAGCCAAATCATATCACTTCGCTGTTGGTCTCTCCCAAATCTCATGTCCTCACATTTCAAAATACAATCATGCTTTCTCAACAGTCAGTTAAATTTAACTCATTCCATCATTAACTCAAAAGTCCAAGTCCAAAGTTTCATCTGAGACAAGGCAAGTCCCTTCCACCAAGGATCCTGTAAAATCAAAAGCAATTTAAGTTACTTCCTACATACAATAGGGTACAGGGATTTGGTAAATACATCCATCCCAAATGTGAGAAATTGGCTGAAATGAAGGGGCTACAGGCCCCACACAAATCTGATTTTCAGTGGGGCAGTCAAATCTTGTAACTCTGAAATGATCTCCTTTGATTCCATGTCTCACATGCAGGTCATCCTGATGCAAAAGGTGGACTCCCATGGCCTTGGGCAGCTCTACTCATGTGGCTTTGCTGGGCACAGCCCACCCCTGTCCTGGCTACTTTCACAGGCTGGCATTGTCTGTGGCTTTTCCAGGTGCATGGTGCAAGCTGTCAGTGGATCTACCTTTCTGGGGTCTAGAGGATAGTGGCTCTATTTTTACAGCTGTACTAGGCAGTGCCCCAATGGGGAATCTGTGTGGGGGCTCTGACCTCACATTTTCCTTCTGCACCGTCCTAGCATAGGTTCTCAATGAGGTCTCTATCCCTGAAGCACACCTCTGCCTGGACATTCAAGTGTTTCCATACATCCTCTGAAATCTGGGTGGAGGTTCCCAAACCTCAATTCTTGTCTTCTGTGCACCTGTAGGACCAACACCATAAGCAAACTGCCAAAGCTTGGGGCTTGCACCCTATGAAGCTACAGCCCCAGCTGTATCTTGGCCCCTTTTAGCCATGGCTGGAGCAGCTGGGATGCAGGCTCCCAAGTCCAGAGGCTGTGCACAACAGGGGGACCCTGGACACAGACCTCCTAGGCCTCTGGATCTGTGATGGCAGGGACAGCGGCAAAATTCTCTAACATGACCAGGAGACATTTTTCCCATTGTCTTGGTGATTAACATTTGACTCCTCATTACTTATGCAAATTTCTGCATCCAGTTTGAATTTCTCTCTAGAAAATGGGTTTTTCTTTTGTACTGCATTGCCAGGCAGCAAATTTTTCAAACGTTTTTGCTTTGCCACCACTTGAACACTATGTTGCTTAGAAATTTCATCTACCAGATACCCTAAATCATTGCTCTCAAGTTCAAAGTTGCACAGATCTCTAGGGCAATGCAAAATGCTGCCAATCACCTTACTAACGCATAGCAAGAGTAAGCTTTACTCCAATTCCAAACTCAAGTTCCTCATCTGCATCTGAGACCACCTCAGCCTGGACGTTATTATTCATATCACTTTGTGCATTTTAGTTAAAGCCATTCAACAAGTCTCTAGGAAGTCCCAAACTTTTTCACATCTTTCTGTCTTCTTGTTAACCCTCCAGACTGTTCCAATATCTGCCTGTTACCCAGTTCCAAAATTGACTCGACATTTTTGGGTATCTTTATAGCAGCACCCCACTCTCTGCGTTACCAATTTACTGTATTAGTTCGTGCTAAGGCTGCTATGAAGAAAAACTTCTGAGACTGAGTAATTTATAAAGAAAAGAGGTTTAATTGACTCAAAGTTCTGCATGGCTGGAGAAGCCTCAGGAAACTTACAATCACGGCCGAAGACACCTCTTCACAGGGCGGCAGGAGAGAGAATGAGCGCAAGCAAGGGAAATGCCAGAAACTTATAAAACCAACAGACCTTGTGAGAACTCATGATCATGAGAGCAGCATGGGGGAAACCACTCCCAGGATCCTATCACTTCCCACCACACAGTCCCACGACATGTGGGGATTATGGAAACTACAATTCAAAATGAGATTTGGGTGGGGAGACAGGCAAACCATATTAATAGTGTATGATTGCAACTATATGATGTTCTAGAAAAGGAAAAACTAAGAAGACTAAAAATATATGTTGTTTCCAGGAGTTAAAGAGAAAGGAGGGATGAACAGGTGCAGCACAGAAAATTTTTAGAACAGAAAAACTATTCTGTGTGATACTATAATGTTCCAATATATCTCTATACATTTATCTAAATCAATAGACTGTAAAACACTAAAAGTGAAACTTAAAATGTGGACCTTGGGTGATGTTGATGTTTCATTGCAGATATTCATCAACTGTAACAAATGTGCTACTCTAGTGAGGAATGTTGACTGTGAGAAAGGCTGTGCTTGTGTGACAGCAGTGATATATAGGAACTCTGGACTTTCTGCTCAATTTTGCAGTGGACCTACAAGTCCTCTAAAAATAAAGCCTATTGTAACACAAATAATAAATGCTCGAGGGAATGGATACCCAATTTTTCATTATGTGATTAGTATGCATTACATGCCTGTATCAAAACATCTCATGCACCCCATAAATATGTACACCTACTACATACTCACAAAAATTAAATAATTTAGAAAAGATCATAAGATTAATAATGATTGTCCATATTAAACCATTGTGTCTTCACATCAAATACATGGTCTACCTCTAACTAGTAATAGGATGATTTGAAATTAACATTTATATAATATTGTATGCCACCTATTTTTCCTTTTATTTTTAAGAATTTAATTTTAAAACATAATTCCTATACACTTAAATCCATGTGTGATCCACCTGAATTCATTTTTAACATGTGCTATAATTAAAAAATGAAATGTGATATTTATCCAATTAGATTATTTATAAAATTCCTTTAACAAAGTGTAAATACTTGTATTTATGATTATATAGTGTAGACTGAAATCTATAGTGATTTACATAGATTGCTGCAGGTAATATTAAGATTATTATTGTACACTGTAAGTGTAGGTTTTGGCATGGTGCATTGCTTTTAAAAACTATTTTAAAACGCAAATATATATTAAAAATTTCCAATAAAATTGTGTAACTATGTGGTATTTTTATCACTGTAAAAAAATGAATTGAAATTTGAAGACATAAAACACAAAAGACAAACATGTATCAAAATTTAATAGTGAAATTATAAAAACTAATAAAAATTGGTTTTACTAGATTACATAAATGGTAGTTTGCATGGATTTTAATGAAAATTTAAATAAACTCTTATACCATTGAATATAAATGACAAGTTAGGTGCTATTTAAATGAGTTCACAGAGTGTGAAAAACATTACCATTTTAATAAAGACTTGCTATGCTACTCAGTGTTATTATATACCAAGTCTCCTGATGTTAAGATTTTGATTTAGCCAGGTGTTCTTGCCTGTAATCCTAGAATTTTGGGAGGCAGAATTGGGAAGATTGCTTGAGCCCAAGAGTTCGAGACCAGCCTGAGCAACATAGCAAGACCCTTATCTTTACAAAAGTGAAAAAGGTTAGCCAGGCATGTGGCACTTGCTTGTGGTCCCAGCTACTCAGAAAGCTGAGGTGGGAGGATCGCTTGAGCCTGGGAGGTTAAGCCAACAGCGAGCTATGATCCTGCTACTGCACTCCAGTTTGTGTGACAGAGCAAAATCGTGTCTCAAAAAAAAAAAAAAAAAAGAAAAGAAAAAAGATTTCATTTAAAGTCCACTCAATTTATGAAACTGCACATAGAAAGTTAACTTATTCTATAATATTATCAAAATATGGCTTTTTTGTCTCTCTCTGTTTGTGTTTGTATAGATTTGTGTGTATGTATATAATTCAACTCTTTTCATCATTACATATTGTCTGACACATGCATCCCCACAAGGATGAGGGATAATGGCACCTCCCATAGAAAATCAGGCAAGTGTCAGTAAAGTTCTTCAGCCCATGTCTAGAATTTAAACGTTCCAAGGAAGTATATGATACTATGTTTGCAAGTCTTATTTCTCTGACTTCATTTCCCATTCCATTCATTGCATTCCAGCTGCATTTGCTCTTCTGCTCTTCTTCCTCTTCTTCAAACACACCTGCGTGTTCCTGCCTCAAGAGCTTTTGAACCCAGTTCATTTTTCCTGGAACAATCTACATTTAACTTCATTCATGTTTCTCATCGAATGTCATATTCAGAGAGACAATTTCTTTTAAAACTTTGATAAAGATAGCCGTTCTTCCTCGTCTTATAAGTTTCTCATCTTAACCCGATTTGAAGTTTCTTAATGCCATTTGTTATAATTATTAAATATACTGTTTATTAATTTGCTGATTTTCTTTGTGTTTGATATATATATACTTCTTTTTATAGCTCTTCTTTCAGTAAGATTAATTTCTTGGAAGATGTTGGTATCATATTTTACTCCAGTGTTTCTGGAAACACAGTTCCTTTTTAATATAGATTTCCTTTTATGTTTTTAATATGCTATTTATAATCAAGAGACAGAATTTTAAATCTATCCTTTGAAACACTCCTCATGATATTTTAATATTCTGCAGCACTCTCTGCCTTTGTGAAAATCATTGAAATAATTACAGTTTTCCAATGTTAGGATTATAATAAAAGATGCCTATTATGACATCTTTGTGGTGAGACAAACCCTAAAAGTCTTATTTATTTTTAGGACTAGATCTCAGACTCTAATTAAATTAGTCTTTTTTTTCTTTTGGAAGAGGAAAAAAACCAGGTAAACATAAGCATTCATTTGAATAGTGTAACAAAGGCAAAATATGAAATTAATGTATCACGTTTTCCTTCTTCTGCCTCTTTCTCGCTCTGTCTTTCTTTTCCTCTCTCCCTCATTGACAACCTTCGTCCACCCCATTAAACTGCATTCATCGCTCCACACATATTTTTCTTATAGTAATTCTAATTTTTCACTTTCTTTGTGCTCAGTTATCATGCATTAAATCTCATTTCTATTTGTTTCTTGATTATTTAGAAATTCAATAAATGTGTATTAAAGTTTTAACAGTGTTACAGAGGTCCAAAAATAGTTAAGTTGTTTTTTAAAAGGAAGACTAAAGAGGGAATATTTCTTACTCTCAATTATGAGACATACTGAGAATCTATAATCATTTTAAGATAGTATTTTTGGTGCAAGATGAGAAGTTAGGACTAATGGAAAGGAACAGAGATCACACTTGTAGAACAATAATAAATGGAAACCTAGTATACAAGCAGGATAAATCAAAACTAAATGAGAAAAACATAGAGTTGTTATGTAGGAGTTGGGAAAACTATTTTTTACAAGAAAATAAAAAGTTACCTGTATTTAAAATGTAAAAAGACAGACATTAAAAACATTAGAAATCTAACTATAATAGTAAAAAATATGACATTAATAAAATAATGTTAAGAAGTTAATGTTGGGATATGGAACCTAGTAAAACTTTAGTAAAACTTCAAAAAGTTATTTTAAAAATTATTAAACAATATTTATTGTTTTGATAAGAATAAAATTAAAGATTTTATTCACTGTAAGAAAACTATAGACAATGTTAGCTGACTGTCTAAAATAAGAGATTAATAAATTATACAAGGATTTCTGGTAACTAAACAAGAAAAAGAGAACCATCTTCATATTTGAATTACTGAAGAAGAAATCCAAAAAGCAGCTAGAATATAAGAAGATGCTGTATAATATTGACTAATTAGATAAATAAAATTAAACACTTTTTAATATTAGACTGGCCAATATTAGAGAAGCAAGTGTTGTTGATGAATAAGAAGGATGTCCCTCCACCCATTTTGGAGACAATATTTAATCAGATTAAGTAAATGCGCAAGTATTGGTAAGGATTTTTACTCACAATGGTCAATAATGGAACCTATTTAAGGCTACTCATTTTAGCAATGTTTGTGTTAGTAGAGACGTATAAGTAAACTGCTGCAAATAAATCTTAAACGGGGCTAGATTAAATGAAAACATTGCATAATAGTTCTTCAAAATATGTAAATGAAAAAGTACACAATGACAAATATAACCTATATAATAACATAGAAATATAACATATAACATACCAATAACTGAAAATAAATGTGCACATAATATGTGATTTACAATAAAACCTACAATACAATTATAAACATTAAACCCATTAGAATGGTTGCGTAAGAGAAGTGTGGGAATGAGAGTGAGATATGAAAAATAATGAGAATAAATTAATTCAACTAACAAAAAAGGAAAATGATCTTGCATGGACTATTAAGGAAATTTTTTAGTAACCTGAGAAGTATTTGTGGTAGTTCCGTATTGAATCAGTTTGACTGAACTGTAACCACAGTCTTCAGAATCCCCTTTCCTGTATGCTTTAAGTTACAGTTGGCAAAAAAAAAAAAAAAAAAGTAGTAGATTTGAATAAAATAATCGAAGCCATAGCTATTACTCTCTGGAGGTCATAGGAATTAGATGTGGGGCTGTTGGCGGAAGTGGGGAATGGAGACAGGAAACTGATGTGGAGGTGGAGGTGAGTTCCAGTTTGTCTTGCTCTCATTTTATTCCACTTGCAGCATTTATTCCCAATATGTAACCTGGTGTCCAACAAATTCCAGTCCAACCACCCAAGATACAGAGGCAATAGTGTTCCCTTTGCCTTTCCACCATTGCTCTCTCATGGTTACACTCCTGCTGGTAAATGTTCTTGGCTTCAGGAGGGTTGGTTAGTGACTTTCCTCTGATGCTGTTACTCCTTTTTTAGACCCTTAAATCCCTAACTTCTCCAAAGCAGAGATCAGCAAACTGCAGCCTGTGAGCCAAATCAAGCACACTTGTTTTTGTAAATCCAGTTTAACTGGAACGCAGCCAGCCATCTAAGTATTATTATCTAATGCTGCTTTTGTACTACAACAGCACAGTTGAGTGGTTGAGAGAGGGTCCATATGGCCCGCAAAATCTAAAATATTTACTCTCTGACTCTTTATAGGAAATAAATTTTATCAACTGTTTATATCACCCTTCTGGTGGTTCTTCTTTCTTGATTGATAAAGTGTGATTCACATAATCATCTATGCTTGAGGTGTTTATGTGTGCAAATGTGTGTGTGAGAAAGAAAGAGAATACGTATACATTAAAATCATATTGTGCTGAGAATGATATCAGTTTGTGAAATATGAAAGTTTGCCTCAACACATTTAGAAATGATATTTTCCTCTCAAAATATTATCAAAAAATATTTATAACATACAAAAGAAAGGCAAAAATTCTACTATTCAGCACTAATAAGCATGTTCTGTCTTTTCCTGGCTTCATGGGATTAGACTCCTGAAAAATACAACCTAAGGAAATTTATATTAAAATGTTTAACGTACGGAAGCAAAATTAAATGTCAACCTATTAATCCCATTATACATATATTTTAAATTACTAAATTAAACTGTAAAGAGTATCAAAATAAAAATAAGCAAAAGTAAATGGACACTTTTCTACAAGTATCTGATACTTATTTATATTGTTGTTGATACCTACCATTAAAACTTCACCTTGATTTCAAAGTTGTAGATTCAATTTCAAAAATCTTTTTTTCTTCTATCATAAGAAACTCAAAATGTAGTTCTACTGTAAGTCAAATTTCTTCCATTTTTCTTGTCATTCCCAAGACTATAATTAAAAATTCTCAAATGTTGTAGAACCTTCTTACCAGACTTGTCTCTTTCTGACATCTACTTCTGTTTCTTTTACTATTATTTGTCATGATTTTAAAATTACTATTTAGATTCAATTCATTTTCACATGCAAAAAATAGAAAGTATATTTGTTTTTGAAATTTAGGAAAGGGAACATATTTGGAATGATATAAAGTACATGAAAAAAACACTACAAAAATGTGCTATTGTGTTTGCTTGCCAATTAAAGGAACAGAGGTAGAGTCAAATTAGTGATCAAGACTATAATTTCCACACAGGCCAGTTCATAGAAAAGAGGGGAAAATAAAGGATAATTATTTGATCAGACCTGAGGCTTTTTTATAATTCTCAATAACACTACAAATTTACATCAGTATTTGCATGCTCTCTGCTAAAGGAAAAAAGAAAAAAAAAAACATAATATTGGTTTTTGTTCCATTCAAATTTCTTCATATTTATATTAAAGCTAAACAAACATGTTTAATTCCTCAGAAGGGGACGAATTTTTTAAAAAGCAGAAATTAAGGAATATTATAAGATTATATAAGGAGGTATTAAATTATAATAATAATAAAAATTGTGAAACATATATTAAAAAAACAAGCCTACTTTATAACATTGCAATATTGTGCAATATATAAGCTAAAAGGTGAAGGAGGCCACAAGTAGTAGTTGTAACCCATACTTGAAGTCAGTTCACTTAACGCAATCACAGCATCTTTCCTCCTAAGCTTTTGCTTTCTGTTGCAGAGTCACTCTCAGGTGGTTGAGGTCTTTCTCCAGCCAGGTAACCACTTTAATCTTCCTGGAATGCTTTTTGAGGGTGCCTCTTTCTGTTGCTTCTTAAGATTTCATGATGATAGAAAATTACTTTATTGTTTTGTCAATGATTGAAGAGAGTAGCCTTTTGCATTATACGAAGATGACCTAGTCTGTGTCACCCCCCTGTTCCTGCAATGCTCCTTTAACTTTTTGCCACCTTTCTATTTTTCACATGCTCCTTAAGAAAAACTCATCTCTTACTTCCATGAATCATATACTTTGTACTACTTAACTTCATGATAGGTAGGGTCTGCTCTTTCCTTTATTCCTCTGTAATTATGAACAATCCATTTATTTATGAACATATCAAATTATATATAAGACACTCTGCTGTACGCTAGACTCTGCATACATGTCACTGCTCCACAATATGTTTAGGTTACTATTAGCAGACACGGTGTCTGCTTCACATTTGCAATTTCCTGTAGCACCAACTCCCGAGCTTTCAAAGTTCTAAAAGACCTAACGCTGTTTCTGACATTTGAAAGTTATTAAACAACATTTTTTTTTTCAGGAACAACTAGATAAAAGAATGTTGAGCTACATCAATGAAACAAAGCTAATAGGAGATACTTATTTAGAAATTTGTTTTTTAAAATTAAGAATAACCTACAATAAATTTTAACATTATTTTACTAAATTGCATTAAAATGCTATGCAAGTAGAAAATATTAGTTTTCAACCAAATAAGCATACTAGGATGGATTCTGACATGATAATGTTAGCACTTCTTAAATAAATTAAAGTGATCAAATATTTAAAAGTTGATGTGTGGACTGTTCCTATAATGAAAAGAGAATGTAAATACATGATTAAAATTATATGGAAGGGAACTTGAGGACATGTATATTAAGTAGGATAATAAGTGATATTCCAGATTGTATATCCTGGAGAGTATGGGAATTGTAATAAAAAATTATTATTTTTAGACATATAATAAAATAGGATCTCCAGCTAAAACATGTGAAAGAAGTTAATAACTTGGCTATTAACACTAAATATAAGCAAATGTTTTTCAACCCTTGGATATAGCTGGAAGGAATGTAATATGATGGATAATATTTTAAATAGATAAGAAATGCTATATTTACATTTATATAGTGCTTTAAATGATAAGGATTAATAAATTAAGAGGAAGCCAAAGCAGGTTACCCAGGAATAGTAAGTCAATAGTTATTATTAAAGGGTAAGACATTTGTGTGTATAAGTATTGTGTGGGTGTTAAAAAGACACCATCTGCAATATAAAAAGATTTAAAATATATTAAATATTCTCATGCAATGGTGCAATAACAACAGCAATAAGAATAAATGTAATGTTAATAAAATTGATCGTTAGATTCTTATAAAAAATAAATATGATATAATAGGAGAGCAAGAAATTTCCTAGGCTTTTGAAATCCATCTAAGTCTTCAAATCATAGTCATTATGTAAAAATCATTTTGACAAAGGCTCTGGACATACCAATTGAGAACTCATTAAATGAGAACAAATATCATCCTTCATTCCTTACGCAATCACCTATATCCAGTCTAGAGAAAAAGAGATAAATTAATTAGTAAGATATACAGAGAAAACACAGCTGTAGAGAGTTCTGTTAAAATTAGGAGGGCATGTTGTGAGAGCTATCTGTAGAGTAGTTGTAGTAGAATCTACCTTGTAACATTCCTTCTTATATCTCTCATTGGACACAGTTTGCCACTATACTGCTGAGTCTCCTTATCTGGCCCATTCGGGCTATCACTGTGGAAGCCAATAATGTCCAGCTTCCATTAAGGGTGGAGCAGGATATTAGAATTGTCTTGTGACAAAAGGATGGAATAGACCTAGCCCCTATGTCTGTTGAAATAGAGATAAGCTCATGGGGGTGATGTCTGGAATGAAGCTATGGTGGTAGCTAAGAGTCTTCATTGAGAAAACAATCAAGAGGTAGAGTGGCCAGGCACAGTGGCTTATGCCTGTAATACCAGTACTTTGGGAGGCTGAGGCAGGAAATTTGCTTGAGCCCAGGAGTTCAAGACAAGCCTGGGCAACACAGGGAGAACCCATCTTTACTAAAAATTTAAAAATTATCCAGGCGTGGTCGTAGACACCTGTAGTCCCAGCTACTCTGGGGGCTGAGGCGGAAGGATCACTGAGCTGGGGAGGTCCAAATGGCTGTGAGTCATGATTGCATCATTGCACTCCAGCCTAGGTGACAGGGCAAGACCCTGTCTCAAAAAAAAAAAAAAAAAAAAAAAAAAAAGAAAGAAAGAAAAAAGAAAAAGAAAAATGTTGGGAGCTAGTGGTGCTGAGTAAATCTAGGGAGGTACCTATTATAGATAGAATATAATGATATTATTCATGAGCAGACTTTCAGTGATGAGAGGTTAGTCTTAAGAAGGGAAATGCAATGTGTATCCCCTTTATCAGGGTACTGTGATGCTAATTATTCCCACTGTGGAAGACCTGAACAACTCAGTAATGACCTTTATAAAAAAGAATTTGAATATGGGGCTATCTGTCACAGAGAGGGCATCAATGCCAGATTACAAAAGGCCTAGTAAAGTAAAATACCTTTTCTTTAATCCCTTGAGAACACTTCTTCATGACCTGGGAGGAGCCAGTAGCTGCAGAGTGAGGTTAGAGGTAAAACAATGAGAAAAGATGAACAGCCTTTGTCTCCATTGCCTACACAGCCCACAACTACCCATTTTATCACTATTTCCAGAGCCACAAGGTAGGCTTATTAGATTAGAAGAATAATTGGAAGTCAACTTCACATGTACATGTAGCACTTCTGTCCCAGTTCAAGAGCTTAGCAACTCCACTAACAACTTTTCCCACAAATGAAATTCCTTTGCAGGTGCAGGCAAACCTATGGAGGCCTTCTCAATGTATCATACAAACAGCAAGTGCTGACTTTATTGAGGGCAAATCACAGATCTTTGAGACTTGGACCTGATCAAGCAGCAACTGAGTCCAGAAACTCTTTTTAGGCCTCTTCAAAGTTGGTCTTTCTGCATGATCCTTCATCTCTGCTCTTTCCTCTAGAGATGTAGGCACAGTGACTGGCGAAAAGTGCTCGTATTAAAGTTTGCTTTTCTATTTCTCCTGAAAGAGAGCAAATATTAATGCTGACTAGAATAACTTAGTGCTACTCTCTATTGTTATTTGGCAGAGTCATTTCAGAAAGAACCATAAATGTGGCACTATTTATAAAGAATAACAACAATAAAAACTGGTATGAAGTCAATTTATACATGTATATATAGAATGAAAAAAATAATCGACAAAAGCTCATAAAAGTACACATGATATGAGTTTTGGTAGAAAAATAAAATTATTTAAAAAATAGTTTTGTTATTCTATCCTTTGAAAACACAGTTGTGATATGTGAAACTAAGATTCAAATAAGAGATATGGGAGCCAAACAGAGATAAGACTTCCTGGAATGAATCAGAAAGATAAAATTTGCAATTTAAAAAATTCTAAGAAGCCATATGAGAAGCAGAAATAATTAGCATATACACTGGTCAAAACATTGTGGCAGGTGTGACAGATTTAAGAAACCTGGAAAATAAAATTACCAAAGAATAAAGATATATTAAAATAGGTAGATAAAATATGCAAAAAGGGATGTTAGAAATGGATTCAAAAATATTTAAAAATAAACATTTACTTGATTTGTTACAAAAACTTGTAGCCTACAAGGAAAATTTTGACAGGTAAATTTAAAAACAGAAAGAAACATGCTCTGTCAACCTTAACAAAATTTTTAATTTATAAATAATCAGTAAACAATGAAACTAGAAATCACTGATATACCTAAGAAAACCATTCTATATGTAAATAATATTGCTAATAATGAAAATAAGAACAATGAGTTATTTTCAGTAGAGAATGAGGTAGAAATAAAATACTGTGTAACAATATATGCCAATTGAGATGGAAGATTTTGGTTTTGCAACTTCTAAATTCTTTATGTTTGGGGAAGAAGAAAGGTATAGTGACCAACTTAATACATTTTTTATGGAATATTTATTACATAATAAAATAGGTACTGAGGAAATGCCACATGAAATGCCACATAAAATAAGTTATAGTTTTCCAAAGCCATATGAAGATAAAAGGACTAATTGTGCCTCAAAAATTCAAAACAGGGTTTACAAATAGGGAAGATGACATGGAAAACATTATAGTAAATAGTATATAATAGTAAAAATAGATCATAATATGTTAAAAGCCATAATAAAGAGTTAGTTGGACAAAGTTATCCAGTTTAATTGGCCATTAAACAAAATCTAGCTGCTTAGAAAACAATAAATAATTATAAACACTAAAGTTGAAAAAAAAATAACTGGAGTTTCCACTTCCATTTAAGATGTAGAAACCTTCAAAAGATCATTACTCTCCATCTAACAATCAGAAAGAAAGAGCTGAGTAACTTATACAATCATAACTTTTTGTAAGCTTGTTAGAAAAGTGAGTTCACAAGGCAAGTAGGTGGACTTAATTCCAAATAATGAAAACATGCTACAAATAGGTATGAGACACACATTGTTTCACTTTTGGCAAGGAAAAAAATGACATCCAGAAAAATGGTTAAATAGAAAACAAATGATTTTTAAAAATTAGTTTCAAAGTTTAAATTTGGACTAGCGTGATAGCCTGGAATCCATTAATGCCCCAAATACATGGGAAGTCCACCAGGGAATGATTGATAACAAGTCTGGAAATGTTAGAGATTTTCATTTGTTTACAGGCATAGAACCCAGACCACTACTAAGATCTCAGACTCTTTTTAAGTATGAAGAGAATGCTATCTGCCTGGAGAATAGCAGAAAAAGCACTTGGGACCAGGGCTCTGACTTCATAATAAGCAGTGGTCTACTATAATTTGAGTGGTGGGGAGACTTAATTAATCATGTGCCTACCCAAGACTACCCAAAAATCTTAAAGCAGGGTTTAGCTCTCACAGGGGAAAGAGGAGCAATGCTAATAAGACCTCACGCCTAAGTTTGAGGTTCCGTGGCTTGTCTGAAAGTAATTTTATGATGGAAAACTGAGAAATCTTCCAATTCCTATTATGAACCTTATGCTGAGTAACCAGTAACAGCAGCGTGTTGCTGGGTGAAAGACAAGTGCATCGAGAAATATTCATTTCTGAAAGCTAGTGGTGCACCTCAAACACTAAGAAAAAATATGAAACTACGTGACACTCAAAGTGAAACCACAAAAAACCATCAGTGGAAGATGTTGCAGTCTGTAATGCACTGAAAGCTGTAAAAACTACAAAACTGAAACTCAGCTCAACTACTGGCTAGATTGACTTAGCTTTCCACAATTATTGACAGAATATTCACACTTCTATCTATTAACTTTTTGTTCCGTTTTTTAAAAACACATGTTTCACATTTAAACAAAAAATTACTACTCACACACAGAAACACACACACACACACACACACCCCTGTTCTCTAGAGGTAAAGCAGCTAATAAACCAGGTCATATATTGCACAGATGTTGGAACCATCAAGCAGAAACTTTAAAGTAACTGTAACTATTATTTCAAAGGATCTAGCAGATGTAATGAACATTATGTATAAAAAGGGGGAAGGGAATTTTAGCAGTGAGAGGAAAATTATAAAAAGGAGTCAAAAGAAGTATTAGAAATACAAAATTCATTAGACATAAAACTTATTTTAATGAATGTATTAATAAATTACAACCAGAGGATAAATAATTTACCCAAATTAAATTACAAAAACTTGAACACACACACACACACACACACACATATATATATATATATATTTTTTTTTTTGAGACAGAGTTTCACTCTTATTGCCCAGGCTGGAGTGTAATGGTGCAATCTCGGTTCACTGCAATCTCCACATCCTGGGTTCAAACAATTCTCCTGCCTCAGCCTCCTGAGTAGCTGGGATTACAGGCATGTGCCACCACGCCCGGCTAATTTTGTATTTTTAGTAGAGACGGGGTTTCTCCATGTTGGTCAGGCTGGTCTCGAACTCCTGACCTCAGGTGATCCGCTGGCCTCGGCCTCCCAAATTGCTGAGATTACAGGCATGAGCCACTGTGCCCGGCCCACATATATATTTTTTAAGTTGAGAAAAAAAGGGAATTGAGTTAAAGAAGGAGAAGAGATAGAATGGAGCAGAAGTATTTGAAGAGACAATAGCAAACTATTTGCTAAAATATTGACGGCCAAAAAACACATGAACAAAAACAGATCTACAAAAAGCCAGGAAACCCAGGCATAATCAACATAAGGATAAACATATTGGGAAAGTCAGAATCAACTGTCTAAAATCGAAAGAGTAAGACAATATTTTGAAGCCTGCCAGAATTAGGAGAAGAGAAGGGGAATGGAGAGAGAGAAAAGGGAAAGAAAAAGAGAATGAGAAAGAAAAAGAATAAAAGAAAGGGAGAGAGAAATGTAACATACCAAGGAAAACAACAGAATTTTGTCAGAAACTATGAAAGCTAGAAGGCAAACGGGTGACTTCTTTAAAGTACTGGAAGAGAAACAATCCTGCAATCTATAAACAGTAAAATAATCTTTCAAAACATGAAGATAAAATACTTTTGTTTTTCAGACATACTGAAGCTGAACAAATTTATTGCCAGCCATCTACAGCACAAGAAATGCTAAAAAAACTTTGTCACACTGAAATAATATAATACCATATGTAAATGTGGGTATGCAAAAAGGAATAAAGTGCACTGGAAATGGCAATAATGTGGCTAAATAGAAAATAAATTTTGAATTTTGAATTTCTTTAAATGATAATTCTCAAAATAAAAAAGTTATAATGTATAACGGGATGCATAATATATATAGAAGAAAATGTGTGGCAGCAATAAAGTTACTAAAAAGTATCATAAAATCAAAGAGTAGTTAGCTTTGTTAGATGCTGAGGACAATGAAATATTTATAGTCATACAATTATAAAAAATGTTGAAGTTCTAAAAAATTCTACAATAATCCTAAAACTGTCAAGTCTAATAACAATCTAATATTGCTGATATCTTCCATAAAAACCTGTGAATCTGAGAAAAAAAGTACTAAACTATAAAAAATTTAAATTTTAAAACACCTTGCTTATGGAAATTAATGAATTACCTTTCTACTATCTCCATTGAAAATGATACTAAAACTGTTGTTATACAAAGAACCTAACAAAGTTATACATCCACTAGAAACATGAGACTGGAGTATTATAAAGGTGTGTTAGATTCAAGCAGTTAATTTATAAATATCCTGTCCGTTTGTGATGATTGTAGATTAATATTGTGGATTTTAAAATTACTATTAAAATTTATAAATTCTGAACACGTATTTCCTTTTATTCTTAGTGTTATATTTATTATTTCATATTCTTTTCATAATGAGGACCCTTCAAAAGTTATAATCTTCAGGTGCCATAAAATAAGACTTCACATCCCCATACCATGCTCCAGCTATTGTGCAATTTATACTCCTTCTCATAGAATATTCAAGAAAGCTCTCTATCCCATTGCATCCTTCATATTTTCTTATGAATACAACTCTGTTCAATCACTTTATTCAACATTTGATGGAAACTACTCTTGTTGAGATTATTAATAAGCTACTTGTTGGCAAATGTATATTGTGTTGTTTTTGGGTGGAGAGTTTTACAGAGATCTATCAGATCTATGCAGTCCAATGTTAAGTTCAGTTCCTGAATATCTTTATTTTCTGCCTTGATGATCTGTTTAATACCATCAGTGGAGTGTTGAAGTCTCCTACTATTATTGTGTGGGAATCTGCATCTTTTTGTAGGTCTCTGAAAACTTGCTTTATGAATCTGGGTGCTCCTCTGTTTAATGCATATATATTTAGGATAGTTAAGTCTTCTAGTCGAATTTAACCCTTTACCATTATGTAATGCCTTTCTTTATTTTTTATTTTTTTATCTTTGTTGGTTTAAAGTCTGTTTTATCTGAAATGAGGATCGCAACCTCTGCTTTTTTCTGTTTTCCATTTGCTGGATAGATTTTCCTCCATCCCTTTATTTTGAGCCTATGGATAACTTTACATGTGAGATGGGTATCTTGAAGACAGCACACCATTTAGTCTTGACATTTTATCCAGCTTGCCACTCTGTGACTTTTAGTTAGGGACATGTAGGCCATTTACACATGAGTTTAGTATTGATATATGTAGATGTAATCCTGTCATTGTGTTGTTAGCTGCTTATTATGCTGGCTTGTTTATATGGTTGTTTTATAGTGTCACTAGTGTGTTTTTGAGTGTCTTTTTGTATTAGCTGGTAGCAGTCTTTCTGTATTTAGCATTCAAGATCTCTTGTAAGGCAGGTCTGGTGGTAATGAACTCTGTCAATATTTGCTTATGTTAAAAGAATCATATTTTTCCTTTGCTTGGAAAGCTTAGTTAGGCTGGATATAAAATTCTTGGTTGAAGATTTTTTTTCTTTAAGAATGTTGAATATAGACCTGCAATCTCTTCTGGCCTGTAGGGTTTCCACTGGGAGTTCTGTTCTTAGTCTGATGGGGTTTCCTTTTTAGGTGAAACTTCCTGTCTCTTTAGCTGCATTTAACATTCTTTCTTTTATTTTGACCTTGAAGAATATGTTGGTCATGTGTCTTGGGATAATCTTCTTGTGTAGAATCTTGCAGGCATTCTCTGTATTTCCTGAATTTGACACTTGGCCTCTCTAGCAAGGTGGGGGACATTTTCATGACAATATCCTAAAATATGTTTTCCAAGTTTTTGCTTTTTTCCCTTCTCTTTCAGGGATGCCAGTGATTAATGATTCTTTGTAAACTCCCATACTTCTTGGAGATGTCTTTATCCTTTTTCATTCTTTTTTAAATTTATTTTTGCATGACTATCTTATTTCAGATATCTAGTCTTCAAGTTCTGAGATTCTTTCCTTAGCTTGGTCTATTTTGCTGTTAATACTTGTGATTGCATTGTGAAATTCTTGGGTTGTGTTTTTCAACTCCTGTATTGCAATTTTCAGTTTGGTTCTTTTTTATAGGAGCTATTTCATTTTTCTGTCATGTATCATTTTATTATGATTCTTTGTTTCTTTGAATGGGGTTTTGCCATTCTCCTGAATGTCCATGATCTCCTTTCCTTTCCATATTCTGAATTTTATTTCTGTTATTTAAGCCAGCTCAGCCTGGTTAAGAACTCTTGTTGGAGAACTGGTGCAGTTGTATGAAGGACAGGTGACACTCTGGCCATTCGAGTTGCTGGAGTTCTTTCATTGGTTCATTCTCATCTCTGCGTGTGAGAGTTCCCTTAACTGCAGTATAAATTGAATACAGTAAATAGACATCTTTTCTGGATGTTTTCACAGGGCCAAGGCATTGTTTAGGGTCTTTATTTGAAAGTGATTTATTGTCTTTGGTTTTACAAAGGCGTATGTTAGCAAGGTATTTTTGGGGGGGCTGTTGAAGCTTTGTGATGTGATCCAGTAGGTGGTACTTAGGCATATTGGCCAGTTGGTAGACTCTTGGTCCATTATGTGGCTCCCCTATGTTTCCTCACATTTGCAGCCATGTTCCCCCTCAGTGGTCTGAAAGTGGGGGCTCTTCTCCCCCTTGAGTACTGGCTATAGATCATGGCTTGGAACTCCTGGACTGCTCAGTGCAGCTCTGGAAGCTAAGGTATTGTGTTCCTTTCCCAAGTTGGATGCAGCAAAGGAAGGGACTTTAGTGATGGTTGTGGCCAAGGGTCTTTTGCTTGTCTTCTGGGGGCTCCACTCAAAAGAGATACAGATCAGCAATTGCTCAGTGCAATCACCCCAGGATGGAGAGTCTATACTTTGTGGCCCAAGTCAGGGTTTCCCTGTCTGGAGATGATTAGGGAGAGTGAGTGGGACCCGTGGGAGATGTACTGGCCTCCTCTCTTTGGGTTGAACGCAGCTTGTTGGAGGTGTGGATGAGGCACTTAAGGTCTTTTCTCCTTCATTAGTCTGAGAGTAGCAAAGGCAGTGGCAGAGAGGCTTTCAGTTTCCCCTGGTGGCTCTGTCCGGGGAGTTGCAGAGCTCCTACTGGCTTAATGGTCCTGACAGGGCGTGGCTGGATGCCTAGGCCTGGAGGACCTGCCCAGTGTGGAGATATGGGAATAGGCACCCATGTAACAGTCTGGCACTTTTGTGTAGGACTGCTGCAGTATGCTTGGAGTTCACTCCAGTCCCTAGACACTTCAGATTTTCCAGTACCTGCAGGTATCAACAGTGAAGGCTGTGAAATAGCAAAGATAGCAGCCTTTCTTTCCCTCTGGGAGCTCTGTCCCAAGGAGTTATGGACCAGTTGCTAGCATGAACGAACCGGTAGGAGGTGGCTGAACACCCTGGTTGGGAAGTCCTGCCCAGTGAGGTGGAATGGGATCTGGAATCAGCTTAAAAAAGAAGTCTGGCCACATTTGGATAGAGCAGCTGTGCTGCCCTGGGGGTACGTTTTAGCCCTTGTCACCTTAGACTCTTCAAAGCCCAAAGGGTGGAAGAGCTAAGTCTCCCAAACAGCAAAAATGGTAGCCTGCCTTTCCCTCTGGGAGCTCCATCCCAGGGTGGTTTGAAACCTCTTTTGGCCAGAAAACACTGGTGGGAATAGCTGCACATTTTCTTTCTTCATTTAGGTTCTGGTTATATGTCACCTCCTTAAAAATGCATTTCAAGGACACCCAATATCCCTCTCCATTCCAGTAACGATTTATTTTTTCTCCACAGTACTTATAACTAACCATATTACTTAAAATGTTAATTCATTTTTAGTGTCTGCCTCCCTCCAACCTCCCAGGTAATAATATTGATGAAATCAGGAGCTTTATATTTCTTAGTGAACGAGTAGGTCCCCAATACCTAGAGCAGTCTAGATTGATAGTAGGCATTGAAAAATAGCTGTTGGATAAATGAATGAATTTATCCAACACTTATAGATTTTGGAAAGTTATATCACTAGGTTGTCTCTGGAGTGTATCTTTCCACAGATGTTTGAGTTTAATCTAAGGCTAATGAAAAGGCTTGGAACACTGGATAATACAAACTAAACTTTACCATTCTGCTTTTTCAGAGAATTTAACACACATGGATGAAAAAGCTTTGTATAATGGCACTGTCCAAATTATAATACTAAGTGATTATATTGATTATCTAATTGATAATACTAAGTGATTACATTGACTAAGTGATTCCATTGGATAAGTGAACGTGCACATTTCCAGAAAATAAGCGAGAATAGCAATTGCTTCAATATGTACAATGATCAAAAATTGGAAATACCTTCATTTTCTCTAAAAGGGGAAATAATTGAAAAAAAAACACATGAACACTCTGCCATCAAATACTATATAATAAATATAATATACTAAGTAAATACTGTATTTAATATCATAGAAGTTTTCTAAAAAATATTCTGTGACACAAAGAAAGTCCCATTAAAACTCTCATGTGAGTATACCGGAAATACAATCTCTAGATATATTCACCAATCCGAAAAACGTGGTTAGCTCTAGCAAGACAAGTACTAATGATATGGGTGAGGCTGCTTGCTTTAATGTTTATGTTAATTATGTAATATTTAACTCCTATAAAATATTATTTTAACTTTTTTAGAATTCATATTTTCATATTTAATATGTTA
Source organism: Pan troglodytes (assembly GCF_028858775.2). NCBI lineage: Eukaryota > Metazoa > Chordata > Mammalia > Primates > Hominidae > Pan > Pan troglodytes. The sequence continues at coordinate 53,981,170 of NC_072398.2, forward strand.
ATGATAAATTATTCACTTATTGACTTTGTTAAAATAATCTGAAACTTCAGAATAGCTAGAAATAGTTTATTAGACCACAACTTGCCAGAACCTGTTAAACAATGCTAAAGCTTATCTATGTATGAATCGTAAGTCAAGCATTTGCCACGGAAACCATGAAGTGTTTGTTAAAGAACTATACTGTCTCTTGCTATACTCAATGAGACATTGTTTATATTTTCTTAATCTATTTTCTGTACATTTCAGCTGAGATTCTGGGTGTCCTTATAAATTCAACTTAAATATTTTCTACTATAAAGAGCCCCTCCCTTTTATTCATTGAAACCAGAAATATCTCTTTCTTTCGAATATTTATGGCATTTTTGTATCACATTTATAGCAGTTATATAAAGTTTTGGACATGAACATTTGTATACACATTATTTTCCTAGGTATTTATTAGACTCCTAAAAATAGGTCACATATTACTGTGAGTTTGTGTACTTGGAATAACATGATTTCATGCATAGTTCCTTGAAACACACTGTTTTTCAGGCTGCAAAGCTTTTACTGAGAACCTATTTAGATCAACCCCAAAGATCACTTAGTATTATAATTTGGACAGTGCTGTTATACAAAGCTTTTTCATCCACGTGTGTTAAATTCTTTGAAAAAGCAGAATGGTAAAGTTTAGTTTGTATTATCGAGTGTTCCAAGCCTTTTCATTAGCCTTAGATTAAACTCAAACTTCTGTGGAAAGATACACTCCAGAGACAACCTAGTGATATAACTTTCCAAAATCTATTTTTATTTTAAGTTTAAATCCATCTGTCATAAGTTGATTCAGGGTAAGATATAATGAAGAATGTTTACATTAGTTACCAGACTGCCATTTGCACTTAACTCTAAAATAAACTTGAGCAGTTTGACCCTAAGAAGGCAAAGCTTTAAAATGTGTTCATACCCTTTACATTAGTGAAACTACAACACAACTTTTCTAATCTGAGTAAACTTAACCATATGTGTTGTAGGCAGAATTTCACAATAGCCCTCACAATTCCTAGTGCCCGGTATACACATAGCTTCTTTCAGTTATTCCATCAAGCGCAATTTAGGTATTAGGGTAAAGCTATTTTGTCGATGTAATTAAGCTTCTAAACCAGTTCACATTAAGGTAGGGAGATTTTCCTGGGCAGATAAACCAACAAGAAGACATGGCTGTCAGACCTAAATCTGCAAAGAACAAAAATCTGCCATAACTACATGTGTTTGGAAGAGGACTCCCAAGTTTTAGATGATAATATAAACTTGTCAGTATCTTGGTTTTAGATTTGTAAGAAAATAAGTAGAGAACCCATGACCCAAAATTCCGAACTATGGAAATGTGAAATAATACACAAGAGTTATTTAAATCACTGTGTGGCAATTTGTTATACAACAATTAACAAAAAACTATTACCATGAAAAAAAAAAAGAATTAAAAAGAGAATTAAAAAACTATTATATGTATTGTGCATGAGGGAACAGAGAATCAGGGAAAGGAAAAGAGGGATGGAGAGAGGGAAGCAGGGGCTGAAACAGAGACAGAGGTACAGACAGACATTATTTTAAGTAGTATAAATAGGAATGAATAGACTAATTTCTTCTGCTTCTATTCAGGGAGGTGAGTGATCATATAATGAAAGATAGGAATCCACTCTCTTCAGAAGTTCTAGTTTCTTCACAATGTTCGCAGAATAAATTTCACACAATACTGACAGGGATTTTGTGTTTAAGGAAGGTAATTTCCCACAAAACATTGCTAGTAAACAAGCCAGTACCATCATTTAATGTTCAAGTTCAGCCAAATTGATCTGTTTCAATAATGAAGAAAAATAGGACTGAGTTGAGTTTATTGGAAAATGCATATAAGTTATTAATGTGTGGCAGAATTATAGACATTTATTCAGTATAGGCAATGAAACTCTCTGGATAATTTTTACCTAAGCATAATTAATATTTTATATGCTGAATCTGTAATCTATATAATAAATTAGATCTAACTCCATAATGGTCCCACCTCTTTTTATTATTATGAATTCAATAGAGAAAAGGTGTTCAAATCAATTAAAATAATTTATTTCAACAGAATATAGGAAATAGGAAAAATATGTCAAATCATTTTCATATTAAAAATATTAATAACAATTTTCTGGAGAGCAATGCTTTTGCAAATGAATTTATTACTCCATCTAATCTGAATATTGTCTTCTTGTTTAATTTCTACTTATTATTTTTCTTAAATGTAAAATGTGTCAGGAAACTTTTTCTAGCTCCTGATTCTTGGTTTGGTTGTTCAATGTGTGTATGCAACATGTCAACTTGCCCTGTCTTTGAACCTCCCACAGTGAATTGAAACTATCTATTTTCTTGGCTCTCTCTCTCTCATCAAGCCATAAGCGTCTTGAGGTCAAGCTTATGGCCTTGCTCAGCACTGAATTTTTGGCACAAGTATTTGCACAATACTGTTTTTGAACAAATATTGTTTAACATTTAAATAATAATAATTATTATGACTTTTTGTTTTATTTGCATTCATTAATTCAGATATATTCAGTGCAAGAAATGGTGGTGGTGGTGGGGATGTAAGAAGGAATGCTGTACCATTTTTGGACTTAAGGTGTACACATTGTAGTGTCATTAAACCATAAATCAAATCTAGCACACAATTGTGATAATGGGCTCATCTTTGCTGACTTACGACATCCACTGCAATATACTCACCTCTGATTTTCTGTTTCATGTGATTCCCAAATTATGCTAAATAGAAACAAGTAAATGATTTCAAATCCATTAGAAAACAAGCTTGATAAAAAAAATAAGAAATAGTAAAATAAAGAATATTGCTGCAAAATAGTATGCATCCCTTGACTTATAAAACAGTTAAGCTTGAAGTAACATTCTGCTAACATTTTATCCTGTTTTTCACTCTCTTTTACAAATATAAGGAGTTCACTTGAAATGATTTTGTTGATTCCTGCTGGGTTTAAAACTTCAATTAAATGACAACCATTCTATTTCCTATGAGAACTAGCTTAACTTTTTAAATTTTTCTTCATAATTCGCCTCTCTGAGGGGAGGATATATTGGTTGGAATAAATTTGTATCCAGTAGGAGCAATTGTATATTTTCTCATGTGACTAATATTGCATGCAAGCCCATTGATGAGCAGTAACCTGTGCCTTGTAATTTTTTAAATTTCATTTGTATTCGTCTGGGAGAGGTGCCAGATTTTTCCTGGCTTCAGCACGCTCATTGATGGCTAGAGAGTAAAGAGGTTTTTTTTTCTTCTTACTTGCAGTTTGGGCCAGCTTTAACACCTTTTCATTTTGCAGCATTTTCTGTCACTACCTATTATTTACCAGTAATAAATTTTCTTCATTTATCATGTTTACCCAGGAAATTTTCAAATGCCATTACATTGGAATGTAAGTTCATTTGTATCCTTTAAAAATAGCATAGATTTAGAGCGACAAATTAAAATTTTGTAAGATAAAAATTTGCCGAGAGGCCGTATTTTGGAAACATTGTGTTTACTATGTTTGTCAAAAATTTACATACTCTTGATATGCTCCATTTATCTTGGCATCTGTTCCCCAATTTCTTAACCACAAATGAACACATTTTAACTTTCGCTGGCTGTTCTCACTAGCAAACAGTGATAGCTGGCACTGTGTTCTTTATAGAGAGACATGTCATTTTCATTTTTAAGTCAGGTATGACTGGGGTATAATTAGTATTTGTAAGTTTTCAATGTGTGTCTTTTGTAAGAGGGTGGTAAGTTTGAGAAGCTCCTTATTTGTAAAAAGAATGAAGAGAATCTCTATGAGAAGATGCCACACTTACCAAAGTCAGTGGATTTCAAAAGTTCAAAATATTTCTTTTATAAACGGCCTCCTGATATTCCAGTCAGGTAACAATAAGAAAGGGTGTAGTATGTAATCTTGTTCTTCCCTTCAATTTGACTCTGTCTATCCAGTGTACCTTCTTCCAATGCCAGTTTGTAGAGTATAAGTTATTTATAGAGAGAATGGTTGCATATAAGCTGGTAATTACGGATTTTAAAAATCATCTTATTGCCGAGTTTGTATTTATCTCATTTTAAACTAAATTAAATCATGATGATATTTTTGGCACACCTTTTGTTATATTTGGTACACAACCATGTCCAGTATTTCTGATGTTATAATTGTAAAGATTTCTAAATAGATTGTGAGACATTTTCTTTCTTAGAACAAAGCCTTTGGGGAAACAAGGCTCTGTAAAAATCTCCAATGGCTTAAAAAATCTGCTAAAATTAGTTATCTGCTAAAATTAGTCCTACAATGCTTATCCAAAAACTGCATACAACTAATAAGTGAACAGAACTATAAAACTATGATTTTTCAGGGCATTGCTAGTCAATGCCCTGAAAAACATTTTCTTAAGAAATGCTGAATAAATGCACCAATAATATAACTAATATATTAAATGTACTGCCATATATATACATATATATTTATATGTGCAATATGGATATTTTAATGAACAATATATAATACAAGAAAACATTGATTTACCCGTAACTACCCATTTATCAGATGGAAGAATACCAGTATATTTTAAGTTCATTTGAGACCTTAAGTGATTGCATTTTTCTGACAATAATTATCTACTTTCTTAATAATTTATTAAATCATTCTACTTTGTTCCATATTTTAACCAGGCAGGTATATGTATCTAAATAATAGATTTGAAATATAGTGTGTATTTATGCCTTAATTTCATTGTTTACCCAAAAGTCATTCAGGAACAAGTTGTTTAATTTTCATGCATTATGTGGTTTTGAGAGAACTTCTTGGTATTGATGTCTACTTTTATTGCACTGTGGTTTGAGAGTGTGCTTGGTATGATATATATTTTTTTAATTTATACAGACTCCTTTTATGGCTGAGCATGTGGTCCATGTTAGGGTATGTTCTGTGTGTTGATGAGAAGAAGGTATATTCTGTGGTTGTTAGGTGGAGTATTCTGTAGGTGTCCATTATGTTCAATTGATCCAGTGTCAAGTTGAAGTCCAGGTTTCTTTGTTAGTTTTCTGCTTGATGATATGTCATTAGGGTGTTGAATTCTATCACTATTATTGTGTGGCTCTCTAAGTCCTTTTGTAGGACTAGAAGAAATTGTCTTATCAATCTTAGTGTTCCAATATTGTGTGTGTGTGTGTTTAGAATAGTTAAGCCTTTTGGTGAATCGAACCCTTTATCTTTATGTAATGCCCTTATTTGTCTATTTTGACTATTGTTGAAACTCTGTTTTACCTGACATAAGAATGAAAACAGAGACACAAATACCAAAATCTTTGGGATGCAGCTAAAACAATGTTAAGAGGAAAGTTTATGGCATTAAATATCTACATTAAAAAGTTAAAAAAAATCTCAAATTACCAATCTAACCTCATACCTAGAGTAACTAGAAAAAATAAGAACTAACCCCCAAAATAGCAAAAGAAAATAAATAACAAAAATCATAGAAGAACTGAATGAAATTGGGACACAAAAATCCATACAAAAGATCAACAAAACCAAAAGCTTGTTATTTGAAAGAATAAACAAGATTGGGAGATCACTAGATAAACAAGGGGAAAAAAGCATGTCCAAAATAAAAAATGACAAAGATGACAGTACAATTGATCACACAGAAATACAAAGATCATCAGAGACTATTATTAACTATTCTCTGCACATAAATTAGAAAATCCAGAGAAAATGGCTAAGTTCCTGGAAATACCCAACCTCCCAACATTGAACTGGGAAGAAATAGAATACCTGAACAGACCACTGAAATTGGTCTGTACTAAAATTGATTTAGTAATTTCAAAAAACCAACAACCAAAAAATAAAGCTCTGGACCAGATGGATCCACTGTAGAATTCTACCACACATACAAAGAAGGGCTAGCATAAATTCTACTGAAACTATTTCAAAAACTCAAAGAGGAGTGACTCTTACCTAACTATATGAACCCAGTATCACCCTGATACCAAAATTTGGCAGAGAAACAATGGAAAGAGAAAATTACAGGCCAATATCCCTGATAAACAGAGAAGCAAAAGTCCTCAACAAAATACTAGCAAACCAAATCCAGCAGCACATCAAAAAGTTAATTCACTGCAATCAAGTAGGCTGTATTCCTGGAATGTGATGTTGTTTCAACATACACAAATTAATAAATATGAGTCACCACATAGATATCATTAAAACTAAAACCATATAATCATCTCAATAGATATGGAAAAAGCTTTCAATAAAATCCAACATCCCTTCAGGATTAGAACCTTCAACAAACTAGGCACCAAAGGAACATACCTCTAAATAGTAAAAGCTGTATATCACAAACATACAGCCAATATCAAACAAGCAAAAGCTGGAACTATTTCCCTCAAGAAATAAAACAAGACAAGAATGTCCACTCTCACCACTCCTATTCAACATAGTACTGGAAGTTCTAGTCAAAGCAATCAGGCAAGAGAGATAAAGAAAAGGCATCCAAATAGTAAAAGAAGAAGTTACACCATTTCTCTTCACCTACAACATAATTCTATACCTAGAAGACCCTGAAGACTCTTCCAACAGATGTCTAGACCTGATAAATGACTTCAGAAAAGTCTTAGGATACAAAACCAATGTTCAAAAACTAATGGCATTTCTATACATCAGTACTGATCAAGCTGGGATCTAAATCAAGAAAGCAATCGGTCAGGCACAGAGGCTCACACCTGTAATCCCAGCACTTTGGGAGGCCAAGGCAGGTAGATCACCTGAGATCAAAAGTTCGAGACCAGCCTGACCAACATGGAGAAACCCTGTCTCTACTAAAAATACAAAATTAGCCGGTCGTGGTGGCACATGCCTGTAATCCCAGCTACTCAGGAGGCTGAGGCAGGAGAATCACTTGAACCCGGGAGGCAAAAGTTGCAGTGAGCCGAGATCGAGTCATTGCAATCTAACTTAGTATAGCCACAAAAATAATATATCAAGGAATACAGCTACTAAATGGGTAAAATATCTCTACAGAAATACAAAAGACTGCTTCAATAAATCAGAGGTAACAAAAATAAGTAGAAAAACATTTCATGCTCATGGATTGGAATAATCAATGTCATTAAAATGGACACATTCCTGAAGCAATTTACAGATTCAACAGTATTCCTATCAAACTACCAATATTACTTTTCAAAGAATTAGAAAAAACTTTTCCAAACTTCATATAGAACCAAAAGGAGCTCTAATAGCCAAAGCCATCCTAAACATGAAGAATAGAACCAGAGGTGTCACATTACCCAAATTCAAACTACACTACAAGATGATATTTACCACAACAGCATGGTACTGGTATAAAAACAGATGCATACACCAATGCAACAGGATAGAAAACCCAGAAATAAAGCTGCACATTGACAATCATCTGATTTTTGACAAAGTTGGCAAAAGTAAGCAATGGGGAAAAGACTCCCTGTTCAATAAATTGTGCCTGGGGTAACTAGCCAGCCATATGCAAGAAAAAAAAATTGGATTTCTACCTATCACCATTCATAAAATTAACTCAGGGTGGATTAAAAAGACTTAAATGTAAGAACTCAAAGTATAAGAATCCAAGAAAAATCTTTGAGAAGATAACACTTCTTGATATAAGCTTTGATGAAGAATTTATAGCTGAGCCCTCAAACTGAATTGCAACAAAAATAAAAATTGACAAGTGGGACCTAATTAAACTAAAGAACTTCTGCACAGCAAGAGGAAATATTGGAGTAAACAGACAACTTTCAGAATGAGAGAAAATATTTACAAACTATGCATCCAAGAAAAGGCTAATATCCAGAATATATATGGAACTTAAACAAAAATTAACAAGCAAAAAATAAACAAACCCATTAAAATACAGCCAAAGGGCACGAACAGACCATTCTCAAAAGAACACATACAAGCAGCCAGCAAACAAATGAGAAAATGCTCATCATCACTAATTACCAGAGAAATGCAAATCAAAACCACAATGAGATGCCATCTCACACCAGTCAGAATGATTTTTGTTGAAAATACAAAAAGTAACATGTTTGTGAAGATGCAGAAAGAAGAGAACACGTATACTGTTGATGGAAATGAAAATAAGTTCATCTACTGTGGAAAGAAGTTTGGAGAGTTCTCAAAGAACTAAGAGTTGAATTGCCGTTTGATCCAGCAATCCCATTATTGTGGATATAACCCCAAGAAAGTAAATTGTTATACCAAAAAGACACATGAACCCATATGTTAATTCATCGCTATTTACAACGCCAAATAATCAATCCAGGTACCCATCAACAGTGGGTTAGTAGATTGGATAAAGGAAATGTACATATACACCATGGAGTACTACATAGCCATAAAAAGAATGAAATCATGCTCTGTGCAGCAACATGGATGCAGATGGAAGCCATTCTCCTAAGCAAACTAATGCAAACATAGATAACCAAATACTGCATATTCTCGCTCATAAGTGGAAACTAAACATTGAGTACACATGAATATATAGATGAGAATAATAGATAATGTGATATTCAAGAGTGGGGAGGGAAGAAAGAGGGTAAGGATTGAAAAAATACCTATTAGGTACTATACTCCATACCTGGGGGACAGATGCATTTGTACTCCTAACGTTAGCATCATACTACATTCCTTTGTATCAAACTTGCACATATGACCCCTGATTCTAAGGTAAAAGTTGGGATAGATAGATGATAGATAGATAGATAGATAGATAGATAGATAGATAGATAGATAGATGATAAATGATAGTGTGCATAAATTCATTTGTTGCTATTGTCTCCTAATGTTTGTATTTGAGATCAAATGTGTTGTTTTATATTACTGTAATTACTCAAATTGTATTACTATGTGATATTTTACAATTTATTTTTTTATCTTGGGCATTCAATTTATTTCAATTGTTGCTATGACAAATAATGCAGATATAAAAATCCCTGCCTTTGTGCATAGGTAAGGTGCTATTCCTCATAGTAAAACGGTTGTATCATAACGTGTGCATTCACTTACACTCTGTAACAAAAAACTATTTTATAAAATTTTTATATCAATTTACATTTTCATTAGTGCTATGTAAAAGTTTGTGTTCTTTCTCATCTTCATCATCATATTTTCATCCTTTGTTTTGCCAGTGCAGCTACTGTGAAAATTAGTTAATTAATTAATTTATTTATTTATTTATTTTGAGATGTGCTCTCACTCTGTCGCCGAGGCTGCAGTGCAGTGGCACTGTGTTGGCTCACTGCAACATCTGTCTCCTTGGTTCAAGCAATTCTCCTGCTTAAGCCTCCTGAGTAGCTGGGATTACAGGTGCCCACCACCATGCCCAGCTAGTTTTTATGTATTTTTTTTTTTTTTTAGTAGAGATGGGGTTTCACCATGTTGGCCAGGCTGGTCTCGAACTCCTGATCTCAAGTGATCCACTCACCTTGGCCTCCCAAAGTGCTGAGATTACAGGCATGAGCCACCGTGCCCAGCCAAAAATTTTTAAATTATGATTTTGGTTTTTTTTTTTATTATTATACTTTAAGTTTTAGGGTACATGTGCACAACATGCAGGTTTGTTACATATGTATACATGTGACATGTTGGTGTGCTGCACCCAGTAACTCGTCACTTAACATTAGGTATATCTCCAAATGCTATCCCTCCCCCATCCCCCTACCCCACAACAGTCCCCAGTGTGTGATGTTCCCCTTCCTGTGTCCATGTGATCTCATTGTTCAGTTCCCACCTAGGAGTGAGAACATGCAGTGTTTGGTTTTTTGTTCTTGCGATAGGTTGCTGAGAATGATGGTTTCCAGCTTCATCCATGTCCCTACAAAGGACATGAACTCATCATTTTTTATGGCTGCATAGTATTCCGTGGTGTATATGTGCCACATTTTCTTAATCCAGTCTATCATTGTTGGACATTTGGGTTGGTTCCAAGTCTTTGCTATTGTGAATAGTGCCGCAATAAACATACGTGTGCATGTATCTTTATAGCAGCATGATTTATAATCCTCTGGGTATATACCCAGTAATGGGATGGCTGGGTCAAATGGTATTTCTCGTTCTAGATCCTTGAGGAATCGCCACACTGACTTCCACAATGGTTGAACTAGTTTACAGTCCCACCAACAGTGTAAAAGTGTTCCTATTTCTCCACATCCTCTCCAGCACCTGTTTCCTGACTTTTTAATGATCACCATTCTAACTGGTGTGAGATGGTATCACATTGTGGTTTTGATTTGCATTTCTCTGATGGCCAGTGATGATGGGCATTTTTTCATGTGTTTTTTGGCAGCATAAATGTCTTCTTTTGAGAAGTGTCTGTTCATATCCTTTGCCCACTTTTTGATGGGGTTGTTTGTTTTTTTCTTGTAAATTTGTTTGAGTTCATTGTAGATTCTGGATATTAGCCCTTTGTCAGATGAGTAGGTTGCAAAAATTTTCTCCCATTCTGTAGGTTGCCTGTTCACTCTGATGGTCATTTCTTTTGCTGTGCAGAAGCTCTTTAGTTTAATTAGATCCCATTTGTCAATTTTGGCTTTTGTTGCCATTGCTTTTGGTGTTTTAGACATGAAGTCCTTGCCCATGCCTATGTCCTGAATGGTATTGCCTAGGTTTTCTTCTAGGGTTTTTATGGTTTTAGGTCTAACATGTAAGTCTTTAATCCATCTTGAATTAATTTTTGTATAAGGTGTAAGGAAGGGATCCAGTTTCAGCTTTCTACATATGGCTAGCCAGTTTTCCCAGCACCATTTATTAAATAGGGAATCCTTTCCCCATTTCTTCTTTTTGTCAGGTTTGTCAAAGATCAGATAGTTGTAGATATGAGGCGTTATTTCTGAGGGCTCTGTTCTGTTCCATTGATCTATATCTCTGTTTTGGTACCAGTACCATGCTATTTTGGTTACTGTAGCCTTGTAGTATAGTTTGAAGTCAGGTAGTGTGATGCCTCCAGCTTTGTTCTTTTGGCTTAGGATTGACTTGGCGATGCGGGCTCTTTTTTGATTCCATATGAACTTTAAATTAGTTTTTTCCAATTCTGTGAAGAAAGTCATTGGTAGCTTGATGCGGATGGCATTGAATCTATAAATTACCTTGGGCATTATGGCCATTTTCACAATATTGATTCTTCCTACCCATGAGCACGGAATGTTCTTCCATTTGTTTGTAGCCTCTTTTATTTCATTGAGCAGTGGTTTGTAGTTCTCCATGAAGAGGTCCTTCACGTCCCTTGTAAGTTGGATTCCTAGGTATTTTCTCCTCTTTGAAGCAATTGTGAATGGGAGTTCACTCATGATTTGGCTCTCTGTTTGTCTGTTATTGGTGTATAAGAATGCTTGTGATTTTTGTACATTGATTTTGTATCCTGAGACTTTGCTGAAGTTGCTTATCAGCTTAAGGAGATTTTGGGCTGAGACAATGGGGTTTTCTAGATATACAATCATGTCATCTGCAAACAGGGACAATTTGACTTCCTCTTTTCCTAATTGAATACCCTTTATTTCCTTCTCCTGCCTAATTGCCCTGGCCAGAACTTCCAACACTATGTTGAATAGGAGTGGTGAGAGAGGGCATTTAATTCTTAATGTTATTCTTTAAAAGTATGGATTGTTCAACATTAATATAAATATTGAATATAAACACCATCAATATTTTTAATATTTGGCTGGCTTATATTTTCATATCCTTTTAATTTCAAATTCTAATGTTTTCATGTTCATGAAAAAAGTTTTTTGCATAAAGCATATGTCTACTTTTTTAAAATTCAGCTTAATAATTGTTTATACTGGATTATTTTAATCCTTTTAAATATTTGATTTCAAACATATTAGGATTCATTACCACAGTATTTTTACTGTCTGCTTCAGTTTCTATTAATCCTAATTTTCAATGTTTCTCTTGTTAGCTAGCGTGTGTGTCTTTGTGTGTTTTGTTGTATGTATGCTTGTGCATGTGCATATATGTATGTTTAATGATGTCTTGTCATATTTTGGATTTATTTCATTTATATTTTACTCTAAATCTATTTCAGACTACCTACACCTACACTCTACTTTTTTCTTACTGTGGCCATCTTAGAAAATGTAACATGCATTTTAACATAAAATAATATAATTTAATTATTTTCTAATTTAATTAGAAACCTAGCCTTCCTTAATTCCAGTATGCCCTCATGTCTTGATAAAACTATTTTCTTTTAGACATTCCTTTAGCGAAATTCTACTGTTGCTAATTTCTCAGCTTTTTTATGTAAAATATGCTTAATTTGACCTCAACTTTGAAAGATAATTTCACCTGGTGGAGAATTCTAGACAGTTACATTTCCAAATATCTTAGCATCTCCATTCACCATCTCCATTTACCTCTAGATCCAAGCTATCATTATGCCTCACTTGGTCTCCTATGATACATTGCTAACTGGTCTCATATTAGCTCCCCCTATACTCCACACACATATATACAGTATCTAATATTACATACAGCCAGATTAATTCCTTTAAGGTATATAAACTCTCCCCTACTTGAAACTCTCCAGAGAGCTCTCCTTTTAATGTTGAGTCAGGCCAAAATCATTATAAAAGTTTGTCCCTCCATGGCCTTACTCTCTTCACTCTCTGAGCTTATCTCTTCTCTTCTTGCTTTTGGTAACTTAACTTTGCTTCAGACACTGGCCTTTGTGTTGTTCCTTAACCAAGGGAGGCATCCTCCAAACTTAGTGTCTTTTTACTCATTCTTATTTCATGTAACACATTTTTTTCCAGACCTTCAGTGCTTAACTTTTTCATTGCATTCAAGATTTTATTCATATGTTAACTTTACATAGATTACTGTCCTGACAAACATATTTGTATTTTCAAACATGATTCTTAGAACTCCCGCTGGACCTGATCCTGCTCCAATTTTATAACAGTTATAGCCTCATAGCAAAATAACATACTTATGTATTATGCATGTTATATATTTTCTAACTCTCTTCCTATGCAATGTAAGCTCCATGAAAATAGTTTTTATTTTATAATATTACCTTAAATTACCATAAATTAAATTATGTGTAATATAATATAATATTACACATTGCTCATGTGTCCTGAGCAATGCTTGGTATAGGGTATGGTCATTAATTTGTTAAATAAATTAATGTTGAGCTACAATATTTATTCATTTTGTTCACAATTAGAATCACTCAAGATGTTTTTGCCAAACGTTGAATCTTGAATCATGATTGAATAACCCATGTCAAGAAATTCTTCCCAATACAGCTTTACATCCCATCCACCTCTCCAGTCAGACACCAACACAATAGATTCTCACAGATGCAACCCCAGTTCTTTATGGTAACTATTACCAAGGACACACACTTTGTTTAGTTTGTATGGTATTTCTTTCTGGAACAGAGGTTGCACTGCTTTGCTTGGACTTCAGTTAAAAATTCCCTCATCACTGGCCTGTAGAAAGCAGGGTTGATGGAGGAGGAAAGAAAATGCAAACGTCTTGTACCATCTTGGCTTTATGTTTCTCTCAAAAATAGATGTCTCTTTTCCTCTGTAAAGGCAAATGAGATGATTTCTGCCAGCTGAGAAATTTAGAGACTCAAAATTCTTTTGTTCATTGCCATTCCTTTTCCCAGTGACCTACAGATCCCATATGGAAGGTTCAGATTTTGATATGAGATATCAGTGAGTGTGAACATTTTGTTTCATTTGCAGTTCTGTCACTCTCATTATTAGTTTCTAAACCAGATTGTTGGCCAAGTAACCCCACAGCTGCAAGAGATGCCAGTCTCCTTTAGTGCTTTCAATAGAGGCTCACTGACATTTACAATGTCATGTAGCTGGACAATTGTCTTGAACCTGTCTTTAAATTTTTTTACAAAATTGTAATATTCTCAAATCTCAGAAAAGGAGAGTTAAGAAGAAAGTAGATGGGAGGCAGAGAAAGAGAGATTAAAACCAAGAAGACAACCAATATGGTACCCATCAGTGGTAGACTGGATAAAGAAAATGTGGTACACATATACCATGGTATTCAATGCAGCCATAAAAAAAAATGAGACCATGTCCTTTGCAACAATATGGATGCAGCTGGAGGACATTATCCTAAGCAAATTAATGTGGGAACAGAAAACCAAACATCGCAACGTTCTCACTTATAAGTGGGAGCTAAACATTGGATAGTCGTAAACACAAAGATGGTAACAATAGAAGCTGGGGATTACTAGAGCAGTAAGGGAGGGAAAGAAGCAAAGATTGAAAATCTATTTGTTGAGTACTATGCTCAGTTCCTGGGTAATGAGATCATTTGTACTCCAAACTTCAGCATCATGTAACACATACAGGTAAAAAACCTGCAAGTTTATCTCCTGAATCTAAAATAAAAGTAGAAAAAAAATCCAAGAAGGTAATGAACTGGCCACAGCTTCTTAACTGGTACCACTGACTGCTTCATTTCAAGTGGCTTATTTAATAAACACAATAACTCACTTTGTCCTAGGGCAGACCAATAGGAAAGGGGTTGAATACATTATCTGATAGGTCCTTCCCATTCGTTGTCAGGTGGAAACTGTGACTTGCTTAAAACTGAAGGTGAAAAGATTATTGCTTGCTTGATTAGGTTACATTCTATCACAACCATGATCAGATGTCACTCATGTCATAAAATGGGATGATACAAATAATCATTAAGGTGATTATGTCTCACTGGTTATGAATTTTTCTTAGTAGACTATAGAAACATATTTTTCTGATGTCCTTAAAGAAGCAAAGGGCTGTATTATAAACTGCTATAATGAGGGTCACTGGGTAGGGAAATGAGGACAGTCCCTAGAACCTGAGGGTGGCCTCCAGCCAACAACCATGGGAAGTGAGGATCCTGAGTCATAGAGCTGCAAGGGAGTAAATTATGCCAAAGGCCTAAATGAGTTGGAAGCAGACTCTTCCCCAGCAAAGCCTGCAGATGGAAATGCAGTCCAGGGGACACCTTGATTGCAGCCCTGTGAGAACCTGAACAGAGGACCTAAAAACTGTGCCGAGGCTCCTGGATCATCAAAACTATGAAAAACAGGTTTATCTTTCTTTAAGCCATTGTGTTTGTGAAAATTTGTTATACAGCAACACAAACTAATACAATATTTGATTGAAAAAGTCCATCCCTGTACTCCTTAACTCTTAACTCCTCTGCATATCTAGTTGTGTCATCTGACCCTATAGGCAGGCACTGGGAATCTACAACATTAGCTCTTCATCTCTTTTTCTTGCCTAGTCAGTACATAGGTCCAGAAGTCTCTGAAAATAATTGCTTTGCATAGAGCTCCATGATACAGGAGCAGCCCAGGTTTATATTTCATGGATTTATAGAAGACTATGTTTCATATTCCCAAGTCATTCAGTTTCTAAATGTTTAAATTATTTTAGAAAAGATCATGGCAAAGACAAATAATACATGGTTTAATTCAATAATTGACTAGACATTTAGCATGAACTTTTTTCAGTGCTATGTGCAGTAAGGAACTGGTGACCAAGAACATGCATAGTACCTGACCTCATGGAGGCTAAAGGCTGGTGAGTGAAGTAGAAATAAATCAAATTATCCAAGAAAAGAATTACAGTGATATCTTAGTGAGACAAGAATGATATAATTGTGCTATAAAAGAATAATGATTTTTGATATGTTGCAAGTATTAAAACTATGATTCAACTTTAACTATGTTTCCAACACTATTCAAATTATTTTATATATCTTAACTCTTTTATCCTCAAACAACCATACTGTGAGGAAAACTGAAATACGAAATGGTAACATACTTACCCAAAGCCATATAGCTATTAAGTTGCTGAACTAGGAATAATTCCAGACATTGTGGGCCAGAACTTGAGTTCTAAACAACTACCTAAAACTCAAATATGTTCAATGTCATCAGTGAAAGCTTCACTGAAAAATAATAGATTTGAGATATGAGAAAAGTAGTAAAATAATAGGGTAATATATTTTAGGCAGTCAAATATGTATAAGGCTTAGGATGGGAGAACATATGGTATTTTGGAAGAAATAAAAGGAAAGAACAGTGGGATTTTGAAAATCAATAGAGAGTGACTCAAGATACAGCTGGAGAAATGCAGGATCCACAAGAGTATTTCTTGTAAAATGCACTGTTCTTAAAAGGCTTTCCCTTCAATTACTCCTTCAAATCCTGTTTTACTTTTATCAGATATATATTTATATATTTTTAAACAGCAGCCTCAAAGTAATCACCGTCATCATCATCATCATCTTTTTTTGTGTACATATCTGCCCCCGCTTTCTTCTCACCATCACTAACTGCATTCAATTACTACATTTTTTTCTTCATGAAGATTATCCTTTAATTTTTTTTACATGCCAAAAATTGTGAGCATTAAACACTATTTAGCTTTTGTAAAGTGACTCTATATCCTCTCACCCTAGAATATTTTAGCACTATATATAATGTTAGGTTGAGTCTCAAAACCTTTGCCCAGGCCATATGTAGGCAGTAAAGCCCAAGTTGTTAGTTCATGGATCCAATAATTCCACAGAGTAGCTGCAGGAACATTAGCTTCTGAGTCAATGCTATGTCATTCAGCTCTTAATTTTCTTGTGAAATATAAAATTTCCTTTTATTTTGTGACTCCAGGCATACATTTCAACAGATATTTTTGTTATATTTTATCTAGCATTATTTTTGTGAGTACTATAGCATAGTCTACTAGTGCTTCATATTACAGGCACAAGTTACAGTAATAGGGTTTTCTTGACGCTAAAGCTAATAGCTATACCTACTAAATAGCTAGAACAATGTGATTTAGAGTATACTTTTTTATAAATAGATGTTGGAGAATATATCATAAAAGGTATAAAAGTCATACCTTGATTATTTTTAAAAATTTCTCTTCTAGATATTAGAAAGAGAAAACAGAAAGACAATTTCAGAATGATTATAATTGTAGTCTAAATCCTGCCCATCAATTTTATACTGACCCCTAACTTTAACAAGATCACACTCTACACTCCATTTGCTTTAACAACTTAAGAAAAGATCACAGTTTAAATAAATTATAAATTTTTGATATTATCAGATATTATAATTTTTCCAAGTGAGTGGGTAAAATATACTACCTTATTATATAGTCTTTCTTTATGTTTTTTTAATCACATCTCTTTCTAAGGATATTGGTCATACTACTTTCTTCATTAAAATGACTGTCCGTAGATTGTTCAGTCACTTAAGTGGGTTATTTATATGTTCGTTGATCTGTAGAACTTCTTCAGACATTTTATATATAGTAAACAGTTGTACTGTATTTCTTGTCTGATTGTTTTGTGTTTGGAGAATTGGATTTTATGTGTGGCATAAGTTAGAAACATTATTTCATTTTAACATTTCTGCTATGCATAAGTCTTTGCCTTAACTTCATTACTGAACATTCTTTCTTACTGATCTGTGATGTTAATTCTATCATATTTCATGTTTGTATATGGCCTGGGGTTTACTTCTAGGTACTCTGTTCCCTTTAACTTGCTGGCAATCACTATATTAATATCACACTCTCTTACATGTCAGAGCATGGTCTGAGTTTTCAATCTTGGTAGAAAAAATCTCCCAACCATACTGATTTGTCTCAACAATGTCTTCTTGAAACAGTGAGATCTGTTATTTAACGCAAATTTTGGAATAATGCCGCCCTGTTTTTCAAAATATCCTACCGCAATTCTTTTTATTTCATTCAGAAACAATACCTTTAATTTATATGGGAATAAATCTCCACTTAAATATAGGTAATCTAGCAACTCATTGTGAACATAATTTTTTGCATACCGTTTATACACATTGTTTGGAAAATTTACTACTAGGAAACTGATAAATGGTATATTTTTATTACACTATTTAAGGAGTGTTTTAAATGTTGCTCTTATCCTTTAAAAATCATATGTCTTGGTTATTTTATTAGAGAGTCTGACTGAATTTTGGACAATTTTAATTATCTCTACTTATTTTGGTTTGAAAAAGAACAGAAGACAAATTATATAAGCTTACCTAATAAAAATATAGTCAATTCCTTATAGATAATAATCCCTTTAGAGTAACCTAGGTATTTGACCTTATTAATTGTTTAAAAACAATTAGCTTTTTAAAGTCAGTGCTATTCCATTGCTTAAAAGATTATTATCTTCTCTTTACATTTTATTTTATATCTAAATTATGGCATTTATGAAAAAAATCAGTTTTCAAATATATTCAAAGCATACATGAGACCCCTTATTTATTTTATTTTCCTACATATGTTTTCTCCTATATTCTGAACTTTAATCTTCAATACATATAAAGCAGACAGAACCGGATTGACAAATAATCTTTATATTTCTTGCTAAAATAATCGATAACTTTATTTCAATGACAACAATCCAAAATGTTTTAACATTTTATTTGGTGCCATAAATATAGTCGATCCCAAACTAACATCGCTTTATGTAAATAAACTGATGTATTTACTGTGGTATTTAGCAAATACCATATTCATTTACTGAAGTGATATTAATAATATAGCACAAAATAAACTTCACTGTCTCCTTAATATTATTTATTGTAGGTTAAAATAGTTTGGTCAAAAAATATGATCACAAATATATACAATTTATTTGTGATTTATATAATTGAGTCCTATAAAATTATTTTACAACATAACTTATTTTAAAAAAAAGCAAGGAAAAAAGGAAAACATTACTTAGCAATTAGAAGTTCCATGATGTAAATATCACTGTTTCAAAACAAATTAATAAAGTTTGTCGTAAGATATAGGTATAAATTTGCTATAAGTTGTAGATACGGGGATGTGCTGCTTTAATAAAGAGGAGTACAGTACAGGGTGAAGTGAATAATGTTTGTATCAAACTCCAGTTCTTCACTGTGAAGAGATAATCCATGTTAATGATCATCAAATGACACTAATCCCACAAAATCAAAATGTGTCTACCATCTCTCATTCCTACATCTCTTATTTTAGCACAATAAGGGAGGCCTATGGCATTTCCCCCAATTCTCCTTGAGAAAATGCTCTAGAAACACATTATACATTTACCCCAATAATTACGTTGTTTGGGTAATAAATGTGCCATAATTTTATATCAATTTAAGCATCAATTGACTTAGCATATTCCCATCATGACAACTCGCAACATTTTCAGAGAAAAACAGTTTCTTAATCCACGTCACCAACTAATTTTATTCTACAATGCAGATAACTTTTTAATTATCTCAAGTATCATAACTAAAAATGAATAGATTTCATTATAGGAAATCTCCAAATAACTGGCTCTAAGTTGTACCCATTATAAAACCACCCAGTATGCAGAAGACAGAAATATTCTCATCAATTGTTAAAATTCACATTCAGAATTTTGAACCAATGTAACTCAATTACCATACAGAGTATAACCTTTAAACATAAAAAGCTACACTTCATCTTGTATTGCTCAATTTATGGCATGAAACAAATTTTTCTAGGTTCATAAGTGAGGAGATATCTTATGAATTATAATTATTACAAACTAATTAAAAACAGTGTACAAAGCCATTTCAGTAAAACAATCTTGAAATTTGTTCTTAGAAAATCTGCATTTCCAAACAACTTGCATTAACAATTATATTCTTAATATCAGTGCAAAAATAACCAAAACTTGGAGAACAGCTTTTTAATTTAGGAATGATCTTCTAAAATTCTACTACATTGCTAAAGACGTTTTTTAATAGGAAGAAGCTAAGCACCATTTATAAGGGTACTTAACTCACTTTATTAATTAAATAATTATTATTTTGTGTTTATTTTTATTTTGAATTTTAAAAATCTAGCATAGCATAGAGTTGACACTATTATTTCATTTTAAACTTAAAGTAAAACCAAGAATTAATTATTGCTAATCCACTTTTGTATATTGGGAAACCAACCCAAGTAAATTTCCAAAGTCACATAGCTAATAAATGGCTAATCTGGACATCATATACCAGTCAACTGATGTGAACGTGCAAGTTCTTAATTATGTCACTTTACTGGCTTTTTGAAAATAGTGCTCCTAATTCATCTACCTTAGGTTATTATTATTGGAATAATAACCTAAAATTATCCATATATATGAATATAATATATAAAGATATGTATGTATGTGTGTGTCTGTATATATGTATATATGTATAGCAATAGACATTGTATTGCAGAAAGAACATTAAAGCTAAAAAGACAACACTAAGCTACAATTCTTGCTCAATAATTTACTGGGTGTGAAAAACAGGTTAAATCACATCATTCTTCTAATTCATTTTTTAACATAAAAATAAGTTCATGCACTTTGGGAGGCCAAGGAGGGTGGATCATGAGGTCAGGAGATCGAGAACATCCTGGCTAACACGGTGAAACCCCATCTCTACTAAAAATACAAAAAATTAGCCAGGCTTGGTGGCGGACGCCTGTAGTCCCAGCTACTCAGGAGGCTGAGGCAGGAGAAGGGCGTGAACCCAGGAGGCAGAGCTTGCAGTGAGCCGAGATCGCGCGACTGCACTCCAGCCTGAGCGACAGAGAGAGACTCCATCTTAAAAAAAAAAAAAAAGTTCATATAGATTTGTTCTATATTTGTCCCAGCTATATCACAGGATTGCCTGAGCATGAAAATAACATTATGCACACTAGCATGTTAATAAGTATCAGCAAGTATTATTAACACTGTCAGATATTTTTCCATTAACTGGGGACATGTATTTCTATACTAAGTAGATGAACAAAAAATTTCCTGCCAACCAACATTTTCCTTCTTCAACTCATTTAAATAAAACATTTTAATTCACTTATCTTTTCTTAATAGTTTTAAAAAACAACCAGTACATTGCATTGTCAAAATCTACTGGATAGCAAATGTTTTCATCTTTTTCAACCTTTCGAAGCCTCTGCCACAATTATGTACTACTTCTGTCTTGAAACACTTTCTTTTCTTGACTTCCTTGTTTATCACCAACTTCATTCTTTTTGAAAAGTCTCATATGCTGAACGTGCTTTTATCTGACTTTAATATGTTGGAGAGAATGTATCTTTCTCTATTCAGACTCTTTCACACAGTAATGGCTATAAGTAAAGCAATTTATATGTAATATTAAAATGTATTGCTTTAATCTTGATTTGATCCTTGAGTTCTAAATCTAACTACTAAGCCTATGCATCTACTCAGATGTCTATATAAGCATGTGAAACTTAATGTCCCCAAAACAGACCACATCTTTTACAATCCCCTCCAAACATGCTCCAGTTCCAGAATTACCAACCTCAATGTAGATTACATGTTATCTATATATTTACTAAAGACATAAACTTCAAAGGTATCTAGATTCCATTAACTCCTTCAGCTTCTTTAGTCAGTCTTCTAGTCTGTGAGTGTACATCTCATTATTTCAAAATCTTAACCCCATCCAAGCCACCATATACTTTTCTCTATATAATTCAAAAAGCTCCTAATTCATCTACCTCTTTTCACTCTATGTCCCAAGTCAATTTCCAGTGGAGTGATATTTTAAAACTAAATCATTTTAAAATTATCCTTTTACAAAAAATAATTAAAGGACAAACAGACAAAAATATTTTTTAAAAAATAGGGCAATAATATATTGAATACCTTACCTTAAATAAAATCCAAAGTTTTACTGTGACATGCAAAATTCTGAGGGGTCTGAGCATCCTGTCTATCACAGCAGTTACGTCACCCAGCAAAGAGGAGTCAGTCCTTCAGGTTTGAGCCATAAGAACCATCCTGTATTCCTAATTATTTTAACACACCAAATTCATTCCCATCTCAAGTCATTTGTCTTTGCTGTTCAAGATTTCTACAAAGCAATTATTGGAAGGATTTTAGTAGTTCATTCCTATGTATTTGTGTGGTCACAGCTCAGGTCGGTCAGATGTTCCCATACACCTAGGAATATATTTTTTCTTTCCCTCCTCCTCGCCTCCCATTCTCTCCTTCCTTTTTCTCACTCTTTTCTTTCCTCCTCCTCCTCTCTCTCTCTTTCCTCTCTCTTCCTCTACTTTTTATTTGTCCAAAATCTGGAATGGTTTAATGATTTTTGAAGTTCCTCTCTCTAGATGGGAGATGGAGCCTGCTTCCTGATATAATAGCTGGAAACCCCGAATATTATGTCCTCAATTTCCCTTGTACTCTGCACTGACATAATCTCAGCTCATTAGATGTATTCATTTTGAATAAAGTTTCCTAGTGACTCTCGGGAGAATACAAAATGTGTTCTAAGAGACATAGTAGAAGCAGCAACACTATCAAGTTTCCAGGGTAGGCAGCATCAGCAGTGCCAGTGCTGTGATTCTGCAGTCAGTACCAGCAGCCCCGCATTCAGGCGCTAATTCAATATCTTTGCCATTGCTGTGTTTCTGGCTGCATAGTATCACTCTTCATTTCTGTCCTATTTTCTGAACCCAATTCACCAGACTTCTCAAAAATTCTTTGAGTATTCCCACATCTACATAAATTTTCCATTAAATGAGAAACAGCTTCAGTTGCTTGCAGATAGAGACCTCCAGACATTCTCTAATCCATTATTCAATTTTACATTTTTTTCTGACACTTTATTAATGTATAAAATCCTCTTATTTATTGATTTGTTTGTTTTTTTCATGAATTTTCCATTTTTTATTCTAAATCTGCCATGGTTAAGCAGACTCTCATAAACTTTTAATCACCGAGATGAAAGTAATGCTGTATGTTTTTACTACATAGCTTCCTCCTTCCTTAGTACAACTTTTGGTTTAAAGAAAATATGTGCTTCTCTTGAGAAATCAGTATATTTTTTAAATATCAATTTGCAAACTTACAATTGCACATTTTGTTTGCTTTGCTTGCTTTTTTAACTGATGTTATTCAGGAACACTGAAGCTGAATTGTGGGTAAGTACTAGTACAAGGTATTCAATATTACTACTGAAATGCATAAGCACAATTAGGCAGGGAATATAATGTTTTTAGATTACAGGAAATAATTATACAGAAAAGCAAGTGAAATTTGCATTTCAGATAAACAACACTTGTTTTTTTCTTATAATATAGGTATTCCCTGTGAATACTGGGGGGACATACTTGTACTAAAAAACTTTTTTGTTGTTTACCGAAATTGAAATGTGACTAAATATTTTATGTTTCATCTGGCAACCTTAGAAGGGAACCACAGTATTTTTACCAAGAGAATATGAAGTTCAAATGAAGTCAAAATTTATTCTCAACATGTATATTAATCATCAGTTTATACACTATTTTGCATTTTCAATCTTTATCTCATTTGGTGATATAGTGGAATTTATATCAACTTCTTCTTTCCTAAGACACTTACTTATTTTCTGTTGATTTAGACTATATTTATTTTCAAAACTTACGTATTGCCAGAGAATGTCACAGAATGCCCTCTTTTTTAAAATTTTCTTTTGAGACGGAATTTCGCTCTTGTTGCCCAGGCTGGAGTGCAGTGGCGTGAACTAGGCTCACTGCAACTTCCGCCTCCCAGGATCAAGCGATTCTCCTGTCTCAACCTCCTGAGTAACTGGGATTCCTGGCACTTGCCACCATGCCCCACTAATTGTTTGTATTTTTAGTAGAGACAGGGTTTCATCATATTGACCAGGCTGGTCTCAAATTCTTGACCTCAGGTGATCCACCCACCTCAGCCTCCCAAAGTGTTGGGATTACAGGCGTGAACCACTGCACCTGACCAGAATGCCCTCTTGTGTGTCAATCTATTTATTATTTAACCAGGAAGAAAATAAAAATAAGTGTGAATCTTTTGTTGCTAATGTTCTAAAATGATTTAGACAGTTTGAAGAAAATGAAATGAAAAACTGTATATTCATATTAAAATTTCTTTAATCATTATTTTAATTCAAAAGTTTGTATGGAATCTGGCTTTTTGCTCTACATGTTTCTGAGAAGTTTCAGAACTGGTCGTGAAAATTATTCACAAATTGTTCATATTCCAAAAAATTTAGCACTTAAAACTATTACATAGCCATATATTAAGGTTTTATTATTTTCTTTTTTCTCTTAGTGACTATTTGTGTTTCTTTTTTGAGACTGTGTGTTTAGATAACTTCAGTTTCATCCTAATGATTTTATATAATCTTTCAGATACTTGAATTTTTGACTATTAACTTTGAATACTGGGTATGTTAATTAGCTTCAATGAATATCATTTGTCTATCTGTAACATAAAGGAAATAGGTAAATATTTTTGAATGTGCTATAAAATAGGAATATTCATTTTCTGATAGTTTTAATTCTAAATCCAAAGTAAATCTTGCCCTCTTTAATCTGAATTAGTGATGGCAAACTTTGTTCTGTAAAGGCCTTAAAAGTAAATATTTTAGGCTTTGGAAGCCACATAGTCCCTTCAGTAACTACTCAGCTCTGCCACTGTAGTGCAATAGCATCCATAGATGATATGAAAATAAATGAGTGTGGCAGTATTCCAGTATAATTTTATTAAAAAAAAATAAGACTAGAGCAGAATGGAATAGGATTGTAGCTTGAATCATTATTTCCATAGATAATTCAGTACAAAGAGATAAAATGTATTTTTAATTTGACCAGATGTTTTATTTTCTTTCCTATCTCTCTCTCTAAATATTTTTCACCATCTTTGTTTCTTCCCCACTTCTGACACTTGCCACTCTGGACTAATTCATAAATCATGCCTTTAATAAGACTTAATCGGTTGTAGGATAGTAAAACAAATAACTAAATGAACAAAACCACATGAACAGTGATATATCTCTCATGCATTATTAAAGAGATAACAAAAATTTTTTTTAGCTTTTCTATAAAAACAAGGCTTTCACTTATGTCCTTGGATGATTTCAATTTTATTTAGACACACTAAAGGAACAAAGCACAACAATAACAAATCTTAATCAAAATTTCTGTAAATGTACTTTTAATTCATTGTCAGGTAACCTCTGTTTTTACTGTTTCAATTTACAGTCCTACATAGTGAAGTCTGTTGATGACAAGTATCTTAACCTTTTTCTAAGTCTCAATATCATTTTATATAGTTGTTTACATACATTTCTTAAATGTTATTTATGAGAAATAAATTAAACTGTATCTATAAATTACTTAGTGTAGCATGGAGCACACATTAATTAATTTTTGGTAATTGAAAATAAACGTTTTTAGACATTAAGTGTAAAGTGATTGTAAAGTCATTTTTATATGATTATAGATAGTCATACTCAATTTTTAAAACAATTGACTTCTTGTGCAAATAACTTTAGTGCAAATAAATTTAGTACTTATTAAGTTTAGTACTTGTTAAATGGATGAATGTGTACCAATAGATAGGTGGCTTTATATTGTATCATTTTTGACATATGTGTAAGACTAGTCAAAATACGTAGCTCAATAACACAGTTGAGGGCTAACAAAATTAAGGATTAACGAGGAAACCCGGGAGCAGTTATTAAGGCAAAAGCTGGAACTTGACGATTAGAAAGTGAATACACACTACAACAAAATGAGAACATCTATCGTACATAAAGTTAACTGTAAAAGCTTCATTGTCTTAGTCTGTTTTCTGTTGCTATAACAGAATACCTGAGACTGTGTAATTTATGAGGAAAATAAGTCTTTTTGGCTCACAATTACAGAGACTAGAAAGTCCAATATCGGGTTCTCTATCTGTGGAGGGCCTCTTACTGCTCTGACTTACAGAGTGGAAGGGTAGGGGGTTTATGCAAAAACAAGAAAAAAGAAAAAAGAGACCAAATACCTGCTCTTGAGATGTCTCCTGAGAGGTAAAACTCACTCACTCCCTTCAGAAACTGCATTAATGCCTTCATGAAGCCAGATGTCTCATGACTCAAATGCCTCTTAAAGCTCCCACCACCTCTCAAGACTGTCACACTGACAATTAAATTTCAACTTAAGTTTTGGCAAGGACTAACAACATCCAGACCATAGTATTCCATGTGAATATGCTTGTTAACCATGAACCTAAGCTATCATGGTTTTTTTTTATTGAATATTTATAGCATGTAAACATGAGGAAATCAGAGTCATTTTGTCCATGTCAATTTTTCTTACCTAACTCCAGTCAGAGATGCCAAAAACACTTTCATCAAGAAACTCTTAGTGATTAATCTTATTTATTTAGAAATTAACCATAAGCAGCCGAACGCGGTGTCTCAAGCCTGTAATCCAGGCACTTTGGGAGGCCGAGGCGGGCAGATTGCCTGAGGTCAGGAGTTTGAGACCAGCCTGGCTAACATGGTGAAACCCTGTCTCTACTAAAAATACAAAAATTAGCCGGGCCTGGTGGTGGCACACACTTGTGGTCCCAGCTACTTGGGAGGCTGAGGCAGGAGAATCCCTTTAACCCAGGAGACAGAAGTTGCTGTGAGCCAAGATGGGGCCACTGCATTTCACCTGGGAGACAGAGCAAGACTCCATCTCCACCCCCCGCCCTCCCCCCACTAAAAAAAAAGAACTTAACCATAAGCAATTTAGGCCCTTTAAATTTATTGGGTCTTGTGATATTAGGTATATTCCTGACAACTTTTCAACATCTAAATATAAAAAGAAGCCAATGTACCTATTGTTTATTTAAACAATTTACATCAGTGAAATGTTATATACATTGCACATATGTTCTAACTCTAAAATATGATACAAAACTAATAATAGAGACTAACAATATTAGACATATTTTTACATATTTTTCTTTCCTCATGTAAAGATTTAAAAATTAGTTTAGAGAACCTAAATAAAATTAAATACTATTGTAGATAATACAACTTTTATAACCATGAAGCTTAAAAGAAAACTGTTGAATAACTCATGAGTCACACAGAATATAATGCATTTGATTATATTTTTTAGAAACTCAGAATTTCATTATATTTTTTAGCATGGTACATTAAATTTAATGCAACAAACATTTTATACACATCATGAATATTTATCTATGTAAGCTCAGCTGTTAAGGGCGTGAGTAAGTTGCTTATTTTTTTTCTGTTTATTAATTCTGTAAAGCATAGTGGAATTATTAAAATGCAACAGGAAAATGACATATATAAGTGAGAAGAAAATTTAATAACATTTGATCCAAACAATAAGTTGGAGCATATTACTTTCAATTGGTAAACTGACAAATTAAGGACAATTTAACTAAGAATAAAGAACAGTAAGTTTAACATTTATATGTGTTCCAAAATTAAGTCAAGAAGAATGAGGGAAGTAAATCAAATATGCGGAAAAGCTAGCACTTTTTTACAGAATGTGATATGGTCAATTAAAAGTTTGTATGAAAACTATAACCAAAAGTTTAGTTTTACCTGAAAACATTATAAAATATAAAGAAGGAAAGTCATTGGTGCAAAACAAAATAACATAATTTATAGAGATTTTAAGTGAATCACTGAAGTCTTTATTGACAAAAATAGTGAAGTATCAAATTAAAATGCCTTAAAATAAATAGATAAGATGGATATGAATACACTTATGGAAACATAATTAAAAAGCTTCTTTGAAAGAAATAGCTAATGTAAGCAGAACTATAAAGATTGTTAAGCAAACATTTTATAGTAAATACCTAATTTTTTTTTTTTTTTTTTTTGAGAAGGAGTCTTGCTCTGTCACCAGGCTGGAGTGCAGTGGCGCCATCTCAGCTCACTGTAACCTCTGCCTCCCCTGTTCAAGTGATTCTCCTGCCTCAGCCTCCCAAGTAGCTGAGACTACAAGTAAATACCTATTTTTTTAAATATTAATGAGAAAGTTATTATGTGGTACCTTATTGTTATATCTAATGACCAAGGAAGACATAATGTTTCCCTCAGCTTGACCACATTTAGACAAGCTTCTTTTTGTTTCTAAGCCCCTGACCTCTCTTTTCCTGGAGTATTTACACTGAAAACTTTTAAGTTCTTTCTTTCTTTGAAATGTAAATCTTTGAAAAGACTCTTGTTGGCTTTAAAACCCAAGTTTGTCTTCTTTAAGGATCTGGGGACCATGCCTTTCAAAGGTCATCACCAAGAAACAGAATGGACATATCTTAGTCTCTGTGAGAGGGAAGGCTCCACCTAAACTAAGTGGGTGCCTTGCTCCACGTTGTAAAATTACCTTCTGTAATGAAGACTTGAGAAAGTTTACTTTTCCTTTGAGTAAGGCCAGTAAGAAATGCAGAGGGTCTATTTTCCACCTCACTGCAAAGCTCTCCCACCCTTTGTTTAAATGCAGTTCCGTTCAGTTGTTGCAATAGTCTTGGATACAGTCCTTTTTCAAACCTGTTTCACTTTGCCCAGTGCACTTTTTACTTTGACGGTAGCATGTCTACTAAGTAAATGTAAATAAAGTTATCTTGCTAATTAGAATAAACAGGTGCTTTTCTTAATTATCTAAGTAGCAAAGCAAAATTGCTAGGCAGAATTATTACAATAATTACCAATTTTTTTAACTTTATTTTGCCTATGAAGGTGAAATAGTTAAGTGCTTGTTCGTAACGTAAACTACAGAAATATTACGCGATAAAAAGGTCCAGTGAAAAGAACCAATTAATTTACTTCATCAATTGTATATCCACTATTTTTATCATTTGTCAATGTAAGTTGTGGCTAGGAGTTAATTATTTTCAACAACTTTTTTAGCAATAATAAAATAAACATTTAATGAGAAAACAATACATATATATATATACACACACACACACACACACACACACACAGTTGTTTATTTTCTCTGAGATTCCCTTTTACTGACTTATGGATTTCTTCTAAGTTACTTGAGCGCTATATTCCATGTTTTATAAGTTTATGTTAAGTAAAATAATATATGTAGATGTTGATTTTCAGAATTCATGTATTCCAAGATAATGACAATATTTCTTTGTATATGATGCTGTTACCAGAAAGGGATTTGGATCCAGACCCTAAGAGAGAGTTTTTGGATCTTACTTAAGAAAGAATTCAGGGCAAGTCCACAGTGCAAAGTGAAAGCAAGTTTATTAACAAAGTAAAGGAATTAAAGAATGGCTACTCTATAGACAAAGCAGCCCTGGGGGCCGCTAGTTGCACATTTTCATGGTTATTTATTGGGGTGGATTATTCACGCTTCCCCCTTTTAGACCATATAGGGCTACTTCCTGATGTTGCCATGGCATTTGTAAACTGTCAAGGCGCTGGTAGGAGTGCAGCTGTGATGAAGTCCAGAGGTCACTCTCATCACCATCTTGGTTTGGGTGGGTTTTAGCCAGCTTCTTTACTGCAACCTGTTTTATCAGCAAGGTTTTTATGACCTGTATCTTATGCTGACCTCCTGTCTCATCCTGTGACTTAGAATGCCTAGCCATCTGGAAATGCAGCCCTGTAGTTTTCAGCCTTATTTTACCAAGCTTCTACTCTAGATAGAATTGCTCTGCTTCAAAGGCCTCTGAGAATGCCATGACAAATTATAATTAGTTGAAATATAAAATATATGGAAGTACAAAACCATATTAGTTAATTACAGGGGCTGGCAGTGTCACAGGAATGTCCCATGGAATGAGAAACAAAATTATTAATTAGAAAACCCCAAGGAAGACAAAAAAGGCATTTTAGAAAGCAAAAGGAAAAAGTAAATGAGATGAAAAGGTAAATCAAAGAGTAAAGAACAGGAAAGTTGAAGAAAATTGGAAGTTTCCATATATATCTTGAAAAAAAAATAATGTGGGATAGGACTTGAAAACAATAGAGCAGAGATTAGTCATTGCATCATACTTCTATCTTTTCCAGCAATTTACCTAGACACATAATTTAACTTCAGATAGAAAGTTAAGTTGCTATCATTGGAATAGTGAATCTTATTTCTATTATGTACGCATTATATTATTTTAAACAATTATCGTCGTAAGCCATATGCCCGTTGCTATCAACTCTTGTTGATTGCAGTGGATGTGTTCAGTTTTAGAAAGTGAATAGAATGTAGTACTCAAAAGAACTGTATAAATAAGGAATGAAGTGAAATGGAACAAATGTATTTTTAATAACTGTGATAAAATAAATATTAATTTGAAAATCTCACTGTGCCATCTTTCTGTTCTGTCAAGGGACATTGCATTAAATATCTTATACAAAATAAACAGCAAGTTTTCATGGGAAGGTCAGCATATTACATTGTACAGCATATTACTGTATACTTCTGTAATTCTACTGTTATATTTCTGAGATTGCCTGACTTAAAACGGCTAATGTATTACATTAACGGAAATGAACTATCTTCTTTTATGTTAATCATTGCAAATATTAATTAATTAATAAAACCTGATTCCATAGCAGTGGTTTCACAGCAAAAGAAATAAAAAAAAAAAATCAGTCCTTTGAAGATTTACATTGTCAGCTGCAATAATTTTCTTTCTCCCACAATTAAAAGCTATTAATTAGTATTTCAAAGTACCTTGTGATTTATGCTGCCATAT
The DNA here is from genome assembly GCF_028858775.2 of Pan troglodytes. Classification (NCBI taxonomy): domain Eukaryota; kingdom Metazoa; phylum Chordata; class Mammalia; order Primates; family Hominidae; genus Pan; species Pan troglodytes. The sequence continues at coordinate 54,011,736 of NC_072398.2, forward strand.
TAAGATGGAATAAAATGCAGTACCTTGAGCTTCATTCTCAATAAACATTCAGGATGTCCACAAACATACTTTTTTATTGTAATTATTGATTTATGAAAAGGAAATCTTGTTATTAAAGATACTATTATGATGAAAATTATAATAACTTTCTTCACATTCATATGCTTTTTCCATTTGTATTAATGCTAATGAAGGTCAAGGGATTTATTTTCACAGCACTATATTAAAAAGATGTCTTGATTTGAATTTACTATACAAAACTCTACCAACTGAAATATGCTGTTTAATGTGATTAGCAGTTACATAGGCCTTTCTTTGTCACTAAAGGTGAGACAGCCAGGTGGGAGGGGCTCCCTGGAGAAACTCCAATCAGTCTATCCACTGAGGTGGAGACTTGGGAAGTTAACAACATTTGCAGCAGGGAAGAGACTCGCCCCTCCTCTTCCTGTGTAGAACCTGGTATTCCAATTCCCAGGCAGGAAGCACTCTAGCAGGGGAGTCTGGCCTTGCGGAGGATTCCTGTTTCCCCTATTTTTCCCTTTTCACCCAATAAACCCTGCTTTACTCACCCTTTAAACCATCTGTGAGCCTAAATTTTCATGGCCCTGGGATGGACAAGAACCCCGTCTTTAGCTGAACTAAGAAAAAGTCCTGCAACAAAGGTTTAATAAGTCCAGCTTTATGATCTTAGCATATCTAGAACTACATTTCATATGAAGGTTATCAATTAATATGTTTTAATAGAATCTTGTTTTATGCACTATGATATCAATTATTTATCAAAGTATATTCATTAGTTAATTGTGGGAAGTGGATTAAACAACAGCTAACCCAACAAAATAATATTTACTTCCAAAGAACATGTTTCATTTGCTTACTTATTTATAATTTTAGAACTATGTGGCAAAGCCACAGTATATTACACACATATATGAAAGAAATAATCTACCTTAATGACATATATATAATTGTTACACATACATGACACTACATATAAACAAAATATCCATATAAACAATATATACATATGGTTTTGTTTTTTGAGTTACTTGTATTTAGTGTTTTTTATGGATAGATAGATAGGTAGATGGATAGATAGATAGATAGATAGATAGATAGATAGATAGATACATAGATAGTTTTGGAGGATAAGAACTCTCTCTTATATTCAGCACTGTCATTGAACTTTTACAGAGAGTGCTAAGTAAATGCGAGTCAAATTAATTAATACGCATTACTTTAAAAAAAACATTAATGAAACTGATCATCAAATATACAAGTGTATTCTCAAAAAATTATGTGTCTATTTCAATCTCATTTTCTTTTTTTTTATTATTATTATACTTTAAGTTTTAGGGTACATGTGCACAATGTGCAGGTTAGTTACATATGCATACATGTGCCATGCTGGTGTGCTGCATCCATTAACTCACCATTTACATTAGGTATATCTCCTAATGCTATCCCTCCCCCCTCCCCCCAACCCACAACAGTCCCCAGAGTGTGATGTTCCCCTTCCCGTGTCCATGTGTTCTCATTGTTCAATTCCCACCTATGAGTGAGAACATGTGGTGTTTGGTATTTTGTCCTTGCGACAGTTTACTTAGAATGATGATTAATAATTTCATCCATGTCCCTACGAAGGACATGAACTCATCATTTTTTATGGCTGCATAGTATTCCATGGTGTATATGTGCCACATTTTCTTAATCCAGTCTATCATTGTTGGACATTTGGATTGGTTCCAAGTCTTTGCTATTGTGAATAGTGCCACAATAAACATATGTGAGCATCTGTCTTTATAGCAGCATGATTTATAGTCCTTTGGGTATATACCCAGTAATGGGATGGCTGGGTCAAATGGTATTTCTAGTTCTAGATCCCTGAGGAATCACCACACTGCCTTCCACAATGGTTGAACTAGTTTACAGTCCCACCAACAGTGTAAAAGTGTTCCTATTTCTCCACATCCTCTCCAGCACCTGTCGTTTCCTGACTTTGTAATGATTGCCATTCTAACTGGTGTGAGATGGTATCTCATTGTGGTTTTGATTTGCATTTCTCTGATGGCCAGTGATGGTGAGCATTTTTTCATGTGTTTTTTGGCTGCATAAATGTCTTCTTTTGAGAAGTGTCTGTTCATGTCCTTTGCCCACTTTTTGATGGGGTTGTCACAATTGCTTCAAAGAGAATAAAATACCTAGGAATCCAACTTACAAGGGACGTGAAGGACCTCTTCAAGGAGAACTACAAACTACTGCTCAATGAAATAAAAGAGAATACAAACGAATGGAAGAACATTCCATGCTCATGGGTAGGAAGAATCAATATCGTGAAAATGGCCATACTGCCCAAGGTAATTTATAGATTCAATGCCATCCCCATCAAGCTACCAATGACTTTCTTCACAGAATTGGAAAAAACTACTTTAAAGTTCATGTGGAACCAAAAAAGAGCCTGCATCGCCAAGTCAATCCTAAGCCAAAAGAACAAAGCTGGAGGCATCACGCTACCTGACTTCAAACTATACTGCAAGGCTGCAGTAACCAAAACAGCATGGTACTGGTTCCAAAACAGAGATATAGATCAATGGAACAGAACAGAGCCCTCAGAAATAACGCCACATGTCTACAACTATTTGATCTTTGACAAACCTGAGAAAAACAAGCAATGGAGAAAGGATTTCCTATTTAATAAATGGTGCTGGGAAAACTGGCTATCCATATGTAGAAAGCTGAAACTGGATCCCTTCCTTACACCTTATAGAAAAGTTAATTCAAGATGGATTAAAGACTTACATGTTAGACCTAAAACCATAAAAACCCTAGAAGAAAACCTAGGCATTACCATTCAGGACATAGGCATGGGCAAGGACTTCATGTCTAAAACACCAAAAGCAATGGCAACAAAAGCCAAAATTGACAAATGGGATCTAATTAAACTAAGGAGCTTCTGCACAGCAAAAGAAACTACCATCAGAGTGAACAGGCAACCTACAAAATGGAAGAAAATTTTCACAACCTACTCATCTGACAAAGGTCTAATATCCAGAATCTACAATGAACTCAAACAAATTTACAAGAAAAAAATCAGTCTCATTTTCTTAAGAAGGACTTATGCGCTCTTGAAAATGTGATAAAATGAGAGAAACAGACACACACACACCAACACTTATGATCCTCTTGCCTCTGAAAACAGATAATTTGTTAAAAAATAAAAATATAACTCTATAATTAATCTTTAAACTGCCTAGCAGATGATGGAAAATTACTTTTCTAACATTTTATAAATGATGGAGAATTATTCTAAACAAGTACTGCATAGAATATTTGCACATTTAATTTATAGGAAAGGTTAATTGCATTGCTCTGTTAGTATGACCTGCTTGAATGCTGAATCCAGGAAGCATAAATGATTTTTAAGTACACAGCAAGAGAGTGGATTTTCCCCTGGGGTTACTCCTAAGGCTTTTGTACTAGGTGAAGCAATAAGATATGTTACATATATCTATGGTGATTGTTCTCAACATCCCTGAAGTTTAAGACCTAAAGATCAAGAGACAAAAATTCATAAATGGATTCTGATGCTAGCATCTAAACAAAGAGGTAATATTAGTGGTTTTCTTCTTTAAAAAAATGTGTGTGTGTGTGTGTGTGTGTGTGTGTAAATCACCTGTAACCTGAACATACTGTGATAATACCTTGGGTCACGAACTGATACCTTACACTTTTCTATCAAATTGTCAAGATTCTACTCTATTCAAGATAATTTTTGTTATAATTATACTTTGTTTTTTAGAGAAGAGTAACTCCAGCAAAAATGTCCAATATTGGAGTGAATGTAATTTAGAATAATATGTGTTACATAGCTGCTTCTCAGATTTAAACACACAGTTGCTGACAGTGATGTAGATGATACTTGACATCATTTAAAAGCTTGTGTTGATATTTGTTACGAGATTTTCTTTTCTTTTCTTTTCTTTTTTTGAAATACAGTTTCACTCTTGTTGCCCAGGCTGGAGTGCAACGGCACTATCTCGGCTCACTGCAACCTCTGCCTCCCAGGTTCAAGCGATTCTTCTCCTGCCTCAGCCTCCCGAGTAGCTGGGATTACAGGCATGCGACACCACACCTGGCTAATTTTGTATTTTTAGTAGAGACGGGGTTTCTACAATTTGGTCAGGCTGGTCTCGAACTGCCAACCTCAGGCAATCCACCTGCCTGGGCTTCCCAATGTACTGAGATTATAGGTGTGAGCCACTGCACCCAGCCCAATATTTTTTTTCTTGCCTGTTGATTTCTCAATTCATTTCTGGCAAGTGACGTACTATTAAAAATGTTGGATTTGAAACTTTGAAAATGTATGAATATGATGTATATACTTAAAGACAGAAATGAAAACAAAATACCTCATGTTCTCACTTAAAAGTGGGAGCTAAACATTGGGTACACATGATCATAAAGTTAGGAACAAAAGTCCCTTGCTACCACTAAAAGAAAGAGGGAGGGAGGAAAGGGGGTAGTGGTTGAAGAACTAATTATCTATTGGGTACAATGCTTACTACTTGGATAATGAGATCAATCACACCTCAAGCCTCAGCATTACACAATATACTCATGTAACAAAAACTGCGCCTGTAGCCCCCCTGAATCTACAATAAATTTGAAATTTAAAAAAATCAAAGTAAACTAAAATAAATTAAAAAAGGAAATGACACTAAATTTATTCCTTTACTATGAATCATTTTTATTTTAATGACTGCTTAGTTCATATACAAAGAAATTAAGAGTGTAAGGGAACCAATTGGTTATGCTACTCTTATGACTACATATGGTATTAGATAAAGAGTAGCATCAGGATGCTAACAAAAATTACTCTTGCAGTTTTGATTTGTGTGTGTATGTGTGTGTGTGTGAAGTCCTCATTCATGAATACTTTCAGAAAATAAAAATCAGCAACCAAACACACTTATTTTTTTTAAAAGGAGCTTCAGCATACCAGCTATTCCCATGTTGAACTTCATTTCTTTTTTTTTGAACATAAAAACAAAGAACAAATATTCTATTGATTTTAAAATGACTGTATCCCTTCAGTAATATGTAGAAGCTAGTTCAAAATATATAAGGTCTTCTTAATTTTATCCATTTTTGTAAGGGTTTTGTGATACCATATTGAGATTGTAATTATTTCATTAATGAGACTGAACATTTTTTCATCTGGTTATTTGCCATACATTTATCTTCATTAATTATAATTCTTATTCTCATTATTGTCACCATTAATGAGATTGTAATCAACCCAATACAACAATGGATGAAAGATTTGAACTGGCATTTCACTAAAATATTTTGGATAATGTGAAATAATTTGAAAACAAGTGAATATTTGCATATCAAGTATTTCTAACATAATGACTCGGCAATTTGCAAAGATAATTTAGAGCAATTATCTTACATGTAGTTTAGAAGACATATTGAATTATCAAATGCCAGAGAAAACAGAGATAAGTGGCTATATTGACAACTTTTTCCCAGTTCTATACCATGCACTTTTCCTTTTTTTTTTTTTTTCATGGAGTCTCGCTCCATTGCCAGGCTGCAGTACAGTGATGTGATCTCGGCTCCCTGTAACCTCCGACTCCCGGGTTCAAGCGATTCTCCTGCCTCAGCTTCCTGAGTAGCTGGGGATACAGGCACGCACCACCACACCCAGCTAATTTTTATATATTTAGTTGAGACAGGGTTTCACCGTGTTGGCCAGGACGGTTTCGATCTCCTGACCTGGTTATCTGCCCGTCTTGGCCTCCGAAAGTGCTGAGATTACAGGCATGAGCCACCGGGCCTGGCCACACTGTTCTCTTTTTCAGTGAATGGAACATAAATTCATCCAGCCTACCAGAAATTCGTTTTCTCTGGTGAACTACTGTTCTGCAGTTGTCTGCTGAAGTAGATATCCAGGTTGTGGGGTGTGTTCCTAGTCATACTTAGAGTTATAATCGAATAAACAATGCTAGACCTGGATACTTGTGTTTGCTCTGCCTTGGGACTATATGACATCATCACTGTTGCTCTGCTTAGACCATTCTCTTAAAGAGCCCCAGAGCAGACTGTTCAGATACTACAGGTACCGTGGTTCCAACTGGGTCCCCTAATTGCTGAGGAGATCATTATATCAAAACAATGGTTGAGACACTGATTCACAAGCATGGCGATGGGTGGTAATGTGTATGAGAAGATTTATTAAAAGTAGGTTAAGGAACTGAGAAGCTCAGGTATAGATAAGCATGTTGAAATAGTCAAGATAATTGGCAGGGTGTTTGTTGTGGAAATATTACTGAGATAACTAAAAGTACTGCTACAAGGGGATCTGTAGATCAACAGTTAAAGAGTGATATGGTTTGATGACATGACCTTAATGTTGCTAAGTTGAAAGGAGAATATATAAGTTAAATAAGAATATATGAGAAGAAAACCAACAATCCAATAGAAAAAGTATGTTACTGGTATAAATCTATAAAAAGCTTCTTAAACATAGCTATTATAAAAGAAAACTATTAAGTTAAATCTAAAATGAACTATTGTGTTTGAAATCAGAATTGGAGAATCAAAAAGGTTTATGACACTTATTTCAAATTATTAGTTAAAGCAAACATTTCACAGAAGGCTGCTTATAAAATGAATTTGCATACCATTTATGGAGGTAAATTCAACAAACTTTTTCAATTTAAAGATAAATGCTTACACATTTGTCCCAGTAATCATAAAATTTAATCCTAAAATAATGCATGCATATATATGAATAATGAATATAGAAAATATTCCAGCCAACTAAAAATCTAAGACAGAGATTGATTAAATATACTATGTTAAACCCACATAATGGAATGCAATATCATAATTTTTAAAAATTGATTACTTTTAAGTGTACTGAAATGGTATAAACATCAAGCCATACTGGTAAGGAATAAAAGAAAGCTACCAATGAAACATAGATTAAGCTTTCATTAGTTTATAAAAAGTATATGTGTATATAAGAAAGTATATAGACATATATTTATACATAAGTATATATGTATACTTATGTATACATATAAGTACATACGTATACATATGTATATGTATACATATAAGTACATATGTATATATGATAATACATGTGTATGTAAGAAAGTATGCAAATATATAAGAAAGTATATGATAAAGTATACAAGTATATGTATATATACTTTCTTATAAAGTAATGATAGCTTAATCTATGTCTCCTTAGTAGCTTTATTTTTTATTTTTTATTTTTTTTTTGAGACGGGGTCTCACTGTATCACCAGGCTTGAGTGCAGTGGCATGATCTCGGCTCACTGCAACCTCTGACTCCCGGGTTCAAGCGACTCTCCTGCCTCAACCTCCCAAGTAGCTGGGATTACAGGCATGCGCCACCACGACCAGCTAATTTTTTTTGTATTTTTATTAGAGACAGGGTTTCTCCATGTTGGCCAGGAAGGTCTTGATCTCCTGACCTCATGATCCACCCACCTCAGCCTCCCAAAGTGCTAGGATTACAGGAGTGAGCCACCGCGCCCAGCCAGTGGATTTATTTTATTGCGACCAATATGTAACAATAAAATATATCCCATATTTCATCACAGTTCCCATACTCCAAAATTATCAATCTATAAAATTTATTACATTAAAAATATTGTCCATTTATTGCATAAAAAATTATTGTATAAATTTATTACATTAAAAACTTAAATTACATTAAAATTGTTGTATAAAATTTATTACATTAACAATTATTGTAAATTTATTACATTATTATTACATTATGCTAATTTATAAATAATTTATTAGAAATTGTTTGCTAATAAGGATTGTCAGCTGGGTGCAATGGCTCACACTTGTAATCCCAGCTACTCAGGATGCTAAGGCTGGAAGATGGCTTAAAGCCAAGACGCTTGAGACCAGCCTGGACAAAATAGAGAGATGTAGTCTCCAAAGATAAAAATGAAAATTAGCCAGACATGGTGGTGGGTGCCTATTGTTCTAGTTACTCCTGAAATTGAGATGGTAGGATCATTTGAGCCCAGGAGTTCAAGGATGCAGTGAGCTATGATCCCACCACTGCACTCCAGCCTGGGTGAGTTGTCCCTATCTTAAAAAAAAAAAAAAAATGAAGGATTATCCTCTCCATTTTATAGAAACAAAGTAATTATTTAGACATCATACTGGTCCTCAATTAACCGAACATATTCTTCTGAAGAGATGTATTTTAATAGGTTTATGATCAAACTGAACTTGAACCTTAACAAGCAAAAAGAAAAAGAAGAATAAATTATCTCTGAGAAGCTATGAAAAATGTTCCCAGAGATGACTGTCAAAATAATTAATAAGCAGCAATTTTTCAGACAGAGAAAATAAAAATTCAATCCAGGTTAAGCTGAAAAAGTACCAGCAGAAAGACATGCTGGAAATGTGAACATCTGTGGTGATTTGAAAAGACTGGAATCATTTCAGCATCATTAAAAAATGATAATCTTATTAATATAAGGTATGGAGCTGAGAAAATATAAGACTGGGAAAAGCAGTAGAGTATAAATGGTATTATATCCCTTATTAGTACACCCAGTCTTTATTTAAAAGGTTATTGAAAACAGTTTAAATGTAAAATATGAAAAATTCTTAATTTAGTTTTTGATATTGAAAGATTCAGATAACAGTATGGTGGGTGGTTTCTAAAGGATTAAACTGAAAAAAAGGGATACCCATTAAAATATTACTATAAAATTTCAGGTAAACAGAATAATGGGAGAGCCATATGAAATAAAGTAAAAATGCAAGATTCAGAGTGCTTGATGAATATGAACAACTAGTGGCAAATGACAGTTGAAATATTCTTGCTTGGTCTGATGGTTGTGGGTTAATTCCGTTAAGTATAAGGGAATAAGAAAGATTGGAAGAACAATATTTGCAATTTTTAAACTCGAAGTACTAGATAGTATCCAGTGATAGACACGCATCACATAATTCTTGCAAACTTTTTAAAGAGTCTTTTAAAATAATGCTTTTATGTTTCATCTAAATAACTTCATCAATAACTGTCCCACTCAGATTTCTGAATGAAACACTGTTAGGCAATTTTGCATTCAATACCAAAACATATTATTCACTTTCTAGGTATAAGTAATAAAGTAAATATTCTGAATACTTTTTAAAAAATTGTTTAAATATCCTGGTTTTGTCCTTTTTAAATTAAATGGTACCCAAATATACCTGTAGATTAAATGACATTCACTTTCTATAAAATCAAATCTAATATTTGAATTGGCACTTATTTTCAAAAATTTAATAAAGTATTTGGAAATTTCCAATTTTCATCAGTGCCTAACATCAGAACTTTTAAAAATAATATTTTACAGTTGACATTATAATACTGAAAAATTTATCTTATTGCAAATAGTTTTGTGGAAGCAGACATTTATGTTTAAATAAGGTATTCTGGGCATTAAATATGTTTTATATTTTCATTTTAATATTTACAATGTCTTGAAATATAGTTATTTTAAAATTGATAAATGTGTATGTTATTAAAACTATAAAATTAGAACAGATATCTAAACTTAGAAATGTTAATGATGATATAATATAGATGGTAAGTAGTTAGCCCAGCCCATACATATGCTTATCATAGTCCAGGCAATAAAGTAAATGTTTATTCATAAAATTCTTACTGCAACCCAAAAGGCATATTAGTATTTTTTTAATTTTGTAAATGAGGAAACTAATATGCAAGGAGATAAAGAAGTTTGCGTAAGTTCACAGAGTAGCAAGTAGTTGGTCTAAGAATCAAATAGTCCCTAGAGTTTATGTGTTACTTCTTATGCCAGACTGCATTACTAATGTGGAAATCTGATAAGGCCTCATGGAAGCATTCTTGTAATCTGTAATTATTTTGAATATTTGAAATATCAAAATTGCAGAAAGAATATTATAGCTATGGATTTATTGTAAAGTTAGTTTTTAAAATTTATCCATTCAATTTGACAATATGGTTTCCTCTGAATTTTATAAAAACCAATTACTAAGGCAGTCCTTTGGTTCTTCGTGCTGACATTACACACTCACCACTCTCATCTCTTTTTTTTTTCTTCTTCCATAATAAAAGAAATTTAGCATGACAAATTGCTGTTTGGTAGCAACTAAATTTTCTCATTTTTTTTCTTTGTGGCTAAATATGCTTATGGAACTGAGTTCTGATCCTTGAGGCATGCGGCTAGCAATAATTGGTGCTTAATACAGATCTTGTCCTCAAAGTAATTAACTTTTTGTTTTCTTGGTTCCTTGCATCTTGACTCTTGGCTGGGGAATGAAAGGAAGTGAGACAGCTATCATATCCATCCATACAATCATTATTAGTATATGCAGTGAAAAATCTCATCTATGAAATGTTTTTCTATTTCTCACAATAAAAATAATAAAGAAAATCTTTATAAAATTAACTGTAGCTAGTACTATTTCACTGAAATTTGGTGTATTCCTAAAAGCCAGGTCTTACAGTCAAAGATATACTAGAATCAATCACTCAGTTCTGCATTTGAAACATATCACTAAAAAAGGCAAGCAATTTTTATAGTCATAATTTTGTGTCTTAATAAGAGATATGTCTTTAGTAAATACAGTGAAGTTGTGCTATTCAAAGATTATTTTAGTATATTATTCAGGGTCTTCTGTAGTTCCATACAAACTTTAGAATTTCTTTTTCTATTTCTATAAATAATGTCATTGATATTTTGACAAGAATTGCATTAACTCTGTAGATCACTTTGGGCATTATGGCCATTTTAGCAATTTTAATTTTTTCAATGCATGAATGTAAAATATCTTTCCATTTATTTGTATTGTCTTCAACTTCTTTCATCAATGTTTTATAGTTTTCAGTGTAGAGATTTTTCACCTCATTAGTTAAGTTTATTCCTAGATACATTATTTTTTGTAACTATTGTAAATACGTTTTTAATTTTTTTCTGTTAACTATCACTGCCTAGAAATGTTTTTGATTTTTTATTGTGGATTTTGTATCCTGTGACTTAACTGAATATTTTTATTAGTTCTAATAGCTTTTCAGTGGAGTCGTTAGAGATTTCCATATTTAAGATTATGTTGTCTGCAAAACATGTTAAGAATCACATTTTGATTATAATGAATCAAACACTCCATAGCAGCAATGAATAAGTTCAATTTGCTATTTACCCAAATAAGTTTCATTACGCTATATTCACCACATTAGTTTAAAAAAATTCAGACCAGCAGACTACAAGTTTCAAAAGCATACAAAAATACATGTTTTATTTCAGTCAACTATCTTATGGCAGTGCAGCATGGTCAGACATTTCAAGATCATTGTGACATGTTCAAATGTAGGCACTACTGATTAATGAGTTACATCCTTGTTTTGTCAAGTAATGATTTGGTTTATCCAGAAAGAGGGACAAATTATTCAAATAGCTCTTCTGGATTCCAAGTTATTAGACACATAGACAAAAATAAAGGAAATAAGGGTGAGATGCATCACGTACATCTACAATTATGAAGTGAAATGAAAGACATAATATGCAAGGTATTTGGCTGCTGATAGTCAAATGATTCTTCAAATATTTTTTCTTTTTTAAATTGCAGATATATACACACTTTATATCCAGGATTGCAGAAAAGCTAGTCTAATCTTTCTACAGCAACCCAATTAGGTCAGTTTAATGGCTCTTAAATAATTGGATCACTTCAATTCAAGATCTATATGCATCACTTCAAGATCTATATGATTTCAGTATTCTATACCCAAAGCAGATGCTGACTAGTAACGGGATTAATATACATTTTATTGCAGACCCAAAGCTGTTTTTATAAGTTTGCTACATGACTAAAATTTTTCCTTAAGTTATACAAAGGATTGAAAAAAAAGTTACAATGGAATTTGTTGCAAATTCTGCTTATTCCATCTAAAATTATGCTGAGAAATATAACAAAGGCCCCTATGTAGTGCATTATTGGTGAAATATATTTTGGATTGTAAAATTTCCTTTACATTTTGTGTGCCATCCCTTCCCTTATTCCTATATTTTCTAGAATAAAAATGTTATATAATTTTTATAATGGACATTCCACTGTCTTAATAATTAATTGCTGCCAACACATTCACATAGTCATGGTTAATTACCCAAGTAAATGATGAAAAACAATGACTTCTCATTTGGGTGCCTTTATCCTCCAAGCACTATAATTATTGTAAAAAATCTCAAAGTATATTCTGACATATATAATAAGAATTTAAATAACTATATTCAGATTATAACAAAAGAGAGAGAATACAACAGATACGGTTGGAAGTATGAGAACTCAATTATCAGCCAAATCCTAAGTTTTAGATGAACACAGTGAATTTTGAAAAAACAGACTGTTTAGCCCAAAATCACTCCACTAAGAAGTAGCAGGCTTAAAAGCTATAATTTCATACTCTTTATTTCATAGTAGTTTCATATATACAATAGATTATTATATATACATAATAGAATATATATATATAATAGTTCTTTTATCCAAACCATAACCTCCAAAATATTTGCTACATTTTCTGAAGTTCTCCAAATAAGATGAAGAAATATCATAGGAAAATATTTTTTTGAAAATCAATGGGAAGGAAAAATTTAGTGTTTTCTAAATGTTGGCTTTGTGAACAACTGACTCCAGTGGCTTGACAGTTTCCTTGTCAGCATTTTATCAACAGAAACTTACAAACAAATACTAGTTATATGTCTTTGCTGAAAAAATGGTCAAAAATGTAATCAGAGATTTTGTTGTCCTTAAATAATGAAAACATTTTCTGAAGACCTCCAGTATATGTTATTGATCTTTTCTAAATATTTTAAAGGATTCAAAATATCAAATATTCATTAAACACATAATGTAAATTTCACATAAAACATTATGTGCAAGTTTAACGATTTAAACTTTTAAGTTAAGGGATAATTTTAATATGTTATTTTAAGACAGTAAGTATGGAGTCATTGTTTAAGTACAAGCGAGAAACCTCATAATTCAAACATGAACAAACATCTATCTAGCATGTTGATATACAAGGCATTGTATGCTAAGCACAGAGAAGAATTTATAGATCAATAACACATTTCATATATTTGAGGATACAATCCATTATTAAGATGCAAAGTTATTTTATATACAACTTAGAAGGAAAATTCATGCAATTGAAGTATGATACGATACTTCGAAAAAGAACCCTGCACAACTCATGAACTCTTCTTGTCTCTTATTTCTGTTCTTTTTAAATATTATTATTTATTCCATGGACTTTCTCATTCTTTTTGCATCATTGCCTATCTTAGCATATGATAGGAAATTCCTGTGTATGTATCTCTGCAATAAAACGTAACACAGTTTTATCTACCTATAAGTATATATTTTTTCTTAGTAACTGTAAAATGCTTGTTTGCTTTTCAAGGAAATGTGGAATTATAGTCATTCTTCAGAGACAAATGTTTGCTTCAATTATAACAAATTATACTTCTCTGCTCTGTTGTCCTTTCTATACAATAACTTTTCATAGTAATACTGAATTAACCCATTCTCCTTGAAGACTTAAATAACAATCCAGTTTAACACATTGATTGACCACAGTGCATGCAATTCAATTGAAGTGAGAATTTTGTGAAAAGCTATAACAAAATTCACCCTTGAATCACATGATTTTCTGAGTTAAACAAAACTAAATGGAAATGCATAAAATACATTCTTTCTGCTACATCTCTTTTCCAAATTTTGATATTATTCAATCACCTGAGATAATCATAACACCAGCAGCCAACATCTAAAAAAAAGAGTGATAATTGAAACAACTTCCTAGTAAGCATGTAACATTAATTTAATTATAAATTGGAATATTTATTTAAAAATATCTCTTCGGAGGCTAAGGTGGGCAGATCATGAGGTCAAGAGATGGAGAGCATCCTGGCCAACATGGTGAAACCCCCTCTCTACTAAAAATACAAAAATTAGCTGGGTGTGGTTGTGCATGCTTATAGTCCCAGCTACTTAGGAGGCTGAGGCAGGAGAATGACTTGAACCCAGCAGGCAGAAGTTGCAGTGAGCCAGGATCACACCACTGCACTCCAGCTTGGTGACAGAGTGAGACTCTCAAAAAAAAAAAAAAAATCTCTGTGCCAAAATAATAGATACATTAACGAGATTAACACAGTTAACATGACATATTTCACATACTTATCTATAAAAATGCTTCAAGATGCATTTTTTAATTTAAGATTTTTTAGATAGACGTGAACCCTGCCTATGACTGATTTGCACAGAAACACAATAAATGCAACTCTAAAAACTAGATGAAATCCAAAAATGCTGACATTTGAAGGCGTTAAAAAGCATCCAAGACAGTTGAGATTTAAGGGTCAATGTAGCACAGAGGAGAGAAAAACAGCAAAGTGAACATGATATTCTCTGCTGCTTGTTTTTTTGAGACACTGCTGATTCTTAATTGGTATTCAGCTTGGAGGTCAGGCAGAAAGAAGATCAAAACTATAGCAGCCTTATGTGGCTGGACAAACATTGGAGATCAGGGATATGAAAGTGTGCTAGATTTCAGAGGTCAAGACGCCAGAAAAACCCTGAAGCTTCTGACAGGTGTGCTTGATATTGTGTCTTTACTTTTCCATAAGGTTTTTGTCATTTTCTTATGTTTGGTGGTCAAGAGTCTCATAAAAAAATAACAAAATGCAAAAACTAGGGAACTAAAGAGATACACAATGGTTCAGCATTGCAGTGAAAAAGAACAAAGATTTCTGAAATGGCAGCTTGGCATACCTTCTCCCTACTGAAATACACATTTAACAGGTTTATGTATAAACTGAAGTTTCCGGAAATAGTCCTAAGACTTAACAACAAATAAACACATATTCATAAAAAATGACTAAATCTCAGTATTAAAGATGAGAGTCTACGGCACTTGAACCACAACATGCTCCTACCTTTTCTCCTCCAGATTGGCATAACAGAAGCTTTGGTCCAGGTTGTTACATATAAGAACACAGAGCTTCCTCTTCCTCAAGGTTCCCAACTAAAGTTAAATTTTCACCCCAAGACTAGCAGTTCACAGTATCTGATTTTAATTTCATATCATGAAAATAGGCATTGGGAAGGGCAGGAGAGACAGTCTTAAATTGCAGACACCACCTGTCCTCCATTCCCTGGCAGTAGCCATGTGGCATAGAAAGAGAATCTGTGCAGTTTGTGGGGGAGAGCACAGGGACCGGAGGACTTTATGTTGAATTCAGTACTTCCCTGTCAAAGTAGATAATAAAACTGTTCTGGGCTCATTTAGCACCTGTGCACACATAGAAGGAGCATTTGGACCAGTCCTAGCCAGAGGGAAATTGTTCATCCCAGTGGTGGGAACTTCAGTTTCTTTTTTTTCTTCCTTCCTTCCCCTTCCTTCCCCCTCCCTCCCTCCCTTTCTTTCTTCCTTCCTTCCTTCCTTCCTTCCTTCCTTCCTTTCTTTCTTTCTTTCTTTCTTTCTTTCTTTCTTTCTTTCTTTCTTTCTTTCTTTCTTTCCCTCTTTCTTTCTTTCTTTCTTTCCCTCTTTCTTTCTTTCTTTCCTTCCTTCCTTCCTTTCTTTCTTTCCTTCTTTCCTTCTTTCTTTCCTTCCTTCTTTCTTTCTGACAGATTCTTGCTCTGTAACCCAGGATGGAGTGTGATGGCATGATCTTGGTGCACTGTAACCTCCACCTCAAGGGTTCAAGAAGTTCTCATGCCTCTGCCTCTCAAGTAGCTGGGACTACAGGTGCATGCTACCATGCTGAGCTAATGTTTATATTTTTAGTAGAGGTGGGGTTTCAACATGTTGGCCTGGTCTCAAACTCCTGTCCTCAAGTGATCCACCTGCCTCAGCCTCCCAAAGTGCTAGGATTGCGTTCATGAACCGTTATGCCCAGCCTGAACTTCATTTTCTTGGCAAGCCTCACCAATGTGGGCTGAAGTGCTTTGGGGTCCTAGGTAAATTTGAAAGGCAGTCTAGGACACAAGGACTGCAATTCCTGGGAAAACTTGCCACCCTGAAAGAAAGGGCCTTGGGCAAGGCCCAGTGCTGTACTAGCTTCAGTTCTAACCCAGTGCAGTACCAGTCGTGGTGGCCATAGACCACACCCCCAGTTTCAGGTGGTTTGGGGGAGAGAGAGAGAGAGAGGAGATAAAGACGAAGATGAAGAAGAAGAACAAGAAGAAAAAGATGAAGAAGGAGGATGAGGAGGAGAAAGGAGAGGAGAGCAGAGGGGAGGAGGACAGGAGGGGAGGGGAGTGGAGGGGAGAGGAGAGGAGAGACTCCATTTGTTTGGGAGAAAGCAAAGAAAAAGAATAAAGTCTTTGCCAGTAATCCAGAAATTTCTTCTAGATTTTATCCAAGATCAACAAGACAGTACCTCTAAAAGTCTGCAAAAACTATAGTATTATTGGTTTTCGGGGCTAACTTTCTTCACATACATGGAAAGTCTTCCCAAGGAGGACAGACTAAATAAGCCCAGTCTGTGAAAATTACAATAAATACCTAACTCTTCAATGTCAAGACACCAAAGAATATTTGCAACCATCAACACCACCCAGGAAAACATGGCCTCACCAAATAAACTAAATAAGGCACCAGGTACAAATCCTAAAGAATAAAAGATATATGACCTTTCAGAGGGAATTCAAAATAGCTGTTTTGAGGAAACTCAAAGAAATTAAAGATAATAGATAAATTTAACAAAGAGATTGAAATAATTCAAAAGAATGAAGCAGAAATTCTAGAGTTGAAAAAATGCAACTGACACAATGAAGAATGAGCCAGAATCTCTTAATAGCAGAATTAATCAAGCAGAAGCGGGTTTTGGCTGCTGGCTTGGGTGGCCAGCTTTTATTCCCTTATTTGGCCCCACCCACATCCTGCTGATTGGTCCATTTTACAGAGCACTGACTGGTCCATTTTACAGAGTGCTGATTGGTGTGTTTTTACAGAGTGCTGATTGGTGCATTTACAATCTTTTAGCTAGACCAAAAAGTTCTCCAAGTCCCTACTTAACCCAGGAAGTCCAGCTGGCTTCACCTCTCAATACCCGCTCTAAACAGGACACCACAACTGCTGCTGGGAATTGGGCAATGACCACTCTAGCTACTTCCTGCTGAATGGTGGTGAATAAGGGGCCCTGCAGTTGTAGTGTCCTACACAGGGGAATTCTTTAGGCCAGTGAAAGGTCCAGGGGTCCTCAGTAGAAGTTGTTAATTGAGCTCATTTGGGGTTTCATTAGTAAGACCATCTGTAGCTTGATGGCCTCAATCCTAGGGGAAACAAATTTGACAAGGAGGTTAAAAATACAGGGCCCGAAGGCAAGTAATAGCAAGATGGCTGTCATGGGACCTAGAAAGGGGAGAAGCCATAATTGACCAATCCCAGAGGTTGGTATAAGAGTTTGAAAGGCATTGTCTGATTTCAGAAGCCTTTTCCTGTAAACACTGGACAGATCTCGTACTATCCCTGACTGGTTAGTGTAAAAACAACACTCTTCCCCTAAGAAGGTACAGAGTCCTCCTTTCTCAGCAGTGAAGAGGTCTAAGCCTTGGTGGTTTTGGAGAGTCACTGCTGCCAAAGAGTCTATTTGGGATTGTGGAGTAAAGATAAGTTCTGTTATTTCTTGTAAACTGTCTGAGAAATCCTTTGAGAGTGTGTGGTAGTAGGATAATATATGTTACACTGTTAACTTTTAGCAAACTTTACTTTTGTTGAAAACCTTGTAAATTTGGGATTTCAATTATTCTTTGCTATTAATAAGACCTCATTCAGTCCATATTAACTTAGAATTAGTATAGATGGCTCCTTCCTGATACTGTAAGTACTTTAAGGTTTGGCTGAATGCAAACAACTCCCACGTTTGAGCCGACCAATTATTAGGCAATTTTCCTAACTCTGCTTCTATAAGAGTTTCCTTATCACTTACTGAATACCCATTGTGTCTTTTTCCCTTAATTGCCTGGGAGGAACCATCTATCGTCCTGTCCTGAAGGGAGTTCTTCCTAGATCTGGTCAGACCCTTGTATGGTAATTAATTAAGATTTAGATCCCCTGTTAGGAAACCTGCAGGGTTAAGGATTTTTGATAGGAAGTCTATGGGTTGACAGTAGCCTCAGTGCTTTCAGGCTGTGCCCTTGTTTACACCACCAACAAGGTGGTATTGGAGTGTTATAGGGTTACAGAGAAGACCTTCAATTATCAATTATAGATTTTAAATTTTCCCTGGCTTTTAAAGGAATAGGGTACAATGTTTTTTCTTTACTACTTCTATCTCTCTTTCTCTCTCTTTGACTTCTTCTTTGTCTCTTTCTTTCTCTCTGTCTGTCTCTTCCTCTCTCTCTCTGACTTTCTGTCTCTTTCTTTCCTTTCTGCTGGTCTTTCCCTGCCTCTGCCAGCCACTTATGCTGCTGTTCTCCCCTCTCCTTCCCCTTTTTGATGGCTTCGGCAGTGTAAGACTGCCACCTCCTTGGATTTTTGCACTGCATGCAGTAACTCCATGATTTCCTTGTGGTATTTAATGGGGTTCCCCCAGAGGTTAGGAACTCCCTTTCTTTCCATATTGCAGCATGGGCATGTAGGATTAGATAAGCATACTTACTATATGTATACACATTTATTCTTCTTCCCCTTCCCAGTTCTAAGGCTTGGGTAAGTGCCACTAGTTCTGCTAACTGGGCACTGGTCCCTGGGGGAAGAGGCTTACTTTCAAGTACTGTTACTAACTATGGCATAACCTGCCCTTCATATCCCATTCTCCACAAATGAACTTTCACTGGTCTATAGGTTAATGTCAGGATTAACTAAGGGGACTTCTAAGAGATTCTCTTGGGTGACATAAGTCTGGACTATAATTTATTGGCAGTCATGCTCGATTGGTTCCCCATCCTCTGGGAGAAAAATGGCAGTGTTGAGTGCCACACAGGTGCATAGTTGAAGCACCAGTCCCTCAAGGAGTAGTGCCTGGTATCTAAGCAGGCAGTTGTCTGATAGCCATAAACTTCCTTTGGCATTTAGTATGCCATGTACATCATGAGTAGTCCAGACAGTGAGATGTTTTCCTTGTATTACTTTGATAGCCTCTGATGCTAAGATAGCTACCACCACAACTAGCCATAAACAGTGAGGCCAGCCTTTTGCTACTACATCAATTTCCTTACCTAGGTATGCCACTGGTTGTGGGGTTGTCCCATGAGTCTGAGTAAGGACTCCAAGAGCTATTCCTCCTCTCTCTGTGACGTACGAAGAGAAGTTTTTCCTGTGGGAAGGCTTAGGGCTGGAGCTTGAGTTCGTTCCTTCCAATGCCCACACTTCAGGGTTGATTCCCACCTCAAGCAGGGGACAACAAATGGGTAACTTGTTCCCCATATTCATAGATAATAGCTCCAGCTTTGGCTAATATGTCCCTGCCTAATAAGGGTGTGGGACTTTCAGGCATAACAAGAAAGGCATGTGAAAAGAGCAAAGTCTCCCAATTACAACTGAGGAGGTGGGACAAATACCTGGTTACAGGCCATCCCAGGATTCCTCAGATGGTAACAAACCTTCAGGACAGCTGTCCAGGACAGGAGATTAACACTGAGAAGGCCGTGCCAGTGTCCAGGAGGAAGTCAATTTCCTGGCCCTCAATGGTTAAATGTACCCGGGGCACAGTGAGGGTGATGACATGAGCTGGTGCTTGCCCCGGGCACTCTCAGTCCTGTTGTTGTATCATCTGGTTGGGGGCTTCCGGCCCAGAGAAACTTTGTCTTCTGGGGCAGTGCACCTTCCAGTGATTGCCTCGGCATAGTGGACATGGGCGAGGGAGCAGCTTGTTTCTCACTGGACAATCTTTTTTAAGGTGTCCTTGCAAACCACACTGTTAACAAGCCCTTCCAGGTAATTGGCCTGCTCAATTTTCTTTTCTCTGAACCACCAAGGTTTGTTTGTCTGAGGGCCATGGCTAAGGCTACAGCCTTTCTCTGATCTCACTTTTCCTTTTCGGCCTGTTCCTCTTGGAACACCCTATTATAGAACACCTATATATTATAGAACACCCTATTATAGAACACCTTGGTCCCTATTATAGAACACCAAGGTCCCCAGGTTTAATAATGCCTCCAGATTTTGTTCAGGGCCTAGGGTTCTCTTTTGGAGCTTTCTCCTGATGTCCGTGGCTGATTGGGTAATAAACTTATCTTTTAGGATCAATTGACCCTCAAGTGAGTCGGGTGACAGGGGAGTATATTTTCTTAAGCCCTCCCATAGCCACTCGAGGAAGGCAGAAGGATTTTCTTCCTTTCCCTGAGTTATGGTGGACATCATTGAATAATTCGTAGGCTTTTTCCTAATTCTCCTTAGTCCTTCTAGAACACAGGTCAATAGATGTTTGCAACTCCAGTCCCCATGATCTGAGTCGAGGTCCCAGTGGGGATCCATACTGGGGAATAACTAATATCAAAAGCATACAGACAACAAAATTGAAATTATTCAAATAAGTGGAGCATAGATTCAGAAGCCTGTTTATTTTTTTCTGCCTCTTAAGAGTTTATTTTCACCTGAAGATTCAGCCTGGAACTTACAATGCGATTAATATCTCAGATGATGTTTTAGAGATCCTCAACAGTGAACTCTGAACATAACTGACAACAGGAAACATGAACAATATTGTATGGTGGGAAGTAAAATCAAATTGTTAATCCCAAGAGAACACAAAGAAGGACATAGAGATACAAGATGAGGAAATTAGTCTCAGCTATTGAAAATGGTTGCTTTAATTATTATATTGAAGAAAAATTAAGGAGAAATAGTCATTATAATCATGCCTTCCATAAAATGGTACAAAGGTCAAATTGAATAATAGGAAAGGCATGCCTATAGAAACTCCCTTCTTTAAAAAATCAGAACTTATTATTTCTATGCTGTCTGAAAAAAAGCCTCAAATATAAGATATCCTTATTATTAATAAGCTGTGCTTATTAAAAATTTATTGAACTAATTGAAACCTTACTATATTATTCAGAAACTTAAGTCCCAGTTCTGTGGAAGAGTAAATTGAGCCCACTGGAAAATTTTATTGGCAACTTACTGGATTCATGGCCATTTAACAATCTCTGTATGTCAGCTGGAGGCAGAGGTCACTTACTAATTGCTGACTAAGTACCTTAAGAAGAGTTCAGAAAAAAATACTTATTCAAGGCCTTGATTAATAGGGTGTATGATACTGTTCTCACAGTCTTGGTGGGGATAATCAGACCAAGAAAATACTGAAGTCTCAATAATGTTTTAAATATTCATTGTATTATAAAGATTTAAATAGCCAAGCTCTATTGTTACTGAAACATCAGGGGTATCGTCTAGGTCCTGCTGCTTGCTGCACAGAAAGCCAATCACTAAGAGGACAGATTATGCCAAGGAAGAAGGCTTTAATCAGGTGCTGCAGCCAAGGAGGTGGGAGCTCAGTCTGAAATCCATCTCCCTCACTGACTAAAACTAGGGGCTTATATACAAGGAAAGAAATGTAACAATGTGTAAGAAAACCAGAACTAGGGAGAGGCAAGGAGGCATCTGGGGCCATGATTTAGTGAGTTTTGGTTCTTTGATACTTTTTTCAAGAGGCCTGAAGGTCCTTTCCTGAGGAAGGACCTCAGGTAAAACAAAAGCAAATTTCAAGCTTTGATAGCAGGAGGTAAATTTCTATGTTTATCCAAAAGAGGAGTCCATGAGAGTATTGGCCCAGTTTCACTATCTTTTTATTGGCAATAATTCTATTTGTAATAAGTAATTTCAAACACATAGATGTTTGATAAAGTTTTATATTTTAATTCTTATACTCAAGAAGCATGAAGGTGAAATAACTACAAAATATTTCATTTTTATTATTTTAGTGATTTATCTTACATTTGAGAAGTTTGAGCTATGTTTTAATATGAACACTGATCTAAAAACATTATATCCTTTTCATTTTCAAAAACTGAAAAATAATTACGAATCAGAATTCTCACATTTATCTCCTTTGAAACTGAAATGAGCTTTGGTTAAAAGGTTATAATAAAAAATTATATTAAATAAGAATTATTAAAATGTCAGCAAACCTAACGTTTTTGGTTGAATGCATTTTTAGCACTTAGAATTTACATCTTTTGAGTTATGTGCATGATTTGTTTAGTTAATTGATTTTGTACATTCTTCCAGATTTATGTTTATTTATCTACTCATGTAATGCAAATGATGGCAAGCTCATAGAAAAAATATTTAGACTTTTCCTAGTTGTCTTGAATAAAATTAAGTTCAGCATAGATTAAACTTTTGAGATATAAAATATATTTCTCATCATGAAAGTTAATCCCTTATCACATTTTAGAGGTTAAAAAGTCAGCCCTAATAATGCACAGGTGAATTGAAAATTCATATATTCATTGACACAAAATTATACATTATGACCCAAAGTGTCAACATAGAAGGATAAATTTATATTTCTTCAAGTTAAATATATATGAAAAGTAGAAAGATTGAAAATATAGTAATTTGCTAATAGCCAAACTAGTTTTTTTACATATATTTTTTCAGAAAATAGTGTCAATGTAAAATGCACCATCCACAGTTTACATCAAAATAAAATTATTTGTTAAAACTGATATAAATAGGCCAGGCGCGGTGGTTCACGCCTGTAATCCCAGCGCTTTGGGAGGCTGATGCGAGTGGATCACAAGGTCAGGAGATCGAGACCATCCTGGCTAACATGGTGAAACCGTGTCTCTAATAAAAATACAAAAAAGTTAGCCGGGCATCGTGGCGGGCACCTGTAGTCCCAGCTACTTGGGAGGCTGAGGCAGGAGAATGGCATGAACCTTGGAGGCAGAGATTGCAGTGAGCCAAGATCACACCACTGCACTCCAGCCTGGGCAACAGAGCAAGACTGCGTCTCAAAAAAAAAAAAACAAAAAAACAAAAAACTGATATAAATAGCAACCTATATTCAAAAATGTAAATAACAGTAAGTGAAAAATTTTATAAATCCTAGATATAAGGACAACCAAAAACATGTGATATATTCTGCATCAAAAAATCATTACCATCAAATGAACGAGCAAAACAAAACTTTTGAGGTAATATAATACAT
Source organism: Pan troglodytes (assembly GCF_028858775.2). Taxonomy (NCBI): domain Eukaryota; kingdom Metazoa; phylum Chordata; class Mammalia; order Primates; family Hominidae; genus Pan; species Pan troglodytes. Next base: position 54,034,946 of record NC_072398.2, read on the forward strand.
CACTCCCATGTCAAGAATTTAAAAAGTAAATGAAAGAAAGTTTAAAATGTGTGCTTGCTTTCTTGAGAGTGGTAATGGCAATATAAAAATAGTAAATGTGGCCGGGCACAGTGGCTCAAGCCTGTAATCGCAACGCTTTGGGAGGCTGAGGCAGGCAGATCACGAGGTCAGAAGTTTGAGAACAGCCTGGCCAACATGGTGAAACCCCATCTCTACTGAAAATACAAAAATTAACAGGGCATGGTGGCGCATGCCCGTAATCCCAGCTACTGAGGAGGCTGTGGCAGGAGAATCGCTTGAACCCAGCAGGCGGGGGTTATAGTGAACTGAGATTGCGCCATTGCACTCCATCTCAAAAAAAAAAAAAAAATAGTAAATGCTATTGAAGTTACAACAATTACATTTTAATTCTGGTTAGTAGTCTTGATAATTAAAAGGAAATATTAGATACTCTACCATAAACTATAAAATGCTATTATCATATATCTCTATATTTATATCCCTATGAATTCATAATTTTTGCTATGTTTTTAATATGCAAATATGTATGTGCACTATAATGCTTTATATGCATTCCAGTAATATATAGATAATACATAATTATATTTCAGATACTTACTGTATCTGAATTACTGTATTATAAATTAATATTTGTCAATTCCCTATACTTCTTATGCATTTTGAATTTTATTAATATGTTTATTACATTTTTATAACATTCTTTACAATTCTATGAGGTGTCTATTATTTTTAATTCCATGGTACATTTTTTGATAATTGAAACCAAAAATTACATTCTCTTGCCCAGAGAGTCCATAATTGTACAACTACACTATAGTGTGAAATCTTGACCAAATTACTCTACATTTCTGACTCTCATTTACCCTCTTCGAATAAAGGATTTGGATAAAATCTTTCATATTATTTTGAGAAAACAACAAGATATTTTACGAAATTTTTACTTTGTAGATAGATACTAATTACGCAAAACACTGAACAGTGTCTTATATGTACTAAGCCCTCAATGACATAGCCACGATTGCTATTATTAGTATACTGGTTGCTGTTATCATTTTTTCTGGTTCTTATTCTACTCCTATTGTGGAGTAGAATCTGTGTCTTATTTTACTTCTAGTGCATTTTCAAAACACAGCATTATTTAAACAAATATATATCCATTTAATATATTTAATATAGTGTTTCAAAATTATTTAAATCATGGTAATAAATCTTTAGAAATTAAGATATTTGAACAAATGTCTACAAATTACCCTGAAAATTATAATACCTCTTTCAAAGTTAAGTTATGTTATTGAAATCTAGTGCAATAAAATGTAATTTATTATAGTGTTCCCTTTTGCGGGCTTAACCAACTAAAAGAAACCAGAAGGCTTATCATTTAAAACTGAATATATGTCCTTCAGAAAATATGTTTTTTCTCTATTCATTTCTTACCTATAGTAAAATATTTAATGCTATACATAAAGGTTTATTTTTGTTTGTATTGTTAGTTTCTTAGGAAAATTTAATTAAAATTTGCATGCTTAACATACATTTTTATTTGTTTATGGATAAATGTATAGACACATACCCAAATATGTTGACAATGTTCATATGTCATCTTCCACACATTGCTAGTACATTTCAAAAGTTAACTTGTCAAGTTTTTTTAAGAGAAATATGAGTTTAATAATACTGGAATGTGTAAGGAAATTTGAGACAGCAGTGAGTATACTACTGTGCATAGATTATATTGGTCTCTGAGCTTCTACTTACTACTTTATTCCTCAAATAATGTGTGTTCTCAGTTACTGGAAGAGGTTAATAATATCAGACATTATGGAAAAGAAAATAGTTTGATTTGAAAACTACTTTTTTTACCTCTATTCGTATTACTTAAGTCCATCACTATTTCTAATAAGATTATTATGATAGCTTTTTATTTAGTTGATTTCCTTACTTCCATTGTAGAACACATAAGTTTATCTTCCATATTAATTTCAAGGGAACATTGTAGACAGCAAATCTAGTAGAAATAATAATAAAATATGAACAAAACATATAAAATTCCCTTGTATCTAAAACAGGCAGCATGTTGGCGGGAGTTCCTCCTGTTCTCCTTAAAAACATAAGCTAGAATCTTATGAGAAGGCCACATGGTTGAGACCTGAGTGAGACTATTGGAAGCTAACACAGTGACTCCGGGCCAACACCCAGTGGGGAAATGGGGATCTCAGACCTACAACAAAAGGAATACAATCTGTCAACAACCTGGATGATACTGGAAGAGTATATGCAAATACAGTTTGCTCCACACCTTGATTTTAGCCTGCGGAGGCCCTGAACAAAAAATCAGCTGTGCCACACAAAGACTTCTGTGCTGTAGATGCTGGGGATAATAAATCGGGTTGTTCTATGCCACTAACAGATAACTAAAATGTAGCAGTAGCTTCCAGTACAGAATGAGTAATCAAAAAAGACATATTTTTTCTCTATATCTAGTTCAACCATGCTATGCTTCCATTACAACACTTAAGGGATAGTATCATGACTGTCTGTCATATGAAACACAAAGACGGTGTTTTATTCATCTCAGTGTTTCTAATAATTAGCACATCGAATGACATGCAGTACATGTTTAAAAACTTCCGAATAAATAAATGAATAAACATATAAATAAGCATGGGTTAGGAATGTGCATTTAAGAAGATTTGAGAGGAAGTAAATGAACAGATTGGGTAAATAACATATATATGTGTATATATATGGAAATAACATATATATGTATATATATAAATACACATATACTGTAAAGAAAATGTAAATATAGAAGCATATATGTATATATAAATGCTTATATAAATAAATCCAGAATCATTGTTTTCCTGTTAATTTTAAAGTAGAGACAGCTTTTAGGTATTTCTCGTTCTGGGTTATGGGCTAGGAAAAGGCACAGTGGCTCATCCCTGTAATTCCAACCCCTTAGAAGGTGAAGCAGGAGAATGGCTTGAACCCAGGAGTTCAAGAACAGCCTAGGCAACAATGTGAGATCCCGTGTCTACAAAAAACAAACAAAAAAATTAGCCAGGCATGATGGCACACACCTGCAGTCCCAGCGACAGGTGGGAGGATTGCTTGAGCCTGGGAGATCAGGGCTGCAGTGAACTTTATATATATGTATGTATAACTATATATATCTATAAATATATATTACATAGAAAGATTAAAATGTAGCAATAAGTGCATTATATTACATTATATACATTATATATACACATGTATGTATATAAAATATACTATTTGCATATGTTACATGCATATACATTATATGTGTATACATGTGTATACATTATATGTTTATACATTATATATATGCATATATAAATATATATGCATTCCTATGAATAAAAACCCTTTTTAGCCAACTAAATAACCATTTCGGAATACTCTCGTTAAAAGGTAAAGCCAATATTACTTCTTCGTTTAGCTGATCAAAATAAAGTGGAATCTGATTGAATCCAGTCAATAAAGACCTCTTGGCAAAATATAATTCTAAAATGTCATTGGCTAATTGAAAAAACATAACTGTATTATTTATCATAGAAACTGTAGTACTGTGCACAGATAAATCTAGGATAGTATTTCAGAGTTCTTAATATCACACATGTTAGAAACCATTAGTTAGGTGGATATCTAGAAAACATAAATCTACAGAATGTGGATTATGGGGTTGGATCAATATTAGCCTGAATATTTAAGAATTTAAATGCTAAATGTTGAGTGACTCATTTGCTCTTCCTTCCAGTGGTCTCTAATTTGAGTACATGTCCTCAAACATTGTTTTCAAAAAAGATTTAAAATGTGTAGAATGAAGTAGAAAATCACATTTCTTAAACGATTTTAATTAAGCATGTTATATTTATTATACAATTCCCTTTTTTTGGAGGCAGATAAAAGTTTACTATGCATTCCATAAGGCAAGACTAAATGAGAAAGACCAAGAAAAAAACAGTAGAAGCATACAGAGATACAAGAGTCCTCAGGTAGAAACATTTGTTTGTTTGTTTGTTTTTGAGATGGAGTCTCGCTCTGTTGCCCAGGATGGAGTGTAGTGGCACAATCTCAGCTCACTCCAATCTCTGCCTCCCTGGTTCAAGCGATTCTCCTGCCTCAGCCTCCCAAGTAGCTGGGATTACAGGCATGTGCCACTATGCCCTGCTAGACAATTCACATTTTCTTTTGAGACTTTAGACTATATATGTAGCACATTTACAGCAAGACATATAATTACAGATTTGATTCTATTTTGTTTCTTCACATTCTTTATTTCCTTAGGTTTACAAAACTATTGAATCCCTTGTTGTACATGAAACACTAAGACATCCTTAAAGCATATAAATAAAATAATTTGGTCACCTTTGAATCTGATTAAATTTATGAAAATAATGTATTAAAATTAGTATTAAACCATTTTATGAAAACCAGAAATCAGTTAAAATACTGTAAACTTGAGATGGTCTTTTTAACTTTACTGATGTTACTCAAACTGAATATTGATAACCTGGACTTAAATATCTCTGCTTGTCATAGTTAAATGAGCAGTTCAGTTATTTTTCTCAAGCCTTCATATTCCAAATCTGTAAATTAATCTTTAATTTCATGGAAAAAGCAAAAAAAAAAGTATCTAAAAACACCTAACATTCTGAGTGGAAAATATTTACTTCTTTCAAAAGCAGTTTCTGACATTTTTGTCTAGTATGCATTTCTTTAAATCAAAATAAAAGATGTTAAACTAGTTATTGTTCAAACTGCCACTTTATTAAAATGCAAAGAAGTTGAAATTTTATACCTAGACTTAAGACAGAAGTTTCTAGTGGGTAATAAATAGAAGTGACAGAGCCAGTCTCCAAAGGAAGTAGTGGCCCTGCACCTGCTAGGTCCCAGGTTGCAATTCTCTCCTATTTAATAGCCCACAACTCCAGCTTCCTAAGTATATCCTCTTCAAATTATTCTAAGTTGACAGTGCTCTCTTGTTCCTCTTGTTAATATAATTGACATAGTCATCATCTGATACATAATTTTTCACTCAACAGTGTAAGTTTTCTGTATACAGCTATGGTTTCTTCATTTTCCTGATTTGTAATATTCTATTATATGGTTTCATTATATGTTATCTGGTAAAAATTATTTGGTTGTTTATAATTTTTGTTTTTATAAACAACACTACTATGCATTTTTTTCATTACGGTTTTCTGATATAAATATATAAGAGTTTCTCTTGGATATAAAATTTACAATGGAATATATTATATTCAAAGCATAAAAATAAATTCTAATAATATTTTTTTGGGTGGAGAGGTTCTTTGATAATAATAAGCAATTACAATGTTAAACTCATGGGTTTTTTTTTTTTACTTCTAAAACGATCACAATTACATATGATTTAGTTGAAAACATTTTAAATATTTGAAATATGATATTGTTTAATAAGCAATGAAGCATAATTCCACTAACTCCACATTGGTTTTAAGCATCTACTCTATAGCAGACATTTTACAACAGTATGAGGAAAAATAGGTATCTGTTAAAGTTACAATGAATATTATGTATAATATGGTTAGGCTTTGTGTCCCCACCCAAATCTGATCTTGAATTATAATCCCCATAATTCCCATAATCCCCAAGTGTGAAGGGAAAGACCAGGTAGAAGTAATTGGATCAAGGGGGTAGTTTCCCCCGTACTGACTGAGTTTTCACAAGATCTGAGGTTTTATACGTGTTTGGTAGTTCCTCCTGCATTCATTCTACTTCCTGCCACCTTATGGAGAAGGGGTCTTGTTTCTCCTCTGTCTTCCTCCATGATTGTAAGTTCCCTGAGGCCTCCCCATCCATGCTGAACTGTTAGTCAATTAAACCTTTTGCCTTTATAAATTATCCAGTCTCAGGCAGTTATTTATAGCAGTGTGAAAATGGATTAATACAGCAAATTGGTACTGAGTTAGGGGGCTGATATTGTAAAGATACATGAAAATGTGAAAGCAACTTTGGAACTGGGTAACAGCCAGAGGTTGAAATAGTTAGGAGGGTTCAGTAGAAGACAGGAAGATGCAGGAAAGTTTGGAACTTCTTCGAGACTTCTTGAATGGCTTTGACCAAAATGCTGATAGTGATATGGAAAATGAAGTCCAGGCTGCGGTATTCTCAGAGGGAGATGAGGAACTTGGTGGGAACTGGAGCAAAGGTCACTCTTGCTATGCTTTAGCAAAGAGATTGGAGACATTTTGCTCCTGCCCTAGAGATCTGTGGAGCTTTGAAATTCAGAGAGGTGCTGTATGGTATCAGGCAGAAGAAGTTTCAAAGCAGCAAAGTGTTCAAGATATAACCTGGGTGCTCTTAAAAGCATTCCGTTTTATATATTCACAGAGAAGGTTTGAAATTGGAACTTATGTTTAAAAGGGAAACAGAGCATAAAAGTTTGGAAAATTTGCCGCCTAAGGATGCAAAAGAGAAGCAAAACCCATTTTCCAGAGAGAAATTGAAGTCAGCCCCAGAAATTAGCATAAGTAACAATGAGCCAATTGTAAATCACAAGACAATGGAGAAAATGTTCCCAGGGCATGTCAGAGACCTTCACAGCAGCCTCTCCCATCATAGGTAAAGAAGCCTAGGAGAAGAAATGGTTTTGTGGGCCGAGTCCAGGACCTTGTGGCTTTGTACAGTCTCAGGACTTGGTGCCCTGCATCCCAGCCATGACTAAAAGGGGCCAACATATAGCTCAGCCTGCTGCTTCAGAGGTTGCAAGCCCCAGGCCTTTGTGGGCTTCATGTGGTGTTGAGCCTGTGGGTGCACAGAAATCAAGGATTGAGGTTTGGTAATCTCCACCTAGATTTCAGAGGATGTATGGAAGCTCCTGGATATCCAGGCAGAAGTTTGTTACAGGGGTGGAGCCCTCATGGAGAACCTCTGCTAGGACACTGCATTAGGGAAATGTGGGGCTGGAGCCCCACACAGAGTCCCTCCTGGAGTTCTGCCTAGTGGAAGTGAGAGAAAAGGGCCACCATCCTCCAGAACCCAGAATGGTAGGTCCACCAACAGCTTGCACCATGCACCTGGAAAAGCCACACATGCTCCATGTCTGTCTGTGAAAGAAGACAAGAGGGAATTGTACCCTGCAAAGCCACAGGGGTGGAGCTGCCTATGGTGGTGGTAGCCCATCTCTTGCATCCATGTGACCTGGATGTGAGACATGGATTCAAAGGGAATCATTTTGGAACGTTAAGGTTTAAAGACTGCCCTATTGGATTTCAGACTTGCATGGGGCCTTTAGCCCCTTTGTTTTGTCCAATTTCTCCCATTTGGTACAGGTGTATTTACCAAATGCCTATATCCTGATTGCATCTAGGAAGTAACTAACTTGCTTTCGATTTTACAGACTCCTAGGTAGAATGGACTTGCCTTGTCTCAGGTGAGATTTTGTATTTGAACTTATGGGTTAATGCTGGAATTAATTAAGGTTTTGGGGGACTATTGGGAAGACATAATTGGTTTTGAAATGTGAAAGGGACATGAGATTTGGGAGGAACCAGGGGCAGAATGATATGGTTAGGCTTTGTGTAGCCACCCAAATCTCATCATGAATTATAACTGTTATAATCCCCATAATCCCCATGTGTTAAGGGAGAGACCATGTGGAGGTAATTGGATCATGGAGATAGTTTTCCTCATGTTGTTCTCAGGATAATGAGTGAGTTCTCATGAGATCTGATGGTTTTATAAATGTTTTGTAGTTCCTCTTGTGTTCATTCTCCTTCCTGCCACTTGAAAAGAAGGTGCCTTGCTTCCCCTTCACCTTCTCCCATGATTGTAAGTTTCCTAGGACCTCCCTAGCCATGCTGAAATTTGAGTCAATTAAACTTTTATCCTTTATAAATTATCCAATCCTGGGCAGTTCTTTAAAGCAGTGTGGGAATGAACTAATAAAATATGTTAGGGAAAATGATTACAAAAATATTTTTAGCTCAAACGTATTAAGAATTTAATAATTCAAGACTCAGTTCTCAACTCTGTTTTTGATAATGTAATTCTGTCTCTGGGTTGTAATTCTGTCTCTGGCATGTAATTCTGTCTCTGGGTTGCCCACTGCCATAGTTTCAATGGTTATTTCTAGTATTTGCCCCCAGCTTTTCTTCATTTTTATCCAAATTATTAGAAAAAAAAACAACAACTTGAAAGATATTAACACCTGACAGGATTGCAATCTATTTCTAGGAACAGTGGACATGAGAAGAAAATAAACTAGAACATAATATGATAAAATTAATGAGGCTCAATTTTATCACAAAAAATAGATGTTTCAAAGTGAGACCAAACCTGAATTTCAACCCAATTTACAACTGTTTAAATATTGGAAAGTAGGCTTATTTCATATCTGTTAAGAAATCTGAAGATGGTACTACTTCCCCTGGAATTCTGAGCATATTGTAAAAGCTAAATAAAAGTACTTCCACACTTTTTCTCGGAAATCAATAGAAAGACTAACCTCAATTGTGTAGACTCTGGCATAAATAAGGCATTCAAAATAGAATGTATTATGTTTCACTGAGTATATCATAGCTAATATGTTATTTAGGATTGAGAATATTTCCAGGAAATGCAGCTTCAAAGATAGGAATTTGTGGTAGGTAATCCGACCTGAATGGATTTGAAGACAGGAATTAAATTGTCAGCAATAAAGAATAGGATTCTTGAAAATGTAGCATGTGGTAACACTGTGTGTATGTGTGTGTGTGTGTGTGTATGTGTATATGTACGTATATATATATACACACACACGCACACACACATACATACATGTATAAAATATCTGAAGGTAATGAATGAAATAAAGTTTCTATTGCTTTTGTTGAAAACCAGGTAGTGAGAGACAATTGACTGGTACAATAAAATATTATGGCATAAGTAATAATTTAAATACTTTGTTTTGCATTAGCCCCTTTGGAATGCCTTAGAAAGATTACAGAAAGAAAAGGAGAATCTCATGAATTTAAATTCACATTTCCAATCATGTTCAGAGAATCAGAGGGTTTCTATACTTCCTTGAAATAAGTTCTTGGCTCTTTTAAGACACAATACAAATATTTCAGAAAATTAGACACAATGTATGAGTTTAAAGCTTGCTGAATTGCAAATAACAGCCTTCCCTGTCCTTAATTATAATTAACAAGTTAAGTTATTTATAAAAGTGGGACCACATGGGGGATTCTAATGGGTCTATGTGCCTTAAACCCTACTTCCCTCTAAACTTCCTCAGTTGGAGAAGTAGTCTCTCCTTTCCATTCTCAGGTTAGTTTCTCTGCTGACATATCTTTAACAATCTCCCTTTGGCAATTGTCTTATAAACATTTCTCCTCACAACCTACCTCAGTCACCTCTCATTGCTACATCACTAATAATTAAATTTAAATCCAAGTAGATCTCATTGGGGGTGAGTGGAGATGCAACTACAAAGTCTGTACTGGGATGTAGCATACAAACTGAAAATCTGGTATGAGTTTACAAAATTATGCTGTCAGAATCATGGGAATACATGCAGGGATATAGTATGTCAGATCAGGAACAAAAAGGAGCATAACATTGAATCAGGATGAATTTATCCAAATGGGTTTACTTACATAGAAATTCTGGACTGTAGATTCATTATGTTATCTTGATAACTAGAAATGAAGAATAAGTTTGGTTTAACTTAAGCACAGATTCATACATGGCCTATATTAAATGGGTTTGAAGTAGCACAGCTCCATGTAATATATGGGAAGGAATCACAAAGCTTATGGAGATAGGACTAACCATGTGCCTGCAAACTGCTTAACATCCAAAAAAGCATTTTACGTGGATTGACCAAAAAAAATTCCTTCAAAAGGCATTAGGAAATGCATTGAGGATATGGCATGGTGTGGGGATAATATCTTTGAGAAGTTTTGCAATGTCTCCCCACTACTAGCAGAATATAATTGTGAGAGATGCCACTGTTCAAATGGGTTTCCCGATTTCAGTGACATAAGTTTCTGAAGTGACAAAAGGCAAGCTGCATATCTTTGGCACCGGAGACAACGTAGGCAAGCTTACTAGAATGAAAAGAGGGTTGATTTAGTAAGCAGAATGTTTTAACCTGCAAATGTTTTTGTCAGTGGCTAATGGATCATGATATGCTGAAGACTGAAACAGATGGAGTGCCCCAAAATTCTCCTTTAATTGTGCAGATGAAAATTCCTAGAACTGAGAATCGGTGACCGATTTGAATAGCTTCAATCAAGAAAAATTTCCTGACTTGAAACAGTCATAGACTAGTTGAATGAACAGGAAGTCATGTCTCATTGAGAAAGGATGCTATAAACCACCACAGCAATATGTCTTCTCCTTGTCTTCTCAAAAGAGATCAGAGGTCATTTAACCGAAATGGCATTATCAAGACTACTAGAGGTCTTTTTGGCCTTAGTTTATACATATACATTTCCTTGGCTATTAAAACAACACTGTGCTACTTGAACAGAGAAAGGTGCTAATTAAAGGCAGTAATTACAAATGCAGTTCTGACTTAGATTTTAAGTGAACTTTCTATTTTCAGGATTTGAATCTTCATATTGGTTCCCTGACCTAGAAAGACTGTGTCTGAAAATGTCCCAGGATTCACTCCCATTATTAATACTTGTGAGAAACTGGTACGTGTATATTTCCCTCTGGCATAACACTAACCCCTTAAATATTCTGAGTAATTTTGAGCATGCCATAATAAACACTAGAAATTGAAAGGATATACACATGAGGAATCTAACTTATCTTAAGCATTATTTGATTTTTGTAATTATTCATACACTTCAGAAAATTTTTTCCAGAAAATGCCACATACTTATGTTTAAATACAAACTCACATTTGGATACCCTTTCTCTTTTACTAAAATATGATATAAAAATGAGTCTTATTTCTCCAATTGTAGGAATCATAATTATAATTCCCCAAACAATATTTTCCAAAAGTATCATGATCTAGTTTTACTGAGAATTGTCAAGATGACAAATATTATGGTTGACACCAAATAAAATATAAGCACATAATAAAGTATAGATTTACTTAAAAATAACAATAGACAAAATTCTCTCCAAGTTCCTAGTGCACACAGTACAATAAATAAATATTTTGAACTATATTATTTAAGAAACAAGTTCAAGACAGTTCCCATAGACTTATTCTGCTGTATTTATTTCAGAGTCATCAATATTTACACAAACATAAGGCTATATTAAACAAAAATAGGTATTTTGGGAATTGTTATGATTTAAAATATTTCTTTATTTTGATATGATATACAACATAGTTTTATACTTAAAAAGATGCATAATAAAAAGAATTGCAGCAATTAATGAGTTCACCTACCTAATCCATGTACTTTCAACACTTCGAGCATGGATGTATTGATTCCTTTTTCAAAAATCACATCAAGGGCAAATAAGAAAATGATGTAATAGCCATAAACTCTTTTTTGGTGTAATCAGAGTATACTTGTTTCATACCTGGACGGTCATAAACACAGATTGAGATATATTTTCAGAAAAGTATTATATTTTCAATGGATTTATAACAAAATACAAGGCATTGATATTTGTCAAGAGTAAGATAATCTTAGTGTGGCAGTCTATGAAATATATTATAAAGACTATGTCTCTGATCTCTAGTCACACAGTACATATAGCTTTCACAATATAATAAAATATATATGAATATTCAGAAAAGTAATGCCGTCTCAAGACAGGATTTGGAAAATAATACCTAAACCCCAGGTCTTACACTTACATTTTTCTGTAATATAGCTGGTGAATTATTGACTATAGGGACTATAGTTTTAATACTTCAAGCAGCTAAAATTGCAGCAAGCATTGAAACAGTGCTGGAAAATAAATAATATACTTTATTGAAGGAAACTGCTAAGCCATTGTAACTCAACCAGTATTTTAAGCTAGCCATCCCAATCTTTCTTTCTATTAATTTCTTCTGTCTTAACAAATGTGATCTTAAAGTAGACTAACTACTGACTTTAAGGAATAAAGCACTTACTCTGTTTTATCTGCATATTTGTTTATATCTATATATCATAAATATACAGTTAATCAGTGGGGTAGCATTTTCCAGAAAATAGCTCCATTTAAGTATGATGAGTTCTTTAGAATACAGACTTTTGCTATAGTATCAAAGAGGTGTTTAAAAGGATGTAGAGAAATCACAACTCTTGTGCACAGTGGAGAAATCGCAACTCTTGTGCACAGTTGATGGGAATATAAAACAGTGCAGCCAATGTGGAAAGCAGTTTAGAGGTTCGTCAAAAATTGAAAGTAGACCTACCATATGATCCATCAATCCTACTTCTGGCTCTTTATCCAAAATAATTGAATCTGGATTTCAAAGAGATATTTTCACTCCCACATTTATTGCAGCACTAATCATAATAGCCAAGATATAGAAATACCTGGTCCATTGATGCATGAGTGGAAAATGAAAAAATACTGTACACATTCAATGAAATATTATTCAGCCTTTAAAAAAGAAATTCTTGAGTTTCATGGACGAAAATTAAGAACATTATGAGAGACGAGGCAGTTAGGGCTGGGTAGGCAGATAGAGAGGGAGCGTCTTGGAAGAAGGACAGAGAAAGGCGATGTTCAAGGGAACAACCATGGGACAACACCTGCACCACCTCTACAGCTATTGGGAATAAATGTGGTTAAGAACTTCCCCTTGAGTCAGGATGTCTGCTGAGAAGGGACAGTCCCAGCCTAATAAATTCTACTCATTCTCTTTTGTCTCTGTGCCTCATTCTTCTTGGTCATGTGACAAGAACTCAAACTTAGCTGAACCAGGGACTAAGCAGATTGCAACAATTATGCTAAACAAAATAAGCCAGTCACACTCACATGATTTCATTTAACTGAGATATCTAAAATAGTCAAGCACATAGAAGCAGAGAGTAGAATGGTAGGTGCCAGGCACTTTGGGGAGAGGGAAATAGGGAATTGCTGCTCAGCAATGAGTTGAAAGCTTGCTGAATTACAAATCAAAGCCTTCCCAGTCCTATAATTAAAATTAAAAAGTTAAGGTATTTATAAAAATGGAACCACATGGGGGATTCTAAAATTTCATAAACTTTCATTTGTGCAAATGAATAAGTTTTAGAGATCTGTACAATAGTGTGCCTATAGTTAAGAAGACTGTATTATACATTCACACATTTATTTAGAGGATAGATCTATATGTCAAGTGTCAAATGTTTGCACCACAAGTTAAAAAAAAGTGTATCTCTTTATCTCTGTCTTCTGACCATTTCAGATATTGTCAGATTGAGAAGTAATAAAAGTTATATAGTTTTAAAAACACATAGTAATAGTAAGATTCAGAGAGCAATTTCTATGAAAGAAATGAGCAGGCAAAGATTACTTATTAATAATGAATAATGCTGATACTGTAAGGAAAAAAGAGTAAAATTGTTTTAGAAAATTGGAAATATTTATTGGACTAGTTACAATTTGTTATTTTTATTATTGAAAATAAATATAACTACATAATTTATTTTCTATCCAAGTTGCAAGTTTCAAAAAAATCTTACCTATTGACATATGTTTAAATCATTTTATCAAACATTCAACTTTCAGATATTTGTCTCATATTTATTAATTGAACACTGCTTTAGTGAACAATTGCTGAGGTACAACATCTCTTCATGGAACACTAAAGGACATTAATCTTAAATTTGAAAGTCTTTTAATTTTTACATATGAATGTATTATGGAACAACCATTTAGATTAAAATGTAGAATATTATAATCTCCACAAATCCCAGAAAATATCAGTTACCCAAATATAACTCCTTTTTGGCTATAAGTGTGGATTAATTTTGCCTGTTCCTGAATTGAAAATGAATAAAATTATAGAAGATACATCATTTTATTCCTGATTTTCTTCATCAGCTATGTCTGAGTTGTGTTCAAGTCATTACATGTAGCAGATTTTTTTTTCATTTCTATAGCTATGTAGTTAACTTTGCTTTATGAAAATATTGCAATTTACTTTTTCTCTCTATGTTGGCAACTTTTTGATTTGTTCCCAATTATTGTCTTCATACCATACATATTTTTGTACACAATTTGGTGCACATTTGCATTTCATTGGTTTTGAGCATGGACCTATGTGTTAATTTGCCCTCTCAGAGGATAGGAGTACGTTTACCTTAATCGTATACCATTTAACATTCTTTGAATGTGGTTATGCCAATTTATAATCTCTCCAGAAATGTAAGAAATCCAAGTTGTTCCATACATTGACCAATAATTATAGTTTGTGCTATTAATTTTAGCCGTTTCAATGCATTTGCTGTGCTTTATGATGGTTTTAATTCTCATTTTCCTAAGAACTAATAATATTGAACAGCTTTTTGCTTATTAATCATTTAAACATCCTAGAAGTAGTGCTCTATGCATTTGCCCACTTACCCAGGGTCTTCCATATTTTTCTTACTGGTCATGAAGTTCTGTGTGTTTTATGTACAAGTTATATTGGAAATACACTCTTCCAACATGTGGCTTACGCTTCCAATGTCTAACTTTAAAAAGTTTTAAAGAATAAATTTTTGATGGAGTCAAATCAACTTTTTAGTTGGTACTTGTGGTTGTATGTAATATTTAAGAACTTCAAAGGTTTACCATGTTTATTTTTTTCTACAGTGATATCCCATTATTCCAGTATCATTTAACATAATAGCCATCTTTTTCTACTGAATTAGATCACCAATTAGGTGACCATGAGTTCATGTGAATGTTTGGGACTCTATTCTTTGATTGGTCCATTTGCCTGTCTTTACACCAATATCACGTTTCTGGCAATGCAAGTACACCAAACATGCTTTTTTTTGAAAATTATCTTAGCTGTTTTATGGGGTGTGTGTGTGTGTGTATTTGACTTAGTTTTGTCAACTCCCCTCAAAAGCCTGCTGGCATTTAGAGAAGAAGTCAATTGAATCAATAGAATAACATGTAGTATTAACATATTAACGACATTGGGTCTTCCAATCCATGAATATGTTATAGTTCTTCATTTATTATGTTTATTTTAATTTACCTCTGTAATATTTGTAAGTTTTTAATGTACGGTTTTTGCTCATCTTTTATTAGATGTATTCTTTGATATGTGATGATGTTTATACTATTTCAAGTGGTACGTTTTTCAGCTAATTAACAAAGTGTGATTACTAGTGTACATAAATACATGTTTAAATACTTACCATGTATCCAATAGCTTTGATAAATAAACTTACTATTTCTACTGTTTTGTTTATAGGCTAATATTTTCTACATTCACAATCATATCATTTACAACTAATGACAGAATTACTTATTTCCAATCTTTATACCTTTTGTTTCTTTTTTATTGTACTGACTAGATATTCCAGTATAATTAAATAGATATGGTGACAATAGACATACTTAAATATATTTGTCAAAATTATTTTACAATTCTAGTCTTATAACTTCAATTTCTGATTCACCTGTGGATTTGTTTCTATTTTCCTATGATTTCAATATATTGATCATTTTTAACTTTCTGTTAGCCATCATGCCCAGCTAATTTTTGTATTTTTAGTAGAGAAAGGGTTTCACCATGTTGGTCAGGCTGGTCTTGAACTCCTGACCTCAGGTGATCCACCCACCTTGGCCTCCCAAAGCACTGGGATTACAGGTGTGACCCACTGTGCCCTGCCTGTTTTAGCAATTTTTTAAATATTATGCCTCCTATTACTAACTCTGAAGTATAATATACACAGAGGAAAGCAGTTATAACAATATTTCAACTCAATATAGTTACACAAATAAACACATACATGCAATCAGCACTCAGATCAAGAAACAGAATATCTGTCATCCCTAGCTTCAGAATACTACCTTCCAGTTACGATTCCCCAAAAGTAGTGAAAATAGACTTTACAGTATCTCACTTCTCAGACTGCACATTAGTTTGCTACCTTTGCATTTTATGCAAATGTACTGTATTGCTTTCAGTCATTTAGAGCTCATCTTTTGTGAAGTACCTCTTAATGTTCTCTGCTCATTTTAAAAATATTATTAATTTGTAAAATTTCCTTTTATATCTTCGATGTAAGATGTTTTATTCTATGTGCATTGAAAATATCTCCTTTAATTATATGGGTTATATTTTCATTTTTAAATGGTATCTCCTGGTGAACAAAATTACAAGTTTTTAATTTAATTCAGTGTTTAAAAATGTTGCTTTATGATTGGCAGTTTTTGCCTCATGTTTGCTAAAACTTTGTATTTTCCAGAATCACAGAGATGTTTTTACATATCTCTTAGATACAAATATATTAGTGTTTTGACATTTATATTTAAATCTGCAATCCATTGAGTTTGAATTTTGTATATGGTTTAGGGACCAATATATATTTTTTTCAATGTTACCCGGAGTTATTTACCAAAAAGACTATAGGTTCACCCATTGAACTGTTGTGTCATCTTTGTTATGAATAGATGACGGTATATAGTTTCTATTCTATTGCCTTAGTTTATTTAACTATGCTTTCAGTAATACAGTTAATTAGCACGATTTTTAAAAGACTGTCTTATCTGGCAATGCAAATTCTTGAGCATAGTTTTTCTTCTTTAAATTTCCTTCAACTATTATTTGTCTTATTGATTTTTTGAATCTATGCACATAGTATAATTCTCCATTTATTTATACCCTATTTAATTCTTCTCAGCTACGTATTTTAGTTCCCACTAGAGACATTATATGCATACTTCAATAGCTTTATTGGTATTGTTGTGCTTTTGTATATTTAGTTTTCCATTTGTAACGTTGGTATATAGATATACTATTAATATTTAACATTGATTTCAAATCCTAGATTTTACTCACTTCACTTATTAACTTCAACAGGTTTTCAATACATATTTTTACTATATTTGAAAGCACTTATCTATAATTAAAAATTTAATTATCCATAATTATTTGAAAAATATAAGTTGTATTTCAGTATTTCTTAAACTTTTAGTTGTATTAAACCATGTACAAATAATTATACATCTCAATATATTTTCACAAATAAACATGATAATAAGATGCACAGAGACTTATGTAATTTTTTAGTCTTCCTCTTAGGGAATTTTTTTCCAATATTTTGTCATTGAGTATATTTGCTGTAGATGATATTTATATTTTATTAATTATATGAAGAAAATTTTCTTCTGTGTTCAGTATTGAATTTCTTTATTGAACGTAGGTAAAATTTGGTCAAATTATTTCTCTGTATTTTTTAAGAGGAATCATACACAAGTATACATGTACACACGCACACGTTAACATAAAACAAATATTGGTGGTAACAAAGTAAGTAAAAAATGTAGGCAAATCACCATTAAGTCAGTATAATATGTGTTTCAGATTATACCAGTCACTGCTTACAAATAATTCTCCTAAATATTAGGTAAAAAGATGTACATTTCCTAAAATCCATAACAATATATGTGCTATCTCTAAACTTTATATATTTATGAATTTCATAATTACAAACTAAATTAATTTGCACTTTTGCTTCCAAGAAGGCTGTAGTTGTAGTCAGAATGATTTGGAATATAATAACTTCTGCTGTAACAACTAGGAAAAACATTATTTATTCAACTATATTTATTTTTTAAACAATGGCCTCAGAGAGCTAAGTAAGCAAGAAATATAATACAAATTAAAATTTCAGACTCTCAAAATTTTCTAAAATGAGCTGATCTCTGACATTATTTTCCACTAGGAACTTTTGCTTATTCTGGGCACGTCTAAAAATCTGGCTTGAGCCAGGCAAAGAACATGGTTGAATGAAGAACTCAGGTTTATAGTTGTAATGCTAAAAAATCCTGGGCTGCTCTTCCCCAGAGCAAAAATACTAACTTTTGTGGTTCTTAGGGAGCTAGAGGAAAACATTCTTTTTCATATCTTCTTAGAAACGTATGTACCTACATTAGAGCTAGAATATATACGAATAAAATTTAAGACAAGATAAAAAATATATTCTACAATGGAATGTATCTGTATTAACTTATATAAACCATTTTCTCTCTTGCTCAGTATTTTCCAGTATACTTCTAACATTTCTTAGAAGAAAACAATCTCTTACTCAGAAGTTATCCACACTGTCACCCAATCTTTTACACCGCAGGTTTTCTTTTCTATCTTCAGACCTTAGCTTTCTGGTCATGACATCAGAAGGCCCTTCCTTGGCCAGCCTATTTTTGAAAATGCTTCTTAAATGAACTTTAGCAAATTGCATTTATTTCCTACTTGTAAAAAATTTATGAATGGTTACCATACTGGATAAAATATATTTGCAATATTTGAAAATCTCATATGTTAAAAAAAATGTATCTAATTTTTAGAATGTGGTTGTCACATGTTACATTCACATTTCTCCATTTTTTTATTGTTCATTGATTTATTTATGTCCTGTAAATTTTCTTTTAATGTCCTCATCTATTTTAGTTTGAGGTTTCTGAGATTTTTTTACTCGTGTATAAAGATCGTTTCTTGCTTTTAAATATAGAGACATTAAATAAATGTTTGTTGTATTTGTTATTACAAATATAACATGCTTTTTTATCTTTTAAAAAGTGATTTTTTTGTAATATATAATAGTTCTCAAAATGTTTCTAAACAAACGTTTGAACTTTAATAGCTTTTAGGTTGTTGATGGTGTTACAAACTTCATTTCCAAATACTAAATGCAATTTTTTATTTCCATAGATTTTTTTAAAAATTTATTTTTGTTTTGGAATAAAAATAAACATTTCCTCATGTCCAAGTGAAACTACTGATTAATTAAGAAATAATCTGAATCCACATCATTTATATTAAGGAGAACATTGACATGCACTCATTTTTAAATAAATCAACACAAAAAAATATAATTTATTTCTTAAGGGCACATTTCATTATACGGAATATAATTTGCTATGCATTATTATGTAATAGTGAGAGTTAATCTGTGGGAGAAGTATACAGTAATTACAAAATTTTAAATGATTGAAATAGGGCGATATGCTAGATGTAGTGTTGCATAACAGTAAAATATGTTATTTCTATAAAATAGTCTAATTTTGGCATTTTATAGTCAATACTAATACATATATATAATTAGCCCAAAAGAAAGTAAAGATACAGCTCTATGAAATATTAATATTATTTCTAACAATGTTGGAATTAGAAATTAAACAGTTCCTCACTCTTATAAAATGATTCGAGATTGAAATATGTGAAGTAATTAATAATGATTTGATATTTGAAACACTTCACTGAGTAGAATCATAGAGAGTTCATTTACAGTGTTAAAAATGATATTTGGACTTTAAAAATAGACATAGATATTTGAACAATTATTCCTATTAAAATGTACATTGTATAAAATTTAACATTGAAACTTAGAAAGTAGAGTCAAATTTTTTACTAACCTATAACCAGAAACAGTACCATAATTGTTTTGTTTCATGATTTCTATAAAGTGTTTCATACTAAAATTCAATTACAATATGCATAGTATTTGTAACTTATATTTTCCTGTCAAAAATAAGATGCAAATTTATTTTACTATGTTAATGGTTGTCTTTACAGAATAAAATTATTGAAAATTTCTAACAACAAAGAATTACAATGACATCTCCTCATTTATCTTCAAAATTTATAAATAAAGATTTCCCTAATTTCAAAAACTATATTTTTATCTCTAAATACAAATTCTAAGGTTGTTCCTGGACCACTAAAACTATTTGGAATAAAAAGGACATCAATTTTTTTTTTTTTTTTTTTTTTTTTTGACAGAGTCTCTTGCTCTGTCGCCCAGGCTGGAGTGCAGTGGCACTATCTTGGTTCACTGCAAGCTCCGCCTCCTTGGTTCACGCCGTTCTCCTGCCTCAGCCTTCCTAGTAGCTGGGACTACAGGCGCCTGCCACCGCGCCCTGCTAATTTTTTGTATTTTTAGTAGAGACTGGGTTTCACCTTGTTAGCCAGGATGGTCTCCATCTCCTAACCTCGTGATCCGCCCGCCTGGGCCTCCCAAAGTGCTGGGATTACAGGCGTGAGCCACCGCGCCTGGCCAGGACATAAAATTTTTAAACAAGTAATAGTATGCTGTGATATTCATGGAAGAATGATATTAAAATGATGTTTTAATAATAGCAAATTGACAGGGATACATATTTCAAATTTGTATATGTATAGGCTTAATTACAAAATTTAAAATGCTCTGTTCTACTTAATATATCATGTAAGCATTTATTTATATATCATGTGTAATTAAATAACTCATGTCTTATAATGTCACATGAAGTATAAATATATAACTGTGTTCTGAATTGCAGTTGTTGTACCCTTAAATGTCCGTTTATTTAGAATTTAATTTCATTTCTTATTAATTGTTATTAGCTGCCTAGAGTATATCCTTAAGCAGAAATATACTACATGGATGAGAGGATCATTTCAGTTTGCAAGAGACTGCATTTTTAATATATTGTACTACCACGTGGAATATAATACTATACATTCTCTAGTTCTGCCAGTCCCATTCCTAATAAATACACATACAGTTAAGGATAAGTAAAGGAAGGATTGAAATTATGTTAGTTACAGTGAGTTAAGGAAAAAGTAGCAATGGCCAACTTCCCCACTGTCACTTCCATTCAATTTAACATTTCAAAATAATCAAGGCTTTCTGAAGACAATTGCCATGAATCCCTCTAGGTGTTAGTTACAAACAGCATATGTCAAAAATTAACCATAACTACAGGTCAAGTTGGGGGTATTTTCCTTTAGTAGATTTTTCTATATTATATTCCTTAATGATCCAAAATATTAATGCTAATTTGTAATAAATGCAATTTTGTAATTTGCAGGTACACACATAAAAAAAAAACACACACTGAAAGCTTTAAAAAAGAAACCAGTTACTTTAAAGTACTACCATTTAAAAATTACATTTGTCACTGAGGATATGAATAGTGTTTGATAAGAAAAATCACGTAACTCCATATTTTATTTTCCTGCCTTCTTGGAGTAGCAAAGCCTTATCTTGCTTTAAGGCAGGACCTAAGCACAATAATTTCCTGCTGTATGTTTCTGGAAATACAACTCTCCAAGAGGCAAACTCTTTCAAAGCTAGAAAGCAATTCCAGCTATCTAGGCTTCACTTTTTCTCAGGATTTCAGCCATTGATGGCAATCTACAGAGAGCTCAAAGTTTTGAAAAAAAAATTTAATTTAAATGGAAGATAGGGACAATCAAAGAATACTAGAATCTCAGTGACCTTATATAGACCCATGCTTTTATGTCCCATAATCTTACTTAAATGGAAATTGAGTCTGAAAGATTCTAAATATGTTATTTAAGGTAAAATGCATGGCCATTGGCAAGGTCAGGTAAGGTTGCCAGGACACTGCAAACCCCTTTTGCACTGTTAGTTTCTTAAACACATCTTCAGTTTCTAGAAAGGATGCTATATATTTGCCTTATTGAGGAATTTCTTCTCTTCTTGTTTCTATTATAACTCATGCAGATAACAAAAAGCATGCTTAATTTCTGTAATGACAGAGAACATTGCCATTTGTGTATTCTCTAAAAGTGTTTGGAATCTAAATTACTGATTGCTTCCTTAAACTTATGAATTATAATAACAGTTTAATAGAAAGAAATCCAGTTTTTCATTCTTCTGTCTCCAAAATGTGAATTTCACTGCTCCCTTTACTGTGGGTTCTGCCTTGGCCTCTGACACAAATACAAAGAAAAATACAGTTTCCATGAAGGAACTCTCCATGGTACCCTTACAATACTTTTTTTTTTTTAACCTCTAATGCCTCAAATGAATACCTTAGGTTCACTTTTGCTTAGGTCATCTACTCTTAATTTTAACTGACAAGTCTTACAATTTCCTCATTTTAAACTGAGAAATAAGTTATTTTCCAAACTCTACATATCTGGAACATATGCTTTTTCTCTAAGTATTAAATCCTGTATTTGACACTTCCCACGACAGATTTTTCCTAATGTAGGTTAAGTGAAAAAAAAAAAAGCCTCTCATTTGTGATGTATTTTGGGCAAATCACAGGCGATCAAATATTCAATTATACAGCTATGTCTTTGTTGTGGATGTTATGTGTCACCATGTTTGTGTTAGATAAGTCTATATACTAGGACTGTCTACCATCATCCTTAGCAGAAACCTCTTACTTGAGATGTGACTACTTCATAATCTTTGTTTACATTTTAGTTACATTTTTATTTGATATTTTTATTTGATAGAGGCTTTGCTAAGCATAAGTAATGAATTATCCAATTATAAAATTAGTGATTTGCTAAATACAACATAGGCTATTGAAATCGGATCTTTTTGTTGTGATCAGTACGTAGGTAAATTGGTCAAGATATTTAGAAACCCTCTTTTGCTATGAATGAGCAAATCTAAAGAATTTGCAAGCCCTACTGCACATAGCTTTAGGGCTGACTCCTGATTACTTAGCTCTATGTCCACCATTGAATCTAAGTATTCTGGTGAGTTGATATTAATTTTAAGTATAAGACAATTCTTCTTCTAGAAAACGTTTCCTCTTTAGAATGGATCATTTAGATTAATTATTAACATAGCAAGTAAAATAACAGAATAAGTTTTAGTGACTTTTTGGGGTTATTAAAGTTTTTTGTTTGTTTGTTTTTAATTAAGCCTCCAGAATAGTATGTGTGTAGTATTTTATACCAGCTAGCTAAAGAAAAACTGTGTTTAATAAATACTAGCATAGTAAAAGGTTCTTCAAATTTTGTTCATTAATATCTGGAAGGAATAGCAGAGAATTGCAACACCAAACACAGGCTACTCCTGCTACCTATTACAAGTATGTAAAAATTGACTCAGGCCAGCTCACAGGAGAATAATCTTGACATCACATAAAGAAAGTTCACTTTTCTCAAATTTCCTTACCTATGCCTTGACTTGTGTATTTTAGAAACATTCAGAGTGCAAGATACTATGGATTAGTATCCTTTGACCCTGATTATTTGATGTAAACTTAGATTAAATATCATTATTATCTTGAGATATCTGCTTTCTATATTTCATAGGAATAACTAAAGAACACATTTTCAAAAGAATCAGTGGAGCCTACAACTGTACAAGGAGAATCATGTAAAAAATAGGAGTGGTAAGAGAGGGCCTTCTTGTCTTGTGCCAGTTTTCAAGAATGCTGTTCTAGCTTTTACTCCTTCAGTCTGACGTTGGCTGTGAGTTTGTCATAGGTAGCTGTTATTATTTGAGGATATATTCCTTCATGTTGAGAGTTTTTAACATGAAGGGGTGTGGAATTTTATCAAAAGACTTTTTTTGCATCCATTGAGATAATAATACAGTTTTTGTCTTTTGTTCTGTTTATGTGATGAATCACATTTAGTGATTTGTGTATATTGAACCAACCTTAAATTTCAGGGATGAAGCCTACTCGATCATCAAGGATTACATTTTTGATGTGTTGTTGGATTCAGTTTGCCAGTATTTTGTTGAGGATTTGTGCATCAATGTTCATCAAGAATATTGGCCTGAAGTTTTCTTTTTTGGTGTGTATGTACTGGCCTCATAGAATAATAGGGGGAGGAGTCCCTCCTTCTCGGTTTTCTTTTTTTATTATTATACTTTAAGTTTTAGGGTACATGTGCATAACGTGCAGGTTTGTTACATATGTATACATGTGCCATGTTGGTGTGCTGCATGCATTAACTCGTCATTTAACATTAGGTATATCTCCTAATGCTATCCCTCCCCCCTCCCACACCCCACAAGAGTCCCTGGTGTGTGATGTTCCCCTTCCTGTGTCCATGTGTTCTCATTGTTCAATTCCCGCCTATGACTGAGAACATGCAGTGTTTGGTTTTTTGTCCTTGTGATAGTTTGCTCAGAATGATGGTTTCCAGCTTCATCCATGTCCCTACAAAGGAGATGAACTCATCATTTTTTATGGCTGCATAGTATTCCATGTTGTATATGTGCCATTTTCTTAATCCATTCTATCATTGTTGGACATTTGGGTTGGTTCCAAGTCTTTGCTATTGTGAATAATGCTGCAGTAAACATACGTGTGCATGTGCCTTTATAGCAGCATGATTTATAGTCCTTTGGATATAATGACCCAGTAATGGCATGGCTGGGTCAAATGGTATTTCTAGTTCTAGATCCCTGAGGACTCGCCACACTGACTTCCACAATGGTTGAACTAGTTTACAGTCCCACCAACAGTGTAAAAGTGTTCCTATTTCTCCACATCCTCTCCAGCACCTGTTGTTTCCTGGCTTTTCAATGATAGCCATTCTAAATGGTGTGAGATGGTATCTCATTGTGGTTTTGATTTGCATTTCTCTAATGGCCAGTGATGATGAGCATTTTTTCATGTGTCCTTTGGCTGCATAAATGTCTTCTTTTGAGAAGTGTCTGTTCATATCCTTTGCCCACTTTTTGATGGGGTTGTTTGTTTTTTTCTTGGAAATTTGTTTGAGTTCATTGTAGATTCTGGATATTAGCCCTTTGTCAGATGAGTAGATTGCAAAAGTTTTCTCCCACTCTGTAGGTTGCCTGTTCACTCTGATGGTAGTTTCTTTTGCTGTGCAGAAACTCTTTAGTTTAATTAGATCCCATTTGTCAATTTTGGCTTTTGTTGCCATTGCTTTTGGTGTTTTAGACATGAAGTCCTTGCCCATGCTTATATCCTGAATGGTACTGCCTAGGTTTTCTTCTAGGGTTTTTGTGGTTTTATGTCTAACATGTAAGTATTTAATCCATCTTGAATTAATTTTTGTATAAGGTGTAAGGAAGTGATCCAGTCTCAGCTTTCTACATATGGCTAGCCAGTTTTTCCCAGCACCATTTATTAAATAGGGAATCCTTTCCCCATTTCTCGTTTTTGTCAGGTTTGTCAAAGATCAGATAGTTGTAGATAAGTGGCATTATTTCTGAGGGCTCTGTTCTGTTCCTTTGGTCTGTATCTCTGTTTTGGTACCAGTACCATGCTGTTTTGGTTACTGTAGCATTGCAGTATAGTTTGAAGTCAGGTAGCATGATGCCTCCAGCTTTGTTCTTTTGGCTTAGGATTGACTTGGCAATGTGGGCTCTTTTTTGGTTCCATATGAACTTTAAAGTAGTTTTTTCCAATTCTGTGAAGAAAGCCATTGGTAGCTTTATGGGGATGGCATTGAATCTGTAAATTACCTTGGGCAGTATGGCCATTTTCACGATATTAATTCTTCCTACCCATGAGCATGGAATGTTCTTCCATTTGTTTGTATCCTCTTTTATTTCATTGAGCAGTGGTTTGTAGTTCTCCTTGAAGAGGTCCTTCACGTCGCTTGTAAGTTGGATTCCTAGGTATTTTATTCTCTTTGAAGCAAATGTGAATGGGAGTTCTCTCATGATTTGGCTCTCTGTTGTCTGTTATTGGTGTATAAGAATGCTTGTGATTTTTGCACATTGATTTTATATCCTGAGAGTTTGCTGAAGTTGCTTATCAGCTTAAGGAGATTTTGGGCTGAGACAATGGGGTTTTCTAAATATACAATCATGTCATCTGCAAACAGGGACAATTTGACTTCCTCTTTTCCTAATTGAATACCCTTTATTTCCTTCTCCTGCCTAATTGCCCTGGCCAGAACTTCCAACACTATTTTGACTAGGAGTTGTGAGAGAGGGCATCCCTGTCTTGTGCCAGTTTTCAAACGGAATGCTTCCAGTTTTTGTCCATTCAGTATGATATTGGCTGTGGGTTTGTCATAGATAGCTCTTATTATTTTGAGATACATCCCATCAATACCTAATTTATTGAGAATTTTTAGCATGAAGGTTGTTGAATTTTGTCAAAGGCCTTTTCTGCATCTATTGAGATAACCATGTGGTTTTTATCCTTGGTTCTGTTTATATGCTGGATTACATTTATTGATTTGGGTATGTTGAACCAGCCTTGCATCCGAGGGATGAAGCCCACTTGATCATGGTGGATAAGCTTTTTGATGTGCTGCTGAATTCAGTTTGCCAGTATTTTATTGAGGATTTTTGCATTGATGTTCATCAGGGATATTGGTCTAAAATTCTCTTTTTTTGTTGTATCTCTGCCAGGCTTTGGTATCAGGATGATGCTGGCCTTATAAAATGAGTTAGGGAGGATTCCCTCTTTTTCTATTGATTGGGATAGTTTCAAAAGGAATGGTACCAGCTCCTCCTTGTACCTGTGGTAGAATTCGGCTGTGAATCCATCTGGTCCTGGACTTTTTTTTGTTGGTAAGCTATTAATTATTGCCTCAATTTCAGAGCCTGTTATTGGTCTATTCAGAGATTCAACTTCTTCCTGGTTTAGTCTTGGGAGGGTGTATGCGTCAAGGAATTTATCCATTTCTTCTAGATTTTCTAGTTTATTTGCATAGAGGTGTTTATAGTATTCTCTGATGATAGTTTGTATTTCTGTGGGATCGGTGGTATATCCCCTTTATCATTTTTTATTGGGTCTATTTGATTCTTCTCTCTTTTCTTCTTTATTAGTCTTGCTAGTGGTCTGTCAATTTTGTTGATCTTTTCAAAAACCCAGCTCCTGGATTCACTGATTTTTTGAAGGGTTTTTGTGTCTCTATTTCCTTCAGTTCTGCTCTGATCTTAGTTATTTCTTGCCTTCTGCTAGCTTTTGAATGTGTTTGCTCTTGCTTCTCTAGTTCTTTTAATTGTGATGTTAGGGTGTCAATTTTAGATCTTTCCTGCTTTCTCTTGTGGGCATTTAGTGCTATAAATTTCCCTCTACACGCTGCTTTGAGTGTGTCCAGAGATTCTGGTATGTTGTGTCTTTGTTCTCGTTGGTTTCTAAGAACATCTTTATTTCTGCCTTCATGTTGCTCTGTACCCAGTAGTCATTCAGCAGCAGGTTGTTCAGTTTCCATGTAGTTGAGCGGTTTTGAGTGGGTTTCTTAATTCTGAGTTCTAGTTTGATTGCACTGTGGTCTGAGAAACAGTTTGTTATAATTTCTGTTCTGTTACATTTGCTGAGGAGTGCTTTACTTCCAACTATGTGGTCAGTTTTGGAATAGGTGTGGTGTGGTGCTGAAAAGAATGTATATTCTGTTGATTTGGGGTGGAGAGTTCTGTAGATGTCTCCTAGATCCACTTGGTGCAGAGCTGAGTTCAGTTCCTGGGTTTCCTTGTTAACTTTCTGTCTCGTTGATCTGTCTAATGTTGACAGTGGGGTGTTAAATTCTCCCATTGTTATTATGTGGGAGTCTAAGTCTCTTTGTAGGTCTCTAAGGACTTGCTTTATGAATCTGGGTGCTCCTGTATTGGGTGCATATATATTTAGAATAGTTAGCTCTTCTTGTTGAATTGATCCCTTTACCATTATGTAGTGGCCTTCTTTGTCTCTCTTTATCTTTGTTGGTTTAAAATCTGTTTTATCGGAGACTAGGATTGCAACCCCTGCCTTTTTTGTTTTCTATTTGCTTGGTAGATCTTCCTTCATCCACTTATTTTGAGCCTATGTGTTTCTCTGCATTTGAGATGGGTTTCCTGTATACAGCACACTGATGGGTCTTGACTCTTAATCCAATTTGCCAGTCTGTGTCTTTTAATTGGAGAATTTAACCCATTTACATTTAAGGTTAATATTGTTATTGGTGAATTTGATCCTGTAATTATGATGTCAGCTGGTTATTGTGCTCATTAGTTGATGCAGTTTTTAAGAATATTTTCAGCAGGAATCGTACAATGTCTTCTTTGTACATTTGATATAATTTAACTGTGAATCCATCAGTTCCTGGGGTTTTTTTGGTTGACAGACTTTTGAATTACTGATTCAATTTCAGAGCAGATTGATTCTCTTCAGTGAATCAATTTCTTCCTGGGTCAGTCTTAGAAGAGAGTATATGTTAGATATTTATCTGTTCTAGGCTTTTGCATTTATATGCATGGAGGTATTTGTAGTAGAGTAGTTTCTGATAGTTATTTTTATTTTTGTGTGTTCAATGGTGACATTCCCTTCATCATTTATAGTTGTTTTTATTTGGATCTCTCTTTTCTTCTTCATTATTCTAGTTGGCAGCCTATCTAGCTTATTAATTAAAAAAAAACTCCTGGATTTTTTTGATCTTTTAGCTTCAG
Source organism: Pan troglodytes (assembly GCF_028858775.2). Taxonomy (NCBI): domain Eukaryota; kingdom Metazoa; phylum Chordata; class Mammalia; order Primates; family Hominidae; genus Pan; species Pan troglodytes. The sequence continues at coordinate 54,063,196 of NC_072398.2, forward strand.
GGCTGATTTGTTCTTGCTTCTCTAAGTATTTTAGTTGTGATATTATGTTTTTAATGTGAGATCTTTCTAACTTCTGGATATGTGCAATTAGTGCTATAAATTTCCCTCCTAAAACTGCTGTAGCTTTTCCCCAGAGATTCTGGTATGTCATATCTTTGTTCTCATTAGTTTCATAGAACTTCTTGATTTCTTCCTTAATTTCATTATTTACCTAAAAGTCATTCAGGAGCATGGTGTTTCCATCTAATTGCATGGTTTTGAGTGATTTTCTTAGTCTTGACTTCTCTTTTTATTGCCCTGTGGTCTGATAGTGTGTCTAGTGTGATTTCAGTTCTTTTTCATTTGCTGAGATTGTTTTATGTCCATATATGTGGTCAATTTTAGAGTATGTGCCAAGTGGCAATGAGAAGCATGTATATTCTGTTGTTTTGGGTTGGAGAGGCCATAGAGGTCTATCAGATCCATTTGGTCCAATGTTGGGTTCAGGTCCTGAATATTTTTGTTAATTTTCTGCTGCAATGATCTGTCTAATACTGTCAGTGGAGTGTTGAAGTTTACCACTATTATTGTGAGAGAGTCTATGTCTTAGTCATTTTATAGAATAGTAAAATCAAGAACAAACACAAAATAACAAATTTATTTCTCACCTCTTTAATTCAATTATTCACACAGGGCACTTGATATGGTTTGGATCTGTGTCCTCACCAAATATCACATCTAATTGTACTCTGTAATGTTGAAGGCTAGTTGGAGGTGCTTGGAAAATGGGGATGGATTTTTGTGAATGATTTAGCACTATCCACTTGGTACTGCTGTCATGAGTGTAAGTTCTCATGAGATCTTGAATCTGTGTGACACCTCTTCCCACTCTCTGTTGCTACTGCTCCCACCACATGATATACCTAACATTTCCTTTGCCTTTTATCATAATTAGAATCTTCCTGTTGCCTGCCTAGAAGCAAAAGGTGTTATTCTTCCTGTATCGCTTATGGAACCATGAGCCAATTAAACATATTTTCCTTATAAATTACCCAATGTCAGGTCTCTTTTATAGGAGTGTGAGAATGGACTAATACAGAAATTTGGAGTGTGGCATTGCTATAAAGCTACTTAAAAATGTAGAAGCAACTTTGGAACCGGTAATGAGCAGCAGTTTTAAGAGGGTAGAGGGCTTAAAAGAAGACAGGAAGATGAGGGAAAGTTTAGGACTTCCTAGAGACTGGTTGAATGGCTATTAACAAAATGTTGGTAGTGATATGAACAGTAAAGGCCAGGCTGATGTGGACTCAGATGGAAATGAGTCACTTATTGGAAACTGAAGCAAAGGTCACTTTTGTTATATCTTAGCAAATAACTTGGCTGCATTGTGCCCTTGCCCTAGGGAATCTAGGGAACTTTGAAATTGAGAGTGATGATTTAGGGTATCTGGTGGAAGAAATTTCTAGGTAGCAAAGCATTCAAGATGTGACCTCGCTGCTTCTAACAACATATGCTCATATGTTTGAACAAAGAAATAACCTAAAGTTGGAATTTATGTTTAAAGGAGAAGCAGAGCATAAAAGTTTGAAAAATTTGCAGCCTGGTCAAGTGGTAGAAAAGAAAAACCATCTTCAGAGGAGAAATTTAAGGAGGCTGCTGAAATTTGTGTATGTAAAAAGGAGACAAGTGCTAATAGTCAAGACAATGGGGAAATGGCCTCAAAGTCATTTCAGAGGGCTTGCAGCAGCCCCTTCCATCATAGGCCCAGAGGCCTAGGAGGGAAGAATGGTTTCCTGGGCCAGACCCAGGGCCTGCTGCTCTCTGCAGCCTGCCTCAGGACATTGCTTCCTGCATCTCACCCACTCCAGCTCTAGCCATGGCTCAAAAGGGGTGAGGTACAGCTCAGGGCTCTTCTTCAGGGGGTATAAGCCTTCAAGGCTTCCATGTGGTTTTACTCCTGTGGGTGGACAGAGTGAAAGAGTTGAGGCTTCGGAACCTCTACCTAGATTTAGGAGGATGTATGGAAAAGCCTGTATATCCAGGGAGAGGCCTGTTACAGGGACACAGCCCTCATAAAGAGCCAGTACAGAGCGCAATTGTGGGGTTGGAGCCTGCACACGGAGTCCCCACTGGGGTACTGCCTAGTGCAATTGTGAGAAGAGGGCCACCAATCCTCCATATCCCAGATTAGTAGTTCCACCGGCATCTTGCACCGTGATCCTGGAAAAGCTGTGAGCACTAAAACCAAGCCCTTGAGAGTAACATCAGGAGCTGAATTCTGCAAAGCCACAGGGGCAGAGCTACTCAAGGCAGGGGAGCCCACCCCATGAATCACTGTGCCCTGGATGTGGAACATGGAGTCAAAATGTATTAATTTGGATCCTGAAAATATAATGATTGCCCTGCTGGGTTTCAGACTTGCATGGGGCCTGTAGCCCTTTATTTTGGATGATTTATCCCCTTTGGAATGGAAGTAATTACTCAATGTCTGCACTTCATCTCTATCTTGAAAGTAACACACTTTTCTTTTATTTTGCAGGTTCACAGGCAGAAGGGATTTTTTTTTCTTTCCTTCATTACTTTACTTTAAAATTTTAGATCAGAGTACCAATAGAAAGTCTATCCACTCACATTTACTTTAAACTCACCTTTCACAAAGCTTTTTAATGTGAAAATGATCTTCAAGATGGCTAATCTCTTGGTCTATTCACATTTTTATTTCATTTTATTGCAATAAAAGAATAACAGTTAAAGCTCTCAGAACCTTCTTACAAACCTACAAAAATGCTTTCTCCATCTTTTCAATGGGTTATGATCCTGCACATGAAGGATGTTAATAGATGTGGAATTGGGTTTTTTAAATACTTACAATTTTTACTTTTTGTGGCTACACAGTAGGTGTATATATTTATGGGGTACATGAGGTATTTTGATACAAGCATACAATGTGTAATAATGACATCAGGGTAAATGGAGTGTCAGATGGAACCAGACATCATTATTTTAAGTAAGTACAGCAAAGGAAAAAAATTCATAGAGGAAATAGATAATGGAAATTAAGAGAAAATATTTTCAAACCATACATCTGATAAAAAGCTAATATCCAAAATACATAAGGAATTTAACTGAATAGCAAGAAAAATAAATCTCGATATAAAAAATGGGCAAAGGAACTAAATTCTTCTCAAAACAGTACATTTAGGTGGTCAACAGATAAATGAAAAAAGTTCATCATCCCTAACCAGAGAAATGCAAATTAAAACCACAATAAAAACTCCCATGTGTTAAAGTGGCTATTTTTAAAAATACAAAATGTAACAAGTGTTGCGTAGTGTGTGGAGGAAAGGGAATTATTGGGTAATGTTGGTGGGAATGCAAATTAACATAGCCATGATGAAAAAGGGTATGTATGTTCCTTAGAAAACTAAACATGTATTTACCATAGGATTCAGCAATCCCACTTCTGGGCATATAATGCAAAGGAATTGAAATCAGTATGTGGTGGAGCTACCTGTACTTCTATGTTTACTGCAGCATTATTTATAATAGCTAAGCTAGAAACCACCTAGGTGCCCATCATCAGATAATTAGAAAAAGAAAATGTGGTAAGTTGTTTATATATAATTTAAGGGAATACTATTCAGCCTTATAAAGGGGGAAATCATATCATTTGTGACAATCTGAATGGACCTGGAGGACATTGTGCTAAGTGAAATAATCCAGACACAGGAAGACAAATACCATATGATTTCACCCACCATGGAATCGAAAAAAGTTTTGTTATTGCCTAGGGTATTCCTTCTGGATTGTTATATGGATCTTGGGCTTTAAACACAAAATGGGGTAACAATAATAACAACTGGAGCTCGGGTTTCCTTGGGGCCATTACGTAGTATGTAATGTACAATAATAACTGTCAGTGGACAATTGCAGTAACCACAATCCAATAAAGACAAGAACCATGTAGGATTGAATGTCTGGGTCACCCCACCATCAAGCTACTCAAACTGGCCAAGTTACTGGCTGAAGATAATGGAATACTAGAATACAAGAGAAAGAAAGGAGAGGATGACTATCAATTTGAGTCTCAGAAACAGCCTGACTGGACAATTAACAACTTAAAAACCTATCTCTTTGTATTTGCTTCCTAGTTTTGTCCACTTCCTTTTTCTCTTTCTCCTGTCCTGGGATTATCTTTCACAATAAATAAAGCATCAAACTCTATTTTGCCTTCAAGCTCTTTATTCTAAGGAACCTGCCAGACAAAGACATTCCCTAAGACCAAGGTTACATCACTAGAATGAAGCAGGTTTCATGACTGAGTACAAGAAATGAAATCCCATTTAGCATAAATCTAATAGGTGGCAGTCAGAGAAACAAAGATTTACATTTAACTATACTGATCAAATATCTGTTTAAAAATAAGATAGCTGTAGTGTTTACCCACTAAAATTCTTTACACAATCAGCATCTTTTTGAAATAGCATTATTTTAATTAAAATATTTGAAACTCAATTTAAAAGTAATATTCTATTCCGTGCACAGGAATTCTGCAGAACAAATAGCACATATTCTATGCAGCAAGCAAATCAAATGGTAATTAATATAGAACAGACAAAGGAATCCCCTTTACAAAAGAAGCCACTTGGAATCATAAGTGCCCTTTTAACTTGTACATTTTATAATAGACTTCATTATGCAACCTCCAAATATTTTTCTAAGGTCAAAAGTACTGATTGGGTATGTGTGTATATGTGCATGCTTTTTTTCCCTCAGCTTTAAAAAAGCCATTTAAATTATTTGTCCTCATTATCTTTAGAGATTATATATCCTGATTTAAGGGCTGACAAAAATCTTTCAAATGAAATTGCCTATTGTAACACTGTGAGCATTCATTTGTGCACATGAAATGTAGAAGGTTTCAGGCAATTCTTTAATATTTAGTGCTAATACTTTCTCACTAATTGGATAGAAAAGGAGTCAGGAAATACAGAATAAAAGATGGAAGGTTCATTAAAATATTATGGAGAAATTAAGAGTATTTCAAATAAAATACAAAATCCTATATGAATGAATTTGCCTACTTGCTGTAATTCCACTACATATGTCTCACTAATTTAACAATTTTTTCCAGTAATACCCCTGTAACATTTTGCTTTTATCTCCATCATGGTGTAAATACTACTGTATTATTTCACTTTCTATTTATTCTTCTCATCAGCATATTTCAACCTAAAGACTAGTGTATTATAGAAATGCTGGACATCAATGTTAACATATAAAGTAGTTTACAACCTGGCAAGAAGATAAGTATCTTTCATCTCACCTCCCTCAAAAAAAAAAAAAAAAAGCAAACAAAAAAGTAATTCTAACATAATAGTATAAAACTACAATAAAGGTATATTACATGTTATTAAAACTCAGTAGACATATTTGTCCAGGAAAAAAATGCAGTGCCTTCACAGAGGAAGTATCAAGCTGATAACTGAATGGTGAGTTGTATTTGTTAACATAAATTTAATGTTTGCAAATGAAAATAAAAATATAATCACCAGTCTCGGGTATGTCTTTAACAGCAGCATGAAAACAGACTAATACTGGTAAAACACATTTTAGTATTCTATCTAGACTGGGCAAATTTGGTTTCTTGCTTTCCCATGTCATCTAACTACTGTTTCCTTGCTTATACAGCTCTAAAATAAGAGACAAATATTATAATTAATATCTAAACTTTTTTCCTAGTGCTAAAATTCAATGATTCATTTAAATAAAACTTTTAGATCATTTGAGCATTGTTTTGGTCTACATCCAGGTGTCATTTTAACAATTGATATACGGGGAACACAGAATTTAATCACTGCCACTAACAGCATACTAAAATAGCATTGTTAAGTAATGATTTATTATCTTTTGAAACTAGAGTAAGTGAACACAGAATAGTACATGTGTTGCATTAGATAATTTGAAGTTATAACAAATTGCTGGATCTAGATGCATAACTAAATATTAATTTAAATACTTATTAAAATTTCAAAAATGGCAAAATAAAAAATCCTGAAAGTAGTGTAACAAAAATAGTAATATTAGTAATTTAAATTTGTGCACAATTTCTTAGTGTAAAAATCAAAACATAATTTTAGTTGACTTTTTAAATTTTATTTTTATTTATTTATTTTTTTGAGACGGAGTCTCACTCTGTCACCAGGCTGGAGTGCAGTGGCATGATCTCGGCTCACTGCAATCTCTGCCTCCCGGGTTCAAATGATTCTCCTGCCTTAGTCTCCTGAGTAGCTGGGACTACAGATGTGTGCCACCACGCCCTGTTAATCTTTGTATTTTTAGTAGAGACAGGGTTTCACCATGTTGGCCGGATGGTCTCGATCTCTTGACATCGTGATCCACCCGCCTCAGCCTCCCAAAGTGTTGGGATTACAGTCACGATCCACTACGCCCAGCCAATTTTAGTTGACTTTACATTTTGGTAATATATATAATTATAAACAAATTATTGTGCCTAATATGATTACACCTTTTTTAATCTAGAAAATGAAATGTATATATACTTATTTCTCTGTATTCTTTGAATATTTCAAACAATATTCTATATTTGTTAGTAAAGTGTTTATCATTACTCTTACTCTCATTTGTTAATCAATATTTACTGAGCACTAAATCAATTTACTTCACACATATGCAAACAATGTAAATTAAGAAAACTTTTTAAAGCACCTTTTATGTAACAGGTACTTCTATAGTTGCTGGTGATAGAATTGTAATAAAAATACTTTTTTTTTATTATACTTTAAGTTTTAGGGTACATGTGCACATTGTGCAGGTTAGTTACATATGTATACATGTGCCATGCTGGTGCGCTGCACCCACTAACTCGTCATCTAGCATTAGGTATATCTCCCAGTGCTATCCCTCCCTCCTCCCCCCACCCCACCACAGTCCCCAGAGTGTGATATTCCCCTTCCTGTGTCCATGTGATCTCATTGTTCAATTCCCACCTATGAGTGAGAATATGCGGTGTTTGGTTTTTTGTTCTTGTGATAGTTTACTGAGAATGATGATTTCCAATTTCATCCATGTCCCTACAAAGGACACGAACTCATCATTTTTTACGGCTGCATAGTATTCCATGGTGTATATGTGCCACATTTTCTTAATCCAGTCTATCATTGTTGGACATTTGGGTTGGTTCCAAGTCTTTGCTATTGTGAATAATGCCGCAATAAACATACGTGTGCATGTGTCTTTATAGCAGCATGATTTATAGTCATTTGGGTATACACCCAGTAATGGGATGGCTGGGTCAAATGGTATTTCTAGTTCTAGATCCCTGAGGAATCGCCACACTGACTTCCACAATGGTTGAACTAGTTTACAGTCCCACCAACAGTGTAAAAGTGTTCCTATTTCTCCACATCCTCTCCAGCACCTGTTGTTTCCTGACTTTTTAATGATTGCCATTCTGACTGGTGTGAGATGGTATCTCATTGTGGTTTTGATTTGCATTTCTCTGATGGCCAGTGATGATGAGCATTTTTTCATGTGTTTTTTGGCTGCATAAATGTCTTCTTTTGAGAAGTGTCTGTTCATGTCCTTCGCCCACTTTTTGATGGGGTTGTTTGTTTTTTTCTTGTAAATTTGTTTGAGTTCATTGTAGATTCTGGATATTAGCCCTTTGTCAGATGGGTAGGTTGCGAAAATTTTCTCCCATTTTGTAGGTTGCCTGTTCACTCTGATGGTAGTTTCTTTTGCTGTGCAGAAGCTCTTTAGTTTAATTAGATCCCATTTGTCAATTTTGGCTTTTGTTGCCATTGCTTTTGGTGTTTTAGACATGAAGTCCTTGCACATTACTATGTCCTGAATGGTAATGCCTAGGTTTTCTTCTAGGGTTTTTATGGTTTGAGGTCTAACGTTTAAATCTTTAATCCATCTTGAATTGATTTTTGTATAAGGGGCAAGGAAGGGATCCAGTTTCAGCTTTCTACATATGGCTAGCCAGTTTTCCCAGCACCATTTATTAAATAGGGAATCCTTTCCCCATTGCTTGTTTTTCTCAGGTTTGTCAAAGATGGGACGTATTTCAAAATAATAAGAGCTATCTATGACAAACCCACAGCCAATATCATACTGAATGGGCAAAAACTGGAAGCATTCCCTTTGAAAACTGGCACAAGACAGGGATGCCCTCTCTCACCACTCCTATTCAACATAGTGTTGGAAGTTCTGGCCAGGGCAATTAGGCAGGAGAAGGAAATAAAGGGTATTCAATTAGGAAAAGAGGAAGTCAAATTGTCCCTGTTTGCAGATGACATGATTGTATATCTAGAAAACCCCATTGTCTCAGCCCAAAATCTCCTTAAGCTGATAAGCAACTTCAGCAAAGTCTCAGGATACAAAATCAATGTACAAAAATCACAAGCATTCTTATACACCAACAACAGACAAACAGAGAGCCAAATCATGAGTGAACTCCCATTCACAATTGCTTCAAAGAGAATAGAATACCTAGGAATCCAACTTACAAGGGATGTAAAGGACCTCTTCAAGGAGAACTACAAACCACTGCTCAAGGAAATAAAAGAGGATACAAACAAATGGAAGAACATTCCATGCTCATGGGTAGGAAGAATCAATATCGTGAAAATGGCCATACTGCCCAAGGTAATTTACAGATTCAATGCCATCCCCATAAAGCTACCAATGACTTTCTTCACAGAATTGGAAAAAACTACTTTAAAGTTCATATGGAACCAAAAAAGAGCCCGCATTGCCAAGGCAATCCTAAGCCAAAAGAACAAAGCTGGAGGCATCACACTACCTGATTTCAAACTATACTACAAGGCTACAGTAACCAAAACAGCATGGTACTGGTACCAAAACAGAGATATAGATCAATGGAACAGAACAGAGCCCTCAGAAATAATGCCGCATATCTATAAAAATACATTTTTTAAAAAGCTGGCCCTTACCCTTCTCAAAGGGGATGAGAGAGAAGACAGATAACAGATACATATATTATGTGAGTATTATCAGTTGATAAACACTATGGAAAGAAACAAAACATGGAGAGTGGACTAAACAATTATAAAAAATGGCAGAATTGCATTTTATATAGGGGAGTCAGTCAGGAAGACCACAAAAATAGTGACATTTGGTCCAGAACTTTAAGGAAGTGAAGCATCAACTGAAAGGATATGTGGGAAAAGAATGTTTAAGCTAAAGTGAAAGGTCTGGTCACCTACCAAGGAAAGCCCATTAGACTAACAGCAGACCTCTCAGCAGAAACCCTACAAGCCATAAGAGATTGGGCGACTATATTCAACATTCTTAGAAAATAAATTTCCACTGATAATTTCATATCTGGCTAAACTAAGTTTCATGAGCAAAGGAGAAATAAGATTCCTGTCAGCAAGCAAATGCTGAGGGAATTTATCGGACCTACCTTACAAGAATCCCTGAAGGAAGCACTAAATATGGAAAGGAAGGACCATTACTAGCCACTAAAAAAAAACCACACTGAAGTACTCAGACCAGTGACACTATAAAGTAACCACACACAAAAAAAGAAAAAAATCCTCTGCATAATAACCAGCTAAGAACATCATGACAGGAGGAAATCCAGAAATATCAATACAAACCTTGAATGTAAATAGGCTAAATGCCCCAGTTAAAAGGCACAGAGTGGCAAGCTGCATAAAGAATCAAGAACTATTGGTATTCTGTCTCTATTGGTATTCTCTTAAAGACAGAATACCAACAGTTCTTGGTTCTTTATGCAGCTTGCCACTCTGTGCCTTCACACATGCAATGATGCCCATAGACACAAAATAAAGGGATAAAGAAAATCTACCAAGCAAATGAAAACAGAAAAATCAGGGATTGCAATCCTAATTTCAGACAAAACAGACTTTAAATCAACAAAGATAAAAAAAGACAAAGAAGGGCACTACATAAGGGTAAAGGATTCAATTCAACAAGAAGACCTAACTATCTTCAATATATAAGCCTCCAACACAGAAGCACCCAAATTCATAAAGCAAGTTCTTAGAGACCTTCAAAGAAACGTAAACTCCCACACAATAATAGTGGGAGATTTCAACACCCCAATGATATTATTAGACCACTGAAGCAGAAAATTAGCAAAGATATTCAGGACCTGAAATCAGCACTGAAATCAGACAGAAAACACTCCTCAACAAATGCAAAAAAAAAACAAAACTGAAATCTTAACAACCACTCTCAGAACACAACACAATCAAATTAGAAATCAAGACTGACAAATCCATTTAAAATCATACCATTAAATTGAATTTGAATAACATGCTCCTGAATGACTTTGGGTAAATAATGAATTTAAAGCAGAAATGAAGAAGTTCTATGAAATTAATAAGAATAAAGGTACAACATACCAGAATCTCTGGGACACAGCTAAGTCACTGTTAAGAGGGAAATTTATAGCTCTAAATGCCTGCATCAACAAGGTAGAAAGATCTCAATTTAACAACCTCACGCTACAACTAAAAGAACTAGAGAACCAGTAAAAAACCAACCCCAAAGCTAGCAGAAGACAAGAAATTACCGAAATCAGAGCTGAACTGAAGGAGATTGAGGCACAAAATCCATTCAAAAGTTCAACAAATCCAGGAATTGGCTTTTTGAAAAAATTACTAAAATAGATAGACTTCTTGACAAATAAAAGAGAAGACAAATAAAAGAGAAGAGGCAAATAAAAGAGAAGAGCAGATAATATAAACACAATTAGAAATGACAAAGACTTTATTACCACTGACCCCCACAGAACTATATGTAACCCCCACAGAGAATAATAGAAACAACTCTATACACACAAACTAGAATATCTAGAAGAAAAGGATGAATTCCTGGACACATCCACCCTCCCAAGATTGAACCAGGTAGAAACTGAATTTCAGAATGGACCAATGACAAGCTCCAAAATTGAATCAGTGATAAAAAAACCTACCAACAACAACAACAAAAAAACCTCAGGGCCAAATGGATTCACGGACAAATTCTACAAGATGTACAAAGAAGAACTGGTACCATTCCTACTGAAACTATTCCAAAATATTGAGGAAGAGGGACTCTTCCTTAAATCATAGCCTCTCTGGCCAGCATTATCCTGATACCAAATCCTTGCCAAGACAAAACCAAAAAACGACCTTTAGGCCAATACCCTAGATGAACATTGACGCAAAAATCCTCAACAAAATACTGGCAAAGCGAATCCAGCAGCACATCAAAAGCTCATCCACCACAGTCAAGTAGGCTTTATCCCTGAGATGCAAGGTTGGTTCAACATATACAAATCAACAAATGTGATTCATCACATAAACAGAACTAAAGACAAAACCACATGAGCATCTCAATAGGTGCGTAAAAGTCTTCTGATACAATTCAACATCCTTTTCTGTTAAAAATCCTCAACAAACTAGGCATTGAAGGAACATACTTTAAAATAGTAACAGTCATTTAGGACAAATCCACAGCCAACATCATACTAACTGGGCAAAGAAATATGGAAGTATTCCTCTTGGAAACTGGTACAACACCAGGATGTCCTCTCTCACCACTCTTATTTAACATAATATTGGAAGTCCTGGCCAGAGCAATTAGTCAAGAGACAGAAGTAAGGACATCTAAATTTGAAGAGAGGAAGTCCAACTGTCCCTCTTTGCAGACAATGTAATCCCATATCCAGAAAACCCCATATTCTTGGCACAAAAGCTCCCTAAGCTGATAAACTACTTCAGCAAAGTTTCACAATATAAAATCAATGCACAAAAATCACTAGTGTCTCAGGATATTTAGGGTGTCACTTTTCCTGCTAGAAATGTCTGTGGCTGGTGACACCTTTGCCTGAGTTTTTGCTTGAGCCTTCTGGGCTTGTTCTGCCCTCTGGACCTGGCAGGCTGTGGTTTGCTTGCACTGCCAGCTTGCACTCCACACCTGTCAAGGGTGAGTCAGGCATGAGTAGCGAGGGGTGTGTGAGTGAGTGAGCATGGGTTCTGGCCACTGCACACAGCCAGGCACACTGGCTGTTGTGGCACAGCAGGCAGCTCCAGGGACCAGCACAGGCTCCTGCTCCATGCAAGGCTGCAGCTAGATCAAATACACCACAAGTGGCTTCTGTTGCAGGCACCTGTGTTTGGATGAGGGTAATGAAGTGGCACCTGGAACAATGGAGATACCAGGAACCACAGAGCTCCAAAGAAGGTGTCACAGCCCTGGCTCTGTGCCCTAGGTCTGGGCTCCCCAAATGGCTGCAGATCTTCTCACCTTCTCTTCACTCACCACGTGGCAAGCTGTGGAGCATTTCAGTAGTGTTTGTGTTACAGCTTTTTCAGTGCTGCCATTCATCAAGTCCTGAGTTCTTGTCCTGTGCCCAAGAAGAATAAGGCAGCAAAAAATTGCAGGGTGAGCAAGGTGAAGAGGAGCTTTATTGAGACACAGAACAGGTCTCAGGAGACCCATAGAGGGCAGCTCCTATCCACAGACAGGTCATCCCAATGAGCATCCAGGTCTCAGCCAGGGTAGTATTTAATTGAGTTGATTTTTTATGGTGTAAGGAAGGGGTCCAGTTTCAATCTTCTGCATATGGCTAGCCAGTTATTGCAGCACCAGTTATTGAATAAGGGGCCCTTTCCTCATTGCTTGTTTTTAATCAGCTCTGTTGAAGATCAGATAGTTGTAGCGGCTACCCCGTAGTGGGTAGCCCCTTTCTGCAGGCAGTTCATTCTGACAAGTGGAAGAGATCCAAAGTGCATAGCTCCTTCCCATGGCTGGTAGTCCTGATGTCTTTCTGAGTCTGGCTGAATCTGGGGTTGTTATGGACTCAGAACAGAGGAAGTGCATGCTGATTGGTCCATGGGTGATGATAAGCACCATAAGTTCTCACTCCGGGCCACAGACTTCACCTGGAACTGGCAGCCTGGCCCCAGGCTTCAGGCCATCCCTGGCTTGAAGGTGGGGTTTCACCTGGGACCTGCCCCTTTGTGCCCAGGAGCCTGTTTGCCTCCATCGCCATCAACATGCCAGCCACAGCGCCCAAGCTGTTCATGCTGAGGGGCACCTGTAGGCCCACGTTGAGCCACCCTCAGCCCCCCTTCAGGCTCCCTCCCATGCTCATTGGAGCTCAAAGTTCGGAAGGGACTAGGGTGGCAGGGGGCTCGTGTGTCCGCACTGCCCCAAGCATGCACACACCCAGCCAAGTCGTGACAGTGCCCAGGGTCAGCCACAACTTTGCTTCACCCCAGAGCCGGCACCAGGAGCAGGGAGAGGCCAGGAAGTAGGAGCAGCCACTTTCAATCCTGCGGAGGCAAGGAGCTTCCTGGGCCCCCTAGAGTGCAGGGATGCCGAGGTCTGGAGCCATAGCTGAGCAGTTGCAGCTGTGTCTGGGAGCACTGGCTCCTCTGCTGCAGCCAGCGTCCTCACAGGGGCCGCTCCAGATGGGACATTGCTGGCACATCACTAGTATTCCTATACATCCAACAACAGTGAAGCTATTGCCAAATCAGGAATGCGATACCATTCACAACTGCCACAATAAGAATAAATTATGTAGGAAGACAGCTAACCAGGGAGGTGAAAGATCTCTACCAGAACAACTACAACAGACTGCTCAAAAAAATCGGAGATGACACAAACAAATGGAAAAAAATATCCCATGCTCACGGATAGGAAAAATCAACATAATTAAAATGGTCATACTGTACAAAGTGTTTATACATCCAATGCTGTTCCTATCAAACTACCAATGACTTTTTAACAAGAACTAGAAAAAAAACTATTTTGAAATTCATATGGAACCAAAAGAGAGCCTGAAGAGCTAAGGGAGTCCTAAATAAATAGAACAAAGCTGAAGCCATCGTGCTACCCTATTTCCAACTGTCCTACATGGCTGCAGTAACCAAAACATCATAGTACTGGTACAAAAACAGACACATAGTCCAATGGAACATAATAGAAAACCCAAAAATAAGACCACACAGCTACAACTATCTGATCTTCAACAGAGCTGATAAAAAACAAGCAATGAGGAAAGGGCTCCCTATTCAATAATTGGTGCTGAGATAACTGGCTAGCCATATGCAGAAGATTGAAACTAGACCCCTTCCTTACACCATAAAAAATCAACTCAATTAAAAACTTAAATGTAAAACCACAAACTATAAAAATCCTAGAAGTCAACCTAAGTAATATTATAGACACAAGAATGAGCAAATATTTCATGATGAAGATGCCAGAAGCAATTCTGGCAAAAGCAAAATTTGACAAACAGGATCTAATTAAAGAGCTTCTACACAGCTAAAGAAACTATCAACAGATTAAACACACAACCACAGAATGGGAGCAAACTTTTGCAAACTATGCATCTGACAAAGGTCTAATATCTATCATTCATAAGGAACTTAAACAAATTTACAAGATGACAACAACCTCATTAACAAGTGGGGAAAGGACGTGAACAGACACTTCTTAGAGGACAAATATGCATCCAACAATCATATGAAAAAAAGTTCAATATTGCTGATCGTTAAAGAAATACAAATCAAAACCATATTGAGATACCATTTCACACCAGTCAGAATAGCTATTATTAAGAAGTCAAAAATAATAGATTCTGGCAAGGTTGTGGAGAAAAAGAAACACCTTACATGCTGTTGGCAGGTGTGTAAATTATTTAAAATATTGTGGATAGCAGTGTGGCAATTCCTGTAAGACCTGAAAACAGAACTACCATGCAACAGAGCAATCTCATTACCAGGTATATACACAAAGGAATTTAAAACATTCTATCATAAAGACATATGCATGCAGATGTTCATTGTGGCATGAATCACAATAGCAAAAATGTGAGATCAGCTTAAATGCCCATCAATAGTAGACTGGATAAAGAAAATGTGATACATATACACCATGGAATACTAACTAATGAGAGCTAGGTTTAATACCTTGTTGAACTAATCTGTACAGAAGCTTTCTCTGGTTTGCAGACTTAATTAAACATTTTAGACATTTAAAATTTAAAGCTATTCTAAATTTTAAAAGCTTATGGAAAATATTTAGCATTATTTAGCCTATTCAACTGACCACTAAAAAGAATAAAAATAACAATATTTTTAATATCAAACTGCATATATTCTTTTTTTTTCTTTTTTTAGAGAAAGAGTCTCGCTCTGTCACCCAGTCTGGAGTGCAATGGTGCGATCTCAGCTCGCTGCAAGCTCCACCTCCCAGGTTCACGCCATTCTCCTGCCTCAGTCTCCTGAGTAGCTGGGACTACAGGCTCCCGCCACCACACCTGGCTAATCTTTGTATTTTTGGTAGAGATGGGGTTTCACCGTGTTAGCCAGGATGGTCTTGATCTCCTGACCTTGTGATCCTCCCGCCTCGGCCTCCCAAAGTGCTGGAATTATAGGCATGAGCCACCACACCTGGCCCAGACTGCTTATATTCTTAAAGTATCCATATGTGGTCTGCGGTCATGGTATATTATTATTTAACATAGTGCTGATTATTATTTGCTAATATTTTGTGTTGTTGAATTAATATTTAAATATAAGCTTAATCTATAAATTTATTTTGAATATATTGGTATTTTTTCTTATAAAAATTGAGATATCCTTTCATCAAGCTCTAATAATTTAAATGTGACAGTCATACATCCACCAAGGGCTTACAAGTATTCACCTACAAAATAATTGAGTATAATTATTTTTATAATAACCTGTATAATATTTAATGGTCTTGTTATTTTGGAAAGTACAGCAGTAATCAGGCTGTAACACATTAATATTTTTTGAAACCCCTTTTAGGATTTTGGTTTCCTTTTATTATATATTTTTAAAATCATTTCAGTAATATGTGCTTTTTAAATGATTGTGTGTTTCTAAATATATTAACATATTAATGTATAAATATATTCCCATATTAATTTTCTATTATGGCTATTGTTATTTTCTATTTTTTTATATCTCACAATACAAATTTTATCTCCGTTTTCTCAACTTTTGTAATCTCTGTAATTCTTCATTAGTTGAGATTAACTGATGATTGTCTCTTTTGTGTTTTTCTGCTAAATGTGTAAATACTATATTAATAAAATTTGCCTTTATTTTCTTTATTACTCATATATTCACTTGAAAATATGATTTTTGTTCTATATTTTGCCAGGCTATGCTACATCCTGGGAAGAAACGATCAACAAAATACGTGATCTCTACCTTCATGGAGCCAATAGTCATTTGCAAAAGATGGACCTCAATTAATTAAAATGAAAGGGAAGTATAATCTGTGGAAATCTTTTGATAAAATATTATGGAATATGTAACAAGATCATCTAATGTAGTTAGATTAGACAGGTGAATGAAAATAAAATTAGATTTTATTTGTGCCTAATTTTTCAATACCATTATGGAAATTTTCTTTCTGGTCTAACACAGAATAAATTTTAGGAAAGAGGCCATGTGTACCAATTATATAAAAGTGGTGTCTTTTTATCAGTTTGAAAATTTATAATTGTTCATTTTAGAGCATCTCTTTCTATCTTCTCTCTCTCTCTTTATAAATACACACACACAAGCACACACACACACAAACTTTTTATCTGCCTTACTAAAGTGTAATTTACATACAAAAAATTGCACATATCATGTATATAATTTGTTGGGTTAGAATATATGAATACACCAGTGGAAACATTAACACAATAAAGAAGATAAACATATTCATTACCTTCAAAAGTTTGTTTCTCCACTCAAACTTTTTTTGTGTGTGTGTGGTAGGAACAATGAACACCAAATGTAATGGTGATTACCAGGAGTGGGGTGGAGGGGGTCAGATGGAAATGTAAAGTTGTTGTTCGATGGGTTTCACCTACACAATATGAATAAGTTTTAGAGATGTGCTTAGAATACAGTGCTTAAAATTAACAATATTGTATTTTATATTGAACTCTTGTTGAATAGTTCACACAATTATTTTAACACCAGAATTTTATGTCTGTTGGGGTATATTTTGTGGTTTAAAATATCCCACTAGTATTGTTTTACCTGTTAGCATCTGTGCTGTATGTCATTTGATTCTGCTTCAATTGCACACAGAATTATATAATAGTTATGTTTGCTTTCAGAAGGATACACTTTATATTCCTATAGGGGGCCAGTTTGTAGACCAGTGGAACAGAAAAGATAACTCAGAAATAAATTCATGTATTTTCAGTCTACTTATTTTTGAGAAAGAAGCCAAGAATATCAAATTTGGAAAGCACAGTCTCTTCAATAATTGATACTGGGAAACCTAAATATCCATATGCAAAAGAATAAAGCTTGACTCCTATCTCTCACTATATACAAAAATCAAATCAAACTGCACTAAAGACTTAAATGTAAGACAAGAAACTATAAAGCTACTAAAAAATAAACAGGAGGAGCACTTTAGGACATTGATCTAAATAAAGTTTGCATGAATAAAACCTCAAAAGCACAGGCAACAAAACCAAAAGAGGCAAATGAGACTACATCGAACTAGAAAGCTTCTGCCAGGAAAAAGAAATAACAGAGTGAAGAGAGAATTGCAGAATGGAAGAAAATATTTGTAAACTATTCATCTGACAAAGGACTAATATTCAGATGACACAAGAAACTCAACTCAAAAGCAAAACACACACACACACACACACACACACATAATTTGATTTTGAAATGGGCAAAAGATCAGAATAGACATTCCTCAAGAGAAGACATACAAATGGCCAAGTGTATATTAAAAAAGCTCAGCATCACTAATTATCAAGGAACCAGGATCAGATGTATTCTTACCCCTGTTAGAATGTCTGTTAGCAAAAAGAAAACAAAATAACAAATGCTTATGAGGATGTGGATAAAGGGGAACTCTTATACACTGTTAGAAGGAATGTAAATTAGTACAACCTTTATGGAAAACAGTATGGAGTTTCCTCAAAAAATGAAAAACAGAACTACCATATGATTCGGCAATCTTACTGCTTGGTGTATACTCAAAGGAAAGAAAATCAGTATATTGATGCAATATCAGCACTCCCATGTTAATTGCAGCACTGTTCACAATAGCCAAGATATGGATTCAAGCTAAGTGTCCATAAATAGATGAATAAATTAAAAATGTGATACATATATATACACACACACAATGGACTACTATCCAGCCAAAAAATGGAATTAAATCTTGTCACTTGTGACAACTTCATGAGCCTGGAGGACATTATGTTAAGTGAAATAAGTCAATTACAGAAAGGTAAATATCATGTGTTCTAACTCATTTGTAGAAGCTAAAAATGTTGATCCCGTAGAAGTAAGAGCAGAAGAGTGGTTACTCAAGGCTGGCAAATGTGGGAGCATGGGGGTTGGAGAATTTTGTTAACAGATAGAAAATTATAAATAGGAATAAGTTCTAGTGTTCTCTAGCACTGTTGGGTGAGTATAGTTAATAACACTGTATTATGCATTTTTAAATAGCTAGAACAGAGAATTTGGAATGTTTCTAACACAAAGAAATGATAAGTCTCTGAGGTAATGGATATGCTAATTACCCTGATTTGATTGTTACACATTGTACACCTGTATTGGAATATCACACTGTACTCCATAAACTTGTGTAATTATCATGTGTCAATTAAAAATTATACTAATAAAATAGAAAATGTCTTGGCTGTTTCTGAAAAATATCAAAATTCAATAAATTAAATGTTAAAATATAAGCTGAAGAAATCATGTAGAAAATGTTTTGAAAGTACAGAGAAAAATAGTAAACAGAAATTTAGCTGATACATATATAATCTAATAACCATCTTTGGAGAAGTGTGGAAAAAAAACTGGAAATGAATGAAATTGTGAAAAACAGAAGAAAATTCCAAAACCTGTCTTTAGTTTGAAAAGTTATGCTGAGAGCCTAATATAACTAATTAAAGACAATAGCATACCTGAATATATCATTATGAAAATTCACTAGACTGAAGATAGATGTTAGCCACGTGCAAGGGCACAGGTATGCACACACATATTTCTAAATGTTTATTACAAAAGAACAATAATCAAATTGCAATCTGACCTTTCATCAAGACAGGATGCTAGAAAACAATATCACCTTCAGTGTGTCAAGAGAAAATTATTTTTAAACTTAGAATTACATTCCATGCCAAAATATCAAAGAGCATATAAAAATACAGCAGACGTTTTCAGACAATGAAGGGCTTGTAAAGTTATGTTCCAAGTACAATTTCTTAAAACTTACTTGAAAGTGTACTCCAGGAAAAGTTGACGATATAACAAGAAAGAGAATAAAATTGTTTTCAATATAGTAGATCAAGCACAGAAGAAAGACAAAGGGAAGAAACTGAAAAATATCTGCGTAGGTCATCTGGAGATCAGTGAATCTGAATTTGATTAGATGAGTGGAATATTATGAAAGCGATTGTATGGGGGAAAATTGTGACTAGCTGTAATGATAGAAATATTAGAAAATATCTGGTGTAGTATAAACCTAGAAAATACATTTGAATTCAATATTTGAAGCATTCTTCCTTGTATGACATAGAGATTTTTAAATGTGGACAATTATAGGAAAACATTTCACAATGAGTCTTGTTCTGAAGTGAACAAAATTTACATGATAATTATAAAGCAAGGGCAAAAAAAGCAGATATAGAGGAGACAAAGGAAGAGAATTAAATAACTAGGAGTAGTAAAGCGAAGGGTGAGTGTTCTAAAATATCTTCTAGTAGTAACATTCTATGTATGATATAAAAAGAAATCCAGGTTTATGAACATTATTGTCATATGCAGGGATGATTATGGATGATTTTTAATATTTCTGTAATGTTGAGGAAGAGGGAGCCTGGAAGTCCTCTATCATATCAAGACAACTAAAAGCATTTTTAAAACATTTAAAGGAATATATAACAATAAGCATATTCTTTAGAAATACTGAATAGTCAGAAGCAGATCCATCTGGTGTATGTGAGCTGAGGATAAAGATATGCCACGTATGGGTTTATTACTTCTCATTATAAGTTTTTTTGGATCATTTGACTGTTGAATCATGCACATGTATTACTTTGATACAAATTAAAGAATTATAAAATAAAGTATATCTATCTTTAGTCAAACTGTTCTAAATGTTTAAGCTTCTAGTGGTTCTGGCAATATGTTCTGGCTGACTTTCATCCACTGAACCTGAATACCTTTATTAGTTAATTAATATTTGGTAAAGATGAATTAACTCCACACAAAACTTAAATGGATATATAAGATACATTCATCTTCAACAATATATCACTTAATTAAAATAAAAGAGGTCAAATATATGTGTATATATAAATTCATAATCTAAATACTTACACACACCATAACAGAACACAGATAGTCCCTTTTCAAGTCTGACACTCAAATCCATTGTCAAAACAAACAATATTTACAAAATTTTCATATCCGTTGCTTTTACCTTCAGAGAGCTCAAAGGGTCAAATGTGAATTTCAGTGTCACTCATTCCTAATATTGATATTAAAAACAGCCTAGCCTAGTGGCTTATGCCTGCAATCTCAACAAATTTGGAGGCTAAGGTGGGAGGTTTGCTTGAGCCCAGGAGTTTGAGGCTGCAATGAGCTACGATCACGCCATTGCACTCCAGCCTGGGTGGTATAATGAGACCCTGTCTCCAAAAACAAAAAAAAAAAGAAAAAGAATAAACCTTATTGCCATATTAAGGAAATTCAGCTGGTGATTTAGAATTGAGAATACAAGTCATTGTACAATAGACATTAATCACATGCATTTTTTTCTTTTTTTAAACTGATACAGTCCATATCAAACACTAAGAAATGTTTATTTTTCTTCATTATTATTAACAATAAGATGCTATTAAAATGTCACATTTAATGATTTGAATTCTGTTATTTAAATTTTACATATTTAGCATCAATAATCTAATGAGAAACTAACTCTGTTATCTCAATGATGTATTATTAATAGTTATGATTAAATTCTGTATTATAAGGAAATCAAGGCTACATGACAATAATTCATTACACACTAAAATATTTAATAAAGTAAAATAGCTTTATAAGCATTTTCCCAGACACAATATGTACGAAGAAATGTGCAGATTATATGTCTCATTGTTGCTAATTCTTTTCAGTAGAGTCAGCTGCTTATTTTCCTCTTCTGCAATTAGCATTTGTAAGTATATGCTGTTTATTTGAGATATTTTAAATAACTATTAAAACTTCAGAATTTCTATATTTCCTTAGAGCTGTAAAATTTAAAGTGTGTTATTTAGAATGATTACCACATTTAACCCAAGTTTAAAAAATTTAACACGTCACTGGATGAAATGTAAAATTAGTGATGTGTACAAATAAAATCTAAAAACTCCATAATTTAAAGGTATTATATCTTTAATTGTATCTTAAATCATATTCTAATACATTTGTGTTTTATTATTCTTTAAGAGGTAGCTTTTTTGCTATAGTGACATAAGACAATAAGATGATGACAAAAGCAAAACAGTGAGAACATCAACAAAAACCAAACTTACAAAGTAATATACCTGACTTTAGCAGAAATATAATATCTTCTTTCATTTTTAGATACATTATACTTCAATCACTATTATATTTTATGCCATATACTCCCAGTAAGAATACTTACATGAAATTTCAAAGTTCTTGTCTTCAAGAAACTAAGGAGGATATAGACATTAGTAATGTGGAATGATCAGGAAACTACTAGAAACAAAGTAGAAGGTTTGTGTAGATATCAAAGCCTCTATTTCCACAAGTCACAAGAGATGACTTTGAACCATTTTATAGCACAGGAGATAATGATATAAACCTGAGAGGGAGGATTAATCACTAAGGTCATTCCAGGCTGAGTGAGAACTCGGAGACATCAGAGACTATTACAAACTTGTTTATCTTCAGTAAGTTTCACATAGCTAAGACACAAACTTTGAGGATAAATCATCTGTATAAGAGATTAATGAGTTTGAAAATCATTAGTCTATAAATGGCTTCACATATTATGTTTCAAAAGTCGGATATGAGGAATAAGGATTTCACGAAAAATCACTACAACAGTTACAAGAAGAATTTTGAGTTTTATAAAGAACATTTTAGCAGCAGTATGACAAACAGACCTTGAGGCTCTGAGATTAATAGGAAGAAATAATTGCTTGAAAAAAAATAAAGGGATTATTTTGTAGGAGATTGAAAGGATTTATTAATAGTAAAGCAGTAGAATTTACAAACAGATTAATTTGAATATCAAGTGTAAAGGAGATAAAAAGTCAAAGAGAAACCCATGGTTTTGGTTTGACTGGCAGAGGAAATAAAATAGAAGAACATTTAGTCAGAAAAATATGGCAAATTTACTTTTGGAATTTTGAGCTGGTGGTACCCTACAGGAACACAGGTAAATATGTGTTTTTAAAAATCACCTTTCACATATTCGGAACTCAAGAAAATTTTGAATTGGAGAAAAAGAATGTCAAATCATCAGTACGTAGGTGATTTTTAAAGATGGGTGTGTACCAACAAAGATAACAGAAAGGAAATTGTGGAGAATACAGCATCCTTTGAGCAGATTAAGGAAAATAAATCTACAGTGGAGCTGGAAAAAAATTACAAGGAAATTAGGAGTTAAAATGGTGCCACAAAAGTAAAAACTGATTTTTTTAAAGGCTACAGTAGTAGATTGTGCTAAAAGGTTAAGAGAAATTATATTATACAGTATATCTAGCACCATCCACTAGCTTTGATAACCAGAAAATTACTGACGACCTCAAATTATTTTGTAACCGAGTAATGATTATGAATGACTAGTTATGGAAGGTTGAACATTAAACAGGAAGTTCAGAAGCGTTAAGAGAAATACCTAATGTAGATGACGGGTTGATGGGTGCAGCAAACCACCATGGCACATGTATACCTATGTAACAAAACTGCATGTTCTGCACATGTACCCCAGAACTTAAAGTATAATAAAAAATAAAAATAAAAACAGAAGTTGAAAAGTGAAGTAACAAGAGAGTGTTTTGCAAATTTTCTACAATGTAACACACCACAAAATGATAGTATTTGTAAAGCACACCAGAGAAAACTTTAGGGGATTTAGGGACACATTTTGGAGATTGTTGAAAAAATATCAATCTCAC
The DNA here is from genome assembly GCF_028858775.2 of Pan troglodytes. Classification (NCBI taxonomy): domain Eukaryota; kingdom Metazoa; phylum Chordata; class Mammalia; order Primates; family Hominidae; genus Pan; species Pan troglodytes. The sequence continues at coordinate 54,086,396 of NC_072398.2, forward strand.
TTTATTTGTGTTATAGAATTACATTTAAAAATGAAATATAGAAAAGTATTGAAATTGTATTTGAGTCAAACATAGCAATGAAATCCTTTCAATATTTAATTTTAGGAATGACAAACATGAGATTATTCTCAAAAACATATTAGATTTTGTTTTTAAAAGTATATATTCTATTATTGATAAAGAAACTTTAGTCATGAAATGACCCTGCCCTCCCAGCTAGATTTACTGCCTCCAAGGACCAAAGAACATTCTTCCTGGCATCTAGAATACACATTTCTTGAGCAGCTCCATGGATGGTCCTCTTGTTTATTATAATAGTAGTGCTTGGTGCAGCGGGCTGCTAAAGTAAGTTTCCAATTATTATAGCCTTTTTTAAAAATCACATTGAGCATGATTTCCTGATGCCATTATGCTAGCCATAGAGCATGTTTACAGAAATAGATGAATTTCATGAAACTCCCATAAAACCATAAATTGCTACAGGCATCTAGCCCACGAAATCCAAACTATTCTAAATCCCATCCGGATACCCCTTAGACTATGAGGGCCAATATTTCCAGTTGTACCTGTAAATTATTTGCAACATAACAACTGGGGTGTCCTTACTAAAGAGAAAACATAGGGTTGGATGTATTTTTGCTTGTTTGTTTTAAGTTAGAAAAATTTAAGAATCTATGCAGGAAGTTGTGTAACTTAGAGGAAAGATGAAGATATTAACCAATAATGAAACAAGGGAAGATGAAAAGGATAATAGGTGATAGAAATTTGTTTTGTAAGTGGAAGAAAATAATAAGTGAAGCTCCAACTGAGTGACTTGGGGTTTTTCTGTTTTCTTTGTTTTCTGATGAAGTGTTGAAGTGTTTGCGAATGATGTAGTTGATGGTAGAACAGAGAAACGGACAAGAGATTGATAGAGAGACAAGGAGTGGAATGGCTCTTTTAGAGCACAGAATAAATAACCGCCTAGTGCCATATCAAAGGCTAAGTGATGTAGCAGTTTTTCTAAGATTAGAGAAAATGAAATTAAATGTATTACTATATTTGAGTGTGTGGTTTGGCAGAGGGTGGATGGAAGTGGGTGTGAGTAGGTGTGGATGTGGGTGTGTGACTCTGTTTATGTATTTCTTTAGTAGGATTTTCCACCGAAGTGCAATTATAGAATGCCATGTGGAAGATTGTTTCTAGGCTTGAGCTTAATTTGGAAAAGCATGTGTCCTATAGGCAACAAGACAACTAAGGATGATAGAAAGAGAAAATAGAAAAGTGCAATCTAGGCTACTTTTGGAATGAAAAAATATTAAGGAAAGATTGATTAGGAGAAAAAGCAAGTGAGAAAGTTAGAAGATAGTAATGATGATGTAAACATATGGAGAATAAGACAGTTAGGAAATCTAAAGAATAGGTCATTGTATTCATACATCAGAATACTTTAAACTTTCAGAAGAAATACAACAAAAAATTAGATTCTCTAAAGGACTAGAAGAAAACATAATTGATATTTAAAAACACAAGAATACTGAGTCAGGGGTTTTTGATATGTCATCTATATGGATATTTAAGTCCTCAGGATGATGTGAGCATTTGGAGAGGACAATTATTTTATAATTTCAGAATCTCATTTATATTAACATTTTGTCTTAACCCTGATGAATATTTAAACAACAGTGTTTTTAAAAAGCTAGTTCAGATCAACCTGGAAGATGCTCTGCCTGAGGTTCATTATATTTTACCTCCAAAATATCTGGGGTCCTACACTGCATGTATGCATAAAAGAGAGGTATATTTTTCACTCTCCACGTTTGATGGAAGATAGTAAAAAGGTAATCTTTATATAATTATGTTATATGGAGATCTTTTCTTCCCTCTCTTCATGCTTCTAGTACAACTGCATTCCTAGGGATCCAAAGTTTTGCCTCTGTTATGAGCATCTTAAAAATGTTTTCCTAGATCATTGGAAAATATGTAGTCTACACAGCATACATGAAACAGTGAATGAGCCATATTTCAGGACAAGTACAGGCTTTACTGTTGAATGAAATGTAAACTTCCACAGAGGGAAGTCAGACACCAGGTAGGGACATCTAGACTTAAGACAGCCTTGGCAAGGCTAAGGTACTGAGCTCTTGTATAGAGACTGCTGGTTTATAGACAATGGCTCCGATGACATTCCTGGGGAAAATTGGCACTTGTGAAAGTGGAGCTGTGAGTTTCTTTATGATTACCACACACATAGTCCAGTCCTCCCTTTAAACCCATTTTGAAGTCCACGGAATTTTTGATCTAACAGCAGAAAGAAATGACCTGGATCAGTTCTAAAACATTTTTTGTTTTACACTTGGACCACAGCTTTGAAACTTGAAAATTAAAAAATGTATATAGTCTTTTATCTCTAGTTTCCCTCTGATAATCTTTGCCTAAGTTAGTGTATGGCTCATGTTTATATGACTTCCTAAGGGAAAGAGCCATCAAAGAAGAAGTAAAACAACAACAGTAAAAGATCATTGAAGTATCGAGAAGAACACATCAGTTTTCAGGCAAAATATAACCTGATCACACATGTATTACAACAGCGAGGGAAAAAAAGACAGTTAGTTAGAATTGCTGTGAGTTGGTATAATAAAGAAAATAATTCCCCTAAGATATTTTGCCTTGAGCAATCAGACCACGTAAATAATGTACAAGCTTATGTCCTGAGGTGAAAGCTCCTTTTAGCAGATTATACATTATTTTCTGTCTATACCCATAGAACCATTATGGATTTGGCACATTCAATGGGTACCTGGCTGTATACCACACCTGTTTGATCCTTGGATGAACAAGCAACTAAATAGAACTGGATCTAGATTGATAGTTGGAGGCCCGACTCTTTCATAGAGATGGTCCTATGGTTTGGATATTTGTTACCCCCCACAAACTTCATGTTGAAATTTAATCATGTTGAAATTTGATCTCCAGGATTGGAGGTGGGGCCTAATGGGAGGTGTTTATGTCATGGGGGCAGGTCCATCGTGAATAGATTAATTCCCTCACTGGGTGTGGGGGGAGTTATTGCTCTATTAGTTTTCACAAGAGCAGGTTGTTAAAAAGATACTGGTGTGTCCAACCCCCTCCTTGCTTCCTCTTTTTCCATGTGATCTCTGTACATGCTGGCTCCCCTTCACCTTCCATCATGAGTGGAAGCAGTGTGAGGTCCTCACCAGAAGCATATACTGGCACAATACTTTTTGTATAGCCTGCAGAACTGTAAGACAAATAAATCTCTTCTTGTACATAAATTACCCAGCCTCGGGTATTCCTTTTAGCAACACAAATGGACTAAGACTGACGGTTAAGTTGTGAATGTGTTAAACACAGATCTCTAACTCAATTCTTCATGACATAGATCATTTCTAACAAAGACTGCTGACAGCAACAACCTGAACCAAAAGACAGAGGGAAAGACAGAACCTGAGTACTTTATTTTGTATTATTAAATCCATTCTTTTCCTAGCTTGTCCTTATCACTGGGAATTGCAGTTGTTTGTTCCAGTGTAAACCCTTTAAGGAGCAAAGTTGGGGGTGGATTTCTTATTTTCAACCAAAAGTGCCTTGTGCAATACAGAAAATACATAAGTGAATGGACACAGAATGTGTCAGGTGACAAACATATTACTGACTTGATTTTTGGGATACAGTAATCACTGAGGATTGAGGTTTAGAACACTGTGAAGAAATATTTTAAAATGTTGTAGTTGGTTGAATACTTCTGGCCGCCAAAAAGTTGTTATACAATGGTCTTATAAAGACACATAAGAAACAGCATTCTTTTTTTGATTTATGGCCAATAATCTGAGAGGGATGCAGGCCAGATGATTACATATCCCTTAATTATGAAACCTGAACTTGTCCTAAGTTGTGACTCATTCACTGCTTTATTTATGCTGTGTTGACTACATATTTTTGAATGATCTAAGAAAGAATTTTAAGATGCTCGTAACAGAGGGGAAAACTTTGGATCCCTAGTAATGCAGTTGTAGTGGAAGAGTGGGGAGAGGGAAAAAAATCTCCATATAACTCTTTGTTATATGGAGATAACCTCTTTACTAATTTTCATCAAACAAGGATAGTGGAAAAATACACCTCTTATTCCTACATATGTGTACTGTATGGCCCTGATAAATTTGGAAATAAAATATAATGAACTGGCTGGGTGTGGTGGCTCATATCTTTTTGCATTACATTAATAGAAATGCAAAAAGATTCATCTTTCTGCTCCAAGATAAAGTTATTGACAGCAAAATTGAGAGTGAATCTTGAACAAGAGCAAGGAGTAAAAATGGAATCTAGGGAAATGGGGAAAATTTGATCTCTCTACACTGTTTGATATTATAGTGATATGGTGATATGGTTTGAATTTATGTCACTACCCAAATCTCATGTCGAATTGTAATCTCCAGTGTTGGAGGAGGGGCCTGTTAGGAGGTGATTGGATCATAGGGGAGGATTTCCCCTTTGCTGCTCTCATGATAGTGTATTCTCATGATATCTTGTTGTTTAAAAGTGTGCACCACCTCCCACTTTGCTCTCTCTTCCTCCTTCTCCAGCCATGTTAGATGTGTCTGCTTCCTCTTCACCTGCACCATGATTGTAAGTTTCCTTAGGCCTCCCAAGCCATGTTTCCTGTACGGCCTGCAGAACTGTGAGTCAACTAAACCTCTTTTCTTTATAAATTACCCAGTCTGAGGTGGTTTTTATTGCAATGTGAGAACTGACTAATCCATGTGGCTATTGAGCACATGAAATGTTCTTTAACTGTACAAAACACATGAGAATTCAAAAACCTGTACACATAAGTTAAAATGTTATCAAAAATTTTTGCATTGGTTACATGTTGAATGATACTATTTTGGGTTTATTGGGTTAGATAAATATATCACTAAAATTAATTTTACCATTAATTTTTACTTTATTTTTCATGTAACTAATAGAATACTTAAAATTATATGTATATGGCTAACATTTGTAGCAATAAGGCCACAAAGACCATGATCAGATATCTGGTGTTTTATTTTAAAAAACAAAGAAACAAACTAAAAAAACAGTGTCTAGAACTTGAAAGTAATCCAGCTTACCATGATTCTAGATGAAGTTCACTGCTAGAGAAAACATAAATCTGTCAAGCATCTGCCCCTAAATTCTCACCTCATAAAAAGTAAATACCTAATAAATATAATCCCAGGAAGCAAATCAGGAGGCAGTCAAATTCTTTTACATGCACACACTCTTCCATCAGTCAGAAGATGTTTTGTATTGTTTTTTTTCCCCTATCTTTTGATAATTGACAGTATGCTATGAAGTGGTTTATTTTTTTCCATTTTGCTCTTTTTCCAAAGATTTGCTATTGAAGGTACTTTGTTTTCACTCTGCCATTATGTTTGGGTGAATTGGTGGGATGAACATATTATTTAGCCTCAGAATGACAGGTCAACAGAAGTCACTATTGCATCAAAACAGAAAGACTATATTAAAATACTTGCAATTTTATAAAAGTCTAACTACCATTCTTTGGGAAAGAATAAGTATAATTTCAATTGTATATAGAAACAGTGAATTATATTATAAACAAATATTATTGCAATTGAGTGTAACATTATGAAATTGAATGAATACATATAGAACCCTAAGAAGGTAAAAGAAATTATAATTCAGTACATGTGTTTAGTTATTTTTTAGTTGTTCAGTGTCTCTTTTATCTCTTCCAATAAAATACATCTTTTATTTCCTTTGGGCAATTTTTATCATAATCTATGTGGTTATGGAAATCTATAAATTATGGTGCTTTCTCCCACTTTCTCAGGTAAGTAGATATACCCAAGCATGTTTTCTTCTTGTCTTTGTCACTTTGAATTATACAGAATTATTATTAATAGCATATGTTTATATACATACATGTATTTCAGTATTTGGACTTTGCTTTGCCCTTTATGGGTAACTGATAAATTCTTATGCAAGCAAAAATAGAAGAAAATGGAAAGAAGAAATAAATAAATAACATTACATGAATATGGCTCTATGAATTAATTTTTTTGGTTACATAAATAACTCTCCCTTCACATACACTCTAATGGGTTCACAAAAAAACACAGCTGATGACAGCACTCCACAGGGTCTATTGCTTGGCTTCTTACTGAATGGAAGGTCAGTCTCTCTCTATTTTCCCAATTTTTGATTCAGGTTTATTTGGATATAGGGCTTTGTGTTTTTGTATATGAAAAATCTCATTACATTGTTACAGACTATGCCATAACTAATTTAAAATTTGTTTTGGTGTATTTCTTAGAAATACTAAGACATTTTCTAGCAAATATTGCATTTCGCTTGTGTTTAGTTCATTTGCCACATTCTTCCCTATTATTTCAGATGGGTACCTTGATTTATAGGGATAGACTTCCAATATGTGGAAATTATGTCACACCGAGTATCAGATCATGCTAGTTATAAATCTAAGATCTTGTGATGACTGAAATTTGTGAGGTTAATTTTCCAATTCAAATGGCAGCTATGTTTCAAAGTACTAACATATTTTTTTTTTTTGGTACAGAATAATGGCAGTTATTTTCAAGTGCATTGTGCAACCACATTGGATATGAGATTTAATTGTCAATAAGTTGATTCATTTTTCTTTCACTGCTGGACTGAAATTGGAATGTCTAGCAAATTAATGCACACCAAAATTGAGTAGTGAATGAGAAATATATGAGAAAGAATTATAATAGGGTTTTTAGATACAAAGAGAAATAAGAAAATTTAAAGATATATAACAACTATTGACTTTATAAAAAAGAGAATTTCTTCTCAGTTCTTATCTTCACAAGTCCATTTTTATGATGAATAAAATTAATGTCATATTTAAAAATGCTTCTAACTGTAATTGTATGTTCTAAATTTTATAGTGCATACTAAAACATATATAAATTACAATATGATGACATAATTAGTTATTAAAATACACGTATATTTTGTGATGGGTAAATGCATTTTAATAAGTGATACTGGAATGTAGGATATGTACTTCAACTCAAAATGTATCCAAGTTTGTTGATCATCCTGTTTAATGTATTTCTGAAAATTTGACATTCTGAGAAATATGAGAGAGTGTGTGTGTGTGTGTGAGTGCATGTGTGTGTCATAGCAAAGCACATACAATCAACGTAATGTTTGGTGATATTAGAGAACATTTAGGAGCCCATTTATTCGTTTCTTAAAGGTCTCTTGGGATCAAAGTTTCTGTGACACTTTTGGTGATTGCTCTTACATATGAAATGCAAATATAAGAGCCCACAATTCTCTATGGATGTCCAGGACTTTAGAAGAATTATGGTTTCATTTTAAAATATTTTTACAGTTTTTCTGTACCTCAAAACATTTTTTTTAATTTTCAGTAACTCTTAAGAATTAAATGAATTTATAAGTAAAATATTTAAAACAATGTCAAGAATGTAGTTACTACAGACAATATCTCAATTAATGCTAATCATAAATCAAAACCCACCTACCTGATTAATGCTTAAATCTCAATTCAAAATGTTTTATATAGTTATTAATTATTATTATATACTTAAATGAAATACAGTAAGTTACATACCATTCTATCTTGAATGGGCTCAGCTTTAAAGCATGCGGATAATTCACCTGTTTGTTGGTAGGACAAAGGAGATTGGTCTAGGCTTATTCCTAGACCAATGGTCAAGACAAAACTGATGCAAAGTATGTTTGGCAGCAGGCAAAATTTGAGTGTTCAAAAAAGGCCAAAATTAAAAAATAAAAAAGAATATGATCTCAGGCAAAAGGAGGTTTCCAAGGAAGGTACTCAACTGTTTGGTGGATGAATTATTTACCATAGAACTAGCTGCTGAATGAGATTAAATCTTGAAATCACAATAGCTTAATATTTTGGAAGTCTAGCTATTTCTCATTTAAAGATTTCTCAGAGGCAAATTACTATGTGTGTTGACTTATAGCTGACAGACAGGAATGAGAAGGTGAATCACTCCATAGGAAATTTTACGTGCCCAGCCAGGACAGAATGTACATCAAATATATTCATATTCATTGACTGTAGGTATATTATCTGCCATATCTACCTGTGCAGGAGGCTGGGAGGTATTGACTAGCTATGGGTTCATAAGGAAAGGGAAATGAACTTGGTATAGAGTTTTTCAGTCTTTCCAGAGCACTTCAGGAAGTACTTATATTCAGAATTAATCAGAGGCATTATCCTCATTGTGATGGTCCTGAAACTTGTGAACATGTTCTCAAAGTAAAGAGCAGAATATCCAGACTGTAGATAGAAAGATTATGATCAAACAACAGGTCCTTGCTAAGTAGGTTACCTTAAGAAAAATTTCAAAAACTAAAGTTAGGAAGGCAGAAATCTTCTCCAATGAACTAGGAAAATAATGGAGAACTATGTAAAAAAATCCAGCTTAGTGGTGAGAGGTTCTCGGTAGTCTTCTCAAATATATCAGATATCAAGCTTCAATAATCACAGTTTTACAGCTAACTTGTGGATACTTGGATGAGAGCAGAATCAGTGACAGAGCAAGAATAACTAGATCTTGAAGTGTCTTAATGCTCATAGTTGAGCAAGAGGGTTGTTACTCTGTGACAAAAAAAGTACCAACATTCTACTGACTTAAAAATGCATGAACTTATTAAGTTAGGATAATGCACCCTCGATACAGCCCATTCTTTATTAATTGGTCCTTCAATAGCTATATTCAGATTGTATTTTTTAACCTGAATGTATTAATTGTCTATGTAAACAGATTATATTTTCATTTTCACTTTAAGATATAGCATTTTAATATATTTAAAAATTTGAATTGTAAATTCGTAAAGCATTGTAAATTCATAAAACATATTTTATTTAAAAACTTTGTTAAAAAATTAAGTGAGAATTTTTAAGCTCAGTGATTTTCATATGTAAAATAAGGAGAATGAAAACCATGTATTTGTTCAGGATTTGCTAATTAATGAATTAAAAATAACAATTTAAAGTTTAAGGAATAAATAGTACTATAAGAATGCATATGATTATTCTTTTGATGAGAAAGTATATATTTTACATGGTTCTACAGATTACCCTTATAAGAACTTATAATATCTAGAGTAAAAAACATAGTTTTTACTAAAAAATGTGTTGTAAAACATTTCATAATTCACATCATTAAAGGTGATTTAATCAAATAGAAAATATTTGGGCCATTTGCTTCATAGAATCTTGTCAATATCATTGTTCCATTTGATGTGAGGTCAGATACACTGTATTAAGCATACCCACATCATCAGAAAAATCTGTATACAAATGAAAAAACACCAAAATTTGCTATCATGTGCAATTAAATGCACATGTTGCATAAAATTTACTTCAACAACATTTCAGTTTCTCAATATTGGTATTTATATTACTGGCATTAAAAAGTGGACTTACAGAGGCAGAGGAAATACAACTTAGCAAATTAGTATGTGTAATTATAATTATTGAATTACTTTTTAAAATGCCTTTAGTACCTGGTGTAGTCGAGGTAACATAAATATAAAAAGATTAAAATGAAGTTCTTTAATTTAGATAATTTACTTTATAAAATAAATTTACTTCGAATAATAGTTTTACTCACTAAATTTAAATTTACTTTAAATCATAAATAGTTAAAGAGAGTGACTTAAGTTTTTATTCCATGAAATTAAACAGTGTGCAAATGATTACAAGCAAGATAATCTATTTGGTCTCAACCAGGATGCTAATTTTTTTTTTCAGGATGCTTAATTATACCACCATTTGCTATAATCCTAATATAAAAGGAAAAGGAAAATTAAATAATACACACAAACACTAGACTACACACACACACACACACACACACAAAACTCACCAAGAGAAAAAGAAAACAGCAAACAAGCAAACAAAATCACAATTAGTTAATATTGCAAGATACGCACCATTCAACAATATTTTATCATAACAGTCATGGGAGATACAGAAGCAAGTAAGACAAGTACATTCCTGCCCAACATTTTATCTGTCATCTGAAAGAAAAATGTCTTAATCATGAACAACCTAATAAAAAGGAGTGCAGAGAGCTGTGGAGCAACTAAGTGAAACAATGAGCCTAGTCTGGAGTAGCAGCGTTTCACATGAGCCATAAAAGACAAATAGGATTGGGCAAGGTAATGAAGGAAAGAGGAAAGAGACCAAAAGTAGCATTGTAAATGTTCTAAAGCAAGATGGAATATAACCAAAATGTAGTTCCATATTCCTTGAGCTAAAACTGCCTGAGGAATTGTGGCTATAGCAGAGACTAAACATAACAAGTAAGCAAAATCATGCAGAATATTATGGATCATAGTACAGATTCTGAACACAATCCTAAGGGAGGTATGAAGCAGAACACATGAGAGTGAGTTCATTAATGCCTTTAAATTGTAAAATGATATTCCTTTATTTTCATTGTAAAATTCTTGGCATTGGTTAATAATTGAGTTGAGAGACAAGAAAGAAACTCATTTCAATAATCCTGGGAACAGGAGGTTGAGGTTCCAGTGAGCTATGTTCACACCACTACACTCTAGCCTGGATGACAGAGTGAGACTCTGTCTTAAATCATCATCATCATCATCATCATCCAGGGGAGGGAAGAGAGGGAAGGTTCTAGTATGAATTGCAGTATTAATAGTGGTGTTAAAGAGAATGGGAGAAACAAAAGAGATATATATGGAGTAGAATTAATATATATGTGAAGTAGAATTGATCAAATTTAGAGATTAATTGCCTATATAGGTTAATCCCTTTCGGATTAAATTTTGAAAAATATGGCTGCCCTTTTTTTGGCATAAACATAGTTAAAGGTACAATATTCTAAAATAGGGAAGAATAGCAAAAAAGCAAATTTGGGAAATAAATATTAAATAATTGATGAGTCTGTTGAATATGAAATGTCCAGCAACAATTCAAGTTGAGATGTCTGGTGACAAAACAGATATATAAGTCTGAGAGTGAGAAGACTGCTCAAACCTAGAGCCAGCTGGGGCCACAGGAGTCAATATAGTCACCTAAGTAAGTACGTGAATTGAGAAGAGAATATACATATGAGAGATTGCTGAAAACTCCAACAAATAATGGCTGGGTAGGGAGGAAAGTCATTAGAATAATTAATGGTTATTAGCCAAAGGTGATGAAAAAAATATATTTTCTCCTTACCCAGTAGAATTCACTTGAGAAATAATTAAATAAATGTTAATGTCATTTTTTTGTACCTTGTTTACTTGGTGGTAAGAAGTTAAAGAGGTTCTGTTCTATCTTCTCTCTAACTTTTTTTCTTTAATTTTAACTAGATGAGGAGATTGTTTGTTGAGATTGGAGGGAGAATAAGGATGTAAGATATTTGTTTTTGTTTTGTTTTGTTTTGTTTTATTTTTAGCAGCAGCAAGATTTACTGTGAAGAGCCAAAGAACAAAGCTTCCACAGCATGGAAGGGGACCCGAGCAGATTGCCCGGATGTCAGATATTTGTAAAAGTACAGAAGGTAATAAGCAAAACCAGGTGTATTGATCTAGGATTGCAGTTTCCCCTTATAGGGATATTAGAAGGAAAAAGAGCCAAGGACATTCACTGTATCTTCAAAAAGATGCATTCATTTTAACCATAGAGTTTAAACTCAATGAGGTCAGAAGAGTCTGCCTAATGGTCGGGGAAAATGAACTACTTGGCAAAGCAGAGCAGAGTTATCACGGATGTAGTTGTGCATGGAGGCAGTATGAATAGAAGGTTCTAGAGTTATCATGGATGTAGTTGTGCATGGAGGCAGTATGAATAGAAGGTTCTTCTCACGCAGTGAAACATCTAACTTAGAGTTGTCAGAGCTTGAACATCATTAATCAATGATAAATTCCAGGATGTGATCATGAGAATAATAACTGATAAAAAGTAGAGAAGATGATTTCTGAATTACTGACTTTTTGATTAGAGATCTAAAATGTTAGATGGTTATATGGTTGGTCAGCATGGATTTTGAATTCACTCAGGATGAAGGCAAATATTGCATCACAGAGAGAGAAAATTGGAATCAAGAACCATATTGCAGCAAATGAAATAGTATATTTGGTAGTCTTATAGAATATAGCAATGAGTGGTAGAGCGTACAATGGGTATATGGAAAAATACCATAGAGTAATTTTTTAAGTAGTGCAATAACTATTTTATGTGGTTAAATTGATGCATAAAAAGATATCAGACTTCATTCTTTTCAAATAGACAGTCAGTAAGAATAAGCCTTCTATATTCAGGAAAATTGCGGTGGATGTTGTCACTTCATAGGTGGGCCAGGTTTTTATTGAAGCATGAAAATATGAGGAATGTTTGATAAATTAGTTCAAGTGTAGGAAACATTTTTCAAGAAGTGGGAAGTCTGAAATGTATTGCAAGGAATTGAGAGTTATACCAGGATATGGAAGTTGGAGCAAGAGAAATGAGGGGAGAATCTGTTAATGAGGTTTCCAATTGTGGATGTTTATTTACAAAAAGCAAGATGTAATTAATTCTGACAATATATTGGTGGTAGGCAGGCATATATAGCTGCTTTTGAAAGAATTAAAATGACATTTTATGCACAAAAATGCACACAGTTTTTTAAAAATGTTTAGACTGCGTCCATTTTTGATGCAACATGCTCTCCCAACTACAGTCCCTGACCTTATATACAGGTGGCAAATATAAAGTATCGCATAAATAGAGTCATAATATGGAAGAACAATTGAGATCCAAAATATTTACTCAACAGAAAGACATTTATGCTACTCATAATTTATTTGCATTTTGGTGAAAATATTCTATTTTCAATTTCTTAAAATATCAAGTTATTTGATAATTTGATCAAAGGAGGGAGGGATAGCATTAGGAGATACACCCAATGTAAATGACGAGTTAATGGGTGCAGCGCACCAACATGGCACATGTATACATATGTAAAAAACCCGCACATTGTGCACATGTACCCTAAAACTTAACGTATAATAAAAAAAGTATTTACTTTTCACATTTCCTGAGAAACATGATACTCAAGTTTTACATTACATACTCTTCTATTGTAAATAGAGGCTCAAAGCAAAATGGATATTTTTCCCCTTCAACATTTAAATTATTCAAAATCTCTTTTGAAACATATCTAGAAGTTATATCATATACTTCAGAATAAAATATAAAGCCAGGAAAAAAATAAAGAAGAATTCACAAAGTGAACTGAAAAGTACCAGCCAAAAAGGCAGAAGAGGAATAAAGATGTGGTGTTATGTGAATTTTGTGTTTAATTGTATAAAATGTCACCAGCAGGACAAATATAACTAAATTTTTTAATTGAATTTTACAGGAAAGAAGTAATGGCAATGTTGGCTAGAGCAGTTTGCTTATGTTGGAAGGCATTAAATTGAAACTGCAGCTGTGAGTTAAGGAGTGACTGGGAGGTACAAAAATAGAAGAAGCAAATAGAAAGTTGAAATATGTCCTAAGAAGGAGAGATAAAGATTTTAGCTCTTGTTAATTTTTACCCAGTCAATTATTTTTGAAAGTATGTTTTATACACATTCTCATAAGGAAGACAATGCAATATTTTTAAGATAGTTTAAGCAAAGATGATATTTTACAGTTCATTGATTTAACAGAAGTGTGCCAGGCAGTGTACAAGGCTTTGGGAACCCATAATAAATAAATAAAATCCATGTGAGCAAACTTGCCATTTTAATAGAGCTATCATTCTGGTGTCTGAGAGGCAAACTATATGTATTTAAATGTGTATATGTATGTGTGTGTGTACATATATGTATATATTTGTATACATTTGTGTGGCATATACCTGGTGTGTGTGTGTGTGTGTGTGTGTGTGTCAAAGTCATTACATGTACTATGAAAACTAACAAAGTAGCATAGGCAAAACCAAAGCTGAAATACTGCTACATTACCCAGAGACTTAAGCAAAAAATTACCTAGAAATCTTATGTTTGAGTAGGACCTGAAAAAAGTTAAGACATGAGTTAGGAAGATCTCCAGAGGACAGGAATTTCAGGAAAAGCAAAGAACAAATATCAGGTGCAAGCATGCTTGCTGCTAGAGGGAAGGCGATTCCCCAGAGTTAGCAGGAGGCCAGATTTTTAAGGCATTTTAGACCACCGTAAAAATTTTGGGTATAATTTGAGTGAAATGCAAAGCCATTATACTGATTCAATCTACTATACTCTTTTGATCGAGTGACACCTGTGCACATTTGGGACTAGGGCACATTCTCACTTCTGTATTAAAGAGAAACTGGAAGAGGAAAAGAAAAGCAGAGAGAGTTGAAACAAACAAACGGACAAAAACTCTTCTAGTAACTAGGATTGCAAAGTAAAATCAGTCAGATGAGGTATTTTGAAGAGGTGTGAATTAGACCACATTAGTGATTGCGTGGGTGTTATAAGAGAGCAAATAAGAACAAATCCAAGTTTTGTTGTTACAGTGGTGGTATTTGCTTTCTTGTTTTGCATAAGCAAAAAAAAAAAATACATTGCTATTTAAGACTGTGAGATAAACCTGTTTGAAAGGGAAAATTAAAATTTTGGCTCAGATTATATATTTAAGAAATGCCAGGGTTAGTTATTTATGTATTAGTGTCCTTTGAATGGTATTCTGAGTGTTGAACACACAAAAGATTTAAATATATCCAAGAAGTCTGAATTGCATAAGAAAAAATACTTCCTGGAAATCCATTTTAATAAAAGTGTTAGGCCAAATGAAATAAACTCTCTGTTTAAGAGATAGAGATAGGATTTTTAAGATTATTTACAAAGGACTTGAGACAATGATTTCCAAAACTTCTGTTGATAAATATTGAGTTAAATAATAGTATTTGTTTATTAAAACTTTATATCTCTAAAGATGAATATCTTGGGGGAGTATCATTGCATTGCATGTTTAATATCATAATTATTAATTTAACTTTGTGTATCTGCAATGTAACAAATAGGAATTAGGAGAATGGGTTGTATTTGAAATAACCATCATAAAATTACACATTACATGCTTTACAATTAAGAAAATGTTTCCATATGAATAAATTTAATTTTTTCAATCATTTGAAAAATAAATTATATATGACTATAAGTAAAAACTAAATCCTCACAATAAGGAGGACAATAAAAAGATTGCAACTTTCATAATTTATGTGTTCATTTAGTTTCCTATTGGTGATACATACAGACAATAACGTTTAGCTGAGTAAACATGAAAACTGACGATGCTTTTTACTCAGTTCCATAAGGCAGTCCAGACAAACTGCCAACATTTATACTTACTTTCTTATTGGAAGCCAGCTTCCACTTTGATTGTTATATTTTCAAATGTGTGCTTTTGATCTCCACTAAATACATATCATTATAAGAAACTCAGATTTTATCACCTTCTGAAGAATAAGTAGACTTTTGTTAATCAATTAGAGAAAATATATTAGATAAGAGCTGATAGAACCACCATTTTCAGAGTACACACTGTATGATCATGGCAAAAAGCAAAGTTAAAATAAAAGAGGTAATAAAATAATATATTTATACCACAATTAAATGCATATAATGTTACCATTTTATAATAAAAGGTATTACTAATTTACAAAATAATAGAAAATAATATAATGGAACTACATACAGATCTCAGCATCTTTCAAATATATAACATAAATTTTAATTAAAAACATCCTCACGGGGCCAGGTGCATTGACTCACACCTGTAATCCCAGCACTTTGGGAGGCCGAGGCAGGTGAATCACCTGAGGTCAGGAGTTTGAGACCATCCTGGCCAAAATGGTGAAACCCCGTCTCTACTAAAAATACAAAATTAGCTGGGCGTGGTGGCGCATGCCTGTAATCCCAGCTACCTGGGAGGCTGAGGCAGGAGAATCGCTTGAATCCGGGAGGCAGAGGTTGTAGTGAGCCAAGATTGCGCCATTGCACTCCTGGACAATGAGAGTGAAACTTTGTCTCAAAATAATAATAATAATAATAATAATAATAATAATGCTCACATTGACCAATTTATAGGGAGGAAACAGTTTAAATTAATTTATATAACCGTATATAGTATTGTCTTTTTACAAAACATAATATAAATCTATATTTTTAATAGAAGAGTGTTTTATTAACATGTTTAAATCATACAGATGGTGATTCTTAAAGTACGGATTAAATATAAATTCTATGCCTGCAAATAACATAAACTCATATACTATCTTGTCTTATAAAAATCTTTCTGGGCAACCAAATTTAATTCATAATTCATCCTTGCAGTTTTGATTTATAATTATATTCAGAAGTATAAAAATAAAATAGCAAAATCACACAAAGTATGCTTGAGATACAAAAAAAAAAAACTCAGAAGAGTAAAGACTTTATTATAATCATTAAAGAAGTTATTTTTAAATGAATATTGGCTTATACTAAAACTTTATTCCTGTAGTCACTAATAGTTCCATTATGAAAGGTTTGCCAAGTATGTAATGATGGTTGAAATTAAAGAAAGCAAAGGAAGTTATATGTAGAAACGATGTAATCGTTCCGTGTTTGAAATTTTAGAACTGTTTGGCATTTAGATTTCCAGGTTTTTACGAATGAAAAATCAAATATTTAATTAATGTTTGTCATAGAGAATGAGCCAAACTGTAGTGATAAAAGTAACCACAATTACATGGTGCAATCGTGATATTGCTCTCTTATAGTAATGGCAGAAACTGCAATTACTTTTGCACCCACCTAATATACCAGTCAGATGTAAGTGGGAAGTTTAGGGTTGGCAGGTGCCTTAGCTCTAAAATGTTATCCATTCCCTTCTGTATTTTTGTACCATCAGCACTAAGGTGTAGTGCTCCTCTGCATAATAAGTTCTGACACTTTTGCTGTTTTCCAGCCAATGAAAAATAAAGTATAAGTAGACATCTAATCATTTGAAGGGCATGATTGAGAAGTTACATATTTCAATTCCTTTTACATCCCAGTCACTCCATTTAACTGCAGGTGAAATTTAGTCTCAATTTTGGTGTTCATGTAAGCTAATAAACTTTGAAGGAGATGAATTATAAATTAGGAAAGAAGGAAAGAATGAGGAACAAAAACAAGTTGGGGTCTCTGTTAAACTCCTTTTATTATTTTTGAATGCAACAATTTTTAAAATATTCATATATGGAAAGATTTTTGACACATGAGAATACATTACACGTTGATGAACCAAAGTAAACAATTAAGAAAAATAATTATACATAATGAATTTCCAGTTAAATAGCTTAATACTGTCTTAGTCCTTTCAGGTTGCTATAACCAAATATTGCAGACTCAGTAATTTACAAAAAACAGAAATATACTGTTCACAGTACTGGAAGCTGGAAAGTACAAAATCCAGGTGCTGGCAGATTCAATATTTGTTGAGGGCTATGTCTGCTTTGCCTTCTTGCTCTACCCTCACATGGTAGATAGAGAAGGAAAGCTCGTTTGAGCCTCTTTTATAAGGGCATTCATTTAGTTATGAAGGTATAGCCCACAGGAAATAATCACTTTCCAAAGATCCCCCAGCACTTAGTACTATTAATGTTAGGTTCCAACATATGAATTTGAGGAGGACACCAATATTCAAACCATAAAAAAATCCTACATATATTTTTAGGATATATCAGTTTATGATAGTCCATTATACATGAAAATTAAGGGAAAATACCATACCTTGAGGAATATAGTTTATTTTTAAAATTTTTATTTCTTCTTATTATGTGTACATATGTGTTTATGGAGTACATAAAATGTTTTGATACAGGCATGCAATGAGTAATAATCACATCATGAAAATGATGTATTCATCCCCTCAAGCATTTATCCTTTGTGTTACAGACAATCCTGTTATACTCTTTTAGTTATTTTAAGATGTACAATTAAATAATTATTGACTATAGTCACCCTGTTGTGCGATCTAATTCTTTGTCCTATTTATTCTAACGATTTTTTTTAAAACCACTAACCATCCCAACCTACCCCCAACCTTCCCCCTACTGTTCACAGCATCTGGTAACCATCCGTCTACTCTCTCTTTCCATGAGTTCAATTGTTTTGTTTTTAGGTCCCACAAATAAATGAGAACAGTTGATGTTTGTCTTTCTATGCCTGATTTATTTTACTTAACATAATAACCTCCAGTTCTATACATGTTGTTCCAAATGACAGGATTTCATTAATTTTTATGGTGGAATAGTACTCCATTGTGTATAGGTACCACTTTTTTTTTTTTGAGACAGAGTCTCGCTCTGTCACCCAGGCTGGAGTGCAGTTGCACTATCTCGGCTCACTGCAAGCTCCGCCCCCCGGGTTTACGCCATTCTTCTGCCTCAGCCTCCCGAGTAGAGTAGCTGGGACTACAGGGTCCCGCCACCACGGCCGGCTAATTTTTTATATTTTTAGTAGAGACGGGGTTTCACCACGTTAGTCAGGATGGCCTCGATCTCCTGACCTCGTGATCCTCCCGCCTGGGCCTGCCAAAGTGCTGGGATTACAGGCGTCAGCCACTGTGCCTGGCCCCACATTTTCTTTATCCATTCATCTGTTGATGGTCACTTAGGTTGCTTCCATATCTTGGGTACTGTGTACAGCACTGCAAGAAACATGAGAATACAGATATCTCTTTGATATACTTATTTCCCTTATTTTGGGTATATACCCTGCAGAAGGATTGCTGGATCTTATGGTAGCTCTATCTTAAGTTTTTGAGAAACCTCCAAACTGTTCTCTATAGTATAGTACTTACCATATGGTGTATATAGCAATTTACATTCTCACTAACAGCATACAAGGGTCCTCTTTACTCCACATCCTTGCCAGCATTTGTTATTGTCTCTCTTTCGGACATAAGCTGTTTTAAATATTGTTTGCAATTTGTAAGCATTTTGTGTATCTTCTTTTAAGAAATGTCTGTTCAAATATTTTGCTCATTTTTAAATCAGATTGCTAGATTTTTTTCCTACAGAGTTCTTTTATCTCCTTATATATTCTGGTTATTAATCCCTTATCAGATGGATTAATATATAATTAATATATAATATAATTATTATATTCTGGTTATTAATGCCTCTTTAAAAAGATCAAACATATAATGTACTAATACAATTATTAATATGTTAATAATTAATGTTATTACTCACACCTATATCACTCAAGGCCCTGGCGCTCTACAATCAGCCAGTGGCAAAGCCAGCCAGGCTTGCATCTTTCCCTTCAGGGCAGTGAGTTCCTTCAAGCCTTTGGCAGGTCCAGAGTGCTGTCCAGGATTCAGGGACCAGATCCCAAAACCTTAGAAGTCTATCTGGTGTTCTATTGTACTATGAGTGAGCTGACACTCAAACCACAAGACATAGTCCTTTCCACCTTTCTCTCCCCTTTCTAAAGGCAGAGGAAGCTCACCCTGTGGACATCGCCACTACCGGCCATGAGGACTACTGCCGGACTACCACTGATGTTCCCATAAGGCCTAAGGACTCTTAACTCAGCTTGTGGTGAATGCTGCCAGGACTGTGATGCACCCCTCAGGGTACTGGACTCCCCTCTGGCCCAGGGCAGGTCCAGAAATGTCATCCAAAAAGCCATTTCCTGGAATTGGGGACCCCAAGAACCTGCTTGGTTCTCTACTCTCCTTGTGTATGAGCTGGTAACTAAGGAGCGAGACAGAGTCTTCTTTTTATTTTCCCTCTGCTTTTTTCAAGCAGAATAAGTCTTCTCCTGTAGCCACCCCAGCTGGGAATGTGTTCAGTCTCACCTGAAGCCAGCAAGTCTCAGAGTCTCACCCAAGGCCCATGACCTACTATCTGGGTATTTCTGCTGCTTATTCACAGCTCAAGGGCTATTCGTTTGGCAGGTGATGAATATTGTCAGGACTGGGTCATTTCTTTTAAGGCATCAGGTTCCCTTCTGGCCCAAGGAATGTCCAGAAATGTCATCTGGGAGCTTGAGCCCAGAAAGGGGGCCTCATGACTCTTACTAGTGCCCTATCCTGCTGCAGCTAAACTGGTATCCAAGATGCAAGACAAAGTACAACACTATTCTCTCTCCTCTCCTCAAGTGAAAGAAAAGGGTCTCTTTCGGAGCCATAAGCTGTGCAGCCTGGGGTTAGGGAACTGGTGATGGCAGCACTCCCTTAGCCACCATAGCTGGTGTCTCAGTAGGTCATGTGCCTCCCCAGTCTGCTGCCTCTGGGCCAAGTTCAGCACTAGGACTCACCAAGCAGTTTCAGTCTTTGTGGCCTAGACTCCCTTTCAAGTTTATTTAGAGCCTCAGAGCACTTTAGCCGACGGTGGCGAGGCTAGTCGGAGCTCAGGTTCTGACCACTGGGGTCAGTGATTCCCCTCTGGCTAAGGCTGGTTTAAATACTCCCTCTCTGTGTGGGCATGAGTAGAATTTGGTTCAGTATTTCTTTCTACTATCATAAAGCAGTACTGAGTTCAATGTCTCACAATTGCTGTGTTCTCCCTCTCCATAGCAAACAGAAATGTCTCTGCACCATACTGTCACTACCAGGAGTTGGGGGAGGAAAGCCGTTGGTGATTCAAAGCTGTTTTTCCTGCCTCTTTAGTGAGTCTTTCGTCAGTATAAAGGTAAAACCAGGTATTATGAGTGCTCACCTGATTTTTGGTTCTTATGAAGGTGCTTTCTCGTGTGTAGATAGCCGTTAAATTGTTGTCATTACGGGGGTATGATCAGCGGAGCTTTCTGTTCCACCATTTTGCTCTGTCCCCTCGGTCATTAAGCATTTTTTAAAAAAAATCTTCCATTAAAACTTTACCTCAGATAAATAAAGGGTAAGTTAAGAGGAAGAACAGATAGAAAAATTAGAAAACAAATAGCAAGATGGTAGATTTAAATGTAACCATATTAATAATTATATTAAATATAAATGATTTCAACCTTCAAAGTCAGAGAATATCAGTCCACTTATATAACTAAAACACATCTATGTGTTGTTCATAACACATTTCAAGTACATTTCAAATGTAAATGAACAGACTGATTAAAAGTAAAAAGATGGACAAAGGTAACTGCGATAATCTTAAACTACAGTGACTATATTAATATGAGACAAAATAGAATTCGGAGCAAGAAAGGTTATCAGATATATATGTATACACACATATGTATAACATATATGTGTGTGTGTATGTGTATATATATGTAATATTAGATTCCTAATGCTGCCACAACAAACAACCACAAAACTAGGTGACTAAAACAACAGAATTGTATTGTTACACAGTTCTTGAAGCCAGAAGTCTGAAATAGAGGTGTCAGCAGTATTTGTTCCTTTTGCGGGCTGGAAGTAAGAACCTGTTCCATGCCTTTTCTCCTAGCTTCTTGTAGTTTGCTGGCCATCTTTAGCATTCCTTGGCTTGTGACAGCATAGTTTTAATCTTCAAATGATATTCATCCTCTGTTTCTACATGTTCTTCCTTCTGCCTTTGTTTCTCTCCCTGTGTCAACATTTCTTCTTTTTATAAGAACACCAATCGTACTGCATTAGGGTTTGCCCCCATGACCTCATTTTTATGTGATTAATTCTTTAAATAGCAGATTTCAAAAAAAGGTCACATTCTGAGGTACTAGGGGTTAAGACTTCCGTGTATTGTTTTGAAATACAATATCCAACCCATAACAAGGAGAATTTCATAATGATGAAAGGGTCCAATTTTAAAAAAAGCTAGCAATTATCAGTATGTTTTTACTTTATAACAGAACTCAAAATACTTGAAGTAAATTCTAATAGGACTAAAATAAGTAGACAAATGAACTATTTTAGTTGTGAGTTCAGCACTCCTAATATGTATGTGGATATAAATGTTAATAATGAGAAGAAAAATGGATAAACAATCCAACTGCAAATAGTCAAAGTGGACTAAAATTGATTCTTCACAAAGAATGATATATAAGATATATGAATGGCCAATAAACACAGGGAAATGAACTGATGATCATATATTATTAGGGAAAATAAGTTTAAACTATGATGTGATAATGTTTACACAGCCATTAGAACGGTAAGATTTAGAGAGTGAAAACTTCAAATGGTGTTGAGAATGAGGAGCAATTTTAACACTGCTTCTCTGCCATCAAAATTGTCACATATACCAATATGATTTGGCTGTGTGTCCCCCCGCAAATCGTATGTGGAAATTTAATCCTGATGTGTCAAGAGAGGGACCTGGTGGGAGGTGATTGGATCATGGGGGCGGTTTCCCCCTTGCTGTTCTCGTGATAGTGAATTCTCACGAGAATTTATGGTTTTTTTTTTTTTTTTTTTTTTGAGACGGAGTCTCGCTCTGTCGCCCAGGCTGGAGTGCAGTGGCGCGATCTCGGCTCACTGCAAGCTCCGCCTCCCGGGTTCACGCCATTCTCCTGCCTCAGCCTCCCGAGTAGCTGGGACTACAGGCGCCCGCTACCACGCCCGGCTAATTTTTTGTATTTTTAGTAGAGACGGGGTTTCACCGTGTTAGCCAGGATGGTCTGAGAATTTATGGTTTTAAAATTGTTTGGCAGTTTCCGCTTTGCTCGAGCTCTCTCTCCTGCCACCTTGGAAGAAGGTGCCTGCTTCCTCTTCACCTTCTGCCATGATTATAAGTTTCCTGAGGCCTCCTGAGCTACATGTGGAAATGTGAGTCAACTGAACCTCTTTCCTTTCAAACCTAATTTCCTTATAAATTAGCCCGTCTCAGGTAGTATCATTACTGAGTGTGAAAACAAACTAATACAGTGTGAAAACAAACTAATACATAAACCATCTTTCCATGAGAGTTTGGCAGTTTCATAGCAACTCAAAAGTTCTTAGCAGTGTTTTGGTGTTGCTGACAACCATATATACATTTGGTAAAAATGAATTAAACTGTACTATTTAATCTTACTATTTTTGTATGTGATCGTTATGCAAATTTTATCTATACTAAGTTGATAAAGAAGAAGACAAGGAGGAGAAGGAGGAGGAGAAGAGCAAGAGGAGGAGGAGGAGGTGGAGGAGGAAATGGAGAAATAAGTAGAGCAGGAGCAGTATATGGGTCACTATAAAAGTAACTGTTAGTAAATTAAATGCTAAATATATTGATTATCTTGTACGTCTGATACTAATTGTGCAAGTCAGTTCATACTTGAATGATAAAAAATTATTGCAGTAATATTCTGTACTCTGAGAGAAAATGCTTTTATTATATTGAACAATGGAATGCTCTCAACACTCTAAATATAGAAAATTATTTCATGCTTCATGCATTTTATTATATATATTTTTGTCTATATGCATTGAAGTGCAAAAGAAGATTCTTATGTTTAAGAATTTTGGCATTCATAATACATGTGCATAAAATAATACGGTAAGATACTATGCATATTTTACAAAGATCTTTTGGGGAGAAAAACAAAGGTTTAAATCCTAACTCTAAAAGAATGTATTTCCTTCTGCTTAAAATAGTATGCTATTCACTATCTCTGGAGCATTTGTCAGCCCTCCAGGAAAATAGTCCTTCAACTTGGTCATAGACAAGGACACATAGTCTCAGAAAATCAAGACCATTTTTAACCTAAAATTTTATTTGAAACATCATGGTTTGTGGAGTCCTTTATTACTAAACATTTCTTGAAGACATTTTGAATAGTATTTTTTCATTTTATTTTCCATATTTTAATTTATTTTTCCCTCTGCCAAACAGGCATTGTGATTTAATAACACTTACTAATTTGTTTGTGTATTAATTTCTCAGACTTATATCTGTAGAGATTACCTCAAATGTAGGCAAAATTAATTCCAATAAAGTGAACAATAAAGGTCCAAAAAGAGTTGGGGGTTTCTTTAATGTGTTGTATTTACACTGTGATGATACCTAAATTATTTGAAAATTCTTCATATTCTAAGATCATGTCCTGAGAGACAGATAGTAAAACGTGAAAATAATTTTTTCTACATGTTATTATATTATGAACTATACTGTTTTGCTTTTTATGCCATTTGAATAAATATAGGATATCTTAATTTATCAAATTGTACATCTGGGGTAATTTTCTTAACAACAGATAAGAACTATAAACAGTAGTCATCCCAAAATGTATAGCACTCATCCCCAAAAAGTTGACCAATATCATCACATCTGTACCAAGTATGCCATATTATATTCTAACTAGAATGAAACTAAAGTGCGTTCCCATGGTTACTTGGAACAATCAAAAATAAAAGATTTAAAGCAATATTTTAAAGTAAAAAAAAAACTAAGAATTTGTATTGTCTTTAACACTCATTAATCTCTTTTAACTTTTCAATTATTGGTTATTATACTATTTGAAACTAATTGAATGCCAAACTAATTTTTCTATTTAAGATAGAGACCATAAACATGAGTTACAAAGAACAAGCTGTTTCCAAACAAAGTATTAATAGAGGATAAAAAGAGAAGAAATCTATACAACTATCTACTATCTGTCTCTCAAATCTATCTGCCTATATATCTATATCCATGCCATTATAAAACAAATGGACTGTTTTCCATTATGAAATTACTAGTATTAATATTATATTCTCAGAATGCTATACCATAATTTCTTTTTCTTTTTTTTTTTTTTTTGAGACGGAGTCTCACTCTGTCGCCCAGGCTGGAGTGCAGTGGCATGATCTCGGCTCACTGCAAGCTCCACCTCCCGGGTTCAGGCCATTCTCCTCCCTCAGCCTCCCAAGTAGCTGGGACTACAGGCGCCTGCCACCATGCTATACCATAATTTCTTAAAAAAAAATTCAAGTACTTTTGTGAATACAGACAAACAAAAAAATTTTACAAAGTTAATCTTGTGGTGATTCCTCAGGGATCTAGAACTAGAAATACCATTTGATCCAGCAATCCCATTACTGGGTATATACCCAAAGGATTATAAATCATGCTGCTATAAAGACATATGCACGTAGATGTTTATTGTGGCACTATTCACAATAGCAAAGACTTGGAACCAAGCCAGATGTCCAACAATGATAGACTGGATTATGTGGCACATATACACCGTGGAATACTATGCAGCTATGTTGTGGGGTGGGGGAGGCGGGAGGGATAGCATTAGGAGATATACCTAACATTAAATGACGAGTTAATGGGTGCAGCACACCAACATGGCACATGTATACATATGTAACAAACCTGCACATTGTGTACATGCACCCTAAAACTTAAAGTATAATTTTAAAAAAATGCCATTAGGATTTTTCTGGGATATCATTGAAATCTACAGAAAAATACAATCTTATCCCTAAATATAATTTTTAAAAAGGATTGTATTGGCCAGACGTGGTGGCTCACACCTATAATCCCAGCACTTTGGGAAGCCAAGGCGGGGGGATCACAAAGTCAAGAGTTCCAGACAAGCCTGACCAACATGGTGAAACCCCGTTTCTACTAAAAATACAAAAATTAGCCAGGTGTGGGGCGCATGCCTATAATCCCAGCTACTCAGGAGGCTGAGGCAGGAGAATCACTTGATCCTGGGGGCGGAGGTTGCATTGAGCTTAGATTGCGCCACTGCACTCCAGGCTAGGTGACAGAGCGAGACTCTATCTCAAAAAAAAAAAAAAAAAAGATTGTATTATATGATACTTCTTTATTCTGTTTAATTAACATCTATTCCATTTTCTCAATATATGAGCACTTTAATTAGAATGCATCTTGTCTATGCAACAGATGAGTGGTAATACCTTATTAAAATGCCTGTTGTAATAGTGATCAATTGTATCTGTCTCGTTTAGCAGAGATCTGTGGTTCTTCGTATCTACATTGTCTCACTTATAAATTGTTTCTTAATATAGACTAGTAATGATTTTGGGCTAACCAAACATCTTCAATGACTCAAGCAAGTTAACAAGCAAATACTATGACACTTCAATAGATAAATCAAGCACTTAAAAACAATTACTGACTACATTGTAAATTTTTTTTATTTTCTGCGTATTATGCCATTTTGCCATCTTACATTTTTCTGGCTGGAGAGAGACTGCCCTGCCCTGGACTAACCAATTTTTAAAAGACAACAAAGGGCCCAGCCTGGAGCTTCTCTTTGATAGCAAACTAATCAATCCAGAGCCATGCCTGCTTTATCTGGCCAGAATACCTCTTTATGCAGTATTCCTCTGCCATAATTATCTCAGGGTCAGGAACCAGGGAACTAAGTACCATTCCTATAAACCAGTACCACCAAAATTATTCAAATTAGCGAATCCTAAATTTTTCACCCTTCCCTGTCTTGCCTTTATGTTGGAAATCTTAGTAAGCTAGTGACCCAACTCTTCCCCTCATTCCTGTCTTCTGCCTCATGACCATCCTGGAGTCTTAACCGTGTGGCCCTGTATGGCATGTCTTACTTCCTGTCTCTAGAACCTGAGTATAATACATTTTGCTTTTTTATTGAGCCTCCCTATGAATGTACCTGACTGACTATCCTATGAAAGAATACAAAACTCATTCCAAAGCTCAAGGTTGCTAAGTACATAATGTCCTTTTAACTTTGTGTTTTAGAAACTGTCAAACGTGTGTGTGTGTGTGTGTCTGACAGCATTTCGCTCTGTCACCCAGGCTGGAGAGTGCAGTGGAGTCATCTCAGCTCACTGCAACCTTCGCCTCATAGGTTCAGGTGATTCTTCTCCCTCAGCCGCCCGAGTAGCTGGGATTATAGGAGTCCGCTACCATGCTTGGCTAACTTTTGTATTTTTAGTAGAGATGGGGTTTTGCCAAGTTGGTCAGGCTGGTCTCAAACTCCTAACCTCAGGTGATCCACCCGCCTCAGCCTCCCAAAGTGCTGGGATTACAAGTGTAAGCCACTGCGCCCCGCCAAACCAGAGTGTTTTGAGTCTAAACTTGATGATGGATTTCAAGTTTGCTTTAAATGTAGCTATTTGTAAGAGAATACAATGAAATAAAAATGTTAAACATTGTCATTTATTTATTTTTCAATTTGTTCAGCATGCATTTTTGGCTCACTTGTATTTTTCATTATTTGATCTCCAAAAATATGAAAGCATAAACAATTTAAAATGTGGTTTGAATACAAACCAGAATTTTCCCAATTGTCTCCTTTGATATTTATTTTCACTATATCATTTCAAAGTCCGAAATGGACGCACTGTTATGGTAAAAATGAAGAACACGGAATAGAGGAATCATCCTTTAAGACATAGAGTTTTATATCATTTTAGCACTATTAGTTTTCTGTTGCAGGAGCACTATATTGTTAACTCATATTCTGTTGACTCATTTGCTCACAACACATTTATTAAGTACTTATCATTTGTAAGGCACTCTGTCCAACATAAAAATGAACAAGTCAATTATAGTTTCTCCCCTCATGAAGTAAGGCACTTGCCAAAAGAAACTTGAACATCTTATATATTGACTTGTAGACATTGAAACTGTCAATGGGTTTGGCCAATCATAATCTAATTTCTTTATTTTATAGCTATGGATAGAGTATCTCCAACTTTTAAATTCATTTCTAAATTATTACAGATTCCTAAATCCAAGAGCTTTTGACTCCCATGCCATTTCTTTTCCTTTCTGATTCCATATATAGCTTCTAATCTGGAAAGGGATTGGTGTTTACGTTTTCTCCTTAAGAGTACAACTCCCTTAAGTTTGAATACTGAAAAGCTTTACGTTTTATTGTTCAAATTTTTTCACATTTGTCAGAATGATATTGAAATCAGACTGATATGAAGCCTGGATTATCTAATTCTTAAATCAGGATAGAACTGATTATCAAATTCTTAAATTAGGAAAGATTTATAAAAGACTGAAAAAACAACAGGGCACTAAATTTTTTCTTTAGAGTGACTTGCATGTGGAGAAGGAAAATAACTAGAACATAACTATCCTCTGGAAACATTTGTGTAAATATCTTCCTTTCAACCACAATCTTCAAAGTACATATTTTCTGATTGGGTAGTTTAGGATTATGGTGCAGTTAAAAACCTATTAAGCTTAAATATATTTGCTGAGAATGTATTATATTTAGGGCACTGAAATCTGTGCTGTGAGTGAGGATGACTTATATATACCTGCTTGGTATTTAGTCTTCTATTTTAGACTACAGTAGTAGAAGAATCTATCCATACACATGTACAAGTATCAGTCCAACAAAGCATTAACTTATGGTTACCTTGTGAGTTATACAAATCAAATATTTTAAGAGAAGGAAGGTTGAAATCATCATGCCCCTGCCAAGAGCAGGTAAATGATCATGGCGGATGCTACATCTGAGTTGAATTTTAATGGATCGCACTGACAGTGTCTTAAGAAATACTGTTATGAAAAAAATCATAAGTTGTAGTTTATGGATTAGTAATTAGGATTTCTTAATATACAGGGGGCCTTTTAGTGGCAGGAGACCAATGATGTAGTCTCCTACAATTGGAATTCTAGATGCATTTTAAAATTCCATTTGATAAGTGATAAAGATATATTAGGAAATTTATGATTATCCTATGATGCCATAGGGATGTCTCATCCCATTTTATTTTATTTTATTTTATTTTATTTTATTTTATTTTATTTTATTTTTTTGAGACGGAGTCTCTCTCTGTTAACAGCCCAGGCTGGAATGCAGTGGCGCGGTCTCGGCTCACTGCAAGCTCCGCCTCCTGGGTTCACACCATTCCCCTGCCTCAGCCTCCTGAGTAGCTGGGACTACAGGCACTTGCCACCGTGCCCACCTAATTTCTTTGTATTTTTAGTAGAGACGGGGTTTCACCGTGTTAGCCAAGATGGTCTCCATCTCCTGACCTCGCGATCCGCCTGCCTCGGCCTCTCAACCATTTTATTAAATACTGACCTTGAATTTGAAAAACATATTTGACCATCATGACCTTACTTCCCGTTATTGTTTCCTGTTTGAGCCTGGATTCTCTTCCCCATATTTTTAACTCATTTGAGAGTTCACATAAACTTAATGGACATCAGTAATATAATGGTGAGATATATATATATATATATATATATATATATATATAATGCTAAGTTTTCTGAAACCTCACTTAAGCTGATGCATTTTGTATAAAAATAACACAGGTATCTCACAGTCATTTTCAGTAATAGAAAAGTTTAAACAATTAAAACTATGGTTTGAAAGCAAACTAAGGTTAATCTGATTGTCTTGATTTGTTTTCATTCAGGATACAATTTTATTTTGACTTTAAAATTAAGGGAAGAAATGATATTTCATTGTTGTAAAAGTATTCATGAATTTATAAAACTTAAGAAATGATGGTGCATACTCTAAATGAAAAGGGTATAGTTTTTACTAACAAGCACCAAGGCCTTTTGGGATATTAGGAAAAGAGGTCTTTTTGATAAAGAATAAATTAAAACATTCCTAATAAAGTGGGTTTCTATCTTACTGCATTTTTTCCTTTTGAAATGCAAATAGAAACTCATTTGTCCAGTATTTATGCTAGAAAATAGATGCTACGTTTTGTTAAATGTTATGCCTAGAGATAATAAGCACAGATGTAAGCAAAAATAGAATTAGATCGGAGAAGAAAATAAGTTACAAAGAGAAATAAATTAATCAATAACAGAGTCTGCTGAAAATATACCATTCCTAGCAGAGGGGTCTGTACACACATTAATAATAATAATAATATCATCATATTCTGTGAAGTTATAAAAGCAAGTGTTGATTGGACGAGCCTGGGACACTGACTGTGGCTATAATGCTTACCATAATAATCAATCTGATATTGCATTTTGTATCCTGTGAAGAAAAAACCAAATTTGAAATGGTTGAATAGCTTTCCTTCATAAACATGTGATTAGGTCATGTACAAACAAAATAAATGACTAAACCGTGATTATGTAAATAGAGATGGGATTATATGAAAAATGTAATAAGATACGGACTTGAAGTTTGCAAACTAATATATAAATATATATATGTATTTACTACCTGTTAAGCAAGCATTAAATAACTGATTTGTATTCATGAATCTATTTAATTGTTCAGTAGAGCCAAAATAAATGTTATAATATTTGCAGCAGTGTGGTGGTCAAAGTGATTTTATAAAGAGCTAAGAGGAAACTCTCACTCATTTTTACTTAAAATTAGTTTTAAGGTGGGTGCCATTAAAACTATCAAAACAGAGAAAATAAGTATAATGATAACAGTTTTATTCACAGAAAGCAAATTGACAAGATGATTGCCAATATTTCTAACTTTAAAGTAAATAAAAATAGGAATTTGTTGTTAAACAATTTGTAACCTATTTTAAATAGATATAATGGAAAATACCGTATTATGAACTATATAAAATGTATCAAATCTTAGTATATTTAAAATTTCCTGGTTGTTTATTCTTAGTTAAAAATAAATATACCATTTAAAACCTACAAATAATTTTTAGACACATAATACTCAACACGTTTAAATTACTAATTTGACATATGCTATTGTGTCTGGAATTGGTGGGTTCTTGGTCTCACTGACTTCAAGAATGAAGCTGCAGACCCTTGCTTGCAGTGAGTGTTATAGTTCTTAAAGATGGCGTGGCTGGAGTTTGTTCCTTCTGATGTTCAGATGTGTTCAGAGTTTCTTCCTTCTGGTGGGTTCATGGTCTCGCTGGCTCAGGAGTGAAGCTGCAGTCCTTCGTGGTGAGTGTTACAGCTCATAAAGGCAGTGTGGACCCAAAGGGTGAGCAGTAGCAAGATTTATTGCAAAGAGCGAAAGAACAAACCTTCCACAGTGTGGAAAGGGACCCCAGTGGGTTGCCACCGCTGGCTCTGGCAACCTGCTTTTATTCTCTTATCTGGACCCACCCATATCCTGCTGATTGCTGCATTTTACAGAGAGCTGATTGGTCTGTTTTACAGAGAGCTGATTGGTCCATTTTGACAGGGCACTGATTGGTGTGTTTACAATCCCTGAGCTAGACACAAAAGTTCTCCATGTCCCTACTAGATTAGCTAGATACAGAGTGTCGTTTGGTGTATTTACAAACCCTGAGCTAGACACAGAGTGCCAATTGATGCATTCACAATCCCTTAGCTAGACATAAAGATTCTCTAAGTCCCCACCAGACTAACTAGATACAGAGTGCCGATTGGTGCATTCACAAACCCTGAGCTAGACACAGGGTGCTGATTGGTGTGTTTACAATCCCTTAGCTAGACATAAAGATTCTCCAAGTCCCCACCAGATTAACTAGATACAGAGTGCCAGTTGGTGCATTGACAAACCCTGAGCTAGACACAGGGTGCTGATTGGTGTGTTTACAAACCTTGAGCTAGATACAGAGTGCTGATTGGTGTATTCACAATCCCTTAGCTAGACATAAAGATTCTCCAAGTCCCCACCAGACTCAGGAGCCCAGCTGGCTTCACCCAGTGGATCCCTTACTGGGGCCGCAGGTGGAGCTGCCTGCCAGTCCTGTGCCATGCGCCCGAACTCCTCAGCCCTTGGGTGGTCGATGGGACTGGGTGCTGTGGAGCAGGAGGCCGCGCTCCTAGGGGAGGCTCAGGCCACACAGGAGGGGGTGGGGGGCAAAGGCTCAGACTCAGGCACGACGGGCTGCAGGTCCCAAGCCCTGCCCCGCGGGGAGGCAGCTAAGGCCTGGCGAGAAATGGAGCACAGCAGCTGCTGGCCCAGGTGCTAAGCCCCTCACTGCATGGGGCCCTGCTGGCTGGCCGCTTCCAAGTGCGGGCCCCCAGAGCCCACACCCACCCAGAACTCATGCTGGCCCAGGAACGCCGTGCGCAGCCCCGTTTCCCTCCTGCGCCTCTCCCTCCACACCTCCCTGCAAGCTGAGGCAGCCAGCTCCGGCCTTGGTCAGCCCAGAAAGGGGCTCCCACAGTGCAGCGGCGGGCTGAAGCTCTCCTCAAGCGTGGCCAGAGTGGGCGCCAAGGCTGAGGAGGCGCCCAGAGCGAGTGAGGGCTGCCAGCATGCTGTCACCTCTCAATATGATGCAGAATGCCTTATGATATTGAAATACAGCAGTCCCTCTCCCTAAAAATATAAAAACTCTTAATAAATAGAAATCTAAGAATAAAACTCTATCATGATTTATAGAAGTTTTTATTAGGTCTGTTTTTCTTTTTCAGTTTTAAACATTTCTAGCTTTCCAACCAATTGGAATTGCAAGCTGTCAGAAAAACTGCCTGATTTATTAATTTTGAATAAAAAACTTATTCTAAAGCATTCAAATATAATAAAAATAATATGGACTAGCATTCATTGAGTAAATACATAAATTAACTCTTGAATCTCATAAAATTGTATTTAGTTAGGTCCTATTATAATTCCCATTTTACTATGAGGAAACTGAGGCTCAGAGCTGCCAAACAGTTTAGCCATTATGCTTCCTTGAGTAGAAAGTGAAACTAAATTTGCAGCTCAGCTTTAAGGCTCATGCTTTTACCTATTATGCTGAACTGAATGCTTTCATTTTCTTACAACCTCATCATTTATCTTGGCCCACTTCTCCATTTACAGACACTTTGATTACAATACTTGGATAAAGTTTCTTCTTAACTGTCAACAGCATGAAGACTCAAAGTTAAACGTTAAAAATGCTCCCAAATTCGTCACATTACTTTTTTTTTCCTTTCTATAGATTATAAGACTGTCATTGCAAAGGAAGAGGATAGTAATCGTTAACACATACTTTTTTTTTTTACAAAATTAGATTAACATTTAATATATTATTTTGAATTTTTTGTTTGTTTGTTTGTTTGTTTGAGATGGAGTCTTGCTCTGTCACCTAGGCTGGAGTGCAATGGCAGGATCTCGGCTCACTGCAAGCTCCGCCTCCAGGGTTCACACCATTCTCCTGCCTCAGCCTCCCCAGTAGCTGAGACTACAGGCGCCTGCCACCAAGCCAGCTAATTTTTTGTGTTTTTAGTAGAGACGGGGTTTCACCATGTTAGCCAGGATGGTCTCGATCTCCTGACCTTGTGATCCGCCCACCTCCGCCTCCCAAAGTGCTGGGATTACAGACGTGAGCCACCGCACCCGGCCATTATTTTGAATTTTTAACTGTTGGAGTTAGAAAGAAATTTTTATTTAAATATCTATTAAAATATGCCCAGGAAGAAATGCATGAAAATGCTAAAACTGGCTCTTATGAAAACAGATATTTTAAATTTATTTTATACATATATACATTTTCTGTTTTGACCTGGCACTTGTGTTACTTTCAGAATCAGACAATTTTAATAATTTTTAAAATTCCAACTATTTCAATAACAATTAGAATAAAACAGTATATACTTAATAATTGATATGCTTGATAGTTGTAATAAGATAAACTACGTTTCTTAACGGAGGACGCTGTAATTGCCACATCTGATGGTGGCTGACTGAGTGATTTGATGAAAAATGTTTGCTGCCAGTAAATTGATTCAGAAAATGGAAGTTAAAGAGAACAAGAACTTTAAGAATGAAGTATCTTGATCTTGAAAACACCACTTGCTGATATTGCCATTGATTTTCATAAACGGTAACAAAAGGTTTTCTTCAAACCAAGGGGTTCTTGAAAGGTTATTATTGTCTACACAATGCCTGTGGTTTCTTGACTTAAGGATGCCAATATGTGGCTGCTAGTTTAGATAATTGACATAATTGTTGAAATAATCGTGGATATAATAACATTATCTATTTTAAAGCCTTATTTTAGATATGGAGATTTTTATAAGTTATGTAATTTACCTAACTCTGTTAGGTAAATACTGTGCTTGTATATATAAAAAAAACTTTATTGATAAACTTTGTATTATACTGGGTATTTTTCTTTAAAATTTGATCGCTCAAGTACCTATATTTTCAACAGTCCGTTTTCCTTTTACTATAACTGTCTTTTACTTAAAACAACTATATTAGATTTGTTTTATACATACAATTGCAAAACAGTGAAAAATAACTAATTGTAAAAAGCCAACCTAAGGGAAAACTAGTAAGTAGAAAGCAAGTTGAAATATATGAGTGTAGAAACTATGTCAGGGAGGTGGTGAGACAAAAAGGGCTATTAAATTAAATCAAGGATTTCTGGATTATTTGGGGATTGATATGACCCCAAATATGACCATCATGCATTAGTAGGAATGCTTCTGTCCCAGACTCAGCCAAAACAAGACAACTTGTAAACTGATTTTGGGGACCTGTGTATTCTCATGTGCTTAAAGAAGTATGTCGTTACCTCTTGGGTAAGTTGTGAAAAGCTCAAGAGGAAAACAATGGAGCAGAGTTTGGTCATAGAAATACTGAAAGGACTGCAGAGAATAACAGTAGTTGCAAATGGTAGCTAGAAACCCATGATATTTAGGGAGAGTGAAGTTAATTAGTGAAGGAATTGTCTGTTCCAACGCAAAAACGTTCCAGGGCAATCTACTTTCAGTCTTTCAGTCCTTAAGGAGTATTTTGCAATCGCTTCCCATTAGTGCCTTGTCAGAGAGTTGAATTAGTTTCATATCTACAGACCGGGGTTATGATCTGGCTAGTGGACAATGACCAAGAGTCACAAGAGTACCATTGATTATGTTTTCATGACTGCATTTAATGATTTTATTATACCCCAAGATAAAGGTTACCGTTTTCCTGCTGTACAAAAAAATACAAACTAATGATCCAAAAGAATGACCCTTCCATTCACCCCTTAGAGTTCACTCTTGGCTTGAATTTATATTGTCATAGATAAGAAATGGAGGTGAAAATGTGGATAAACAGTCCATTTCTGTAATTACCTGTTGTCACAAAGGCCATGGATTATAATGGAAGGATCATAGACTTTGAAGCCAGTGAAATAAAATATTTTATATTTGATTGCCATTAGTCGCAGCATGGCTTTATGTAAATTATTTTCTCAGCTTCAATTTTATTATCTGATAATGGGAGATACCATTATGAGGAGTTAAGAACAACTCATGCCAAAATATACCACTTTGGCATATTGACTACTTTGAGTTTAAGTCTCTTGAAAAACAGTAGATGCAAGATTACCCTGAACTTCCTTTTGTTTCTTAAAAGCAGGAAATAAAATTCCCATGTGAAAGCAGTCTTACCTATACGGGAAGGAAAGCGCCATTTGTGTCATCATGAATGAGAAGTTGAGAGCAAGGAAAATCTGTACAAACAAAGCTTTTTACTAACCCTTATCTTCCTAGCTACTCCTCCACCCAATTAGTACCTTTGCCCGAGCCCTTTCTCCTTGTCACATTTTCACAGTTTACTACTCTGTGCAATTCAGCATATAAGTATTCAATTGTAATTGTTTCTTTTGGTCTTCATTTCCTTATGAAGGTTCATGGGCTGGTAAAACTTGTTTTAAGCAAATTTGTTTGCCTTTCTCTTATTGATTTGTCTTAAGACATTTTAATACTCAGGACTATCCATTAAATAAAAAGAACCTAAAAGAGTAGAGGTAAATTTTTGCCTGCCATAAAATTACTTTCTTTATAGTGGTAAAAATCAAATATTTAATATAGCCCCTGATACACAGTGTGTGCTAAATAAACGATAATGCTTAGTATTATTAGATACTAAAAATAAACAAATAAAACAAAAATAAACAGGTAATATGCTAGAAAATGGCAGTTTTGCATCTACACTCACAAAATTATTTTGATGAGAAAAAGTTGTCTCTCCTCTCAGAAAAGTAGAATGTATCAAGAAACTGTTTTTGAAGTAAGGTTTGTGAGGAGAAATAAAAGAGATCAGTTAATGGTTTGCAGTTTATCTCAAAAGAATTTGACATGTTTTTGGGTCTAAATGCAGTGAAGTATAACGATGTTGTTTCATTTCACCCAGCATCAAATGGGGCAGCGGAACTTTTTTTTTTTTCATATCATTAACTTGGCAGTGTTGCAAATGCAAAGTTACAAGAAAAGTAGAGTTTGACACACTATTTGGTAGCTTAAGTTCTTTTCACTGCAAGAGACTCTATTTGTCACTTTATAAAGGCATGTATACATGAGTGGATTTTAAATAGAGAGGAAGAAATATATTTTATTATAAAAAAGACAAACAAAGCTGTGATAAATTTTTAAAAATGCCATTATTTTAGGAAACACCTTTGCTTAAACAAACAAAAAAAAATTCATGACACTTGTTAAAGATAGTGAGGCAGACTTTATCAAAGGTGGGCCATGGAGATATGTTTAGAGAGAACTGTATTTGGGTTTTACAGAGGAAAAGAGATGTCGGACTGAACTACGACTCCAACAAAAACCTGGGAAATTTAGAGCTAAGGAGTGGGGGTCCGGGTCAGTTGATGGAAAATAACTAAGAAGAAACATCAGGGATAAGAAGAAATCTTGCTAGGCCAACTCAAGAAGAATTCTAGTTGAAGTCAGGCCAGGGTGATACCAAGGATAAGATAGTTTAGTGAAAAGCCCCTATCCTTGGTATCAGACCACCCTAGATATCTTTGGCTTATCTTTAGTTTTTCACTAAACTTCTTTTCTTGGTATCTCACACATATATAAAATTTACTTTTATAAATGCACTGATTCTGTACAAAAATATACCAGTAAGATAGATCAGAATATAGTGGCCCAATTGCTTATGTACGAGTTTGTCAACAGGTCTAGATTTGAAAGACATTCAACTTGTATGCTTTATTGGCATTTTCTCTGGTAAGACAAATATAGAGTATCCAATATAATTTTTAGAATATTTTTAAAGATTACCAACCTTTTGTTTTGTGGTGGTCATGTTCAAAGATATCTCCCAAATTATAACAATTTCTCTCTGGGATCTGTCCTCTCTGTACAATGCTCATCCTGATATTCCCGGTGGGACCAAAAAACAGAACATTAAGCTAAGGATTTTTTCTAGGCCTTGTAACTTAATAATTTTTTTTTCCTGCTGGACTTTAAAATTGTTTTAGTCAAGTGACTTCTTTCTTTCTTCTATTTTTTAATTTTGGGGATAACTTCATTCTATGCCTGCCTCCTCATTGTGTTTTGGAAGTGGACAACTTATTTTCTAGCTTTACAGATCCACAAGTGGAGACAAATTTTGTCCCAGTACAGATCATACCCATAGACTTATCCATACCTGACTGAGATGACTGAGAATGGTGAGATTTGGGATAGCTTATCTGATATTTAGATAATATTTTGAACCTTGAGTTGATTGTGGAATAGATTGAGATTTTGGACACTTTGAGATAGATTGAATGTATTTTAAAATTTCTCCATTTGGGCATCTATCATATGAATATGGTAATAGAGGCAGATAGGTCGTCACTTCATCTGTGAGGATTTGTATGCCCTTTTTCTTGACTAGATATTGACACAAATTGGACATCTCTGTGGGAAAAGGAGCCTACTTTGTACTCCCAAGGGTGAAAAACATATGTGTTTTTGGTCTGCTCTAAGAGAAGCTCAGCTACACCTGTTACGTTGGTGGTGCTAAACAGTAAGAGATATGTACAAAGGTTTTTGAACCTGGAACTAAGGATTGTTGTAATGGCAAGGTTGTCACACCCATACCAGAAGCAAAGTAGCACAGGAAAATGGCAATATCCAGAGTTGGCTACTGATGGTATGATAATCCAGGGTATGGAAGCCAATATTAAATGGTAGCTGGCAGTGATAGCTAGTCAATGGAATAGCTCTGCTTTTGCCTTTACTGTGTATCAGAAAACAAAACAAAACAGAAAAACTTGTCTCTACTTGTTTTCTAAACCTCTATTACATCTCTGAAAGCTTCCACAAATAATTCAACATCAAAATTTTCATAAATTTTCTCTTTTTTGTTACAAATAGGAATCTAGGAGATAGGAAAAGCCATATAACACTTTCTGAACTATATTGGAAACAAATCTGCTAATAAAGTTTAAATTAGAAAAACTCAAACATAAAAACATTATTGGATTTCTAGTGTTGGTGGTAGTGATGGTGATGGTGGCATGCATGTGATATGTAAAATCAGATAAAGGAAAGTTCTTTATAGAAATAAAATATTTTTGATTTTGTACAAATCACTTAAATTCCTGAAAAAATGTTAAAGCTGTGATTTTAAAAAAAGACGTGTTTAACATGGATGGGCATAGAAAAGCCACTAAAAATGCATTTAACTGTCAATGTCATGCTCTTGCCAATGAGTTTGGCCATACATATTGAAGCGTTTGCCAACTACTCCATCAATGACAGACAGGAGTAATGTGAAACAGTTCTAACATGAGTTGAAAGCAGTCAAGGCTGCATATTTATCCTGACTTTAAATTCTATTACATAATAGCATTTAGCTTGTTTTTAAATTCCAAAAGGATGAGTTTTATTTGTAATATGTACCTCCTTTTGCTTTTAGACAATATTTTGTAAAGCAACTAAAAGTACAATATAGATAATTTTATTGTTGATTACATTATAAAGTTCTAAAAATATTCACATTATTTAATCAAAATGTACTGTGCTCTTCGAGATATTTGGTTCAATTGTTAACACAGCATGCAAAATGAGTTAATGAATTTATGATATTTTAAGATCTATGGATTAATATATTCCAACCTTAAATGTGTCATTTTATCAGAACAATATTAAAATAAATGGGAGATAAAACATAGAAGCATAAATATAAAGCTAATTGTTTTTTCCAAAATAACAATAAATTTGGAGTTCATGAGATCTGTAAGACACTATAATTTAATCATACACATACACACACAAATCAAGTGTTCCAAATGCACTTTTTAAATTTTATTTTTAATTAACAAGTATAGATTGTAAATATTTATGGTGTGCAAATGATATTTTGCTGTATGTGTACATTGTAGAATGACTAAATTAGGCAATTTGATATATGCATTTCCTCAAATACAGATAATATAAACAATAACAAAATATATTTTAAAAAGCAAAAAAAAAGTCTTGGAAATTATGAATACAAATCATACAAAAAGAAAATAAACTTTCAGTAGAATAGAGGAGAAATTTTAGTCATATCTCCAGAAATGATAACATAGAGAATGGAGAATGTAAGGGAAAAAAATTTTAATGGAAAATTGTTTGACTATGCATCTGATAGGGGACTAATGCTCAGAATATACAAGGAACTCAAACAACTCATTAACAATAAAAATGATTTCATTAAAAAGTGAGCAAAAGTCTTGAATAAACATTTTTCAAAAGAATGTATACAAATGGTCTACAAGCCTGTGAAAAAATGTGTAACAATAGGAATCATCAGAGAAATGCAAATTAATAGCATAATTAGATAGCATCCTAACCTAGTCAGAATGGCAAATATTATGAGGCCGAAAATAATAGATGTTGACAAGAACGCAGAGAAAAGAGAATGCGTATACAGTGTGGATGAGATTGTAAATTAGTACAAACTCTATGGAAACCAGTTTGGAGATTTCTCAAATAACTAAAAATAGAACTAACTTTCAATCCAGCAGTCACACTACTATATGTATATCCAAGGAAATAAATCATTATATTGAAAAGAAACATACACTTCTATGTTTATTACAGAATTATTCACAGTATCAATGATATAGAATCATCCTAAGTGTCCATCAACTGATGACTGGATAAAATGTGGTATATCTACACAATGCAATACTATTAAGCCATCAAAAGGATATATTCATGTTTTTTTGCAGCTACTTAGATAGAACTGGAGGCCATTCTCTTAAGCAAAGCAACTCAGAAGCAAAAAGACAAATATCACATATTCTCACAAGTGGGAGCTAAGTAATGTGCACACGTGGACATAGAATGTAGAATGATAGACAATGGAGACTCAGAACAGTGGAGAGGTTGGGGAATGGATGATGAGAAATTACTTAATGGGTAGAAGTGTACATTATTCAGGTGATGGATGCACTGAAAGTGTAGCAAAATTTTGCTTATACCTCATTAATTTATACAAATAAAAAATAAATAGAAAGAAATTCAGGATTTCAAACAGTTGAAATATAAGTCAAGAAAGAGGGAGACCCAGGCGCAGTGGCTCACACCTGTAATCCTAGCACTTTGGGAGGCCAAGGCGGGCAGATCGCCTGAGGTCAGGAGTTTGAGACTCGACTGGCCAACATGGTGAAACTGCATCTCTACTAAAAATACAAAAATTAGCTGGGCGTGGTGGTGGGTGCCTGTAATCCCAGCTACTTGGGAGGCTGAGGTGAGATAATGGCTTGAACTCTGGAGGTGGAGGTTGCAGTGAGCTGAGACCGCACCATTGCACTCCAGCCTGGGCAACGAGAGCGAAACTCTGTCTCAAAAAAAAAAAAAAAAAAAAGGAAAAGAAAAGAAAAATAGGGAAGAAAGGAAGGAGGGCAAGAGAAGAGGTGAGAAAATATTTTCCAGGACAAAGGAAAAAAATTCAGATTTGAGGTAGTAACGTGTGTGAGAAAATTTAATAACATACATGTACAACCCTTATGACAATTTCATAATTGAAAGCATACATTTAAAAATCCCAAGAGCATGATATATAAAATATAAGAGCTTCATAAGGCTATCTCTAAGCAATTTCTGTCTTATTTCCAGGATTTGTATGTTACAATAAATTGTATATGCTACAGTACCGACTTTTATGACTTTCCACTTTTTAATATGTATCAGTCAGAATATTAAAATATTTCCAAATGGTTTAACATTTCAAGCATTCATCTATTTTGGAATATTTATTTTCCCCCATGGTAAAGAGAGAGAAAAATTTGTTTCAAGCATATTTTTAAGTATTTTAATATATTTTTCATTTGCATATTTAGAGAAAATTCAAAAAATACATATTGTGGTAAACTGAAGAAAGTACATATAAAGTTAAAAGGGCAAAAGACCTGTGTTAAAATTCCAACGTAGTTTCTGATTAACCATATGAACTTTGGACAATATGTTTGATCACTCAGATTGATTTCAATAAATCTAATATAGAGATTATACCTAGCTTATAGGTTGTGAGTAGTATTTGAAAAATGTTATTTAGAGCACTTTGCCTAATACCTATAACGGAATAGGCAATTATTACAATAAAGACATTAAAATGATTATGGTTAGTAATCATTTTTGGCCCTGCATAGAAATCTATAAGACTCTTAAATATTTCTTGTACCCAAATTTCCTTTTTATAGAATACATGACTATTCAAAGGATACATGAATTCAAAGGATACATGACTATCCTTTGAATTACGAAATCCTATGACCTTGTTCACAATGAATTATCTCTAGATTAAATGTAAAACATAAGATAGGCCTTTAGCTACTTGGCTTGGGAACTTGAAATGTATAGTACTGAAATTCACTAGGATATGTGGCCACAGTCAGAGTCTCTCTTTGTGTGTGTGTGTGTGTGTGTGTGTATATATATATACACACACACACTATATATATAATATATGTAATATATATACACTATATATATAAGTATATATATAGTATATATATTTATAAGTACATATATATAGTAAATATATACTAGAGAGGAACTAGATTAGAAACCATTGAGGGACAAAGAGATAGCTGGGCCATGAGGAATACTCTTTTTAAATTTTTTTTCCCTAGAATTGCCAGAGTCTAGGTAATCTAACAGTTGCTTTCTGAATGGTGTGAGATACCACCTTTTCATGTGAACTGCATGTGTAACTTAGCCAGTACCTTTTTTCTTCTTACTTTTGTGTGTGTTCTTATAATGTAACCTGTTCTCCTTAGGTAATGTGTGGATTTTTAATACTTTTTAGGCTTAAACTCCAAATTGGGATAATAACCTAAAACAAAACTGATTAAACCATTAAATAGATAAAAGTAAATTTCTCTCTACATTCCATGCAAATACCTAGATTCATCTGAAACCATTTTGAAGGTTAAGTTTAAGAAGATTTTGCTTAAAATATAGGTCATGTGACAGTGGCAAGTTTCAATTTGTGTCTCCTGTAAAACACATCGTAGAAATGGGCAGTCATTCTCCAGGGTGAGAGAAACTTAGGACAGGATTTTCATCAAGTGAGAAATTATATATTTGAGTTGGTATGACTTTCAACATGATAAATCATATAAATAATGTATATTCATTGAATACTTTGAGGAAGCATTTCAGAAATACAGAATCTCTTTTTAGAGAGGTTGAAAATACATGAAGACATTAACAAAATATTTTGTGAATATTTGTATTATTCTTATTTAAATTTAGATTAGGATAGATTAGAAGACTTTCTAAAATTCGTTTAGGGGACCAAGAAGGCACTTAAAAATTTAAAAAAAATCATCCTTTTAACAGCCTAAATTGCAGCATTACAGAAGTGAGATATTTGATTCCTAAATTTATTCTATGTGTACTAAAGTAGAACAAAAAACAGTGATTTTTCAATATAAGTCTGAGATCCTTAGCTTATATACATTATTGAACTTACAATTGATTTGCAAAAGGTTTTTACTTTCAATTGAGACACAAGCAATTCAATTTAACCAATTCCAGGGTTAAGCTGTTGAACGCATCAAAATAATATTGACCACCATGGATATGGCTCATTATAATGATTACAATACTTTGACCAGGAAGAGCACATATTATTTGCATTATCTGTTAGGAGTTGACCTTTCCACCATGGATCAAAACTAAGAATTACACAAGTATTTTTCTTTTCTTTTTTTTTTTTAATTATTATTATACTTTAAGTTTTAGGATACATGTGCACCACGTTCAGGTTTGTTACATATGTATACATGTGCCATGTTGGTATGCTGCACCCATTAACTCGTCATTTATCATTAGGTATATCTCCTAATGCTATCCCTCCCCCCTCCCCCCACCCCACAACAGTCCCCGTTGTGTGATGTTCCCCTTCCTGTGTCCATGTGTTCTCATTCTTCAATTCCCACCTATGAGTGAGAACATGTGGTGTTTGGTTTTTTGTCCTTGTGATAGTTTGCTGAGAATGATGGTTTCTAGCTTTATCCATGTCCCTACAAAGGACATGAACTCATCATTTTTTATGGCTGCATAGTATTCCATGGTGTATATGTGCCACATTTTCTTAATCCAGTCTACCATTGATGGACATTTTGGCTTGGTTCCAAGTCTTTGCTATTGTGAATAGTGCCGCAATAAACATACGTGTGCATGTGTCTTTATAGCAGCATGATTTATAGTCCTTTGGGTATATACCCAGTAATGGGATGGCTGGGTCAAATGGTATTTCTAGTTCTAGATCCCTGAGGAATCGCCACACCGACTTCCACAATGGTTGAACTAGTTTACAGTCCCACCAACAGTGTAAAAGTGTTCCTATTTCTCCACATCCTCTCCAGCACCTGTTGTTTCCTGACTTTTTAATGATCACCATTCTAACTGGTGTGAGATGGTACCTCACTGTGGTTTTGATTTGCATTTCTCTGATGGCCAGTGATGATCAGCATTTTTTCATGTGTTTTTTGTTTTTTTATATATATATTTGAATAACATATCGATGATCAGCATCTTTACTGCTGAAAACTTTACAGTGGTAGGGACATGTACATATGTTTATGCTGACCTATTATTTATTGGAGATAATACAAAATAAATGATATAATCCATCA
Source organism: Pan troglodytes (assembly GCF_028858775.2). Lineage (NCBI taxonomy): Eukaryota > Metazoa > Chordata > Mammalia > Primates > Hominidae > Pan > Pan troglodytes. The sequence continues at coordinate 54,129,996 of NC_072398.2, forward strand.
TAAGAGAAGGTTCGAAAGTCAAATATTATAAGGGCAGAAGAGACTAAGGCAGCAGTATGGAATAGGAACAGAGAAGTAGTTAAACAATCAGAAGTCCTGTCATGTCTTATGTTATTTCTCAGCTCAAAGTTCACTCAACCAAAATACATTATTGTTTTTTTCCTCAGAAGTTGTTGATCTAAGCAACTAAATTCTTCACAAGTGTTAGCTGAATAAATAAGGTCAAGGACTTAAATAAAAGTTTTACAAAAGCAAGCATTTATTCAAAATGTCTAGACTACAGCTGTTTCTTTAAATAAACTGAACTGAGATTTTTTTATCAATCTTGTAATCAGACTATGAGCAACAAGAAATTGTAAAATAAACAGCTTTGTAAATGTTTTTTACTGCATATTTATCTCTTTTTAAAAAAATAAATATACTTAGAGTTTTCATAAAGGTTTGAACTCCACAAACTTTTATAAATTTGATAGAGCAAAAGTGCAATATTTATAATTGAGAAAATAAAATTCTTTTTACAATTTTAAAAATCCAATACATTGAATTATCAACCAAATATAGAAATTAATTTGATATTTAACATATAATTTTAGTTTTCAAGATGGAAATTTTAACTCTCAACTCAAAACCTATTGTTAGATTGTCTGCCTTTTTTCCAAAAGATATTAAACCATACAAAAAAATAAATATGTACATTTCCCTTGAAGGAATGTGCAGCGTTATGACAGAAAAAGTTATATAAATGAAATGCATATATAACATATATGACTCCATTTCAAAAAAATAAATCATAGGTAGCATATAATCATTTGTGGTTATAACATACACAGGATTAATAATAACCCAATAAATTCTATTTATATGAGAGGTACTATTCTAGGCTCTAAGGACAAAAAGATAAAACAACATTAACATCCCTGTCCTAAATACTTCATAATTCAGACCTCAGGTTGTTACAGTGAAGAGACAGTGAGAGAAATGTTAAAGTAAGAAAATAACTCTGATACTATATGATTTTTTTAATATAAAGATCTGCAAAATTGAAGTTAATCAACTTTACTGGAGGCATTATTGCAACTTTAAAGAAGATTGTTTGGAGAAAGGGACATGATCCTGAATAAAAAGAGTCAGTTATTTAGAAAAGGAAGTAGGTGTGAATAGGATGTTAATAGAAGAATAAGCCCTTCATGGGATCATAAATCCTCTTTGATAGACAAAGCACATGTGTAGTGCAGCACAAGGCTCTGGAAGAGGTGTGGTATGGCTAAGTGTGGGACCCCAAGATAAAACGTCTTTATGTGTCATGCTTAAGAGTTTGGAGCTGTCTGTTATGAAGAGGCATTCAACGTTTTTCATCCAGGAACTTGGTGTGAACTGCAACTATGCTCACAAGTTCTTCCTCTTTCATCAAGATTTAGCATCATCTATTATATTTCCTACCCTTTGTATCAAGGTTAGCCATGTGAACTCATTTTGGCCAAAACAATATTAGCAAAAGTTTTACAAGCAAAGATTTAAATATGTTTGCACAATAGATATAGCTGTCTGAGTTGTTTTTGTGATTTTGTGACTGACATCATGAAATAAAGCCCAAGATAGCCTGCCCAATGCCAGACAAGTAAATGAGGCTATTCTAAATCTTGTAGTTAACAGCTGACCTACCACCTGACAGCAGGAGAAGAAAAGAAGACGAAATGCTCAACTGAGCATGTCCAGATCAGATAAAGTGCTCAGCCAATCCAAAGAAGTATAACTAAGTCAATGCTCCTTCTAAGCCACCACGTTTTGGGGGTGCTTTGATACACAGCAAATACGAACTGATGCTAGAGAGTCTACTACAATGTTTTAACATGTAGAATATATAATGAAGGACTAGAAAATAGAAAATAGATAAAAGGTTAGAAGTTACTAAGATTGCATTGTGAAAAGATGGACAAAACTTGAATTTAACTACATTAATGATGGTACATTGGAGGAAAAAGATTACAAGTATGGTTCAGAGCTCCACTGTCAGGGCTGAGGATCAATTATATAGCTTTAAAGAAAGGAAAAGATGATTTTAGGATTTCAACATAGCATAAACTGGCCCAGTTATTGCCCATACATTAGCAGACCAGAGGAAACAAAATAATTTTGTTTGAGCTGATGATTTTCCAGATGTTCTTCACTTCAAAAGACCATCCTAATACAAACATAAATTGCCCAATGCAAATAATAATATCATTTATTCTGATAAGATTAAAACTCTGTGATATTTCATATCTACTTTTAATATTTTATTGAGGAAATATTAACGTGTATTTAAAACTTTTTGTTGTTGTTTTCTGGTATTTAGTTGGCCAAGAAGACACAACTGTACAATATCCTATAAAGTACCCTTGCCATGTACATTGACTAAGTACATAGGGCACGTTATTTAATTTAGGCTGAAATAACAGTGAAATGGGCTTTCACTTTAGGCCTAAGTTGATTTCAAAATAAAGAGAGGGATGGGCACATGGCTTATTACTGCAATCCCAGCACTTTGAGAGACAAGTGGGAGGATTGCTTGAGAACAATCCTGGCAACATAATGAGACCTCCTTTCTACAAAAAAAAAAAAAAAAAAAAATTGCTAAGCATCGTGGCACACACCTGTAATCCCAGCTACTTGGGAGGCTGAGGTGGGAGGATCACTTGAGCCTGGGAGGTCAAGTTTGCAGTGAGCTGTGGTTCCATGACTAGACTACAGCCTGGGCAACAGCCTAAAACTCTGTCTCAAAATAAACAAAACAAAAAAAAAGATAAAAGAACACTGGCATATACACAGACACACACACACAAACATATACATATATATGTGTAATATTCAATATATATCTATTATTTATGAATATGTATTTAATATTTATATTTCTCCCTATCTTCCACTCCATTGTAGCAGTCAGGAAGGTGTCTGTAACACAAAGCAAAGGAGCATTGAAATGATTATACCTGCTTTGCTCTCCAAGAGCAGATTAATCCACCACATGAATAAAATTAGTCATAGGTTCAATAAAAATAAATTTAACAGTTGCATGCATTCTCTCTCAAATTTTGTATACAAACTGGTTAGCAAAAATGGAAACTAAGCCACTCTGGAGAGAAAAATCAGTAACAAATCAGTGTTAAGAGATTAGTAACAGGTGTTACGTTTCTTAACACCTGTTTGAGACTGGTAATCTGCTACACACATATGACCATATCTAAAAATGAAGTGACTAACGTATTCAATTAGAACTGTTGTAAAACTACACAGGCCAATTGCAAAATAAAGTATATAAAAGTGAGGTGATATGTCTCACTGGCTATGCCCTGAAACATATGAATATTTTCTTAAACTTACCAAATAATGAATGAAACAAGAGTTTTAATATGCACCGATGAAATCAAAATATATATGAAGAATATTCCATTGTTCTAGATGAATAAAGTTTAGCTAGAAACTAGAGTTGTACCAAGGACTTCTGAAAAACAGATGTACAATGCAAATGCCTGAAAGAGTGCAAATTCAAGTGAGTTGAATCAGGTTAACACATTATGGCCCCCTTAACACTTATTTTTGCATATGTAGTACACGGAACTTAAACATGAAACACACATTGTAATCTCTCACACACACCTAAAATATGGATCATGTGTTATTATATTAAGAGAATGTGTTATGGCTATTTGAATGCATGACTAGAAGAGTATTGCATGAACTCTTCTATAAGAAAACTTTGTTTGACTTAAGTGATAAACCAGTAGCCTGGTAGGTAAACATTTTGAAGTGTTTGTCTATACATTGCTCAGCCAATACAGCAGTAGTCAAATACAAATAACGATGAATTTTGTTTTTATTTCCTCATAGATATGAGCAATGCTATATTATTTTATTACTTATATTATATAATGAACACATTTTGCAAATTGAGATTTATCGTTGAAGTGACTTAGAATAGTATATATTCACATATTAAGAGATGGGGAGGTCAAAATAATGTTTTCATATTATATACTTTACTATAATAAGGTTTTAAAAGTACACTAATTTACTGTCAAGCTCATAAAATTTATGGTTTAAAATTATTTGAAAGCCATTTGTTTTCTCTTCTACATTTCAAACACCCAGAATATGATACTTATTGAGAAAGGAAGTGATGCCTTTAAAAGCAAAAACCCACGATTTTTCATGCTAAATAAAAACATTGAAACATCTCACTCTTTAACAAATACGATTTTTTTCTCTACATTATTTCCGTGAACATGTTGCTTAAATTTTATGCTTCACTTTGATTTCATTATTAAAAAAATGTAAGACTTCTCATTTCCCAAGGGAAGGAAATCTTTTCCAAAAATTCTCTTTGAAGGAATGCCTTGGTTGCAGAGATTTACTGTTACTTCCTTAGCAGATTATCTAGACACCCAATTTTTTGCTTTGAAAATGTATGTGATCATTTAAAATACCAGCTAATTTTATATTTTAAAATCAATATAAAAAGGCTTGATATATGATATTCATTTAAAGAATCAAAATATTTTGTCTAATTTTCTCCTTTTTTTTGTTAGAATAAAGTAGGATATTTCTGATTAATGTGTTACAGAACTGTGATCACACTCTTTAAGTCCTTTCTGTGTGAAAATTGGTTAAGAGCTTTGTTTATGTTCAAAGTTCTGAATACATTCCCAGGCATTTCATGTGGTTGGAAAATGTTTTCTATTAAAAAAGAGTAAGAAAAGTAAATTCATCATTTTAAATTTGATTTTTAATGTGCTCCCATAAGCCTCCATTCTATTTTCAGGATGCTATAAAATGCAAGTAATTAAATAGTAACATACTCCATAATTGAAAACTTTCCGTTAGACAATGAAGATTAATCCTGAGGCTTGATGCAAAAGGAAAAACATAATTATGTTTAAATCCATTTGTACTGATATCTACCCTTTCCATACACCCACTACTTATATTGATACTCTAAAAACTTTTAAAGGACATTAAACAGGGTCAGTTATGCGATGTCCCCTTTACAGTTCATTTATGTTTCATCCATTACAATGGAAATTAAAATTATGTAGTGAATTACATTTTGATTACTCCAATAACATTGTCACTGATGTTAAAATATACACAAGCAAAAGATTCAATAGAAGAAAATATCAACTAATGAGCTATGGATAATTGAATATTAAAACAATGTTACATTTAAAAAATCACAATTATTTTAAAATGTAACATATTCAGAATATACTATGAGAACCTGGTACATTATTATTATTTAAATAATCGAATCTTGAGTACTCCTACTCTGTTTGAGAATACATTAGTGACTAATCTCGATAGATACAGGGAAATATCTGTATAATAAATTGGTCAAAGGTATATCACAAACAAATACACTTTATGAGTTAATATTGTAATTTAAATATATTACAGATATTTGATATTGTCTTCCTTAATATTCACTTTAATTAGTGAATATCAGAGCTCAATTTATGAGTTTATAACATATAATGCTCCCCTGGGAACACAGTATAACTTGTGATACCATATTTACAGTTTCAGTTTTACATTTTGAATGGAGAGTTATAAAATTTTACTTTTGAAATTATTCTTAAACATGTCATATAGTATTTTATCACTATTGGATAACTTATTATTCAAAAATCAGTATGTAGAAAGATTATAATATTTAATAATTTGAATAATTAACTTTTTGTTTTATATTTGTTTCACTGATTGACTTATAAGTTTGCTGGAATAACATCCACCACACAATTTTTTCTTGTTTCATTTGCTAGCATCTTCTCTCTAAGGACTGATTATAAGTGTTCCATATATTTTAAGACATAACAAGTACAATTCTTTCATTTTAAAGGTAATGAAACTGATGCTTAGGAAGTTTAAGTGCTATTAGTATAGATCACAAAGCCCATTAGTGGTAGAGCTAGAAATACTTTCAAAGTCAACGTATTTTCAGCACTCACACTTTTCAATTCAACATAGACCACTTTAGGAAGGGAAGAATTAAAATGCTAACGAAAAACAAAAACAAATAAATATGATTCACAGAGAGGGAAAGATGATAAATAAGAATTAAAATAGAAGTATTTATGAAAATTTAGTCTCATATTTCTTTTCTGATTTTACATCATGTAAGTGTGATCTTGACTAGCCTTGTAAGTAAATGAGGTGGTTACCTAAAATATCTGACTTTATAAAGAAATCTATTTAAATACCCACTATCCCTACTTGCGACTGACTCCTTAGCTCAAAGTCCTTTGGGAATATGAAATCCTCCTCAGGCAACGCCCCCCTCTATGCTTTAATTTTCCCACTCAGTTCTAAGCCTTTCAATATTCAGTTTATGTTTATTTCAATTCTAATTATTTCTAAATAACTCTCAGGCAATTCTGTAGTTCACAAGTGTATACAGTCCAGGAAGAGGTAAGTAAGAAAGCACAGTTACCTTGAGGGCACTATCTGAGTCTGCCTAAACATATTTTGGGCAAACTGGAGTTGCCACAGTGAAACAAAAGCAGCATTCTTGCCCTTGTTTTCTTTTTTGTTTTTGTTTTTGTTTTTCCTGCAAATATATGATTCTCTCCTCTTTTGAACTGAGGCCTTGATTCACCCCTGATGCCAATCAAGTCCTTCTCCTATCATTCCTGTATGGTCAGCCAGTTTACAAAACTTTAAAGTGGAAGGAGGACTTTCTTATAAAACAATGATAAATTAACTGTCTTTGTACTACAGTTAAATCAATTGGACTCTGTCCTCGCCTCTTTGTTCCAGACATGAGGGCATATATGAGATAGGCTTTGGGACAGATCTCCATTCTGGAGACCATAGCATTATCAAAACAACTCCCAAAGGATACCACTGTCTGTTGCTGAATTATATTATCTCTGAAGTATAATATCTCCTAGGATCAAGTAATCCTCTCAATTCAGCCTCTCAGTTAGCTGGGAATACAAGTACTTGCCACCATGCTGGGCAATTTTTCTTTCTTTCTTTCTTTCTTTTTTTTTGAATTTATAGTAGAGATGAGTTTCACTATGTTGCCCAGGCTGGTCTCAAATTCCAAAATACAGTCCCACCTTAGCCTCCCAAAATGCTGGCATTACAAGCATGAGCCACCATTCCTGACCAATAAAGTGTTTTGCAGACAAGCAAATACTGAGGGAATTTGTCAGTACCAGACCAGCCCTATAAGAAATAAAAAAATAAGTTCTATATCTTGAAACAAAAGGTTGATATGTACCACAATAGAACTTTTGAAAGCATAAAACAGAGCATATAAAACAATAACACAATGAAGAAAATGAAGTATCTAGATAACAATCAACATGATGACTGAAATAATAACTTATATCTCAATATTAACATTGAATGTAAATGATCTAAATGCTCCACTTAAAATATACAGATTGATTGAATTAATAGAAAATTACAAACCAAACATCTGATGTCTTTAGGAGACTCACCTAACATGTGAGGATTCTTACAGACTCATGGTAAAGGGGTGGGAAAAGGATATTCTAGACAAATGGAAACCAAATGTGAGCAGGAGTAGCTATTCTTACATAAGATAAAACAGACATTAAATCAACAACAGTAAAAAAAAAATTAAAGACAAGATCATTATATAATAATAAAAGGACCAAATCAACTAGAAAACATTATAATACTAAATAAATATTCACCAAACTCTGGAGCTTACAGATTCAGAAATCAATTACTACTAGACCTAAGAAAAGAGAGACAGCTACACAATTGTAGTGGGGGATTCCAACATTCCACTGACAGCAGTAGAGGGATCATTGAGGGAGAAAGTCGACAACGAAACAATGGACTTAAACTGCACTCTAGAACAAATTGACCTAACGTATATTTACAGAACATTTATCCCACAATTATTACACCCAACAGCTGTGAAACATGCACTCTTATCATCATGACATGGAACATTCCATATGATAACCCAAAAAAGTCTCAATATATTAAAAAAAATCAAAATTATATCAAGTATACCCTCAGACCACAGTGGAATAAAACTAGAAATCAAATCCAAAAATGAACCCTCAAAACTTTACAAACACATGGATATTAAACATCCTGCTCCTGAATGACTTTTAAATTAAAAATAAAATCAAGATAGAAATGTAAAAATTCTTTGAAATGAGTGATAATAGTGACACAAATTATCAAAACCACTGAAATACAGCAAAAAAATGCTGACAGGAAACTTTATAGTGCTAAATGCCTACATCAAAACATCTGAAAGATCACAAATTGACAATCTAATGTCACATTTCAAGGAACTAGAGAAACAAGAACAAACCAAACCCAAGGCTAGCTGAAGAAAAGAAATAACAAGGATCAGAGGAAAACTAAATGAAACTGAAACAAAAAGATACAAAAGATCAGTGAAACAAAAAGTTGGTTCTTTGAAAACATGAACAAATGTGATTAGCTAGATTAACAAAGAAAGGAAGAGAAAAAATATAAATAAGCCCAATTAAAAATGAAAATGGAGACATTCTGACACCACAGAAATACAAAAGATCATTTGAAACTACTATGAACACTTTTATGCATGCAAACTAAAAACTCTAGAGGAAATGAATAAATTCCTGGAAACACACACTTCTCTTAGCTTAACTCAGGAAAAGCTAGAAATCCAGAATAGACCAGTAACAAACTGTGGTCAAGGCAGAAACAAACAGTGAGATCAAATCAGTAATTTAAAAATTGCCAAAAACCAAAAACCCAGGTCTAGGCAGATTCACAGCTGAATTATACCAGACCTTCAAAAAATTAATGGTATTAATCCTATTAAATTATCCCAAAAGATTGAAAAAAAGGAAATCTTCCCTAACATAGCTATGAAATCAGTATCACTTTGACACCAAAGCCAGGAAAGAACATAGAAAAGTGGAAAGTACAGACCAATATCCCTGATGAGTATAGACGCAAAAATCCTCAACAAAATACCAGCATATATAATCCAACAGCACATTAAAATTGTAATTCACCATGGTCAAGTGGATTTCATCCCAGGGAGGCAAGGATGGCTCAACATACACAAGTCAATAAATGTGATTCACCACATAAACACAATTTTAAAAAAGAACCATATGATCATCTCAATAGTGCAGAAAAAGCATTCAATAGAATCCAGCATCCCTTTATGATAAAAAAAAAAAACTAGGTGTAGAAGGAACATCTACAGAATAATAATAGCCATCTATGACAAACCCACAGCCAACATACTGAATGGGTAAAGGTGAAAGCATTTCCTTGAAGAACTGGAACAAGACAAGGATGCCCACTTTTATCACTCCTATTCACCATAGTATTGGAAGTTCTAGGCACAACAATCAGTCAAGAAAAAGAAATAAAGGACATTCAAATGGGAAAACAGGGGGTTAAACCATCTCTGTTTGCTGATGATACAATCAAATCTCTAGAAAACCCTAAAGACTCCTCCAAATGACTCTCAGATTTTATAAATAAATTTTGTAAAATCTCACTTACAAAATCAATGCACACAAATTAGTAGCACTGCTATACACCAACAACCAACCTGAGAATCGAACCAAGAACTCAATTCCTTTTACAATAACTGTAAAAACAAACAAACAAAAAAACTAAGAATATTCTTAACCAAGGAGGGTAAAGATCTCTACAAGGAGAACCACAAAACACTGCTGAAAGAAGTCATAGATGACACAAACAAATACAAGTACATTCCATGCTCATGATTTGTTGGAATCAATATAATAAAAATGATCATCATGCCCAAAACAATCTACAGATTCAATGCAATTGCTATCAGAATACAAACATCATTTTTCACAGTATTAGAGAAAAAAATCCTAAAATTCATTTGGAATTTAAAAAGAGCATGAATAGCCAAAGTAATCCTAAGCAAAATGAACAAATCTGGAGGCATCACATTGCATAACTGTATTACACTAGAAGGCTATAGTTATCAAAACAGCATCGTACTGGCATAAAAATAGATACATAGAGCAATGGAAAAGAATAGAGAACCCAGAAATAAATTCCAAATACACACAATAAAGTGACCTTTGGCAAAGCATGCAAAAGAATAAATTGGTGAAAGAACACTCTATTCAATAAGTGATGCTGGGAAAACTGGATAACCGCATGTAGAAGAATGAAACTGGATCCCTAACTCTTACCATATACAAAAATTAACTCAAGATAGATTAAAGACTTAAATCCGAGACCTGAAACCATATAAATTCTAGAAGAAAACCTAGTAAAATCTCTTCTGTACCTTGGCCTACCAAATATTTATGACTAAGACCCCAAAAGCAAATGCAACAGAAACAAAAATAAATAAATGGGACCTAATTAAACTAAAAACTTCTGCACAGTGAAATAAATAATAAACAGAATAAACACACAACTCACAAAATGGGGGAAAGTATTTGCAAACTATGCATCTGGCAAAGGACTAATGTCAAGAAAGTACCAGGACCTCAAACAAATTAGCAAGAAAAAATATTCCCATCAAAAGTGAACAAATAACATGAGTAGACACTTCTGAAATGAAGATATACAAAAAGCCAACAAATATATGAAAAAATACTCAACAACACTAATCAATAGGAAAATGCAAATTAAAACTTAAATGAGATACCACTTTATCCCAGTCAGAATGGCTATTATTAAAAAGTCAAAAAACAATAGATGTTGGCATGGATGTGGCGAAAAGGGAATGCTTAAACACTGTTGATGTGAATGTGAATAGGTACACCTCTATGAAAAACAGTATGGAGATTTCTGAAAGAACTAAAAGTAGATCTGCCATTGAATCCAGCCATCCCACTACTGGATATCTACTCAAAGGAATATAAGGAACTGTATCAAAAAGACACCTCCATGCATATGTTTGTTGAAGCACAATTCACCATTGCAAATATATATAATGAACCTAACTGCCCATAACTCCCTGATAAAGAAAATGTGGTATATATACACCATGGTATACTACTCAGCCATAAAAAAGAATGAAATAATGTCTACCTCAGTAACTTGGATGGATCTGGAGGCCATTTTTCTAAGTGAATTAACTCAGAAATGGAAAATCAATTACCATATATCTCATTTATAAGGGAGAGCTAAGCTATGGGTATGTAGAGGCATACAAAGTGGCATAATAGATATTGGAGTCTCAGAAGGAGGGAAGTGGGAGGGGGTGATGATTAAAAATAGGTATTGGGTAGTGTGTGTGTGTGTATACACACACACACATACACACACACACATATATATCCCTTTATACACACACACACACACACACACTTGTATATGTATATGATGGTGGCAGTGGCCCATCAAGAGCAGCTGTGGCTGCATGCTCTGAAGATTCTTGCATGGGCTGAGAATAGGCAAGAGTCCTGCTCCCTATTGAGTTGGCAGGGTGGTACCCCTGTGCTCCTGAGCACAGCTACAGCTGCCCAGCCACGACTCTGGCCTTAGGCATCCCTGTGCTCTCAGGGTCCCAGGAACCTCCCCCTGGCCAGACAGGCTTGAAAGTGCCTGCTCCCACTCCCTGGCCTCTCCTTGCTCCTGGCACTTGCTTGGTGCAGAGAAAATTTGTGGCTGAAACCGGGCATTGTTGTGACCCACCCAGGTGTGCATGCACTCAGGGCAGCACAGACACACTAGCCCCCTGCTGCCTGAGCCCCATTCAGACTTTGGGTGCAGGCAAGCACAGAAGGGGTGGGTGGCACTGAGGGTGGCTGGGTGCAGCCCTGCAGGTACCCCTCAGAACAATCAATTGGGTGCCACTGGCATGTTCATGGTGGCAGGAGGCAGACAGGCTCTGGACAAAAAGGGGCAGGTCCCAGGTGAAGCCCCACCTTTAAGCCAAGGACAACCTGAAGCCTGGGGTCCAGGCTGCCAGTTCCAGCTGGAGTCTGTGGCCTGGAGTGAGAACTTAGGGTGCTTTTTTCAGGCCTACCCATGGCCACCCATGGACCAATCAGCACATACTTTCTCCCTTCTGAGCACATAAAATCCCTGGACTCAGCCAGTCTCAAACAGACATCAGGACAACCTGCCTGTGGAAAGGAACTACCCACTGCAGGTTTCCTCTCTGCTGAGGGTTGAACAGTCATTGAGATGATCTGTCTGTGGAGAGGAAGTACCCAGTGTGGGCCTCCTCTCTCCTGAGAGCTGGACACTTGTTGGGATGACCTGCCTGTGGAAAGGAGCTACCCATTGCTGGTCCACTGAGAGCTTTTCTGTTGTTCAATGAAGCTCCTCTCTATTCACCCTTCAGTTCTTTGCATACCTCATTCTTCCTGGATGTGGGAAAAGAAGTAGGGAACCATGGAATGGCAGGATTTAAAGAACTGTAACACTAACGGTGCTCAAACATTCCCCCAACTCCTGCTAGCCATATTGTGAGCAATGAGAAGAAAAGAGTTGCAGCCCTTCAGGGTGCCCAGATATAAGAGTTCCCTACACCAGGGCTGTGACACCCTCTTTGGGGTTCTGCAGTTCCTGGCATCTCCAAGCTTCTGGGCACTGCCATGTTCTCCTTGTCCAGACAAAGGTGCCCAAGGATCCCATGACATATGTATACACAAACTATACACACGTGCACACACACACACATACACACACAAACATGTGTGTGTATATATATCAATCTTGTAACATAGTTATTATAATCTCTAATTATTAGAAGATAAAAATAAAGCACAGAGAAATTAAATTACTCAAAGTCAAAGTTGTGTTGTTAGCATATGTCCCAGCACTTTCTTTCTTTTTTTTCTTTTTTTTTTTGAGACGGAGTCTTGCTCTATTGCCCAGGCTGGAGTGCAGTGGTGCAATCTCGGCTCACTGCAACCTCCACCTCCTGGGTTCAAGCAATTCTCCTGTCTCCTCATCCAGAATAGCTGGGATTACAGGTGCATGCTGCTACACGTGGCTAATTTTTGTATTTTTAGTAGAGACAGGGTTTCACCATGTTGATCAGGCTGGTCTCGAACTCCTGACCTTGTGATTCACCCGCCTTGGCCTCCCAAAGTGCTGGCTTTATAGGCATGAGCCACTGCGCCCTGCTTGTGCCAGCACTTTCTTACCAAAAAATGTTCCTTCTTAACCATTGTTTATTATCCCTAATATGTATCAATTTTATTCTTGACTTACCTGTGATGTATGCCACAGATACTGTTCCCATGTTTTTTGTCTGCTGTTTGATTATTTATTTTGTAAGTTTTTTGTTAGTCACATTCATTTTTATCCACATTGTTTTATTTTGTTTCTGCCTTTATAAAGCATGGAGCCCTTCATTACAAGGGTATTCACCTTGATATAATGTCTAGTGCTTTTATGGTTTTATTTTTTACGTGTAGCATTTTTTCTATTGAAATTTATTTTGACTAATGAAATGATATATGAATACAATACTCTCCCTAAAGCTTAACCTCTTATATCAATATGAGATACAGCAAATTTTACTTATTTCTATTGATTTTACATGCTACTTTAATAAATTATTACATGTAATTTTGCCTCATTACTGAAACTTGTACTTTGTCATGTTGCCAGTAACACATGGTTTTAATTATGAAAATTTTGCTTTAGAATGCCTCAAAATACCTAGGATAAAATGTTCCTATGAATTATTACACTTTCAAGAAAAATTTCTGCTTAGCATTCTTATTGGAATTTCATTAAATTTGTATCTTAATTAAGAGTAAATGACATGTTTAGAATAGTTTCATTTTTAAATCCCAAAATGTGATTATTCAAATCAAGATCCTCTGCAAAAGTCTCTAGTTTCTTTATATAGATGTTTCATATGTATTAAAAATTGTTCCCAGTCATTTGCTAAATTACCTTTTACTGTAACTTATTTACTCAAGTACGTCTTTCAAATCACAAAGATTTTTATTATATTAAGTTTTCAAAATTATAGAAATGACATATAACCATAGTTTTAAAAATATTCCTTCACAGCCGGGCATGGTGGCGCATGCCTGTAATCCCACCACTTTGGGAAGCCGAGGCCAGAGGACCACCTGAGATCAGGAATTCGAGACCAGCATCGCCAACATGGTGAAACCCTGTCCTTACTAAAAATACAAAAATTAGCCGGACGTGGTGGTGGGTGCCTGTAGTCCCAGCTGTTTGGGAGGCTGTGACAGGAGAATCGCTTGAACCCAGGAGACAGAGGTTGCGTTGAGCTGAGATCATGCCACTGCGCTCCAGCCTGGGTGAGGTTGCATTGAGCTGAGATCATGCCACTGTGCTCCAGCCTGGGTGATAGAGCAAGACTCTATCTCAAAAAAAAAAAAAAAAAAAAAATTCCTTGACAAAATGCGAATTATTTTAGCAGGCACATTTCCTCTTGCCTTTAAGAAAATTCACATAAAATTGACTTTCTGAGGATTTTCAATATAAAAATATCTATTTTAACAACACATTTTCTCCCTTAAGTCATGTGTTAAATCTATCATGGGTACTATAGAAACAATATATTTCACTATTAAATTTCTTGTCTTGAAGTAAACAAAACTGAATCTAAGTCAATAGTTTTTACTGACATTATAATCAGCATATTAACTTAAATCTGTGTCATAAAAGAACAAAAGTTTTTTTAGTAGCTTCCTACCAGCATGCCTGGCAGAATTCTCACCATCCAGTCATTCTTCTGATCTATCCTCTCAAGATCCATCATTCTAAAGCATACTTCTGTTTATGCCAAACTGCCATAGAGAAAATTTGGTGGATCCACATCAATTGTTGAAATAAGAAACAGTTCTTTAATATGGGATTTGAGGTTGTCTACATTGTCACTATAATGCACTTCAGGTTTTTCACTAATAAACATTGTTAGCATTTCACAATGTGTCATCAAGCTGCCATGAGTAATGGCACTGGTAATATGTACAATAACTTTGGGTTATGTTCAGATAAACCTTTTCACACACACACATACACACGCACATACACACACACCGATGTGTACATGTTAAATAAATTTAATATATTTATACAATTTATGTAATTAGAAAATAGTTGATTAAAGAAAACTATTAATTAAATTTTGATACAGTTGTTATGAAAATATGGTTGCTTATTTAACGTGATACACAGTTATCTGACTGTATGTAGGAAACACTAATCTTTAAGAACTTATCACTCCTAGAAACATATTTACTTTCTTTCATCTGTATATTCTCTGTGTTTTCTCAGTTCTAAAACTTTGGTTATCCCTTTACCTGTAAACTTAGCCTCAATTATCAATATTCTGCTAAATGTTATCTTCCTAATAGTTTCATTTATAGTTTTTAATTTTTTTATTATTTATTTTTTTTTTTTTTGAGACAGAGATTTTGCTCTTTCACCCAGGCTAGAGTGCTGTGGGACGATCTTGGCTCAACACAATATTCACCTGCCAGGTTTATGCAATCCTCATGCCTCAGCCTCCCAAGTATCTGGGATTGCAAGCGTGTACCAACATGCCCAGCTAATTTTGTATTTTCAGTACAGAGGGTGTTTCACCCTGTTGGCCAGGCTGGTCTCAAACTCCTGGACTCAAGTGATCCACCCACCTTGGCCTCCCAAAAATGCTGGGATTAAAGGCTTGAGACACGGTATCTGACCCCTAATCATTTCATTTTTAAATCATAAAATGTGATTATTGATTATGCGATTAAACCCAAAAATATAGATTATAAGTCCAACAAAATCATAGCCTCCCTAAAGTACAAAATCTACCCCTTTCATTTGTCTGAATATATTAGAATCCTCAAAAAGGAACTGCAATAAATTATTATTTACTCTAATCAAATATAATCAATACAGCAAAATTGAATGAAAACCTACTTCAGTTTCTAAGTGTATTGTTACCAAGCCTAGATGACTTCACTGGTAAATTTTACCAAAGATTTAAAGAGAAAATAACACCAATTTAATACAAACTGTTTAAAGAAATTGCCAAGGTATAAATACTTCCAAGCCATTTGATGAAAACAGTGTTACATGACCAAACAAGAAATAAGAAAACTACAGTCAAATATTCATCCCAAACATAGATGCAGTAATGCAATATATTTTAACAAATGTAGCAAATATAATTCAATAATATATTAAAAGGCAATATAACATGATGAAATGGATTTTATAACAGGACTGCTAGATTGCTTTAACATTCAAAAGTAAAACTATAATTTATTTTATGTGCAGAAGAAAGGAAACAAAAACAGAATAATCCCTCCCAATAGATGCAGAAAATTACATATGGCTAAATTCAGCATTATTTGTGCTAAAAGCTCTCATGAAGCTAGGATTAGAAAGGGAATTCCTTAATCTGATGCAGAGGATGATTACAAAAATGTACCAATAACTTCTTTACAGGTGAAAAACTGATTTTATTTTTCTCTATGATTTTGCAGAAGACAAGGATTTCTACCATCACTTCTTCTAATCAACAATGGAAAACCTAAACAATTTACTAAATGGGAAAATGAACAAAAGACATGCACATTGGAAAAGAAAACGAAAAGCTGTCTTTATTCTCAGACAACTTGATTGTGTACATAGAAAATCCTAATAATCCCACTATAAAGATGCTAGAAATAAAGTTTAATAAAGTCAGAGAATACAAGGTATCTATAAAAAATAGTCAATCACAGCCAAAATGTATGTGAAAATGCAAAAAAAGAGTGTTCAAAACAAATTTGAAAAATAACAAATTTAAAGAATTTATATTGTCTGATTTCAAGATTTACTTTAAGGGTATGGCCTTATAGTTTTTATTATTGAGTAATAAATATAAACATAAATATATTTAAAAGTAGGAGAAATGAAGAATTGAAAAAAGATAATATTAATTTAGCAAGGAATGTTATAATAACAGATTCTACATTGGACCTCAAGACTCTTGGTCCCTTGTGTATACACCTTTGTATAATTCTCTTATCCTTGATTATGGATAGGACTATGTATTTATTTAGAGACAAGGTCTCACTCTGACACCCAAGCTGGTGTGCAGTGGCACAATCATCACACACTGCAGCCTTGAACTCAAATTCCTGAGCTCCAGATCCTCCCACCTCAGCATCCTGAACAGCTGGTTCTACAGGCAAGCCCCTCACTCCTGGTTAGAGGCTTTTATTATGGAAAACAAAACCATAATAAAATACGTCACATGACAAAATACATCTATGTGAAAAAGCACGAGGGCAAATATATCCAAGAAAATTGTGAAGAAGAAAAAGTGTGCATACTGACTTACCAGATTTCAAAACATCTTATGGGTATTATGAAAAATAACACAACCTAGTATTGAAACAGATGTAATAAATGGACTAACAGAATGAAATGGGGAACTTAGAAATTAACATATGCTTTTATGGAAACTTGGTATATTACAAACTTGTCATTGCAGATAAATGGGCATGAGTAGACAGTTTACTAATTGAAGCAAGTGATTATCCACATGGAAAATAAACTTCCTTCTCCACACACCAGGATTAATTGTTTGTATTAATGATCTAAATGCAAAGAAAAGAGTTTTTCAAATACTTAAAATATATAGGCGAATATATTTATGACTTTTAGGGAAGGAAGGACTTTTTAAAGCATGACATAAAACATATCATTAAGAAAACTATGAATTAAAAAATGAAACACAGCTTCTGTGAGTCAAAAGACATCATAATAGTCATAGACTAAAAGATGAGAATTGAAATACATGCAATCCCAAATGATTAATAGCCTCAATAAAATGATAAGAATAAAACCCTCCACACAATACAATTAAAATATACAAGCAAAAATTAATGTAAAAGGAATTGTCTATGGTGGGGAAAATATAAATTGAAAACTGCTTCTTCAGTATATCATGGCTTCCTCATGAACAGTACCTTCCACAGAACTGGTATAATGTGGAAACTTTTACCACGAATTAGGAAGAACTACAAAGAACAGTTTGCACAGCTGAATTTGATGTAAACTCTATCACTGCACACCAATGGTTGTGCAAGGAATTTTACCTTGTAAGAAAAACTATTGCTGGTAGTGCCAGAGGAGAAAAATTTCCTATCCTTTTGGCCTTGAGTCTCTTGCTCTAGTCTATAATTGTGGCCATCTAGACAGGTGTGATGTGATGTGTCATTGTCGTTTTGCTTTGCATCTGTCTGATGATTAGTAACATTGAACATTTCTTATATACCTCTTGGTTATTTGCGTGTCTTCCTTGGAAAATTTTCAGATCTTTTGACTGTTTTTTTAGTTGAGTTATTAATTTGGGTTGGTTGGGTTACTATTGTGTTTTAGGAGTTGCTTATATGTTTTGAAGATTAACCTCTTATCAGCTATCTGGTTTGCAAATACTTTGGCCCATTCCATAGGCTGTGTTTTCACTACTCATTGTTTTCACTGCTGTGCAGAAATTTTTAAATTTGAAGTAGTTTTGTTTGTTTATTTTTGGTTTTGTTGACTGTGCTCTTGGTGTTGTATCCAATAATCATTGCAAAAAAACAACGTCATAAATCTTTTCCCCATTTTTTTATATTTCAGATCTTATGTTTAAGCCTTTAATTCATATTGGGTTTACTTGTAGTATGATATGAGTGTCCAATTTTATCCTTTTGCATGTGAATATCTAGTTCTCCAACATCTTCTGTTGAAGAGACAATCTTTTCTCTATTGTGTATTCTTGGCGTATATTTCAAAGATCAGCTGGCCATATATGCATGGATTTATTTCTGGGCCCTGTGTTCTATTTGTCTGTATATCTGTCTTTATATTAGTACCAAACTCTTTTGATTGCTTAGAATTGCAGTATAATTTGAAATCAGGAAATATGATGCCTCTAGCTTTGTTCTTCTTTATCAAGATTGATTTGCTTATTTGCAGTCTTTTGTGGTTTTATGTGAGTGTTGTAATTGTTTTTTCAAATTCTCTAAAAAATGTCATTGGGTCTCTAATAGGGGTTGCATTGAATATTTAGATTGCTTTGGGTAGTATTCACGCTTTAACAATATTTTCTTCCAAATTGGTGAATATGAGATATCTTTCCATTTCTTTGTACCTTGTTTTATTTCTTTCACTGGAGTTTTGTAGTTTTTAGTAAGCAAGTCTTTAACCTCCTAAATAGAGTTTATTCCTAAATATTTCATTCTTTTTGTGATAGTGTAAATTGGATAGTTTTCTTGATTTATTTTTCAAATAATTCATTGTTAGTGTAAGAAAACAGATTTTTTAAAGTTTTAAGATTCTATTTATTAAACCCAATATATCAAGAGATTTTATTTATTTAGCCCAATATATCAAACATACTACTATTTCAGCAGGTAGTCAGTACAAAATAACTACTAATGATATGTTTTACATTCCTTTTTACTATTAACTTTAAAATAAATGTTGTTGTATATATTTAAGATATACAACATCACATTTGATATACATACAGACAGTTATTATATTGAAGCAAATTACCATGCTTATCATCTCATGTAGTTACCCATTTTTGTTTGTTACAAAATACTCATTTATAAAAAATACTGAATACAATACAATTAACTATAGTCCTTAGGTTGTACATTAAATCTATTTTGACATGATGATTCTACTTTCTAATTTATATATTTAAAAGTACTATATATATAGTAGAATATATATATAAAGTAGAATAAAAGTATAAATATAAAAAATAAAAAAGTATAAATATAAAAAAAGTAAAAATATATAAAGTAGAATAAAAGTAGAATGAACACATCTAGTATATATATATATGCATATATATATACGTATTCCTAAATATTTACATATATATATATATATTAGACGTGTTCATTCTACTTTCTGCTACTTTGTCTTCTTCGGATTATATCTTCCCATGTCTTTCCCAACACTACTCCTGGTAACCACTGTTTTAGTCTCTATATTTTTATATTTGAATTTTTTATTTTTGATATTCCACAAATTAGTGAGATCATGCAATGCTTTTCTTTCTGGCTTATTTCACTTAGCATAATATTATTTCGGTTTATCCACATGCTAAATGACAGGATCTCCACTTTTTAAATGCTGACCAATATTCATATATGTATAGATATCACAGTTTCTTTATCCATTTATCGGTCAATAGATACATTGTTTCCATATGTTGGCTATTGAGAACAATGCTGAAATAAATATAGGAGTACTGATATCTTTATTAGGTGATTATTTAATTTCCCTTTGGTATTGACCCGACAGAGGGATTGCTGATTCATATTGTAGTTATATTTTAAATTTCTTTAGGAATCTCCATGCTGTTTTACATAACGGCTGTACCAATCTACATTCTCACCAACAGTGTACAAGTATTCTCTTATCTCTTATCTTTTTCATAGTAGCTATCCCAACAGGCATAAGATAATTATTTCATAATGGGTTTGACATGAATTTCCCTGATAATTAGTGATGTTGAGCATATTTTCATATACCTGTTGGCCATTTTTATGTCTTCTATGCATAAATGTTTATCAATTCCTGCGCACCTTTTTAGGTTGGGTTATGTTTTTACGCTTTTGAGTTGTATGAGTTATTTCTAAATTTTTAATATTAAGCCCTTATCAGATATATAATTTACAGATAATTTTATAAATCTGTAGGTTTCTTTTTCTCCTAGAAAAGAAGATTGACCTAAACAATGCTTTACAAATATCATGCAAAAAGCTTAGGTTACAAAAATAAAAATAAATAAATGGGACTACATCAAACTAAAACTTCTGTACAGCAGATGCAATGGGTTTTCATATGTTGATTTTGTATTCTGCATCTTTACTAATTTTACTATTTCTAATAGGTTTTCAAAGAAAAAAATTAACAATGTGATACTGTTACTCCTCAGAATATCTATATACATCATATAATCTCAGTTATAATTAGGGTTAAAATATTAAAAGACAAATGGCCCAGATAGCTTAATCATTGTTTATGTCTTAATAAAAGGGTCATTGTTTTCTACAGAAAAATATTTTACCTCTCTAAAATATTAAAATTACTGAAGAGCATTATTGGAATTAATATTGAAAATTATCTGACTCACCTTCTAAAAATAATATTTGAAATATACCTAAAAAAACAACTTCTACGTGTGTATGTGTGTGTGTGTAAGAGCTTACAATTCTTCAAGTCAATCCATTCTGCGTTTCAAATTCTATGTTGAACTCAAATTTGCCTCATTTTCCAATCACCTACTCATCTTAGATCTTCTTCCCTATTTATTGCAAGTAGATACAAAAACTTACAATTAATACTATCTCTATTCTCTATTTCCTATTTCATTACGTATATTAGTGCTTCTCCTGGGAAACAGAAGCACATGAATTGGTGATGAGCTAGATTTATAATCAACAAAATCTTAAAGGTCATCCCACAATCATATCAACTGAAAAATAACATGAAAAGTCCAAGTGATAAATAAAATCTTTCATTAAAAAATAAAGGTCAAAGCTCTTTGAAAGTAAGCTTCAATAAGGTATTTTTATTTTCTCTCCATGTGAACCAGGTTTTTGACAGTAGAGAATGTTTAATAAAGAGTATGATAATGAGCAAGATGGAAATGTCAAATAATCTCATGTAAAATGAGCATAGTTTTTCAGAAAACATTAATATTTTAATGTGATCTCAGAAAGCTAATATTCAGCATATTCTTTACCTACGGTATATCTAAATACGATAATCTTTAAACTGGATGATATTTTATATAATAATTATTTTGGCTCATTACAAAAGCTAAACATGCACATTGAAGAAAAGTTATAAAATAAGTACATATAAAAAGAAACTAAATATGGTGCAAGATAGCAAATGGTAACGGTTTTACAATATGAGTGAATGTCTTATTAAAGAGGCTTTGGAATAATCCATTTCCAGGGCCTACCTTGTTTCTTCCCAAAAGCTGCTTTGAAATACAAGTTGCTTTCTTGTGATAATTGCCTCTAAAGCAGTTAAAGACTGAAGGACTGTATACACACATAGTCACTCAACATCTGTACACACATATATTAACCTTTTACTGATACAGCTTAGTTGCAATAAAACAGTTTGAATGTAGGAATCAAAGCTATGGTTTGTATATTATTGCCTATGTTTTAAAAGTTATTGTTACCTAGAGAGACTGTAATATTATACTTATAGGTGCTATCTTGACCCAGTTTTGACTTTATGGCTAAAAACTCTTAATTCTTCCCTTACCTGGATTGAACACTCCTGAATTACAACATATATACCAAGCTGCCAGAAGTCCCAGATGCCAAACGTCTAGAGACAGGTGCTTCTTCCTTAGGCTTGTGGAATTAATCAAAATACCCAATCCACAGGAAGCCAGTTTGCCATATAGAAGCTACCTCCTACAGCTCCACTTGTTTTTATCTTTTCCTTGGAGCAATACCCTATGAGGCCCTGTGTGGAAGCCTTTTATTCTCCAGACCTGTGAGTAATAAGTCATTTGTCTTTTATTTATGCTGGGGCAATTGAGTTATGTCCTGCCACCATCAGAACCCCCTTCCCATCCAAAAAAAAACATAGAAACAGAGATACAGGCTCTGATGCTATATTTATACGTACCTTACCCGTCATCCTATATAAGATCAAGGTGTGCACCCGCTAATGCCAAATGCCTGGATATTATGGAACGGGTCAGAGCACATTGAGCTGATCCATTTAGTTCATTTCCTCTGTGTTGGGGAAAGTGTGAGAATGGAATGAGGACACAGTGCTTTTCCCTTTTATCTGAGTTAGCCATTACTTTCAATGGCAAAAGCCACAATTATTTTGGCACCAACCTAATACGAGGTCTGCTAGATGTCCTAATGGGCATTCCTGTCCTTTGTTTAACCAGAGTGATCATTATCATTCCAATGATACTCATGTAACTTCAATAGCACCAGTGCCTAATCCACTCATCTCAGCAGTAGGTGACCACCAGAATCTGCTTGGTATAGAAAGAATTAATATCTTGACTCTCATCTTTGGCAGATGACTCACCCCAAGTCTTCCCCACTTTTTCTCAGTGTACTTAAGGCAACATTAAAGACTACATCTGCTTTTTCAAACTCTGTCAGTCTGTGATTCTGTGTAAATGTTTGTTCACTCATCAAGGAAAGAAACACAAAAACTATTCATCATTTTAGACTTTTGTATTGAACCACAAAAATTATCTTTAACTAGACATATAATAATTATATTCCTCATTCATTCATTTCATTCTAATGTATAGTTTAATGCATAGTGATAAATTAGGATTTTATTACTATAGGATGTTCAATGTTGTATTCCCAATGATAGGTGCAGCAAACCATCATGGCACATGTATACCTGTGTAACAAACCTGCATGTTCTGCACATGTATCCCGGAACTTAAAGTAAAATTTGAAATAATTAATTAAAAAATTATGTTAACTTTTTTTCATGTAAATAGGTACTCTTCAAAAGCACACTTTCCAAGACTACCCAACATTCAATCATTCACTTAACAAATCCTATATTGATTATTGACTAGTGGGTTATACTTAAATTTTCATAAATTTTTCTTCTGTAGTAATACAATAAAATCATTACACTTAATTTGTCCCTAAAATTTTTCTTTCAGATTATATTTCTAGAAGTAGATATCCTACAATAAGGAATATATTTTATAGTCTCTAGAATACTGTTTTTTAATTATATCCTACAAATATATACTCCCTTTACTGGACTATAATTATACTATCTTAAAGGTCCATTTTCAGTGATAACATTATTTTATTCTGAAATAAATGCTTGTAAAACTTAACAATGATAACTCTTTTTAAAATAACAGGATGACTAGTGATGCTTAGTATTAAAAAGAGAGAAAAAGTTAATAAATAAGTACTAAAGGCCATGTTACCATATATCTATAGGTGAAAAAATAAGCAATTTTTTATGAATAAGACACAGCATTTATAGTCAGACAAAAGTCAGAAAAAAATGCAACTCTATTACTCAGAGCTGTATACATTAAATGATTTGACTAACTTTTTGCACCTCAAGCTCTCATTTGTACAACTGACTATTCTAATCAATGTCGTGAAATAATTATCAAGATTAAATGAGAACAATTAGTGGCCCAGAGTAAGCTCTAACTATAGGTGGCTCTACCACACATGGCCACTGTGAATTATTCAAAAGCAATACAGAAGGCAATCTATAAAATGTATCGACTTCTCTTGTGCTAAAAAAAATGAACCATAATTGATTTTTAAATGTTTCACTGGGTTGTAGAATAATAAAGCCGTATATTTCCAACCAGGTGAGTCTTTTTTCTTTTCTTTTTAAATCCAGCATGGAGGAGAAAGGGATAGAGCTACAAATGCTTTAAACATTATGACAGAAACCTTGCTGTCTTTTTCTTCATAACTCTCCGTAACTATGTTCAAAATCATTTCTAAAGTCAATGCGTTTGGGACAGATAAACAGACTTTGATTCACAGAATAGTCACTCAATCTGAATAATTATTCTTTGAAGGAGAATTGCATGTAGTTTAGGCACCATTTAAAAATCAATGTTGTGTATAGATTTCAGGGGTCCTAATTTTTATCTCACTTGTCCCTGCTAATATCTGTTCAATTGTTTCTCACAAGTGTAATTTTATCATGCTAAAATCTTGCTAAAATTTGTACTGGAAGTGGAAATAAAAAAGATAACAACCTTTACTATCCACTAAGAAGAAACCATAATTTATTTTGGAGGTTGTGAGAAGATTTGTTTTTTTCTGCTATGAACAAGGAACATATCTGTATTAAACAAGAATTTATTGGGGTTCTACTGTGTGGATACATTGTGAGTAGAGTTGTGAAGAATAATATAAGTTCCCCCACTTAAATTTGTCTATATTCTCCCTTAAGAAACATAGATACTAAAAAATAAAAATACAAAAGTAAAATAATAATTTCAAATTTTGATAAATGACATGAAGGAACAAACAATAATATGATAGAAAATAACTCATGGGTTACTCCAAATGATGTTTTCTCGAGTTGTACATTTTGGGTAAGCCTTGAAAGTAGAGAAACAGTTCATTGAAGGAAACAAGGAAGTGCAAAAGGTCATGAAATAGGAATAAATTTGTTTTGATCTAAGAAGAGAAATAAGATTAGTGTGGCTGAATAATAGTGAGCAAGAGGGAAATGATAGAATGTAAAATTTGGAACAAAACCAGATTGACATTATGCAGGAATGTGCTGGCAAAGTAAAAGTTTTTATTTTATTCTGGCTTCAAAGAAAAGTCATAGAGTGCCTTCAGTCAGGAGACTGATATAACCTGATTTACAGTTTTAACAAACTACTCTCTCTACTCTGTGGTAGATGTCCACAAGGTCAGCAGGGATTGAAGCTGACTATGAGAGACAATAATTGGGCTGAGTAGGGTGGTGTCCATAATGATGGGAGAGGTGGAGATTTAAGATGTCTTATACAATTCCAGCCAGAAAAACTTTTGAGAAATGAATATCAATAACAATATTCACCCAGTACTTGTCATCAGTTATGATAGGTTTTTAAAAAATAGGAACATTTATATGTACCAATTGGTAAATAATCACTCTTTAGTTTCCCAAGTACCTCCCCTCATCACATTGAGTTTTCTCCCCAGAACACTCCAGATATCTCAACACATCACCAATGCAGTATTAACGTCTTGATCATCAGAAACGTCAGCATAGTTTCTTATTATTCAGTGTCCCTGCTATTCTTGCTAAATATTTCTGGATATAAGAGAGAAGATGAAAGGGGAACTCAAGTGTAATTCACAAATGTTAGCTTAAATATTGGGTGAATGAAGGCACTGTCTAGTGGAAAGGGAAAATTTAGAAGTATCCTTTTAGGAAACTCATATTTGGACATGTAGATATTGAGAAACATCTTAGCCAACATGATGAAGACGTCAAGGCGTGAGTTTTGTATGGCTATTGAGCTTATGGAAGAGGTTAGGGCTGCATATACAATACACAGACAAGAAAACATTTTAATCTCATATTCATATCTGCTTCTGTTTTATGTATTTTGAACCCTAAAGGAAAAAGTACACATTGGTGATCATATTGCATTTAATTATAAATAAAAAGGTAAGATTCATCTATATTTAAGAGAGTATTTACTGTCAATGAGTTTGCTGTGAATATTTATATACAAATACAAATTTAAGATGCCTCTCAAGCTAAGAATGGTACACAAGATGCCAGATGATGCTGGTTATGGGGTGGAGGTGATCATTGGGATGACTCATATTTATACTCTCCTCTTTCCCTTTCCTCCTTGCTAAGTTCTGTGTTTTCACACATTCTACCTACAGATCATCAATTAGTAAGGTGTAAAGAAGAATTTGTGTTTTCTAGGACAAAAATAAGGCAGATCATTATCTACACAAGGGAACAGATAGATGAAAGGGAAAAGATGAGATATTAATATAGCCCCCTAACCTCAAAGCAGAATATTTAAGGACAATTGAGTACCTATAACCCTTCTTTTGAGAGCATTTATATCTAATTAGGAATTCTTATTAAAATATGAGTTGTTAAAAAAATTCAAGAATCTAATACCTCCTTTTAAAATTCATTTTGTACAATTTTGCTAAACCATCAGTCTATTTTATATTCAATTGATTAGGCATAAAAATTATGTTGAGAACACTGTAGCTTGTATTCCCTTGTTCCCTTGATACATGAAATCTAATAATATTAACTTATTCAGAGTACATTATCAAAAATTTCATATTACCCTTTTATAAATCATAAGTTAGAGTGCAGTCAAACAAGAGACAGAATTTTATGCTGGCCATCTTTGCACTGATAAGCAACTCATAAGAGAGAGAATTATCAAAAGGGGTGACCAAGAGACTCAACACACAAATTAAAAATGGCAGATGATATACAACAATAGAACTCTGATCCACTACCTCTGTAGCCATTGACTGAAATGATGAGGAAATGATTAATGACTGCCAGTTTCTCTTTTGTATTGCACCTGTATCCAACTTAAGGCCCACCAGAAAAAGTCAAATAGGATTATCAAATTAATTAAATAAGATCCACACTTGTAGTTAGTCCACCCTTGACTTCCCTATGCCAATAACCTCTAATCAGAGTACCTAAAACCATCCCTTTTTAAAAATTATCCTGTCCCTGTGATATGGTTTGGCTGTGTCCCCACCCAATTCTCATCTTGAATTCTCATGTGTTGTAAGAGGAACCTGGTGGAAGGTAATTGAATCATGGGGGTAGGTCTTTCCCTTGTTTTTCTCATGATAGTGAATAAGTCTCATGAGAGCTGATGGTTTTAAAGGGGAAGTTTACCTGCAGATGCTCTCTTTTTGCTTGTTGCCGTCCATGTAAGATGTGACTTGCTTCCCCTTGCCTTCCACCATGATTGTGAGGCCTCTCCAGCCACATAGAATTGTAAGCTCATTAAACCTCTTTTTCTTCCCAGTTTCAAGTATGTCTTTATCAACAGCATGAAAATGGACTAATATAGTAAATTGGTACTGGGATTGGGGTGCTGCTGTAGATAACCAAAAATAGGGAATTGACTTCGGACCTGGGTAACAGGTAGGGGTTGGAACAGTTTGAAAAACTCAGAGGACAGGAAAATCTGAAAGGTTTGGAACTCCCTAGAGACTTGTTGAATAGCTTTGACCAAAATGCTGATGATGATATGGACAATGAAATTCTGGCTGAGGTGGTCTCAGATGGAGATGAGGAATTTGTTGGAAACTGGAGCAAAGGTGACTCTTGTTATGTTTTAGGAAAGACACTGGTGGCATTTTGCCCTGCCGTAGGATTTTGTGGAACTTTGAACTTGAGAGAAATGATTTAGAGTATCTGGTGGAAAACATTTCTAAGCAGCAAAGCATTCGACAGGTGACTTGAGTACTATTAAAGGCATTCAGCTTTAAAAGAGAAACAGAGCATAAAAGTTCAGAAAATCTGCTGCCTAACAGTGGAATAGAAAAGAAATTACCATTTTATGAGGAGAAATTCAAGCCAGATGCAGAAATTTGCCTAAGTAACACAGAGGGTAATGTTGGTTAGTTACCAAGACAATGGTGAAAATATCTCCAGGGCATTTGAGATACTTTTGCAGCAGGCCTTCCCATCACAGGCCCAGAGGCCTAGGAGGAAAAAAATGGTGTCATATGCTGGGCTCAGGGTCCCTCTGCTGTGTGCAGTCTAGAGACTTGGTGTCCTGCGCCCCAGCCATTCTAGCCATTACTAAAAGGGGTCAAGGTATAGCTTAAGCAGTGGCTTCAGAGGGTGCAAGCCTCAAGCCTTGGCAGCTTCTATGTGGTGTTTAACCTTCGGGTGCACAAAAGTCAAGAATTGGGGTTTGGGAACCTCTGCCTAGATTTCAGAGGATGTATGGAAATACCTGGATGTCCAGGCAGAAGTTTGCTGCAGGGACAGGTGCTCATGGAGAACCTCTGCTAGGACAGTGCAGAAGGGAAATGTGGAATGGGCACCCACACAAAGAGTCCCTGCTGGGGCACTGCCTAGTGGAGCTGTAAGAAGAAGGCCACCATTTTACAGAGTCCAGGATAGTAGATCCGCTGATATCTTGCACCGTGTACCTGGAAAAGCTGCAGATATTCAATGCCAGCCCATGAAAACAGCTAGGAGGGAGGCTGTACCCTGCAATGTCACAGGGTCAGACCTGCTCAGGACCATGAAAACCCCCTCTCTATCAGCATGACCTGGGTGTGGGACATGGAGTCAAAGGAGATCATTTGGGAACTTTAAGATTGACTGCCCTGCTAGATTTCAGACTGGGGCCTGTAACCCCTTTGTTTTGGCCAATTTCTCCCATTTAGGATGACTGTATTTACCCAATGTCTGTAGCCCCATTGTACCTAGGAAGTAAGTAACTTGCTTCTGATTTTATAAGCTCATAGGCAGAAGGGACTTGCCGTGTCTCAGATGAGCTTTGGACTGTGAAGTTTTGAGTTAAGGCTGAAATGAGTTAAGACTTTGGGGGACTGTTGGGAAGGCATGATTGGTTTTGAAATGTGAGGACATGAGATTTGAGAGGGGCAAGGGGCAGAATGATATAATTTGGCTGTGTTTCCATCAAATCTCATCTTGAATTCCCTCATGTTGTGGGAGGGACCCGGGAGGAGGTAATTGTATCATAGGAGCAGGTCTTTCTCATGCTGTTCTCTTGGCAGGGAGTAAGTCTCATGAGACTTGACTTTTTTTTTCAGATGGAGTTTCCCTGCACAAGCTCTCTTTTTGCCTGCTGCCATCCATGTATGACGTGACTTGCTCCTCCTTGCCTTCTGCCATGATTGTGAGTTCTCCTTGGCCATGTGGAACTGTGAGTCCAATAAACTCTTTTTCTCGCCAGTCTTGGGTATGTCTTTATCAGCAGTGTAAAAACGAACAAATACACCCCCTGCATGATTTTTAATCTCTTTCCTAATTCAAAGGACAGTGGCTGTAGCCAACTCTCTTGCTGTAGCAAACTCTGAAAAAACAATTTCTGTTTGTCCTAATTTGAGTCTTCTTTTTTATTTTCATAACACACGCATACACACACATGTTGTTGACATAGCCCCATTTATATCCAGTGTTATTTGGAGGGCTTAAAAAATATAACTTTGGAGTATACATTCTGTGAAAATACAAATAAAATCTATTATTTAATATTTGTGTTCTCATTGTCACCATAATTTTTGTTTAGTTTGGTTTGTTTAGTTTGTTGTAGTTTCCCTTCATTTTAATAGTAATATTTATTGTCTAAAAAGAAAAAAAAATTGTGGCAATAAAAGACATGATCATTGTACAACATTTGAAAGCACATTTAAGAATAATGAGTAAAGTAAATATTACTTAAAATTTAACTGAACACAGGTAAATGCTAGTTATTTTTATGTATTTTTACAGACATTTCTTGCAATGCAAAATGAGATCGTGTAAATATATTATTTTTATCTTGATGTTTTTAGTTACTTAAATTATATTAGTAGCATGTGTCATTTTATTACTTATACTATTAAATGTGGATTTTCAAGTATTTTATAGCATTTTATTATCTTGATGCATCACACCAATTTTTTGAAATGGGATATCATGGTATCTGAGGTCTGCTTTGTTAACATCACTGGCAGGAATGTATAAGATGCTTTACAATGAGGAGAAACTTGTGGAAGTGGCACAATTAGAAACTTAGGTAACACTTATAATCAATAAGTGTCTTGTCTAGTAAAATACGTAGCACCTAAACTTATCCATATTTATTTTCTCATTGCTGTATTATCTCAATTATTTTCTTACTGACAAAATTTGTTCACAATTTTGGTACCTCTTTATTTTCACTATACTATCAAAGGAAGATATGTTACAATTGTAAATCATACATTTAGCACCATAAATGTGAATATTCTATTTATGAGAACCTATTCAATGAATATTCAATAAAAAGGAATTGTTTATTTGATAACTAAAAAATATTAACAACAATTATTCACAGTGTTGTGAGTCCAAAGTCTTCCTTACATGGATGTTTTGTGTATCTTACTCTTACACCATCGTTGGTCCGATCAGTAAAATAAAGAAAAGGCAATATGGCTAACTCTTAAATTTACATAAGAAAGAACTAGAGCTCCTTCAATAATTATTCTTAAGAAGATGAGGGTAATGAGTATAGGTGTGAGAAACAGATCCTGGAAAGAGAGAATTGAGAGAATGACCTTCAGGACAGTCAAAGAAGAATATGGGACATTCAGGGGAAATTTGGAAAGAGGGAAATATATTCACAGCAAAATTGTATGTAACGTTATACAATTCAAGCCCTCCATCTACTATCTCCTGTTGATCTATTGGATCTATTGATTCATGAGTAAACAGTTTTTTTTAGAATTTAATGGAGTTTGAGTTTTTTTAATGTTCTATGATGCATAAAACAGCTTTGATTTTCTACTGTTTACATGTGTTTTCAAAAGTCTCCTCTTATAGAATTTTATAAGCAAAAGAAAAACACTGATTTGCTGTTAATTTCGCCATTAATTCTGAGTTTACCAATGTTTTTCTCTGTGCCTGGCTCATTAGTAATTGCCAATTGTTGCTTATAGAAGTTGGGCTTCTATCCAACCATAGAAAGCTGGAGATAGCCTTGCTGATTACATTTCACAGGGATGGTTATCAGGCCCTTGAGAAAGACATTCCTGGGTTTTGAAATTGACCAGAAGCTAGAAGTAGATTTACATCACAAAGCAGAAAAGAAAAAAGTTACAGCTCAAAATTATCTAAAGTTAGTGCTCTAAGGAAAGGGAGGTAGAGGACCTTATTCAGGAAAAGAACAGTAAAGTTAAGTCATGCTCACAGAAATACTAGGCTGCCCTGGTCAAATGTCATGGGGCATCCTATAATCTCACATTGTTAACACACATTTTAAGTGTAATTTGATCACTTCAAACCTGACCCAAGGCCATTTATGCATGCCAAATTGCTTCTCTAAAGTTCATTCTTTGTAAAGGTGGCTTTAATGCCTATATATTCATACTTTTTTTTTCTGTTTCTTGGATCTTCATGTTGTTTCCCAGAAACTAGGTGTCAAGCAGAGTTTCCTACATGCTTGACAGTGGTGACTATTTCCCACTGAACCTTAAATGGGTCATAATACACCAGAATTTCTTGTGACCATTTTTCAAGTTTTATAATTTAATTGTACCTAAATGTAAGTAACATATGTTTGACTTCCCTAAGGAAAATGCAAACATATGCATGATTTTCCCAATTTTGAAATCTACTGAAGATGGGTAGAATTTATTCCTAATTTTTAAATTAATAATTCAATGATGTGTAACTGATGGTTTTCTAATGTCTATGAAAAGCATTGATAACCAAAAAACAAAAAATAGATAGCCATATAGAAAATATGTGTAAACTCTGCTCTATAGTATAATACACTACCTTGTCTGTTTCAACTATTGAATCCCCAAGAGATGACTAGAATAACCTATTGATCAAGCAAAACTGGGTTTCTTGCCTCCTGCAATAAAGACGAGCATCACCTAAATGGAGTGTTTCAGTGACTCAGAAAGGGAATATCAACATGTATTACAGAGTTTGGGGTTCTGTGTAAGAGTGGTTTTAGTCAAGTGTTCTAATTTGGGGATCTGATTATGGTTGGCCAAAAATTCCTAGCAAGAGTCTATGATGAGTGGACACAGTGCTGAGAGAAGCTTAAAGTGAATCTTGATGTGTAAACTGGTTTTGATCAGTAAAAGGTTTGCCCAGTTAAAAGATCTGTTATTATGAGACGTATGCTGTTTTTCCACACCATCAATCTGTTGTCATAAGCATGTGGCTATTTGAACAGTTAGATAAATTGACTTTTAAGCAGTTTCCAACACAAGCAATGAAGTTATTTACTGGTTTACAGTTTATTCTTCCTGAGCAAGAATTCCTGGAAAAATTTACTATAGTTGAGTTTATAGAGACACCCTAAATTAACAGCACAATCAAAATGACAAGGGTGTGTTCCTTGGTGAATTAGTCTCATTAAAGATATCTACAAATATGAAGTCTTAAATAATTTCTAGTAACCGTTAATTGTGTAAATCTAAGTATTCTTTTTATGTCTCAGTGCTTCCCAGTTACCATTATGTATACATTATGAATAACAAACCAGAATCTGCAAACAAATATAATTTTTCCTTTTTTCAAGAGCTTCTCTGTCTCTTTCTCTTGCGCTCTCCTTCTTTGACATTAAAACAAGATACAAAATATCCCACATATGCACGCATATATTTTAACTGTTGACTCTGCAAAGACCACAAAATGGTCTAATCTTAAATCCCTTGAAACATTTGTGAAGCTTCTCTTTTAAACAGATGTTATTTTTCCCTAAATACAGACTTCAGATGTTCATAAGACACCTCAGTTCACATTTGCAAGTAAATGGTGGACATGCATATAAATGAAATGATTTCACTAAAATTGCTCAATGTCATAAGCAAATGCAAAGTGTGTGCACATAACACAAAACTGAAACACTGAAACATTAATAAAGTTGATTTTGAAATAGTGCCTGTAATTTTGGGTTATTGAAAACATGTGTTTATGTTATTGTCACAGCATTTTTTAATGACCTAAGGTCCTCATATTTTTAGTTTTCATAGTTGCTTTATTACTCTCAAAGTGTGCATATAGAAAGAAAATTTGTTTTGCCAACAGTTATTTCCCTTCTTCATATATTCATGGCACATTCAGTGCTTCCAAAGAGATAAGACTCAAAAGCTGCAAGTGTTCTACTTAGATGTCATTCATATGAAATGATTCTCCATGGTTTTAAAACTCTTGGCCAAGGAGAAAAAAATGAAAATAATGTGAGTGCTCTATTTAAAAAATATTTAGCCTAAAGATATATTTTCTTTATGCTGATTTTGCTTTCATTTGTTTTTGGGGGGAATGTGATTTGAGTATTCCATAAAGAGTGTTTTGCTATCCAGTGAAAACAATTTGAAAGCTACTGATTTATAGGAAACCAAATGTCTACACAAGGCAAAATGTCTGAGGGTGTTGGGTAGTGTATACACACAGCCAAATTTAAGAAAAAAAAGACAAAAAAAGAAAGAAAAGTGAAACATGTTGTTTTGCATTTGGACTACCCATCTAGATTTGTGGTTTTGGCATTAGAAAAAGTATTTTGGATTTCCTTGCATATCTTTGCTTAACTATTTGATATTTTGTAAAGTTCAGTTTACTCTCCACTTATATATTATTCCTCAAAATCTTATCCTGTCATCTATTTGTTTTTCTATTTATACTCCTTTCCTGGATAGATATGTATACTCTAAAGCCATATTAATAAAGTAGATTTCTTCCATTTTGCCATTCCGGATTCACCCTCTACCTGACCTCATTATTATCTGTTTCTCAAGAGGCTAAACTCTATGAACAATGTCAACACAGCTTCCTTGTTATATGATATACAATTGAGTTCTCCTATCTGGAGGCATAGGCAAGGAATAGAAAAGCAATGGAAAAAATGTATCGAGATTTTATTCCCTTCACTCTTGTTCTGCCAGTTAATTTTGAAATACTTGCATAATTTCAGGCATTCCTTGCTAGAGGTACTCTTCTCAAATTTCTTAAATTAGGCTTCCCTAACTTTTATCTTCTTATGCCACGTCATCTCAAACTTGGCATTATTGACCTTTTTGAACAGGTAATTCTTTGCTCTGGGAGAAGCTGTTCTGTGCATTGTAGGATATTTAGCAACATCCTTGGCCATTACAGATCGTACTTCAGTAGTACAATCCTCCCCACCAACTGTACATTAAAAAATGTCTAGATGCTACATGTCTCATCCAGGCAAAATCCTCTCTTTTGAGAACTGTTCTAGGCCTAGGGATGTCCTATCATCAGAGTGTCCTCTCTGATAGTGACACTATTTTTCTGAGCTTTTTTTTTTTTGGTGTCCTTAAAGATTTCCACAGCTATGTAAATTATCTCTTTCTTAAACTCTTTACCTTTTCAATTTCAGTATGTGCTTCTTTTCTGAAGCGGTCATGGTAATGCAAGAATTGACTTTGAAAAACATGTCTTTGAAATGCAATTTAAAAATTTTTGATTGACATGGAAAAACCTCCTTGCTATCTGTAAATAAAATTCCAGTAATCTGTGTCATTCAGTAATATCAAGGTTCCTAAAACTGTTTGTCTATGCTGTTGTATGATAAAATCCAGATTGAAGGCAGGGCCTTGATAGAAAAAATGGTTCTAGTAGGTGGAGACAACACTAAAACAGATTTTATGAAGACTTTGTTATCAGTTTGTTTCTTCTAATTGCCTTAGAAATAAAAGGAAACACTGAAATCTGAATGCAGAAATCAGCGTAAAAGAAAAATCAGAAAGCCTCCATGGCATTTTTTAAAAAGTGCATCCTGGCCAGGAGCAGTGGCTCATGCCTATAATGCCAACACCTTGGGAGGCTGAGGTAGGCAGATCACTTGAGCTCACGTGTTTGAGACCAGCTTGGGCAACATGGCACGACTCCAACTCTACAAAAAATACAAAAATTACCCTGCTGTGGTAGTGGATGCCTGTTAACCCAGCTACCTGGGAGGCTGAGGTGGGAGGATTACTTGAGCCTGGGAGGCTGAGGCTGCAGTGAGCCAAGATCATGCCACTGCACTCCAGCCTGTGCAGCAGAGAAAGACCCTGTCCCCCCGGTCAAAAAAATATACAAAATAATAAAAAATGTAAAAGTGCAAACATTTCTAATATTTACCAAAAAAAGTGAGTGATTACAAAGTCTAAAACTTAATTTTGAGAATCACAGAATTATATCTTAACATTTCCAGGCAACATAGAGACAGTAGCAGTAAAGAATAGAGTTCTCAAATGAGAGACACATAATTGAGAAGTTTCAATCAACAAATATCACTGAACACCCTAGTGGGAAAGGAAGCCATTTTCTGTATATTATTTTAGTTTTAAATATCTCTGATATTAATTAAAACAAACATATTAATTGATTACTTACTTGTTAATTAAACAAATTAATAAAATTATCTCAAAGGTAACCCTAGGACAGATACCTTCACAAGCTGATGCTAAATTTCTTCAAAATTGAACTTCACTCTTTCCCTTTGTGCTCAGACCTACCTATAACAAGAGTTAGTTATTAGCACAGCTCAGTCAGGAAAGTCTATGGCCTGCTCCAGGGGAAGATAGTCTCTGTATCAAATAGTCCCATATGTTTGAGTAGCCTTACCTGTTTTTATGTTTATTCACACAACATGTAAAATACTTCCCCTAACAGTAACGGGAAAAGTCTGGAATGTCTATGTGTGGGGGCAGAGTCGAAGGGTATAGCATCACAACAGATCAAATATAAAGCTTCATTGGGCTATATTTACTGATATGGAAGCACTTCTTCAGGATTAAAGATTTAATATTTTGGTTTGAGCACCTAAGAGTGTTATTAGTGGTCTTCAAATTTGTATAACAGTCTGAGTCATGGTGGTCTTTAGTTATTATTATATAATAGTGGAACTACCTTGATGTGGCAGACACACTCTGACGGAGGACTGATGATCTCTCACTCCTGGTATTGATGCCCTTCTGTGATCCCCTCTCCTTCCAAAAGAATATGGCAGAATATACATAATTATGTGTGTGTGTGTGTGTGTTTGTCTGATTTGATTATGTTACATGAGAAAGAATGTAATGCCCATTTTATTGGAGAGTCTCTCTCTCTGTCTTACTTTCTCACTATCTTGCTCTCTCTCCCTTATGGGCTTTACATAAGCAAATGCCTATGTTTGGGAACATACCTTAGCAAACAAAATGTGAGCAGCCTCTTGGAGCTGAGGACAGCCTCTGACCTGTAACAAGCAAAAAACTGAAGCTTCCAATTCTATAATGGCAAGGCACTGAACTTTACCTGAATTTCCCAGAATTATCTTCACTGAATATTTCCAAGAGAAGTTTTCCATGAGATAAATTTCTGAAATTTGCAAGGCAGAACTGGAAAGCAGTCACTTTATGCTCTAAAGGTAACTGTTATGCCAAGTGCCTTTGACTTACACATTATCACTGATCTGCTAGCCATCCTTGTTGGTGTAGTGCAGCAGCTGGTCTGCAAATTCTCCTGAACTGCCAGATCTTCATTATCAGCATATCTGAACTCTGAGCCAGGCCTGTGCATGGCTCCGTAATGATGGGCACCAGCTTATCCCTCTCAGAAGACAGAAGTTTGGTCAGTATATCTGGTTGCACATTTTACCTGGAAGGAAAGATGGCCAGAGGTGTAGATCTAATTGATGGGCAATGACTTAGAGAGAATACTTGGTAAAAAGATGATCTAGTAAAGAGGAATGGGCACATACCATTCAGAATGGGTGCAGACTATCCAAATATTTGTGTTCCATGTAAATACTCAGGAAAGAATGACTTCAGCAGAGAAGGAAGAACAAATAAACAAGATAAATCACCCTGGGGATGACAATCAGACTTTTTCCAGTCTTCTCTTTTATTGCCTAATTGGTTCAGACACAAAATAGCCATGCTGTCAGAGGTAAATTTTATATGTAGACTGAGCAAAATGCCTTATAATCTTCAAGGCCTCCCTAGCTAAATCCACTGATCTGTGCTCAGCTTGTCAATATCAAGAAACAACCCTGACTGAGTCCATATCATACTATTATCAAGTGGGGTCAGCCAGCTTCCTCTTGGCAGGTTGATCCTGGTAGAGCAGCTCTATCATAGAAGGGACAGCGGATCATTCTCTCTGGAATAGGCAATTAGTCTGCTTTTGGATGTGCCTCCTCTGACCCAAACTTTCTGTTAAAACCAGTTATTGGACTTATAAAACACCTCATTCAATATCTTAGTATTACACACAGCAAAATTTCTGATCAAAGAATTAATATCTCATCAGGTGAAGTGTGACAATAAACTTGATAATTATGTTGTTCACTGGTTTTATAATGTTCCCATTACCATAAGGTAACTGTCCCAGTAAAACGGCGGACTGCCATTTTTCATATTAATTATACACAAGCAGGGTGGCTAAAACTGGCTGAAATGAGCTAAAGCCCTCCAGGATGATATTCAAAATTAGTACCAATATAAGCACTGATTATCCTAGAGCCAAAGATTCAGGTGTCCATATATCAGGAGTAGAAATTTGAGTACTTTCTTTTACCATTGGCCTTATTGATTTCACCTCAAGTCTGTCACTCTAAAGATCTAAGTTTCAAAAAGGAAATTGTCCCATCAATGGGTCCAGCAAGGGTTCCATTAAACTTGAAGTCAAGACACTATATCTGGCCACTTTTGCCTCCCCATTCCAATGCATCAACAGGCAAAATGATTACCTCTGCTTAGATAGAGTGACTTATCCCAACTAAAGTGAAAACTGGGTTGTGACTGCTCAGTGGAGGTGAGGAGGACTATGTCTGGCATTCAGAAGATCCATTCAGTATTTCTTTTATTTTTTATTATTATTATTTTTTAGACAGAATCTTGCTCTATTGCCCAGGCTGAGTGGCGTGATTTCAGTTCACTGCAACCTCTGCCTCACGAGTTCAAGCGATTAGCGATTCTCCTGCCTCAGCCTCCCGAGTAGCCAGGACTACAGGCTCCCACCATCACTCCCAGCTAATTTTTGTATTTTTAGTAAGGAAGGGGTTTCACCATATTGGCCAGTCTGGTCTCGATCTCCTTACCTTGTGATCTGCCCTATTACTAGTGCAAAAGTAATTGCAAAAACCGGTCTGGTATGGTGGCTCACGCCTGTAATCCCAGCACTTCGGGAGGCCGAAGCGGGTGGATCACCTGAGATCAGGAGCTGGAGACCAGCCTGGACAACTTGGGGAAACCCTGTCTCTACTAAAAATGTAAAAATTAGCCGGGTGTGGTGGCATGCGCTTGTAGTCCTAGCTACTCGGGAGCCTGAGACACGAGAATCGCTTGAACCCTGCAGGCAGAGGTTGCAGTGAGCCGAAATTGTGCCACTGCATTCCAGCCTGGGTGACAGAGTGAGACTGTGTCCCCCTCCTCGCCAAAAATAAAAAGTAATAGTGAAAACCACAATCACTTTTGCACCAAACTAATAAATACTATCATGTCCTGTGATTAGAGAAAATGGAAATCTACAACAACCCAAAGTTAAGAGTGCAGATAATGACGCAGGTTCCTTAGGACCGAAGCTTTGGGCAAGTCCACCAAGCAAGCATCCATGACCACCTGAATTACTTGCTAAGGGGAAAGAAATGTATATTGAGTAGTTAATAACGGACACCATTAAAAATATAAACTGTGACAATGTGTCCATTTGCAGAAATGAGGAATGCAATTGCTATGAATATGTCTTCCTTATTTTGATCAGAATGTATTTGTATATATACTAATATACTACTTTCTATTTTTCTTTTCTTTTGTTCTACTAGTTAATAAATGTAATTTTCAGGTAATTTTATATCTACCATTTAAGTTATAGGTTATTACAAGAGAGAAGGTAATTCAGCTAGCAGAAGAGTGAACATTTTATTATCATTTAGGGAAAAAATAGGAATTTGTATTATTCTTGGGAGGGGTGTTTGTATTTGTGGTTATATGTAGGTGAATAGCATCGTGTGAAACATAAATGTGATTTTTCTTCCTCATATGGCTCTAAATTAGAATTGATCAAACAGTAGTTTACATAAGATTGGGAAGGCGGAAGTGAAGTAGTGCATTTTTACTTTCTGAAGGTTAGCGAAAGCCAAGTGCTATTGCAGTTCCCATCCATTGTCACTCATCCGCTGAGTGACTTGCTGTGGAGTAGCAGCCATGTTCATAACTCCGTAACTCCCACCAGATCTCCTTCTTCAGCTCTTCTAAAATCATGGACCAAACACAATGGTGACTTCTTGGTGAAGAGTGCCAATTTAATTCATGGATCAACTATGCCACTGAAATTGAAGATGGTAACAGATGCATATTTCAGTTTGTTCTTTTCAGTTTCAGATTGTCATCGTTAGGGCCAGTGAGTCCTTACTATTCAACGTTTTATGTTCAACTTCTCAGCTGTTGGTCCTGCTTGTTTCAGACCAAAAAGCAACATCTTTATACAGACTACTTGAACAGACCCTACAATGATATAGGGTATCATACCTCCAGTAGATTTCTTATTCCTTATCATTTTAAGTGGTTCTGATTCTGTAATCACACCTCAACTAACGCCTTGAATTTTAAGCTTTCTCACTAATTGTCTATAGCATCTAATTCCTGAATTTGGTCATCGTGTATCTCTGCCGGGTGTTGAGGCAGGGTGGAAAACACACAGATTCCTTCTGCTCTAGCTTTTGTAAGGAAAAATGATTTCCAGGTTTAATCTATATCATTCGTAGACATAGGCATTGGATACTACTACTAAAATGATACTCCACATCTATCTGGCTGTAGCATCTTGGGCTTTTACTATTCATCCATTCTATATCCACTGTTATTAGGTAACATTTAAAACGGCACTCAAATATAAATTGGTACATCACCTATGTTTCAAATAAGAAAAATCATAAGAAAAACTGGATAAATTTGTAACTCATTTAATTAATGTTAACATGTGATTTCAATGACAAGGCTTTGAGCCCTTTAATCATGAAACCAAAAAAACATATTTCAATATATTTTTTCCTTAAAAATATGTTTGACCGAGACCATCCTGACTAACACGGTGAAACCCCATCTCTACTAAAAATACAAAAATTAGTCTGGCGTGGTGCTGGGCGCCTGTAGTCACAGCTACTCAGGAGGCTGAGGCAGGAGAATGACGTGAACCTGGGAGGCGGAGCTTGCAGTGAGCTGAGATCGCACCGCTGCACTCCAGCCTGGGCTGCAGAGCGAGAATCCATCTCAAAAAAAAAAAAAAATTATATATATATGTATGTATAAAACCAGAATATAGCTACAATTTACTTAAAATCTGGGCTTGTACTACACACTATTATACTATCCTATACTAGCTTTCCACAGAACAAGAGTTCTTATACTTAGTATAATAAACATCACGTAGGGACCTTAAGAAATATACATTATTGGATCATTGGCTGGGCACTGTGGCTCACACCTGTAATCCCAGCACTTTGGGAGGCTGAAGTGGGTGGATTACGAGGTCAGGAGATCAAGACCATCCTGGCCAAATGGTGAAACCCCGTCTCCACTAAAAATACAAAAATTAGCTGGGCGTGTGCCCGCAGTTCCAGCTACTCGGGAGGCTGAGGCAGGAGAATCGCTTGAACCTGGGAGGTGGAGGTTTCAGTGAGCCGAGATCGCACCACTGCACTCCAGCCTAGTGACAGAGCAAGACTCCATCCATCTAAAAAAAAAAAAGAAAAGAAAAGAAATGTACATTATTTGGCCTCATCTCCTAAAATTTTGATTTACTAGATTTTAGATTTAGTAGGGGCCCCAGGAAGCTGTATTATAGCAAACACCCAGGTGATACTGCTACATACATTCTGTTGCGCCTGCCAAGTCAAATTGATCATTGAATCAAATTGAGTAAAGTCCATTGAATCTCTGCTCAAATTTGTCTATGGATATATGCAAAACTTCTGTAAATTCTGCATCTAAAACTAAAATTAAAGGAGCCCAATGATTGTGGTTGTTTCTCTGAAATTTGCCCTGAATTTGATGAACAGTTTTAGTGAGGAATAGAAATCAGAGGTAGTGAGAATACAATGTAAAGTAACAACTTTTCAGGATGAAGGGAAATGTAACAAAGACTGAAAAATGTCCTTTACCTATACCAATAACAATGCTTTATATTGTCACAGTGCTTTATAGTTTTCAAAGCACTTTCAAATATTATTTCACTTTATTCTCACAATTGAATACGGTTGGAAATTGGATTTGTATTGCTCTTTTTATGCCCCATTGGTGAAAAAGTGGAG
Source organism: Pan troglodytes (assembly GCF_028858775.2). Taxonomy (NCBI): domain Eukaryota; kingdom Metazoa; phylum Chordata; class Mammalia; order Primates; family Hominidae; genus Pan; species Pan troglodytes. The sequence goes on from NC_072398.2 coordinate 54,171,448, forward strand.
TAACAACACAAATGTCCTTCATGTCGCCTTTTGGTTAGGGACCAAGCTGATCAAATGCTGCAGGGGATCTCCAGGGACATTTGTACCAAAACAGAGAGATGTAAACTTTTTTTAGTAGGTAGAAAACTTTGAAAGTCAGAGGCAGTCAGTTAAAATGTGCCTCCTTTGCAGAAATGTACTAAATAACAGTAAAATAATCCACCAATTTATAAAGATCTAACTGGGAGGATTTATCTTTTAGGAGTAACAATGACAAAACAAAATTTGTTTTGATAGAAGTTTGTGTAATTCATCATTATATTACTAAAAACAATGAAATACTAACAATAAATACATTATATTTTGCATAAGTTAGTGAGATATAGTGCTAATTGTAATATTTTGCGAATATACTTATTCTGAGGCTATCTTGGTAATTTCCTATTTCTATTTATTTTAAAGTCAGTATTAATGAGTTGTAAAGTGTAGTGAGAAAATAACTTGCATAAATTTAAGTGATGAATATTAAAATATGCATAATAGAAGTGATGCCTTGGAGACAAAACATATTCTATAGGTTTTCAAACATAAAAATGTAATTTTTAATATAACATTTTTGAAATAAAATATAGATATTACAGGCTCATAATAGATATAAATGTAGAAAGTTTTTCAATACAAAGTGACTCCATAAAAGGATATTTCTAGGACATAAATTAGAAATATAAAATTAGTGGAAGTATATTATAACTTAATTATTTTATAGTATATTATCATATACAATTTTAAATGAATTCATTTGCATTAATATTTAAGCTCCTAAAAACTAATAAAAATGTTGTTACAATATTATGGCATTGACAGAAAAACAAGTATAATTTTTAGTATTAATTAATATGAAAAGAATATTTAAAACAGACCTAATATTCAATGTCCAAAACTGCAATATTTGAACTGTCATAAAACAAGCTCTATTGATTTTATCATGCAATTTCAAACCATAGAGATTAAAATTAATGCTGCTCCAAAACTTTTGAAACCATAAATGTCATGTGTGATGCAATTAAAGGTAGTGGACGTTTCTGGATAATATTTACAATGCCCTCAGAGATTCTGTGAACAGGTAAATCTAACTACTTTGGATAATGTATGGTTTTGTTAACCACATACTGCTAAGATTCCAATTACTGACTTAAGAAAATCAAAACTCTTGGACCGCTTCATCTGTCAGTCAGCACTGTTGGCTGAGTTCATTTAGGAAATAATAAACAAACAAGCCAGAATTTAAATTGTAGATTTTTGACCAGTTCAGCCTGTTTTCCAGTATAGTCCTGTAGTTAACAGAGAGACGTTTATTCTATCAATAAAGTGGTATTTAAATTTCAGAACCAAAACTCAGGATGGGTTTTCCCATACCACCTTCCCCATTCCTCTAATTATGTGCTACTTTCACTTGCAATATTGTTATTGTATACTAATTATCACATGATACTGCAGTTGTTTATGTGCCATTTTTCCTATTAAAATATATTTATTTGCTATAGGTTATGTTTCCTTTACCTTTGTATCCATAAATTGTGCTGTCCTTTCTGGAATGTAATAGAAGATCAATAAGTGTTTGTGGAATTAATGAGTGAATAGAAGTATAGAAACAATACAACATATTTGGCATAGAGATTACATACTTGACAATCCACATGATTTAATTACTAGCAAAATTTGACTTTCTGGTTACAGAAGACATCTGCCCCACCCCATCATTGTGACTTTAATCACATGAATCCAATCAACAGAATGCCCTTTCCTCTACCCCAACCCCAGTCATTGCTTGTCAAAATCAAATCTGCAAGATCAGTCTTAAATTGTCTTTTCTTTATGAAGCCTCTTCTGGATTTCCCTACATTATTCTATAAATGCGCAAAGTAATGTGGGTTAAAAAAGCCTATTCGTAGCCTAGCTTGGAAGAATTAATGAATATAATATATACCTGTGAGTTTTTTTTGTGTGTGTGTTTGTGCAGACACACACACACACAAAAACACACACATTTTAAACTCCTTAATAGCAGTTGTCTGTTACTCATTTCTATATTCTTTGCACATCTAGCATATTACCTGACTTGAATTATAGAGTACCCAACAAATTATTATAACAAATAAATTATAATAGAAAGTTTGCATAAGATGAAACATTAAAAAGTTCTCTCTTATTTAAACAAGATAAATATAAAACTTTTTATTTTAAAATAAGTTTTAGAAATCTCTGGGTAAAACTGAATGGGTTTTTATAAGGAGAAATAATTACTATTAAATACACATAACGTATTTAATACTGCCAAACTTTAGTGTTCTCTTCCTATATAGTGCCTGCATTCTTTTAGGGGGTATATGATTCTCCAACTTTTTCCCTGCAATTTCTATGCACTTTCTGATCATGAAAATAAAATCATATATATTTAAAATCTCATAGCATTAATTTGAGGTTATTTTATTTCTTTACTTATGAGTAATTTGGTTAAAATGTTTTTATTTATGCAATTGTTATTTTTAGAAAATATAAAAACATTCTCTTTGTCACTTGCTCTTACATTACCTTATTTACTTAAATTATTGTACACTCATTCTTCAAAATGTAGGCTTATAAGCACTTATCTTGGAAGCCTTCCCTTATCCAACGCAGAGTAATATATATTAGTCTGCCCTGTGCTCCCTTAGGGTTTTGTACATGCCGCTATCACTGTCCCTATAACATTTCATGGAATGTCCTTGTAACAGTCCATGGAAGAATCCATTGGACTGTAAGCCCCATGACAATAAGCTCCATTCTCTCTCTGTTTTCAGGGGAATACTGGCAATTCCTTTCATTGTTCCTCTTCCTTTCATTAAACTTTAAATTTTATAGTATTAAGGATGCATCTTTAGTTGTATTTTCTTTCTATGCTTCTTCGTTAGGTGAGTGAACTAAGTCTTCCGGCTTTAAACACTATAAATGTCTACCCATTCCATGACAATAATGACAATCTCATGACTATCCCATATTACCTATGACAGTAATGACTGGGTAACAATGATTGTTATAATGAACATAAAAACAATAATTCACTCATTTATAGTCATTAGGAAACATATTTATAAATATAAGGTCAATTTGAGAAAATGGTAAAATTATTTCTTGATAGTAAAGTATCTGTATCATATTTCATTTTGTTCTCTAATTAGATAATACTATTCAATAGAATTCTACCTCACCATGTATTTAATTATACAGCTTACATGTGCTTAAAATATATCTATGTCTAATTTAATCTATTAAAATATAAAAGAATAAAATCTATTAAAATAAATAAATTAAATATTATTTATTTTGACAGTTTTTTAAAATTTGATCTCACATATAATAAGCTTTTCTTCGAAGATTTCAGAGAAAAGTAAGGACAAACAAATTATTCAAAACTTTTCCTTTCAATAATAAATTTTGGAATAAATATAGGTCACATACAGAAAGAAGTGAGACATACCATCGTCAATGTCTTCAGCAGAAACAGAAATTACAGAGATGTTTCACAGGCTGTCTCTGACTGAATTTAGGATATAATATCAAGCACAGCTCAGATAATGTAGAATTTAGGAATGAGTTGAATACTATGTAAAACTGACTTTTTACTTACCGCTTTCTCTATATCCCATCTACTCTTGAGTACTCAAAGATGTCATACTAAAAATTGCCCCTTTCCCCACTCACGCAGTTTTCCCAGTGTACTGAATCACTGGCATACAGATACACATATGTTATGTTAACTGAAGTCATAAAAACAAAAACCAAATCAAAGCCATCTGTTATCTTCAGATCCTCCTCCAGGTATCTCACATTTCGCTCCTCAACTGTAAAGGAAAACTCCTCCAAAATATTTTGTGTACCCAATTTCTTTAGTTTCTCTCTAACATCCCTTAGACCAAAATCTAATTGGATGTTCTGCTCTACTCTCTACCACTGCATTTCAACAGCTTTCTTCACATTTATCACTCACCTGGATACTGCCAGTTCCCCGAGCAATTTGCAGTCCTCAGTTCTCAAGCAAATGGGCCTCTCAGAAGCATGTGCCTCTTTCTTCCTTTGGCTTCCAGGTCTCCATTCTCTCTCTGTTTTCAGGGGAATACTGGCAATTCCTTTTATTGTTCCTCTTCCTTTCATTAAACTTTAAATTTGATAGTATTAGGGATGTATCTTTAGCTGTATTTTCTTTCTATGCTTCTTCTTTAGGTGAGTGAACTGAGTCTTGTGGTTTTAAACACTATAAATATCTACCCATCCCGTATACTCCAAAGCAATTTCAAACAATGAAGCCTGGTCATGACTGAACTTCAGACTCATCCTTACAATTGTCTACTTGACATATTCCCTTGGATGGGAAATAATCTTTGACTTAAGAAGCCTACAAAGAAACTTCTCATATGCTTCTACATTTTCTATTATAAAAAATGACAATTATGTTCTTCAAGTGAGTCAGGCAAGAATATTTTGATAAAACAATTATAGATTGATATCTCTCATAAATATAGATGTGAATGTCTTGAAAACAGTCAACCAATTGAATCAAACATTGTTTAGGAAGGAAGATCCCTCTTAACCAAATTACATTTTTGCTAAAAAAGTATTTTTTTTTAGCATTTTATAAGTATTATATAGAATTTGCCACATTAAATGAGGTAGAAAAATAATGTGATATTATCAATGTACTAAGTATTTGAAAAGCCCAATGCTCATTTAGAAGGCAATGGAAATTAATTCAATAAGATTTGCTGCCACTCTCTACAGAATTGTGGAATACTGAAATTGCAAACAAGAAAAGTCAATTACCAGTTCTAGTCATCATGGTGTTAGAGGATCTAGCTCACAATATCAGTCTAGAAGAGGAAATAAAATAAATAATGGTTAGACATATGTGCTATTATTTCTAGAAATATGATTGTGTATACAGAAAATACAAAGGAATCTACAGATAATTATGACTAATTATTGCTAAATTCAATTATTTATCCTAATAAGTAAATAAGTGGGTTATTTGTCCTTTTTTTTTTTTTTCCTCCTGAGACAGAGTCTCGCTCTGTCGCCAGGCTGGAATGCAGTGGCGCCATCTCGGCTCATTGCAATCTCTGCCTCCCCTGTTCAAGCGATTCTCCTGCCTCAGCCTCCGGAGTAGCTGGGACTACAGGCGCACACGACCACGGCTGGCTAATTTTTTGTATTTTAGTAGTGACGGGGTTCCACCATGTTGGCCAGGATGGTCTCGGTCTCCTGACCTCGTGATCTGCCCAATTCGGCCTCCCAAAGTACTGGGATTACAGGCATGAGACACCGCGCCCAGTCTATTTGTCTTTTTTATTATTGAGTTAGAAGAATATTTTATATAATCTAGATATGTTACTTATCATATATATGATTTACAAATCACCCATTCTGTGGGTTGCTTTTAACTTTATTGATTTAGTATATAAAATATATTAAACTCCATTGTTCAATGAATATTCAAATGGATAAATAAAATGCTGTATATCCATACAATGGAATATTACTGGCAATAAAAATGTTGAAATACTGATACATGCAGTAAAATGGATAAATCTGGAAAGTGTGTGCCAAGTAACAGAAAAGAGTCACCAAATACCCCAAATACAACATATTGTGTGATGTATTTATAGGAAATGTTCAGAATAGGCAAATAAACAGTGGCTTCTAATTAATCACATGGTTTCATTTGGGGGCAATAACAATTTTCCAGAAATAGATCATGTTGGGAATTGCACAACTTTGTGACTCTACTAAAGACCATAGAATTTTACACATTAAATGTCTCAATTCTATGGTATCTGAAGTATCTCTCAATAGAGTGACTTTTTATTTAAAGGACAAGAGAAGTCTGGTAAAATACGAAATTTGTTTACATCTATTGCAGAGTTGCAATGAATATAGATTAGTAGTTCCTTATGGTTGAGGTGGGTAAGATTGGGGCAGAAAAGAGGAGTGAGTGTGAAGACACACAGGATATTTTGGGGCGTGTTGAAAATGTTCAAATATTGGTTGTGGTGAAGATGGCACAACTCTATGAATATGCTAAAAACCATTAAATTTCACACTTTAACTGGGTGAATTGGGTGCTGTGTGGATTAAATCTCAAGCTGTTTGTAAAGGTAAGGCATAAAAATAATTTCTATTTTCTGGTGATTATTTCTGTATATATATTAATTTGTTTATATCTCAGTTGGCTATTGCCATAATATGTCACAACAAAATCAGAACAAAACTCTATAGCCTAAAAAATAATCAGCAATTATTTATGTTGCTCACACATACTTTGTTTGGCTTGTGTTTGGGTGATATAGATGATTCTCGGTGTTGATTTACGTCTACTCCTTATGATTTTCATTCTTCTTGTAGAAGTGGTGTACCAAGCTGTTTCATTCTCATGGCAAGAGCAGGAAGATACAACAAAAACCTGCCTTAAAATATGCTTGTTCCAGTTTTGCTAATATCTCAATGGATAAAGCACGTTACCTCAGTGGGTTCGAAGTCAAGTGGTGGGAAGTAAATCCAGTCTCTAGTGGAAGGAACTCCAGGGTCACATCACATGGAGTAGGACATAGGTATGTTAACAGGTGAAGATTTAGGGTAGTAATCCTATGACAACTATCTATGACAATGAAGCTCTCTTTCTCTTTCTTTCTCTCTCTGTTACACACACATGTTCTGTTTTACAAAGCGAAGTGGGTCATAAGCTTCAAAGAGGTAATAATATTTAAATGATTTAAAGAGAGTCTGAGCCTTTTGTGTAGTCTCATGTTTTCTTCAGTATTTGTGATAAAAGCTGTAGTTTACACAGCTGTCAGAAAATATGAATGGAATGACTTTCTGTTGCCACAAGTAACCAGGTCCCCAGACTGTTTTCATTTTTGTGCCAATTAGTTACTAGTTTATTATCAAAAAGGAAAATTATACTCCTCTTCTTTTTGTGAAATGCTGTGAGAGTTACTAATCTCAGCTGTTTGCTTTTTTTTTTCTCCAATTAACAAAATACTTCTCCTTTATGGCTATTCAGAAGATTTTATGTTGATGAATAATACTTACCAAGAAACATATTATTTAAAAATACTAATAAATCCTTAGGCTTTTATAAGTGCAAATCCAATATTTTATATACTGACATACTGCTTCATAAACTTTTAAGATAATTCTGACATTACAATATGATTTTAATTACTTTTTGTTCCTTTATAAATTACCCAGTCTCAGGTATGTCTTTATTAACTGTGTGAGAACGACCTAATAGAATTGCCCAGCCACAGCAATTTGGCAAGAAATAGGGCATAAAGATTGAGAAAGGAAGAAATAAAAGACATTTTAGAGTCAGCTAGTCAATTTCAATGAAATAAAGTGCTAGAGTTTGATTAGATTTCATTGAATATGTAGACCAATCAGGAGGCCACTTGACATCTTTACAATATTGAATCTTCCTATTCATTAACATGGTATATTTCTTCATTTAAATTTTTTGTTAAGTTTCTTATAGCTATTTTTGTGGTTTTCAGCAAAGTGTTCTTGCACATCTTTCATTAGATTTATTCTTAGGTGTTTTTTGTTATTTTTTTTTTGCTAATATATAGAGGTTCTGTTGCTACAAAAGTATGTTGACTTTGTTATCTAGTGAGTGGCCTTGTTAAATTCATTTAAATTATGATAGTTTGCAGATTATTTGATTTTAATTACTTTTAAATACCTAGTATTTGATTTTGAATATTATTACATTGATATTGATTTTGAATATTATTACACTGATGTTGTATATCAAATTGCAGTAAGTATTGTCTTAGTTTATACTTAACCTACATTTAATGTAGCAGTTTATTACAACCAATTGCATTAAAACAAACAACCAAAAAAATTGTTATCTGCTAGGTGTAAGTCTATGAACTCCATTCCCCATACCTTTCCAACTATTCCTGGGTAGTTTGCTTTTATTTCTACAAATAAAACTATGTGTTATTGTAACCTTAAGAATGAAAAAAAATGACTTCATATTCTAGCTAAAGTTGCTGTCACATAAATTGCTTAGTGTTATGCATTTTCTTCCCCTGTCAAAAGAGGTTCTTGTCATTGCAATACAGTATTTTAAATGCCACCTCTAAAAGAAAATCATAATTGTGCCACAGTGACCTCTTAGGTGTTATGTTCTTTGATCCTTTGATCATTTTGATGTCTCTGGTTTATAGGGAGAGGTAAAAAAAATCTCCCAGTCAAAATGACCTTATATGTGACAAGAATTAGAAATAAATATGCTCATGATTTCAGATAGTTCATAGTACCTAATGCTGGTATATGAGCACAGAAATGCACACACAATAGTTATATGCACTAGATCAATGTTTCTCTTTGTTTTTGTAAGTTTAATAGATGTCAGAATTATATAATATAGAACTTTATCAAAATGAGTAAACCACTATATGCCATGGGCAAATTTTAATGCAGATAACAAATATTTTTGAAATAATGGAGTCTTTTGTTTCCATATGCATTTGTAATATATATCATACATCATGTATCTAAATTGTAAAATGTGGAGAGTTTTGATAAATTCATAAGTGGCATTCATCTTAAATGTATTTAGAACTGTCGTTTTGATACCGGCCATATTAAAATGTCGAATTGTTGCCATTCTAAACCAAATATGATTTTTCTCATCTTTAAAGATCTACCATAAATGCTCATCTTCTAGGTCCAAATTCGCATTATCTGGATGACTATCTTCTTCAGGTTCTCTCAGTGATTTATTTTTTCTGTATTTGAATGTCGCAAATTATATTACTTAAACTTAGAGCGCATGAATGTTAGTTTTTATATTCACATTATTCCAGTACATAGTACAGTGTCTGGTAGAACATACGAGTGGATATTTTGATCAATTTGAATTATCAACACACTTTTGAAGCAAGTATTATCATTTAGAATGTTATCTTAATGAGGACAGATTTTACATATGAGTGAAAAAAACCATAAACATATTTGTAAATGTCATCAACTATGATATTTTCTGTATTTCCTATGGCACTGAAGTAATATTTAATAATTCCTTTCATCAGTTGAGCAACTACCATGTACTATCTATATCATATTAATTTTATAGCATGCCAGTACTCTGTTCAGGAAGTACAGATATTACCATTGTGCAAATAAGTAGCATTGCCTTGAAAATTTATAGCAATCAACTACAGATTTATAAAAATTTATAGCAATCGACTAGGAACAAAAATTGTCAAATGAGTTGAGGTTTGCTGGCGGGGCTGTCAGAATCTAAGGCCATGTACTTTTACTGACTAAGCTATGGTGCTTTTGAGAATGATATGCTCAGAAAAGGATCAGATCTTCATATGTTTACCCACATATACACACACATTCACTTTGAACAGTAGGAGCTTACTGTCTATTGCAACATACAGAATAATTTTTCATTTTTCCAAAACACATATTCTCGTGTTTCAGTATTGATCTTCACTATTGTTTATACAGCTTTAGACAGATGAAGACATGTAGGTTTTAAAAATAAGGTCCCTATGTCCCTCTGAAACTTGTAGACCGGTAGGAGTTACACAAAAGTGCTCATAATGAAGCTGTAAGAAAAAAGATGCCATTTCTAACTACTTTTCACTCACCATTAATGACTGGCACATTTGAGAATTTAAAAAGATATATTTTTAAGTATGTCTGTGAGAATAGATAAAACTGTAAACTCTTCTGAAAAACGAGTTTGTATGATCCTCAAGCCCAGTCAGCTAAAAGGGCTTCCTTCTTTGTCACACATAAGAATTCTCAAGATTTAGAGACACAGGTTTGAACTATTAATAACATAATTTGAAGTTTATAGACATCACATTTTAAAAGACATCTTAGCTAACAATAAAGTTCTATTAAACATGTTTACACTTTATGTCCTCTACCATAATCTTACTTATTCCAATGGAGAACCTTTGTTCTGTCAATCTTCATTAATTGATCACCGAGGCTTGCTCTTTCGCAAGAATTTCTTAGGTGAAATATGTCCTCATTTCCTTTCCTTTTTCTGATTTACCAATTAGAAATATCATTCATTCTAATCTTGACCTGAGCTAGCAGTTAATCTCATTGTGTTAACTTGCATTAAAGAGCCAGGAAATAACAAATTATCCCACATATAAAAAGTTAATATATTTTGGAAATAAGTTTTCATTGTAAGAAAGTATAAAGAAACTTTTAGGTTTCAACATTTTAATGATTTCTCCAGAAATCTTCCTACTCAACATACTCAAGCAAGATAAAGAAAATTCCAGGGAAAGGAGTGGGGGAGATGAATAATAATCTGGTTACTAGTTAGACTGTCCTATACAGTATTGGAGAGAAGCCAAAAGTTACACATGATAGTTGCCAAGGATAAGTTGACGATGAAATGGGTAATACAGAGTAGATTACAGAAGAGTCCCCAGATATGTGTTAATAACAGGTCAATCAAAGTTTGCCCTTCTTTGAGAAAAATGCTGAACAATCAAGAAAATGTAACGTTCACAATGTAACTCAACTTATATTTTGATTATAATATGAAACAGGCATTGTAAAGTCTTGAGAGCACATTTTTTTTCTTGCTCTCCATACAAATTCCGTTAAGTGAGAGTGACATTTTTATCATCAATATATTTAGGAACTCATTTGATCATAAGCTATTAATCCTTGAAATGTAATTAGATTGAGTGTGCTTTTGCTCATGGTTTTTTTATATACTGATATGAGAATAATACATTAACAATATGATACTGTATAATCCTATACTTTTAGAAAAATCAATCAACTAAGTTATTGAATTAAAGTCCTCAAGGCAATATTAAATTTGAATAAGTACCTGTGTGAGTTGCATATTGAAAACATATCATTTCAGTTCGATAGGAAACACATTTAAAAGTAAGACTTTATAAGGAAACTAATGAATATATTGAGGCAAAGGCAAATCTAATGAGGAGAATGAAATCAAGAAGCATTGTCAAAATGAATTCAGAGATGTGATATGCAATAAAAAAGTTGATGAGGGGGACCAACTACTAAAACTACTCAAAATTGCAGAACTTCTGATCAACTAATTTTAGTGATTATGCTTTGAGCCCATTTTCTAATCATTACAGCATCATATTTTAGTGATATTTGTGATGAAATTCAGAGTCAAGAATGAAATTAGGTTTCTCAGCTAAGAAAGCTCAAATGTCACCATAAAATGGTGCTGTTTAGCAATTATAGAAAAGAAAACCACTAGACTGCTACTTCATTTCAAAGGCCCAAAGAAGTTAGAAGTAGACAACAGCAGCGATCACATACACACACACAAACTCAGAAAAGGGGAAAACCTATTACCTAACCAAGCAATGAAGAAGAAAGTTGTTTGTGTTTAGAATCGGTAGGGGGAAAAATCAATAAAGACAACTGGTGACAAGACATTCTAAAAATTGAAATGCTCTATAAATAAAAATCTCCCTGATATAAAAGAAAAATTTTCTGATATAATAGGATGAGTATCTGTAAAATAACAAATTTTATTTATTTTATTTAAAATTTTATTTGAAATGTATAAAATAGAAAACAATACTTAGCTAATGATTACAGGATTTATTATATTTTAAAAACAGAATTATAAGTATGAAAATATTTGGGATAAAGTTCAAGCTTTCTATTGAAAAACACATACTACAATAAGGCAGTACTTTAATATTTTCTGACAATATTGAGGCTATTGCTCTAAATATAGTTGAGGATATTGTAAAATAAAACTAACACTTTACAAGCAAAATTAATGGTAAATCAGACAACTCTTTTGATGATCAATTTAGTGAATCACCTTAATCACTTTGAATTTTTTTTCTCAAAATTTGACCTAGTGACTTATCTGCCAAGAAACTATAATTATTATAAAATGAAGATTTATGGAATCTAACCAAAAGTCTCAATATGTGAAACAGTGTAAATAAATTGTTAGACTGCAATCAAACAGTGACATAAAGCCACATGAAGAAACAGTTTTTATGTATTTTAAAAATACAAAGTTCTATATTTGCAACATTCAAAATAAAATGTTATAGGTGAAGCTTTTCCACCTTCCTATTTAAAATTGCATCTACTAAATGAATATAGTGGTGTGCACCTGTAGCCCTAGCTACTGGGGAGACCAAAAGGGTGAGATCCCATTCCCCCCCAAAAAAAGAGAAAAAAATTATGATGTTATTTTTTAAAAAATGCAACGACTTACCCCAACATCACACACACACTTTACTTATTAGCTTTATGCATCGTTGATCTTATTTCGGCTATGGGAGCAGGGTCTCTTTTGTTCCCTACTAGATCTCCAGCCCCTTCTATGATGCCTGGCTAATCACTCTTGCTCAATAAATTATCATTGATTTGATACATGAAAGAGTAGAAATTAAACACATGAAAGAACACTTTCTAAAGGATAGACAGGTAGGCCTAGGTATACAAATACAATTGAATCTGACATGCTTTTACAAATAAAAGTCATTAAATTTTTTAAAATATGATATATTTTTGCCACAGTTCATGTGAATTTATTCAGATGCATTCAAAATAATTCAGATGTATTTTTAAAGCTATTTTCTTTAAATAGAATTCGATTAGAAATTGGTTTGACCAACTCTTTAATTCAGAAGCCAGGGTGATGTCCATGCATTTCCTAGTCCTTCCTGTTTAATTGGATCATAGGAATGAGGTGTAATGAATTTTAGAAAATAATTAGCATTCAATTATTTTTTAATCACAATAACATACTAAAAACATCCAAAATATTATAGCAAATGCTAATTTAACACGTACAGATTCTATTATATGTGTTCTATTTTCTTTTAATGTCTTCATAATTTATTAATTTTGAAATACTTGGCATCATCTTGTTGTATTGAAAGCAGTGTCGGCCAGGTGCTGTGTCTCAAGCCTGTAATCCCAGCATTTAGGGAGGCTGAGGCGGGCGGATCACGAGCAGGAGATCGAGACCACACTGGCTAACACGGTGAAATCCCGTCTCTACTAAAAATACAAAAAAAAAAAAGAAAAAAGAAATTAGCCGGGCGTGGTAGCAGGCGCCTGTAGTCCTAGCAACTCGGGAGGCTGAGGCAGGAGAATGGAGTGAACCCAGGAAGCGGAGCTTGCAGTGAGCCGAGATCGTGCCACTGCACTAAAGCCTGGGCGACAGAGTGAGACTCTGTCTCAAAAAAAAAAAAAAAGAAAAGAAAAGAAAAGAAAGGCAGTGTAAAAACAGCAACTGGCAGTATAAAACATTTGTCATCAAGATGCACTTTGAGGCCTAATTTGCCTTGGGCAACTTACTTAATTAACTTTTATGCCTTAAGGGAAAAATGAGTACCATCTCTACAAAGTTAAGAGTATAGTAGATTATCAACAAATGTTGGCCACTTTTGCTACTGAAGAAAAATATTGCCTGTGTGTGTGTGTGTGTGTGAACTTCTATATTATAAATTTTTAAAAATACATTTAATGTATGTACAATTTAGTTGACTAGTGAAGAATGCACCACGCATATGTTTTGCCTTTGTCCAAAATAATGATACTTTTTGCCCGCTCTTTGTTTTAACTTTTGATTAGTTTGGCAATCGTTCTTTCAGATCTTTTTTAAAAAATAGATTTAGAGAGTACAAATGCAGTTTTGTTACATGGATATATTGCAAAGGGGTAAAGTCTGGACTTGCAGTGTAACTATCACCCAAATAGCATACATTGTACCCAATAGGTAATTTCTCATCTCTATTCCCCCTCTCACCTTCCTTTTGGAGATCTTTTAAAAGGGACTCAAGGACTTTCTTTTTTTACTTAAGAAATGTTAGCAACCTTTAAATTTATAAATATAAGATTGCTTTCTTTTTCTTACATTCTCAAAATGTATTCAGGACTTTGTGTGGGAAGGGTGAGCAGAGTGCAAATTTAGTCACAAAATTTAATATAAAAAATATATATTTTAAACTCAAATTTTATATATTTTATATGTGTATATATATATGTGTGTATATATGTGTGTGTGTGTATATATATATATATATATATATATACATATACACATGAGTCACCTGCCTCCTAGAATACAGAAGCAGAAAAATTTTCATAGAAATATTGAATATTTAACACTAGGTATGTTGCATTACTACATATTACTTCATCCAAAAGAACAAGAAATAAAAAGTTAGCTAAATCAGTTCAGAGTACCTTTGAGTTGTTGACTTGAATGCCAAATGCCATATAAACAAACAAACGCTTTTAATTGTATTTTAATTTATCCCTCAGCCAAGGGTAAAATATATTGAAGTTATGGTTATACACCAGTAGGATTTATGTGTTTTCTCCCTATGCAGACTGATATTTACAATATCTAGTAAACTTTCCAGTTCTTTAACCTTGATTTGAAGGCTTACTGTTCAGTAAATTTAGTAACTCTAGCATTTATCTATATTACCATTTTTAAAGGAGATTTAGCTATTCAATTGTGAGAGATAAAATAAAAGAAATATTTAAAAATATCTATTTAAATCACTTAATTTTTAAATTGACGTATGTTGTTTTCGTTAAATATAGGCCACGCATAATACTATATCACTTTTTATGAACCAAATCTTATGAAAATGAAATTCATATTAAATATGTTTCTTTTCTAGTCTATCATTTTGCTCACTCAAAAGTAATTCAAGTCAAAGGAAATATACTTTAGACAATACCATAGGAAATGTATTTTCTACTATTTTTATGTTATTCTATAATATACTCATAAGACTTTTAATTCCTTTTTAATAATGTTTATATATTTGAAGTTTACAACATGATGTTATAAGATACATATAGATAGTAAAAAATTACAATATTGAATCAGATTAACATATCTATCATCTCATATAGCTACTTTTCTGTGAAAAGAGCAACTAAAATCTTATTTAATGACAATTTCTATTACAATACCATTTTATTAATTTCAGTCTTCACCTTGTACATTAGATCTCTGGACCTGTTCTTCCAATATATCTGCTATTTTGTATCCTTTAACCTATATTCCTCATTTTTTTCTTCCCTTTCCTCATTTGTAGTAACCACTAGTATTAGTCCATTTTCATGCTGCTGATAAAGATGTACCTGAGACTTGGAAGAAAAAGAGGTTTAATGGACTCACAGTTCCACATGGCAAGGAGAAGCAAGTCACGTATTACATGGATGGTGGCAGGCAAAAAAAATAAAAGAGAGTTTGTGCACAAAAGCTCACATTTTTAAAATCGTCAGATCTCATGAGACTTATTCACTATCACAAGAACAGCATGGAAAAGACTTGCCTCTATGATTCAATTACCTCCCACCAGGTCCCTCTAACAACACGTGGGATTCAAGATGAGATTTGGGTGGGGACACAGGCAAACCACATCACCACTATTTCATTCTCTATCTCTGTGTATTTGAATTCTTCTTAAAAATATATATTCACATATAAGTGAGATCATGCAATATGTTTTTTCTGTATCTGGCTTATTTCACTTAGCTTAATGTCCTCCAGTTCCATCCATGCAGTAGCAAATGGCAGGACCTCACTTTTTAAGAATGAACAATTAGTATAGTCTTTCTGAAGTCCTTCTTCACTTCCACTGCCTCTTCCTCCTGCTCGTTACCATCACAACTACTCCTTATTAAGTGTATCCTATAAGGATAGGTCCTGCATCTCTTGCCCTATATTCTTTTTTCGTATACCCAGTCAGATTCAGCAAATATTAGGTACCTAAAAAGTGCCTGACACTGAGCAATACAAAGATGGGTACTCAAAATAATGAACATGCAACAATATATAGTAAATTGTATGTAGCTCCCCAAATTCCCTTGGCTTCCTGGAACATAAAAGAATTTAGTCTACCTAACTCATGTCTGCTCATCCTGCAAAACTCAGCTCAAGAGTCAACATTCTTTGGCAACCTAGGATGATCATTTCTCATACCTTCCTAAACACTCAGATAAGGTGTTCTTTCTCTGGGGCCCCATAACACTCTGGGCATACTTCAGAAGAAGCACTTGTCATGTAAAAGAAGAACCATTGATAACTCTTTTTTTATTCCTATTTGGCACATAATACAAAATTTTAAAAGTACAAAAAGATATACATTAAAAATTAAGTCCTTCTTAACCTGCAACCACCATTTCCATTTCTCAGATGTAGACACTGTTTCCAATTTTGGGGTCTCCCTCTCATAGGTATTTTATAAGAATGTATATTCACAAATGTAAGAAATTTATACACTCCATATATACATATATGAATATATATAGGGCATTTTTGCTTTTATGCAAATCACATTTTTATATACACCTCAGTACTTTACTTTTTTCATAACCTAATGACATATTTTGTTGATCATTCCAAATCAGTACATAAAGAGATTTCTTATTGTTTATAATAGCTACATTGGGCTCCATTGTGAATTTTGGATAGTCATGATTTGTTTAACCAGTCTCCTGTTGTTGGATGTGTAGGTTATTTTCAATCTTTTTCTACTATAAGCAATATGGTCATGAAAATATTGTACTAATATCATTTTATACATGTTTGAGAACATATGTAAGATTAAATTCCTAGAAGTAGAATTGCAGTTTACACAGTATTTGCATTTAAAATATTCATAGATATTGCCAAGTTGCACTGATTGATATTTCTACCAGTGTAAGAGTTCCTGTTTCTTCATATCCCTCTCAATATAGTGAATTATCAAACTTATAGTATATCCAATGTGTTTGGAAAATAATAACTTCCTATTGAAATTTTAATTTACATTTATCATATTATCAGTGAGATTAGCATGTTTTAATGGTTTTAGGGCCCACTAATATTTTCTTATATGTAAATTTTCTATTCAAATACTTTGCTTATTCATATTTCACCTTCTTGGATGTTTTTTCTTGCTGATTTATAGGAGCTCTTGCTTACTATATTATTGTAGCTAGTCTTTTGCTTTTTGAGATACAATATTTTTCTTCCTAGTTTGTCATATGCCTTTTCATATTATTTTGCTTTTCTCCTTCTTAAATATTCTCAATGTTATTGAATTTATTATATCTCTTGTGATGGCTTTTAGGTTTTAATTTGAGCTTTACAAAGCCCTTTGTCCTACAAACTTGTTAAATAAATTTCTCCCACAGGCTGGGGATACATTCATTTTTGGGGACCTTGAAGCAGCAGGTTAGGATAAAAATGATGAGTAGAGGAGGCTGTGAGAAAAGGGTCTGAAGAAAAGTGGGTTTCATATAGGATGAGCTCACTGTGTGGGATCATAATGAACTCAAGAGAAAGGCAGGAAAACAAAAATCATCTTGTTGTTTCTCTTTCCCAAGTAGTTCCACCAGCCACAACAAATTACCCCCAAAATCCTTGTCAACTTAGACTCAAAATAGATGGTCACATTCCATATCAGGAAGGTACACACCTTCTCTGAGCAGAGGAATCATTAAGAGCATTCTCTTATCAGCTGGTTATGAAGCTGCCCATTTTAGTAGGTGACATCCATGAGCAGAGAGTCTGCCTCATCTATCATGTGTTCAGTGGAATTAGTTGTTTCTGCTCATTGCAGCTGACTAGAAAGGCCTCCTGAAATGCTGCTGTTTGTCAGCTTGGTGAGGAGGAAGAGCCCTCGCTTTTCACAACATGCATGGCTCTTTGGCAAATCCAAAGCATAGTCTTGCATTTTTATGAAAAGTTTCCGTGCTTGTAGCCATCTAGTAATAAGTTATGAAAGTAATCCTCATGCTTACTATTTAATCACAGTACAATGACGAGATTACTATATTTTTCTCTAAAGTTAAAATGATCATTAGAACCCAATGTCAAAAAAAGAAAAATAAAGAAAATACATCATGAAATTTATATTGAGTATATTTTAACCTTTTACTTTTTTTGCATTATATCCCTTTTACTTGTTGCCTCCACTAAACCCACTCACGGATTCATCAACATGTTTTGATTAAAACCATATTGATTAAAAATGATTTTGTGTAAGTGACAATAGACCATGTACAAACTGGTGCATTCTGAGCAGATCTTTGGGGGGAAGGCATTGTGAGTAAATGGGGTGGAGACATGGACCCTGGGCTGAAGTGAGAGGAAGCTGAGAACCCTACACTGAGCTATAATGTACCAGGACTCATTCCTGTTCCTCAAGGACTCCTGGGGAAGGAAAACAAAGCCAATCAACTGAACCCACCTTATAATACAATCAAAACTGTAAGGGCATCAAAGAAGGTATAAGGAAAAGCTATCAATTGAAACCACAGAAATATCAAAGGTTGAAGGAATGTCAGCCTACACAGATGAGAAAGAATTAGCACAAGAACTCAAACAACACAAAAAGCCACAGTGTCTTTTTTGTCTCGAAGAGACTGAACTTGTTCCCCAGCAGTGATTATTAATCAAGCTGAAATGGATAAAATAACAGAAACAGAATTCAGAATATGGATAGAAACAAAGATCATCAAGATTCAGGAGAAAGTCAAAACTGAATCCAAGGATTCCAACAAATACAATAAAATGATAAAGGAGATGAAACATGAAATGATCATTTTAAGAAAGAAGGAAACTGATCTCAGAGCAAAATAACTTACTTTAAGAATTTCAGAATACAATCACAAGTACTAACAGCAGAATCAATCAAATGGAGGAAATTATCTCAGAGCTAAACTTGTTCTCCAAAATAACTCAGTCATACAAAAATGAAGAAAAAAATACTAAAGAAGAATTAGCAAAACTTCTGAGAGATATGGGAGTATATAAAGAGACCAAAATCTATGCTTCATTGGCATTCCTAAAAGAGAAGAGAAAGAAGACAACTTAGAAAACGTATGTCAGGGTATACTCCATGAAAATTTCTCCAGCCTAGCTAGAGAAGCCAACATTCAAATTCAGGAAATACAGAGAATATCTCCAAGACACTATACAAGAGAAGTAACCCCAAGACACATAATCATCAGATTTTTCAAGGTTGATTTTAAATAAAAAATTTTAAATGCAGCTAGAGAGAAGGGGAAGGTCACCTGCAAAGGGAATACCATTAGGTTAATAGTGAACCTTTCATCAGAAACGCTACAAGTCAGACGAAATTGGGGGTCAATATTCAACATTCTGAAAAAAAAAAGAAATCTCCAATCAAGAATTTCACATCCAGCCAAACTAAGCTTTATGAGCAAAGGAGAAATAAGATCCATTACAGACAAGTAAATGATACAGGAATTCATTACCAGCAGACCTTACTTGTAAAAGGTTCTGTGTGGAGTGCTAAATGTGCAAAGGAAACACCATTACTAGCCTCCACAAAATCACACTTAGGTACATAGACCATTGACACTATAAAGCAACCACACAAAGAAATCTGCATAATAACCAGCTAACAACACGATGACAGGATCAAATCAGCACATATCAACATTAACCTTGTATGTAAATGAGCTAAATTCACAAATTAAAAGGCACAGAGTGTCAATGTGGATGAAGCAGCAGGACTCAATAGTATGCTCTCTGCAAGAGACCCATCGAACACGCAATGACACACATAGGCTCAAAGTATAGGGATGGAGAAAAATCTTCCAACCAATGGAAAACAGATAAAAGCAGAGTTTTTAAAATTTGAATTTTAGACAAAATGGACTAAATGATCAAGGATCAAAACAGACAAAAAAGGGCATTGCATTCAACAAGAAGATCTAACTATCCTAAATATATGTGCACCCAGATCAGGAACACTCAGATTCATAAAGCAAGTTATCACAGAACTATGAAGAGGCTTCAATAGCCACACTATAATAGTGGGAGATATCAAAACCACACTGACAGTATTTGACAGATCATCGAGGCATAAAGCTAACAAAGATATTTGAGACTTTAACTATACACTTGATCAAACTGACCTAATAGAAATCTCCAGAACTCTTCACCCCAAAACAACAGAATATACATTCTTCTTGTCTGCACATAAGACATGCTCTAAAAACATCCACATAATCAGCCATAAAACAACCCTCAGCCTATTCAAAAAATCAAAATCACACCACTTTTACTCTTGGATCACAGTGCTGTAACAATGGAAATTAATACTAAGAAAATCACTCAAAAAACCATACAATTATGTGAAAATTAAACAACCAGCTCCCGAGCAATCTTTGGGTAAACAACGAAATTAGTTATTTAAAAAAAGATATTTTTGAAATGAATGAGAAAAAAACATACAACATACCAACATTTCTATACAGCTAAAGCAGTGTTAAGAGGGCAGTTCATAGTACCAAACTCCAACATCAAAAAGTTAGAAATATCTTTTTTTTTTTTTTTTTTTGAGACGGAGTCTCGTTCTGTCGCCCAGGCTGGAGTGCTGTGGCGCGATCTCCGCTCACTGCAAGCTCCGCCTACTGGGTTCACGCCATTCTCCTGCCTCAGCCTCCCGAGTAGCTGGGACTACAGGCGCCCGCCCCTGCGCCCGGCTAATTTTTTGTATTTTTAGTAGAGACGGGGTTTCACCGTGGTCTCGATCTCCTGACCTCGTGATCCGCCCGCCTCGGCCTCCCAAAGTGCTGGGATTACAGGCGTGAGCCACCGCGCCTGGCCTAGAAATATCTTAAATTAACAACCTAACATCACACCTAGAGGAACTAGAGAAGCAAGAGTAAAGTAACCCCATAGGCTAGGAGAAGCCAGGAAATAACAAAAATAAAAGCTGAACTGAAGGAAATTGAGGCATTAAAATCCGTACAAAAGATCAACAAGTCTAGGAGTTAGTTTTTTCAAACAACAAATAAGATTGATAGACTACTAGCTAGATTAATAAAGAAAAAAAGGCAGAAGATCCAGAAAAACACCACCAGAAATGACAAAGAGAACATTGCCGCTGACTCCACAGAAATTTTAAAAACCCTCAGAGACAACTATGTACACCTCTATGCATATAAGCCAGAAAACCTAAAAGAAGTGAATAAATTCCTGGAAATGTACAAATTTCCAAGATTAAACCAGGAAGTTATTGAATTCCTCAACAGACCAATAAAGACTTCTGAAATAGAATCAGAATTTTAAAACTACCAACCAGAAAAAGCCCATGACCAGATAGATTCACAGCCAAAATTTACCAGATGTATAAATAAGAGCTGGTAACATTCCTACTGACACTGCTCCAACTACTCCAAAAATTGAGGTGGAGAAACTCCTCCTTAACTCATTCTATGAGGCTAGCAGTATCCTGATACCAAAACCTGGCAGGGACACAATAGCAACAAAAAACACTTTCAGGCCAATACACATGATGAACATAGATAAAAAAATTCTCAACAAAATACTAGCAAACCAAATCCAGCAGCACATTACAAAGCTAATCCACCATGATGAAGTAAGCTTTATCCCTGGGATGCAAGGTTGGCTCAACATATGCATATTAATCAATGTGATTCATCACATAAACACAACTAACAAAAACTACATGATCATCTCAACAGATGCAGAAAAAGCTTTTGATAAAATTTAACATCTCTTTCTGCTAAAAAGTCCTCAACAAAGTAGGCATTGAAGGAACGTACTTCAAAATAAAAACAGCCATCTATGAAAAACCCACAGCCAGCATCATACTGAATGGGCAAAAGCTAGAAGCATTTCCCTTGAAAATGGCAGCAAGACAAGAATGATGTTTCTCACCACTCTTATTCAACGTAGTACTGGAAGTCCTAGCCACAGCAATCATGCAGGAAAAAAAAATAATAATAAAAGACATATAAATAGAAAGTGAAGAAGTCAAACTATCCCTGTTTGCAGACAATATAATTCTAGACTAGAAAACTGAAGGCATCACATTACTTGGCTTCAAACTACACTGAAAGGCTACAGTATACAGTAACAGAAACAGCATGGTACTTGCTTTTGTACAAAAACCAACACATAGGTGAATGGAATAAGATAGAGATCCCAGAAATAAAGCCACACACTTACAACTATCTAATCTTCAAAAAAGTAAAATAATAATAATAATAATAATAACAATGGAGAAAAGGTTCCCTATTTAATAAAAGGTGCTGGCATAACTGGTTAGCCGTATGCATAAGATTGAAGTGGGGCCCCTTTCTTATACCATATACAAACATCAAATCAAGATGGATTAAGTACTTAAATGTAAAACCTAAAACTATAAAAACCTTGGAAAATAAACTAGGAAATATCACTCTGGACATAGGCTCTGGCAAAAATTTCAAGACAAAGACATCAAAAGTAATTACAAAAAAAACCCAAAATTGACAATTGGGACCTAAATAAATTAAACAGCTTCTACACAGCAAAAGAAACTATCAATGGAGCAAACAGACAACCTACAGAAAAGGAGGAAATATTTGAAAACTATACATCTGTCAAATATCTAATATCCAAACAACCACATTAAAAAGTAGGCAAAGGATATGAACAAACACTTTTCAAAAAAAGACAGACATGCAGCCAACAAGCATATTAAAAAGTGCTCAACATTACTAATCATTATTGAAATGCAAGTCCAAACCACAATGAGATACTATCTCACACCAGTCAGAAAAAAGAAAAAAAATAACAGATGCTAGTGAGGCTACAGAGAAAAGGGAATGCTTATACACTGCTGGTAGAAATACAAATTAATTTACCCATTGTGAAAAGTAGTTTGATAATTTCTCAAATAACTTAAGACAGAACAACCCTTTGACCCAGCAATCCCATTATTGGGCATGTACCCGAAGGAATATAAATTATTCTGCCATGAAAATACACACATGCGGCTGGGCGTGGTGGCTCACGCCTGTAACCCCAGCACTTTGGGAGGCCGAGGCGGGCGGATCACGAGGTCTGGATACCGAGACCACGGTGAAACCCCGTCTCTACTAAAAATACAAAAAATTAGCCGGGCGTGGTGGCGGACGCCTGTAGTTCCAGCTACTGGGGAGGCTGAGGCAGGAGAATGGCGTGAACCTGGGAGGTGGAGCTTGCAGTGAGCCGAGATCGCACCACTGCACTCCAGCCTGGGTGACAGAGCGAGACTCGGTCTCAAAAAAAAAAAAAAAAAAAAGACACACATGCATATATTCATTGCAGTACTATCACAATAGCAAAGACATGGAATCAACTTCAGTGCCCATCAACAGTAGACTAGATATAAAGGAAATTTGGTACCTATACACCATGGAATACTATGAAAATCATAAAATGAATGAGATCCTGTCCTTTGCAGCAACATGGATAGATCTGGAGGCCAATATACTAAGCAAACTACCACAGGAACAAAAAATCAAATATTGCATGTTCTCACCTGTAAGTGGTAGCTAAATATTGAATACACATGGATACAAAGAAGGGAACAACAGACAATGGGCCCTACTTGAGGGAGAAGAGTGGGAGGAGGGTGAGAATGGAAAAACTACCTATTGGGCACTATGCTTATTACCTGGGTGATAAACTAATCTCTACCCTACATAACAGTGACATACAATTTACCTGTATAACAAACCTGCACAGATGCCTCTGAACCTAAAATAAAAGAAAAGGAAAAGAAAAAGCAATACAAAACTAACCTACTGCATGATGTCAGTCACTTCATCAATAGACATATTGTACAGATGCTACCCAGGAAACACCTGTTATCATTATAGACTCATTATTTTTATTTGTTTGTTTTCTCTAGGTAAATAGTGTTTCTTTAGCTTATACTTTTACCAGAAACACAGAATATCACTGCTTGGCTTAGGAGAAATCGGGTTCATGGTATGTCTTCTAGACATTATTTGTGGAGTTTTATATGAAAAGTGCATTGAGAAATTGCAAACGTGAAACTTTTTAGCAAAGTTGTTAATACGATCTAAAATTGTTCTATATTATGAGAATATTATGGTGCACATTCTGGGTGAGCATTCTAGTGTACATTTGTGTATAAAATGTTACAGTTTGGACAATACCCTGGATGAACTTTTTTATTCAAGATCCAAATATACTACTTTATATCATAGAACTTGGAGAGGAAATGAAAAGATCAGCTGCTTCTATGTCAGAAAAAAATATGTGGTGATTCTTCTGTAGGACCCTAAGCACATAGAATATCTGGGGGAGCTGACAGAAGGAAATTCAAAGATAAATCAAAGTCAAAGTATAAACTTGGCTGCAAATAAGGAAACAACAGGGACATTCACAATACCTGAAGACAGTGAGTTGTAAGCACAGTATAGTAAGTTTAAACTGTCTATATGCTTGCGTATTCCAGTTAAGCATCCAGAACTTGAAGAGAAACTATGCAAAGCAGACTGACTTCTAAGGAAATAGTGACAATAGGGGCCATCATCAAGATCCCTATGTCACGTTGTTCATTAGATCACATAGTCTTCTATTAGCATATTCTTTCATAAACCACTTTATTCAAAATTAATTCCGTGATCATTTTGCATTCTGCCATTACAACTATATTGGCAACTAAAAGAGTCACGTCTTATCAAGTTTTTAATTTCCCAGATTGATTCTTTGAGCATTTAGGACATTGCTCCCTTGTGGATCATGATATATGAAACATATTCAGTCAACTCACATTTAGTTTCCACCAAATCTGTTTTTCTTACTGTTTGCCTGTTTTTCACTGAGGTGTATTAATATACAAGAAATGTTGACATTTTAAAAGTGTCATTCTATGAGTTTTGACAAATGTATGTGCTCATGTATATGCTCATGTAACAAAGACCCAAATGAATCAGGATATGGAAGGGTTCCAAGTCACCAGAAAGTTTTCTTGTCACTTTTGAGTCATTCTCCATGCCTCATAAGCAAATAGCCCTTGTTTGTGATGAGTCATTTTAATTTTGCTCCTTTAAAGATTGTGCCCTGTCATTGTCTTCAAGAGTTTAATTATAATTAGTGTAGGTATGATTCTGTTTGCATTTATCCTACTTAGAGTATGTTCAGTTGCTTGGATGTAAACATCAACACTTTCATCTCATTTGGAAAGTTTCTGGCCTTTTTATCTTCAAATATTTTTTCTTCCTCTTTCTCTCCCCTTTTCTTCTGATATCATTATTATGTAAATGTTGGTGGGCTCAATGGTGTCCCATAGGTTTCCACGTCTCTATTTAAATATAATGGCTTTTCTTCCTGTATTTTCTTTAGATTGGATAATATGTATTGATCTGTCTTTCCATTTCCTGATTCTTCATTCTTCCAGCTAATATCTGCTGTTGAGCCACTCCAGTGATTTTTAAAAAGTATTTCAATTATTGTATTTTTGACTCTAGAATTTGTATTATTTAAAATATAATTACTATTACTTTATAATGTCTATTTGATGAGCCATTACTGTCATATTTTCCTTTAATTCTTTAAACACAGCTTTCTATAGTTGTTTTTAAAACAGTTATTATTCCTGAGAAGCCTGTGTTAAGTCCAATATCTAGACCCTTTCAGAAGCAGTATCTATTGTTTTTTTCTTAATTTTAAAATCAAAAATGTCAGTAAGAGGTCATCTATTCAATTCTTTTTTTTTTTTCAATTCTTTTTTTTTTTTTTTTTTTTTTAGACAGGCTTTTGCTTTGTCACTCAGGCTGGAGTGTAGTGGTGTGATCTCAGCTAGTTGCAACCTCCACCTCCTGGGCTCAAGAGATTCTCCCACCTCAGTCTGCTGAGTAGCTGGAACTACCGGTATCCACCAGCAACCAGCTAATTTTTGTAATTTTGTAGAGATGGGGTTTCTCCATGTTGCCCAGGCTGCTCTGAAACTCTTGGGCTCAAGCAATCCACCCACCTCAGCCCTCCATGGTGATGGAATTACAGGCATAAACCACTGTGCCCTGTGCATTATTTTCTTTTGTATAGATAATACTTTTGTGTATCTCAGCATATCTCATAATTATTTATTATAACCTGACATTTTTGGTTTTACGTTGTATTGATTCTGGATACTGACTCCCTTCCCCCAGGAATTATTATTGCTGCTTTTTTGTTTATGTATTTGTTTAGTTAACTCAGTAGAAAAATTCTGTATGGTTTGTCTCCCTGATGATATGACATACTAGCAGGGTATGACCAGTTATATCTACGAATATTTTCTTGTTGTTGCAGTTTTGTTTATGGTTTTTAAGCTTGAGTCACTTTGGGTCACCATAGTTTAGTGTCTGCCAATAAGTAGTCAGAAGTTGCACTTAAACATCTTGACCCTGCAAGCCTTCGGCTGTTTGTCACTGGGTCTGTAAGTAGTTTGAACACATTCAATATGTCAGTTTACATATTGGCCCAACTTTTACTTTCTCCCTTTGCAAGGCCTTATGTTAAGCTAGTATTGATAGTTCAGCCCTTTCTAGTGTCTCCTGAGTGTACCTACCTCTTTGGCCATCAGTGCAGCCTTCCAGATTATTACAGAAATGCACTAAAGTCCATTGTGACTGTCTTTTTCCCCTGGTTCTTCTTGTTTAATTCTGGTTTGTGTATTGCTCGTCCCAGTCTATAGCATAATGCTAAACTCACTTTAATATTGGACTTCCTTAGTTGTTTTTAATGAGAAATATATTGTTTTGGACAACATTCATGGTCATGATTTTTTTCTTTTTTTTTTCAACTCTATTCACATCAAGTCATCCATTTGGGCACTGAAGCTGTACTCTTCCTGGCTTTCCCTGCCATGATAGAACTCATGCATGGAGGTATTGGGAATAGGAGTCATGTCAGCCCCAGCCTAAAATATCAAAGACTCCCACTGTTCTTACTAAGGTTCAGTTGTTTTTTCTTAAATAAAAACTCTTAATTTTGTGTGTACCTCTGGTCAATTTCCAGACTTCTGATTTGTTGTTTTCAATAATTTTGATCCATCTTATTGCTGCATAGAGAAAAAGGTTTTGGTAAGCTTCTTAGTTAGCCATTCTGGAAATCGCATTCTTGGTCACTTCTGCTTTTGCAAAAATTTCTCTCCCAAGGCCTCCTTATTGTATGTTGTGGATCTTTTGGCAGCACAAACCATAAATCCTGAAAATATATGACTATTTTACCATTAACAAACAGCCTAAATTTAAGCATTGATATCTTGCTTTATTTAAACATTAAGAAATAAAATAATTTTTTTTGTGTGTGTGGGAGGTCTGTGTATGTGCATATGATGATAAAAACATCGTCTAAACTTAAGAGTGGTGGTTTTGGGACATTTAAAATCAGAAAATTGGCATTAGGAAGTTCTCATTGTAATTCCATGAATAAATGAAGGCAAATTTTCTAGCCCTTTTGACAGATTGATCACTGTATGCAAAAAAAGACTTAACATGAGTACACTACTGACTGTGATTGAAAGTTTTGCTTATTTGTTTTGTTTTCTAGAATTTAACTTTTATTTTAGATTTGTGGATATATATACAGGTTTGTTGAATGCATATACTACATGATGCTGAGGTTTGGGATATGAATCATCCTGTCATCCAGGTACTGAGGATAATACCAATAGGTAGTTTTTCAACAGTTTCCCCCTTCCCTACTCCTTCCCTCTAATAGCCTCAACTGTTTATTGTTGACATCTTTATGTCCATGAGTAGCCAATGTTCAGTCCCTTCTAATAAGTGAGAACAAACGATATTTGATTTTCTGTTTCTGCATTAATTCCTAGAGGATAATGGCACCCAGTTGCATACATGTTGGTGAAGAGGACCTGATTTCATTCTTTTTATGAATGGATTCTTTTTATTGATGGGCACCTAGGATGACTCTTTGTCTTTGCTATTGTGAATAGTGCAGTGATAAACATATAAGCGCATGTGTCTTTTTGGTAGAATGATTTATTTTCTTTTGGATATATACCCAGCAATGGGTTACTGGGACAAATGTCAATTCAGTTTTAAGTTTTGTGAGAAATCTCCAAACTGCTTCCTACAGTGGCTGAATCAATTTACGTTTCCTCCAACAATGTATAAGCATTTCCTTTTCTCCACAGCCTCACTGGCATCTGTTGTTTTTTGACATATTAATAATGACCATGTGACTTTTGTAAAATGGTATCTCATTGTAGTTGTGATTTGCTTTTCTCTGATGATTTATGATGTTAAGCACTTGTTCATGTTTTTTGGCCACTTGTGTGTCTTCTTTCAAGACATTCATGTTCACCTTTCTTGCCCACTGTTTAATGGAGTTATTTGCTTTTGGTTTGTTGAATTATTTAAGTTCCTTATAGATTCTGGATATTAGATTTTTGTCAGATGCATAGTTTGCAAATATTTTCTCTCATTCTGTGGGTTATTCATTTACTCCATTGATAGTTTCCTTTGCTGTGCAGCTTTTAGTTTAATTAGATCCTACTGTCAATTTTTGTTCTTGTTGCTGTTGCGGACTTAATCATTCTAGTGATCATCTGATAATTATATTTTTCAAAGAAAACATCTGTACAAATTTTGACTATGTTGAACATAAATGTTTCTGCTCCCAGTGTAGCTATCTATATCTTTTGTTGATTAGTAAGTTGGTGCCTGTGGTATCAGCCTATATTTGGTTACATGCTTAATATGAGCCTGTGTCTTTTAAAATACACTGTCAGCTGTTAAAACTAAGCTTCAGAGTCTACAATATATAGGTTTTGGTGATTATGCACTTAGTGTACCAATCCACCTAAATGTAGTCTACAATTTAAAGGTTCTAACAGGAAAATGCATGCGTTTACTTATCATCTTGAATGGAAATGACCCTTTCTGTCCGGGAAACTTCATTTTCTTAGGGCTGCCTTGACTTATTACCACAAACTTGTGGCTCAAAACAACAGTTATCTCTGGAGGTTACGTGTCTAAAATCAAGAATTGCTATTTCCATGCACTCAGAAGGCTTTAGGTGATGATCATTTCCATGCCTTTTTCTAAGTTTTAGGCTTGGCTGGCAATCCTTGATCTTTGGCTTGTAGATCCATCACTTCAATTTCTGCCTATGTTGTCAGGTGGCATTTCTGCTGCGTGTGCAACTGTCCCTTTCTCTTTGCCTCTTCTCTTAAAGAAAGTAGTCATATTAGATCAAGGATCCACTTATTCCTGTATGAACTCATTATAATTTACATGTATATCTCAATTATATCTGCAAAGATTATTACCCCGTAAGTTCCTATTCACAGTGGCAGAGGTTAGGATCTCCACATATCCTCCTAGAGAACTCAATTCAACCCATAACATAAGCCATGATCTACCATTAAGTACATAAAGCACTGACAATGGAAAAGAGAAATTGAGAAATCCTTGATAAGTTTTAGTGATCAATTAAATGACAAAAGACTGTGTGTAATATCTTTACACTCAATGACTACTTGTGAAACCCCCTAAAAAATTGACAAAGATTCTCTGTCATCTATTGAGCTTCAGATTTGACAAAGCTATACCAACTCCAAATAAAATGTCATTTATTTTTGGAAAATGTTATGTTTTCCATTCTTTGTTATGCCAAGCAGATATTTGTGTGAATTATTTAAATAAACAAAAAAACTTTAGATAAAATATAATTATGTTATTTGTTAAACAATTACATTCTCCACAAACTTTTCTTTTTTTTCTTTCTTTTTTTTTTTTTTTTTTTTTTTTGAGATGGAGTCTCACTCTGTCGACCAGGCTGGAGTGCAGTGGTGCCATCTCAGCTCACTGCAAGCTCCGCCTCCCAGGTTCACACCATTCTCCTGCCTCAGCCTCCCGAGTAGCTGGGACTACAGGTGCCTGCCACCAAGCCTGGCTAATTTTTTGTATTTTTTTAGTAGAGACGGGTTTTTACCATGTTAACCAGGATGTTCTCGATCTCATGACCTTGTGATCCACCCACCTCGGCCTCCCAAAGTGCTGGGATTACAGGCGTGAGCCACCGCACCCGGACCTCTCCACAAACTTTTAAAAGTAAAAGAAGAATTCAGAGAAGGGGTGGGATGCCATGTCATATGAGGATTTATAGCCATTGTTTAGATATTTTTGGCACTTATTTAAGTTATGCAGGATTAAAGTAATGGGATGGCATTGTGTTATTTTTATTTTAAAAGAATAGTTGTGCCTCCAGTATTAAGAGCAAACTTTCTGAGATAAAGCGGGAAACTACACATTCTAGCAATCCGAGTTAGAGATTATGGGAGTCAATGAAAGGCATTTAATTCTGGATATATTATTAAGGTAGAACCAATAGTTTTTCCATGATGCAATGGGTATAGATTTTAGGGTATGGAATATAAGTTAAGAATAGTCCTGGAATAATCCAAGATTTTTGGCCTGATGGAGTTACCACCAACAGAGAGAATGGATGAGACTGAGAGAAACTAAGACAAAATCAGGAATTTAATTTTGAACACATTACATTTGATATCTTGACTATTCACATATACATTTTGGATTTGTTTGCATGTAATTATTATTTAAAGCTCTTGGGTAGGAAGAAATCACCACACAAATCAGCGTAAACAAGAAGAGAAAAAGAATAAGAATTGAGCTGTGATGCTTGTGAACATTAAGCCTGGCCATGGATAAGAGGAGGAAGAGACAAAGATACAAGATTCAAAAACCCAAGTGAATGAATAACATCAAGAAGGAAGGAGTAATGCACTATTTCAAATGAACAAATAAAAAACTTAGATTAACCTGTATTTGGTTAGATTAACCCATATTTGGATTGGGGTGCTTTCCTCTCATGTGTTAATTTAGCTAGATGGTGTCTGTACAGGTAAAGTTAATCTACCCTACCCAGAGGCAGTGGATTTTTCTGAATTCTTAAATAGGAATCTTTTTAGAAAAATTTACATCCTCTTAAACTGTAATTTTTTTTATTCTTCGTATTCTCAAAAACAGAATTTGAGTAATGGCTAATATTTTGGGATAGGCATAAGACTTAGTTTCAAAATGTATATTGAGAGAGAGTGATATTTTTTTTCCTACAGTGAAAATGATGCCTAAAATTCTTCTCAACTGTGAATAAATGACTCAGTCATAAGCATGGTGATATGATTTGGCTCTCTGTTCCCACCCAAATTGCATGTTGAATGGTAATGCCAAATGTTGGAGGTGGGGCCTGGTGGGAGGTGATTGGATCATGGGTATGATTTCTAATGGTTTAGCCCTACTGTCTCATGATAGAGTTCAAAAGTGTATAGCACCTCCCCTAGCTCTCTCTCTTCCTCCTGCTTCTGCCATGTATGAAGTGCTGGCTCCTGCTTTGCCTTTCACCATATTGTAAGTTTCCTGAGGCATCCCCAGCCATGTACAGCCTGCAGAATTGTGAGTCAATTAAACCTCTTTCTGTATAAAATACCCAGTCTCGAGTAGTTCTTTATAGCAGTGTGACAGTGGACTAATACACTTGATTAGTTTAACAAACACTCTGCTGGGCTACGAAATGTCTTATGTGCTGATTGTAAATTGTTGAGCAATATTAACAATCCTTCACCTCAGAAGCACATTAGTGGAGAAGGTAGATATTAAGCAAATAATGACACAAGGATATTCTTAGACATATGATGTGTTATAGATACTTACAATGATTGGAGTACCAGGAACTATGGAGATAAAACTTTGGTATCATCAAAATAATCCATCCAAAAATATTGACTATAAAATGGTAAACTTCAAGATCATGGATAATTAGCCTTGAGATTATGGACAGACTTCAAATGACATTAGTCTGAAATTGCATGCAAAATCTTGCAAGTGTGTGAATAAGCAATTTCCCCAGGCAATTACGCTGATAGCTATCATCTATTGCCAAACAGTCCTTTGACCCCAAAAGTGTATAAAAAATACTCCAGAAGAATGCTAAAATGTTATTTCTAACACCCTGCAGTTTCAAAACAGCCAGATGTTTGGAAGCATGAGAACACATATACGGATGATTGACTAAATTTCAGTTTCATATGGATGTTTTGACAGCAAGTTCTTGTTGTAAAAAATGCAAATTAGCTCATTAGTGTGGAGATAAAGCAATTAATGCTGGAATATGACCAGACATTAAGATTCATAGGATGAAATGAGGATTAAAATTCCCCTTACTCGAAGGTAGATTTTTCTTAAGATTTTGTAAGAGAAGAGGATAAGCCGAGAGAATAAAAACTTTAGTAGGATTTAATTAAATACCCACTTTCTTCAAATGTTGTAAATTTTAAAATAAGTGCACAAATGAATATTAATACATTGGTCAATGTACTTTATTTTTAGCTGTGGAAAACTATAATAACTTACAGAATATTATAGAGAGTAATAGAGCAGAAAAATACTTGAGGCTCTATTTTATTATTTTTCTTCTTCCTACACCCCTATCAATAAGGAAACAGGGTCTCTGCATTACATTACTTATCCACAAATATCTGTTTGCTTGTGTGCTGTATACATGTCACTGTGCTAGAAGAAAGAACAAAACCAAACAGAGGTAACCTGTAGTTACAGATTCCATTCTAATCTTAGTAGCTGGAGATTACTTGTGAATGTTATAATTTGTGTAGGGCTTTTGTTTTCTGAGAAGAGTGGCAGAGAATGTCTTAAGCCTGTTCAGTATATCTTCTTCATTGAACATCTCAGAAACATTTCCTGAACCCAAATATCTATTCCTTGCTCAGAGGTATAAAAATATTTCTCCTAAATTTAAAATGCTGTAACATTCCAGTTCTTACCCAAATTTAGCCTTTAAAATTTTTTTGAATGAGATTTTCTATATAGCCACTTTGCCTATTTTTGGGAGTTTGGATTCTTCAGGATATTAATTTTCAGAATGAGTCACATCCAGGGCATAGTCATAAAAGTTGGCACACCAGAACTAATGGAACTGGATATTAGAAACTTAGGAGATTGGACTGTTAATCTTTCTTCAAAGTCATTTATTTGTTCTGTATAAAATACAAATGCTTCATTGGTTACATTTTTAAAGACCATATTTTATCTATTATAAAATATGGTCTTTATTCAATGTAAAAACAAAAAAAAAGTACATAGAACATTGGCTTAGATGGTTGCTTTTGTGGGGCAGCCCTGTTTGTGTCTTCTTTCTTGACCAGGCATAGGACTTTATTCAGTTGTTCTCAAGATCACATTCCACAAAAATTAGCAACATAGAAATTCATTAACCTAAAAATAAACTTCACACGTAATAGAAAATTCTGAAAAATTAGTAAGTGTATTTTTTCATTTATTACTGTGAAGGCTACTTAATATCTTAAAGATAATTTGTAGGAAAACCAACCTAGTCAAGAAAACATTTAGCATACAATACCTAGTACTATAATATAGTCCTTATGTTATAATATCCAAAGATCTAGTTACTACAGCCAGTTCAGGTAAACATTTATTTCTGAATATTTTTCTGTGTAAGACAGATCAAAATGTTGTATATTACCAGTTTTATGTCTGATCTAAGACAATTTTATTCAAGTATCTAAAATGTATATACATTTTTAAAAATTTCAGACCAGAACATCATCTAATAAAATATTAAGTAGTTATGTCTTAATTATTTCAAACATTTCAATCATGTTGTCAATGCATTAATAGAAATTTCAGTGTAGCTATGCTTAATACTTTAAGAATAAGCAAATCTTGAATGCCTGTTTATGCAACACTGAGTGCTCCAGAAATTCAGACATAAGCTCATTAGAGAAATAGATGGAAACATACAGGGTGAGGAAGGCATTTTCTAGAAGATTCATAGTGAACAGCCTGGCTATGGGCTACCGTATTTTTCTTGTTTATAAATCTCTAAACATTTTGAGTTTGTTTGTCACCTCACGGTTTGATGAGGAGATAACTTTATTGGTGTTTTAATTATAAGTGATGTTAAAAGAAATATTTCAAAAATATAAGAATAATCCTTCACATTTTGGTGACCGACGACAGAGTTAGACTTAAATTTTACTATTTCTGTGTTCTATTTGCAAAATCAAGTACTTGTAACCCTATAGCAAATTGCTTTCAGCAGCATATTCATAACATTATGTACAACATAACATCATGTGGATCTCTCTTATGGAGAAAAGCTTGTAAAGAATAATCAGTACTAAGAACTTTTTAGCTCTGTATATACAAGGTTTAAAAGTATCTTTATACAATATTCATATCTCTCAGTCATTTCTGGAGGTTCTAGTTAGCCAGAATATTGTCGAGAGAAAAATGTATATTTATTTTTTCCCATTGCAAACGTAAAACAAAAAAAAAAAGACCAGTAAAAAGGTTTTATAAATTACCAATATATATTTTATTTTTTATTTATTAACATGATTATAAAATATATTAATATTTAGGACAATTGTGGAGTAAAATGTTAATATCTTCTTTGAAGAAAAAAATAAAATATAGTAATATATGTAAGTTTGTATTGTCATCATGTTAATTTATGGATGCCTTACTCTATTTAGTTTCCAAGAGTGATAATGGTGGAAGAAGAATAAGAGTCGGGGAGCTAAAGTTTCCTTTCATTTTCAGAAGGAACATTGGCCATAATAATTTTGCCTCTATTTGGAGGTACTAAAAGTTTATTGTTATTTTAAAAGGAATAGTAGCTCTTCCCTTCTACCATTTATGATTGGGAATTCAAAACATACCAAAAAAAGATATTAAATATCAACTTAATATAATTAAAATTTGCTTAACCTTAAAGCCTCATCCTATACTTGTGGATTTGTTACATTTAGTGGAGGCATTATACAAATAGCAAAATATCATTTAAAGGTGAGTAAATCAAAGAAATATTGCCTTCTGGGGTATAGTGGTCACATAAAGGAGATACACCTCTGGATTGGCTAGATTGCACATCACAGGCAGGCTCCATCTGACCCCTTTACTGTGTAAGAACTGGCTAGACCCAGGAGGGGCAGTCTCCTCAGCTAGAAAAGTTCTTTTTTTTTTTTAATCTAAGTAATAATTTCTTTTCGATCTTTATTAAAATATTTATCATTTTGCATCCATAGTCTGCATTTCCAAAAATGTGTGATGTGAATTAACATTGGACCTAGATCTTCCACTTTGCTTTTATTATAGCTTGTCAAAATTAAAAAAAAAAAAAAGTCACTTTGAATGAGGCATGTTTATTTAACAGGTCAAGTAGCTTTTAATTTGAAGGAAATTTGAAATGAAAGAAATACAGATTTCCTTATTTTTACGAACAATTAACTCAGTGTTATTGGAGAAAGACTGAACTATTAACAAACAAAAATAAAAAGAAAACTAAACACCATCAAAAAAAACTACAGCATTTCCTCCTCTAATTAATACATTATGAGATTTAAAGGAAAACAATATACGCGATTTTCACATTAACTTTCATTCAACTCCAAACCTCAGAAGACAACAGCTTCCTTAGTGTAGTCAGAAAAACATATTTATATATTAGGCTTGTAATTATTCTTATCATTATGTCATGTATCCTCTTTTTTTGTTATCTAATAGTTGTAAATTTAGTTTAACTTAAAAGTATATAGCTATATATGATATAACAGTGGAACAGGAATTATGAAGTGTTGGAAGAGTCCTTAGATAGAGCCACATTACTGAGAAGAACCATTATTTTGCTGCTCAGGATTCAGTTATAATCATAGAAATGAACCATTCTTTAACTCCCATATATCTTTCCTCATAATGTTAATTTCTTGGATTATCTTACATAGGGTTTAGTTCAGCACCTCTTCTCATAACTATGAATTTCCATGGCAATGGAACTAATCTCTAAACATTATATTCTAAATTCTTGATTACTCTGGTATGCTTTCCATAATACAAATTTAAGGTGCAAGTTTGTGTAAAAATATTAGAGAAGATAGAAATAGTACAGACTTCTAATCATAGTCCAAATACACCTTACTTTCAAATACAGGGTATTGAGTCTATGAAATTGAATGCATTGAATGAGAAAGAATGATTGTTTTTATTTTTGAAAATTTTCTTTTACTTTTAATTGACAAATAATTGTATATATTTATGAGGTACGATGTGATATTTTGATATGTGTTTACTTTGTGGAATGAGTCAATCAAACTAATAAACATATCCATTACATCACATACTTATTAACTTTTGTGGTGAAGACATTTTAAATTTAATTTTTAAACAATTTTAATACAATACATTATTATTAGTTATTGACACTATTCTGTGCAACATATCACTACAGTTTATGCTTCATATCTAGGTGAAACTTTGTATTCTTTGATTAATATTTTCTTTTCCCCCTTCCCTCCCATCCCAATGCCTCTGGTAACTACCATTCTACTGTCTAGAATTATGAGTTTGATTTACTTAGATTCCACATAAAAGTAAGATCTTACAGTATTTGTCTTTCTGTGTCTGGCTCTTTTCACTTAGCATACTGCCCTCTGGGTTCATCCATGTTTTGGTAATGACAGAATTTATTCTTTTACAAGGCTGAATACTTTTCTGTTGTATGGACATATACTCCACATTTTTATTCTATTCATCCATCTATGGGCACTTAGGTAGTTTCCAAATCTTAAATATTATAAATAATGCTGCAATGAACATGGAAGTGCAAATGTCTCTTCCACCTGCTGATTTTTTACCTTTTGTATATATACTCAGTAGTGGGATTGCTGGATCACATGGTAGTTCTATTTTTTTTCCTTTTTTAAGGAACCTCTGTATTGTCTTTCATAATGTCTATACTAATTTACATTTCTACCAATAATATGCAAGTCTCCTCTTTTCTTCGCATCTTCTCCAACTGTTATCTTTCATCTTTTTGATGATAGCCCTTCTTACAAGTCTGAGATGATATCTCATTGTGGTTTTAGCTTGCATTTCCCTGATGATTAGTGATGTTGAGTATTTTTCACATATCTGTTGGTCATTTGTATGTCTTCTTTTGAGAAATGTCTTTTCAAGTCCTTTGCTGATTTTTCGATCTGGTTGTTTTCTTTCTGTAGAGTTGACTTACTTACATATTTTGTGTAAGTAACAAATGTGTGATTTTCAAATATTTTCTCCCAGTTTGTGGGTTGTCTCCTCATTTTATTAATTTATTCTTTTTAATATTTAATTAAAGTAGTTATACTTAAAATAGAAGAGGTTTCAGATAAAAAGCAAAAATCAAATAAGCAAACGCAGTTGTCCCTCGGTATCCATGAGGCATTGATTGGTTCCAAGATTCCCTGCAGATACCAAAGTTCATGCATGCTCAATCTCTTACATAAAATGGTGTAGTATTTGTATATAACCTATGCATATCCTCCCATCTACCTTAAGTCATCTTTAGATTACATGTAATACTTAATACAGCAGCCAGGCGTGGTGGCTCACACCTGTAATCCCAGCACTTTGGGAGGCTGAGGAGGGCGGATCAGGAGGTCAGGGGTTCGAGACCAGCCTGAACCAACATGGTAAAACCCCGTCTCTACTAAAAACACAGAAATTAGCCAGGCGTGGTGGCACACACCTGTGATCCCAGCTACTCAGGAGGCTGAGGCAAGAGAATGACTTGAGCCTGGGAGGTGGAGGTTGCAGTGAGCCGAGATCGCGCCGTTGCACTCCAGCCTGAGCGACAAAGCGAGACTCCGTCTCAAAAAAAAAAAAAAAAAAAAAAAAATACAGCATAAAAGTTATGAAAGTAGTCATTATACTGTATTGTTTTAGGAATAATGACAACGAAATAATATCTGTACATGTTCAGTAGAGACTCAAATTTTTTCCTAAGTATTTTTGATCCAATTGTGGAATCCATGGATGCAGAACACATATATATGGAGAGCCTACTGTATTAACTATGTATTTCCTGTAGTAACAACATCAAATATGTAAAACAAACGGTAAGAGGATACTGATTTTTTGTTTATTTGTTTATTTATTTTCGAAGAAAGTTACTAAGTAAATTTTAATCATCTTTAAAAAATGAGATTTATAAACTAAAATGCAAATTATTAGGCTTTCCGTAATTGACAAAAGGCTTTAGGGCTCCTGGGTAAGTTTCAGTGGTTCTATGTTGCAGTAAATGTTTTAATTCAAATGTTGATATTTCCACCTTGCTCATTTACAATGATTTCAAAATGTCAAAAATACAAAGGTCAATCCTTAGTTGACCCCTAATATTCTTAAGATTGTTTTCAAGTGGTAAACCTAAGGTATAGCATCCTACTTCTATACAGCTACAACCATACAGGTCCATGTACACCAAACACCATTTAAAAGTACACATACAGATGTACATCTACACGCACACACACACACGCACACACACAAATTTATAGAGAGGCAGCAAAGTCTGCTGTCAGTAATTATGGATTTCAAAAAAATAGCAAACAATTTCAAAGTTGACTTATGCTGATTTTTAGTTTTTATTTGTTATTTATCAATGTGGCAAGGGTATTCAAGGAAAATATATATTTCCAAAGAAAATTCAGTACGTTAAGGAAAACAGTAGTATTATTTATAAACCAAACAAAAATCAACCAGATAAATGAAGCTTTGTTGAAAATGCATACCCTTAAATGTAATATTGATATGAAAATGTAATATTGATATGAAAATTGATATTGAAATGTAATATTGATATCATAAGATCATAAATGCTTAAATAGAGTTGTTGTTTTATTCCAAATAATCAATACAGGTCCAAAGTCCCTATGCATAACTTATTAAGCTGTATCAAACCCACTTACCCAATTATTTAACACTTTTTCTATTTTGTATTTTGTTTTTACAGTAATTTTTATTTCACAAAGTAAAGAATAAAAAGAAAAAGATGTGTATTCCTTTTGTTAATCTAATTTTTTTGTGTTAATTTTTTTCTTTAAATGTGATCTACACAGTTACTGAATTCAGAGGTCCTGCCAAAAGTATCGTGGTTTATATTTTTGGTTTTCTCTCTGTAGCTACTCATTTATTATATTAAATAGAAAACAAATTTTCTTTTGATCACTAATTGCTAATTGTTAATTAAATATGAAATACCATACTAATATTTCCTCTATATTTGTAAATTCAACAATTGAATAGAAGGGATATAATTTTGCTTCTTTTTATTAAATCGGTATCAGAAATGTCTCCTATTTTAGATGAAGAATAGTAATATATATAATATATAGTTAATGCATAATGACTTTAACATTAATTTATAATTAGAATTTAGAATTCAGATCTTAAAACTTCAATTGAGATTTCTTCCTATTTACAGACAATTCTGTCGTATATGGATAAGCATTTTATTGATGAAAATGCAAATGCTTGCTCTGTATTGTGCGTGAAAGGTCAAAGCAATTTTATATCTGCTCCTACAAAATATTTTACTTCAAATAAATCTCTGTATTAATACTTTATTGGGATAGATTTATTTCCTAAATTTTATTTTGTAGAACTTTGCACTTTCAATTTTAACTGGTTCTAAGAAATTACATTCTGCCTCTTCTCTTGAAATAGGAAAATGTCAGGGAAGGGAGGTGGCTGTCAACACAATAATAAAACCTGAGAATTCTCGTGCACTTCAGATAAGGATCCAGGCTTACATGTGTTTATCAGGTTTGAATTAAATATCCAATATTTCATCAATTAGTAGCACAAACGCCACTGTATTTTGATGTGCTGTACTAAGGTGTTTGTGATATATTAGATTTACTCTTCAAATTTAAACAAACAGCAAAAAATTTGATTTTTGATGAACATACTTGATATGACACATATTTAATAAAATGAAGTAAATTTTAGTACACATTTGTAATAAATTTATGATTTAAAAATGTAAGTAAATGGTTATAGTGGTCCTGTTTCTGGTTGAGGTGCTATATATTTGGGATCAAAGTGCATCAATTGCTCAAAGAAACAAGTTAAATAACCAGAATAAAGAGTAGAAAATGATGGTCACTGATAAGTACTAAATGTTCACTGTAGAAGTCCAGTAGTCTCCTCTTACACATAGTTTTATTCTCATAGTTTCAGTTATTTGTGGTCAATCAAAGACTGAAAAGTACAGTAAGATATTTTGAAAGGGAAAAGAAAGGTTGAGAGGCAGAGGCATCACATTCAAATAAATTTTATTATATTGTTATATTTGTTCTATTTTATTATTAGTTGTTATTGCTAATTATTATTGTTAATCTCTTACTATGCCTAATTTATAAATTAAACTTTATTAAAGATGTGTGTGTATAGGAAAAAACAGCAGTTTCAGGCATCTACAGGAGGTCTTGGAATGTATCCTCCACAGATAAAAAGGGACTACTACTGTATCATTATTTGTATTTTAAAAATGATTCAATTGAGGTTTACACAGGGTATTTGCAAAGAGTAAAAACTTCATCAGAGTTAAAGTTCTTTGCAATAATGATAAGTATTGTGATAATGATAATTGTCATCATAGAAGTGGTGATAATGCTAATTACTATTTATCAAGACATTATGTCTGAAGAAAAGTGCTGAGATTTATGCACAGTATATCATACATCTTCCAAGAAACCTGGGAAGTAGATATAATCTGCATTAGATAGTCATTTTATAACCTGCAGGGTATGGTCAGATTAATACATTGCTTTAAGCTGACTCAAAATCCCATGGTTTTAACATGGTTAAGTAGTGTACTGCTGAACATGACATATAAGATAAAAAGATACATGTTCCTAAAAAGTGTTCTATGTGTTTAAGAATATAAAATAAATTAAGGCTAATAAATGTATGATAACTCTTTGACAAGTAGATGTCTTTAAAATACAGAAATGATTAAGATAAAATTCAAATGACATCAAAAAACATTTAAATTGAGTGTGATTTCAACTTCTGTATATAAAAATACGGCTGGATAGTGGATATTAAGCTTCTCTATGCATTAAACACAACTATGCAAAATGCATAAAACACAAAATGAACCATTTAAAACATTGGACATAAACCAAATAAGCTATGATATAGTGTGTCAAGATCCCAGCTAAAAGGCAAGTTCAATGAAATAAAACTGATACTGAGACACGTGTTTTCTGTTTACAACATTAGCTGTGGTGTGGCAGAGGCATGGAGGACTGAGAGAAAGCTGTATCTTACAGCATGTGGGTTCGCTAAATAAACAATAAATACTTTCTGCAGGATATCCAAAGACTGTACCATCTATCATGCGTAATGACTGGCAGATCATTAAAAATTACCTGGAGTACTAGGAAAGAGTACCAAATAGCATAAAAATCAAAATAAAAAACCAGGTAACACAGCCAACTCATAACTGATACTGGTAAGGGTGATATTAAGCATAATCACTATAATAGCTATGATTAATATCTTAAGGATAGTAGATAAAAAAAAGAAGAATTTTACAAGAAAACTTGCATCTACTAAGCAAGAACATCTAGAACTGAAAAACAACATAACTATGCTAAAGTATTTATATATGTATATGTCAGTTAATATATGCATACATTAAGTATTATATAAATGATAAATAGTAGAGTAGAAACAGCAGAAGAGAGGATTAGTAAAGTGGAATTTAGTTATCTCAGTAGAAAATACCCAGATTAAAACAGAAGAGGAAATTTATGGAACATAGTGAAAAACATAATACATATATAATTTAAGTTACAGGAGAAGAGTAACTTTAGTAGATAATTTTCTAAATCTTTTGAAAAGTATTAATTTACAGATTCTAAAGTTTCTATAAAATCCAATCATGAAAAATTTAAAAAAATTGAGCACATCCTGGCAATCTGCTGAAAATTAGACAAACAAAAATATTAACAACTGTAATCAGAAAAAAAAATACACTTTCCTTTCACAGGAGCAGTTAAAAGTAACTACTGAATTCTCTAAAGAAACCTTGTAAGCATGAAATCAAAGAAATGATAACTTTTAGTGATGAAATAAAATTCTAGAATTCTGTAGCTACTGAAAATATTTTTCTTTTTAATTCCGACAAATATAAAGACATTTTTCTGACAGCAGTTCTGAACTAAAAGAAATAATAAAACAAACTAAGGTAAATAATTTTAAAGTAATTAAACCAATATATAAGAAGAAATGTAAAGCATCACTAAATAAAACAATAGCCTTTGGAGATCTGGAGACTAAAATATATGCAAAATTGAAATTTATAAAAACAATGGAAAGAATGTGGAATGCGGTTAAGTGAAAGTTGTGTAAGGTCCTTGCATTTTCTTGTTAGTGATGAAAGTACATATTTAAAGTTGACTGCAAGTAGGACATCCAATTTAATCACTAAGCAAGCCCTGAGAAATATAAATAACCACTAATAAGTTAAAGGAAAACATCTCAACAAAAATAATTGATCTTAAAGGAGGTAAAAATTAAGACAAATACAAAACAGAAAAGACATAAAAAAGAGGAAAATATAGAAATGATTATGTTCAGTGTAAATGAATTCCATAAAAATGGCTTTTTTTTTTTTCCTGGCTAACACAGTGAAACCCCGTCTCTACTAAAAACACAAAAAATTAGCCAGGCGTGGTGGCGGGTGCCTGTAGTCCCAGCTACTCGGGAGCCTGAGGCAGGAGAATGGGGTGAACCCGGGAGACGGAGCTTGCAGTGAGCCGAGATCGCGCCACTGCACTCCAGCCTGGGCAACTGAGCGAGACTCCATCTCAAAAAAAAAAAAAAAAAGTGATCATAAAAAGGTAAAAATGACAGTAATAGCAGATTAAACTCCAAGTAGGCCCCTTACAAGAAACATTCTTTAAATAGAAGATATTGAAAAGCAGAAAGTAAAAACGTGATTTTATATATATAAAAACACATTCAAACACGTAAGACTAAGACGAAATAAAAAAGGTGTGTGTTTATTAATATGGAAGAGTAAATGTTAGGGCAAGATGCATTATTAGAGATGAAGCTTTTTTTAATGGGTCAGTTCAGAAAGAAGATATATTAATAGTTAATTGATGTACACAATAGCATGTCCTAAGTATATATAAAGTCTCAAAAAGTTGACAGAAACAATATGAAAAATTTTTAAATGAACAATATAAACAAGCACATTTGGGTTTTTTAATCAACATTTTTATACTAAGAACTAAGAAAAAAATTACATCACAATATAAAATATTTGAAACATGTTAAAAATAAACTGACAGTAAATAATTTAAAAAATGAATTTTGACAGCAAATTAGACACAGTAGAAAAAAGGATGAGTACATTAGATGTTAGTTCAGTAAAATAACTAGATTTAATAAAAAGAAAAAAATTTAAAAAGCAGGAAAATGCATATGAATTTTATTGAAATAGTAGAAGCATTTAATATGTGATAGTATATAATATATAACAACCCTTAATAATTATAATACATAATACATAATATATGTATACTGTATATCATGATTTAAATAAAATATCTAAATAATTGGTTTATATATACTACACTTGAGCTTAGCCAAAAGTGCAAGAAGCAATAAAATGATTTACTTATAATATGATTTACATGATAAATCTGTATATAATTAGCAAAATAATGGTTCTAAAACATAAGAACTACAAAATATTTAAATATAGTGCATATAATATTGCACATAATATATTATACATGATATAGAATATATTATACACTATATTGTATATTGTGTCATATTTTACATTACATATTGCCCAATATGTATGTTATTTGCAATATATTATATATAAAATATATTTTAAAATGGACTCTACCAAAAAACCTATTAGAACTGATAAATTCAGTAAAGTTGAAATCTTTAAAATGACACAAAATCAACATACAGAAATAAGTAACATTTCTATTTGCCAACAGCGAACAATTGGGGAAGAAAAACAACAACAAGAAAACTATCCCAATTATGATAGTTACAAGGAATATAA
Organism: Pan troglodytes; assembly: GCF_028858775.2. Classification (NCBI taxonomy): domain Eukaryota; kingdom Metazoa; phylum Chordata; class Mammalia; order Primates; family Hominidae; genus Pan; species Pan troglodytes. The sequence goes on from NC_072398.2 coordinate 54,215,246, forward strand.
AGTACCTGGGACTAAAATTAAACAAAGAAGTGAAATAGCTCCACAATGAAAACTATAAGAAGAAAAAAGAAATTGAACAGGACACACACAAAAAAATGGAAATATATTTCATGTTAATGAATTGGAAGAATCAATATTATTTAAATGTCCATACTACCCAAAACAATGTACAGATTGAATGCAATTTCTATCAAAATACAAATGACATTCTTCACAGAAATAGAAAAAAACCTTAAAATTTATATAGAACCACAAAAAGAGCATGAATAGCCAAATGATCCTGAATAAAAAGAACAACGCTGGCGACATCATCCTACTTGACTTCAAAATACACTATAAAGCTTGAATTATTTTGAACAAAATGTACAAAATTTATAATCAATTACCCTGGGTCAATCAAAAGAACAATAATTATATGCAGTAATATTGATGATTATCACTAACATGATCTTAATAGATAGGACGAAGCAATGTATTTTAAAAAGTATATAAAAATTTATGTATATAAATTTCTAAAAGAAGAAAACTAATTTATGATGTCATAGGTCAAAATAGAGGTTTACTTTGAGGAAGTAATGACCGGACAAAAGGATTAGAGAGATTTCTACAGTATTGTTACTACCCTAACCCCACTATGATAATTTCACAGGGCTATTGAAGTTGTAAAATTCTATGTCAGAATTCATCACTTTAAAAATTCATTATCACTTAAGTAATTAAAAAAATGTCACTTAAGATCTGGAGTATGTTAACAGTAAAAGATAAAACAAAAAATACACTTGCCATATATATTTATTTTTGAATTTGGCTAAAATTTAGTAAGAAATAAGAGATTGAGCAGATTATTTCAGGTGAGCAAATTTATGAAGAATAAAAATAATAGTAGGCACTGAATAGTTAAGTGTAGTTTATTTACTCCTTCATAAATCACTTAACAAATATGTTACAGTCACTACTCTAGACATTGGAATAAATCAATGAATTTTTTTTCTTATCAGAAGAACTAATTTTAATGGGGAAATAAATAAATCTTAAAAATTATATAATACAAGCTTAGAAAGAAAAAGTAGTGGGAAAATTAAAACAAATAAAGTATTGATATTTTTAGTAGGTAACAAGTACTTGAGATAGAAATGGAAATTTGGATGGTTTAGGTAGCTATTGTTTAAAAGGTGACATTTGAGCAGCAACTTTAAGGCAATACAAGTGACCCATGTGTTTACTCTTATTTCACCCAACTGGTTAGGAATTGAGGGAAAACCATCTTGAATTCAAAGAATCCTAATCAGTGATGTAATGACTATGTCCAAGAACAATGAGGAAGTGGGCAATGATTAGTCAAGGATGGATTCAAAATGTTTGGCCTGAACAAATTAAGAAATGGAGTCCAGGTAATGAGGAGTAATGTGGAAATAGTAAGTTTCAGAAAAAATCAGATCAGTTGAGTTTGTGATGCTTTAAAATATACAAGAAGAAATATATGATAGAAATTTGGATATACACTATTAATTACAGGAAAGAGGCTGGGGTTGGAGATACAAATTTGTGAGTGCTGAGTATCTACATGCTATTTTCAACCACAAGGCTAGATGACCATAGATAGAAGAGACCCAAGGATTGAGAGCTCTGGGGCCTCCAAGTTTAGAAGTTTAGGGGAAGACCAGAATAAGGAAAGGAGAGAGGGAGCAACCAGTAAGGGAAAAGAAAGTTTTCTCCAACAAGTCAAATGGGAAAAATATGTTAAGGGTGAAGAAAACTTCAACTATCTCAAAAACTACTGATAAATCATGTCAAATGAGTTGAGAAAGCAACTGAATACAGCAATGTAACGGCTGTGTCCAGGAACAGTGAGAAAGTGGGCATTGATTTGTTGTTTTGTTCTCAGTAAGTATAATTTCTGAAATGAAAGCTTCATAGAATGTCCTATTGTGGCAAATATACTTCATATATCAGAATGATCCTCCACTTATTTTCTCCTAGATTAAATGAAATCCAATTAAAGACTGCACTAAACAAGGAGAGCAAGAAGAACAATATAGGGTACTTTGAAACAAATTTTCAGTCTCATTAGCATTGTACATTAGTTCTATGGGCCTTATGAGTGTCTGAAAAAGACAGCTCACGTTGTGGTTCATGGTCTTCAACAACTGAATTCACAGCAGAGAAATGAATTCTCTCCTCCATTTAAAATGTGACTCAATGAGGATGGTTACAGAAGTTTTTAAAATATCAGGTCTGATCATGTTTCAGGAAAGATCTTGGCACCTAGTGTCCGTAAAAATAGCCTTCACTGTGTGAGATGCTACTTCTGCCAGTATATGTTCATCCCTTGATTACTGGAAAGCAGAGTTCTCTAGGAGCCTTGTCTTCAGCTTGGTAACATAATGGCCAATTAATACCATATTTGAATACTAAATCACAAACACTAAGAAAATTCTTTTTAACTTCCTTTTAGGTCTATTTAACAAAAAAACAACAAACAAGAACACAAATACAAGCAGGACAAAAATCAAGTACATAAAGACTATCAGTGAGTGAGAATATTACTTTTCATATTTAACTCATGGGTTTGCTTCAGTGGAACTGGAAAAACAAGACATGGGGTAATTTCTACAATACAGTATGAGAGCATTACTCTGACACAAAATTATTCACCCTAGTGACCCTTTAGATATCGCTCTTTTGCTTTAGTGTCATGCTGCTGCTAATAACAGATATGAAATTAATTTTAACAATTATGCTCCTAATTCTTGGTACCTTTAAAGATGACATAATTTCTTTGGCACCTGTCAGACTAACTTGCATAATCATAGTTAAACATACATAATTTTATGTATAATTATAATACTTTCTTTTCCATTAAAATGTCTTTCAAATGAAGAACAGAAATCTAGCACATGATTAGTAAATGAATACGTTTCCTTATTTTCTTTTACCAAATCCAATAGAAACAACTGAAAGCATATAAATTTAGAATATTTCCATAGTATGATGCAAATCAGGAAATGTGTTATTAGTGGAACAAAGCAACGAGAAATGAATCTAAGTCACAGAGTTGGGGAAATTAAATTAATATAAAAGGAAAATATGTTGAACATCTTTTGAAGAAATAAAGATGAAAATAAGAATGACAGAAATTACAAATTCCACAGGAGAATGCTTGAATTTGGAATTTTTAAAAATTATTTTATTTTAGATTCAGAGAGTACATGGGTAGGCTTGTTTCATTTCACGTGCAATGGTGGGGATTGGGTTTCTAGTGTTCCCATTACCCAAATAGTGAACATTGTACTCTATAGGTATTATTTCAATACTTGAATACTTGCCCCTTCCCATGCTCCCCCATTTTGCAGTCCTAGAGTGTCTATTATTTTTCTCTTTATGTCCATGTGTACCCATTGTTTAGCTCCCACTTGTAAGTGACATGTGATATTGGATTTTCTGTTTCTAAGTTAGTTCACTTAGGACAATGGCTTCCAGCTCCACTTATGTTGCTGTAAAAGACAGGATTTCATTCTTTTTTATGGCTGCATAATATTCCATGGTATATATATATACCACATTTTCTTTATCCAGTCTATCATTGGTGGGGAACTGGGTTGTTTCCATGTCTTTGCTATTGTGAATTAGTGCAGTGATAACCACACACATGCAGGTGTCTTTTTTGAGTAATGATTTGTAATACTTTGGGGAAATACCCAGTAGTGGGATACTGAGCCAAATGTTAGTTCCATTTTTAGTTTTTTTGAGAAATCTCCATACTGTTTGCCATGGAGGTTGAACTAATTTACATTCTCAACATCAGTGTATAAGCATTCCTTTTTCGTCACATGCATGCCAACATCTGTTGTTTTTTTCACTTTTTAATAAGAATCATTCTGACTGGTATAAAATTACATCTCAGTGTGGTTTTAATTTGCATTTCTATGATGATTAGTGATGTTGAACATTTTTTCATGTGTTTGTTGTTTACTTGTATTTCTTCTTTTGAGAAATGTCTGTCTTTTGCCCAGTTTTTCACTGGGTAGATTTTTTTTTTTTCTTATTGAGTTGAGTTCCTTGTAGATTCTGGATATTAGTCCTTTGTTGTGGGCATAATTTGCAAATATTTTCTCCCATTCTGTAGGTTGTATGTTTACTCTTGATTATTTCTTTTGCTTTACAGAAACTCTGTAGTTTAATTAGGTCCCATTTGTCTATTTTTGTTTTTGTTGCATTTGCTTTTGAGGTCTTTATCATAAATTATTTGCCTAGGCCAACACAATGAAGAGTTTTTCTTGTTTTATTATTTCTGGATTTTTATAGTTTTAAATATTATATTTAAGTTTTTAATCCATCTTGAGTTAATTTTTGTGTATGGTCACAGATAAAGGTCTAGTTTCAGTCTTATGCATATGGCAAGCTAGTTATCCCAGTACCATTTATTGAATAGGATGTTTTTGCTCCAATGTTTATTTTTATCAACTTTGTCACAAATCAGTTAGTTTTAGGTATTTGGCTTTATTTCTGGGTTCTCTATTCCATTGCTCTGTGTTTCTGTTTTTGTACAAACAATGATACAGGAGTTAAGAAGAAATTACTTAGGCAGATAATGAGGGTACGGAAGTCCTCTGTAAGGGTTTCCTTTTAATGAAAAACAGCTGTAAATCATTTTCTAACAAAGAACAGCCTGTAAAATTGAGCTGCAGACACAGATGCCAGCAGTTGTGCCAATCATGTTCAACATGGCGGCTCCATCTTCCCTTCTCTTTGTCAGCCACATGTCCGGTAAGGAGCAGACAAGATTGCACCCTCCAAGGAGAAAGTTTATTTGCATAATATGATTAGGGTAGGACAACCAGCCTTCCCTGTGCACCATGTAAACGTCATACTTGATTGAAACAATCTGTGAGCCTTATGTAAATCAGACACCACCTCCTCAAGCAGGACTACAAAATCCAGCACATCCACTGACAGCTGGCCTTTTCCTCTCGGCAGTCCGCTCTTTCTCACTAGAGAAAGAAAGCTGTTTTCCCTTCTCTTTCTTTCTCTTTCTTTTGCCTATTAAACCTCCATTCCTAAACTCCTCGTGTGTGTCCTCGTCCTAAATTTTCTCGACACGAGAAAACAAACCCTGGGTATTTACCCAAGACAACGTAGCCACTTCAATACCGTGCTGTTTTCATTACTTTAGGCTTCTGGTATAATTTGAAGTCAGGCAATGTGATGTTTCCAGGTTTGTTCTTTTTGGTTAGAATTGCTTTGCCTCTTCAGATTATTTTTTGGTTCCATGTGAACTTTACGATTGTTTTTTCTTAATCTGTAAAAAATAGGCTTGAGTGTGGTGGCTCACACCTATATTCCTAGCATTTTGGGAGGTTAAGGTGGGAAGATTTCTTAAGCCCAGGAGTTCTAGACCAGACTGGGCAATATAGCAAGACCTTGTTTCTCATAAAAATTTTAAAAATTAGCCAGGCATGGTGGCACATGCTTATAGTCCTAGCTACTCACGAGGCTAATGTGGGACAATCGCTTGAGCCCAGGAGATCTAGATCTCAGTGAACAGTGATGGCACCAGTGCACTCCAGCATGGGTGACAGAGCCAGACCCTATCTCAAAAAACAAACAATAAATAAATGCATGTTTAAAAATGACTGTGAATTTGATAGGGGTTGTGTTGAATCTGTAGATTGCTTTAAGCAATATGGTCATTTCAATGATGTTAATTCTTCCACTCTATGAATATGGGATGCTTTTCTGTTTGTGTCATCTATGATTCCTTTCATCAGTGTTTTGTGGTTCTACTTGCAGAGATCTTTCACCTCTTTGGCTAAATGTATTTCTAGGTATTTTAATTTTTGGTAGCCACTGTAAATGGGATTGAGGTCTTGAATATTAGCTCTTGTCTTGAATGATACTGATGTATAGAAGTGCTACTGATTTTGTATGTTGATTTTGTACCCTAAAGCTTTACTGAAGTTGTTTATCAAGTCTAGGTGTCTATTGGAGGAGTTTTTGGGGTTTTATAGGTATATGATTATATCATTAGTATACAGATAATTTGACTCCCTCTTCCAATTTGGATGTCTTGTATTTCTTTCCCTTGCCTGATTGCTCTGGCTCAGACTTACTGTACTATGTTGAATAGGAGTGCTGATAGTGTTTTCAACTTTCCCCCACTCTTCACGATGTTGGTTGTGACTTTTTCATATATGTCTTTTATTATTTTTAAGTATGTTCCTGCCTATTTGTTGAGGATTTTTATCACAATGCAATGTTGGATTTTATTGAATGCCTTTTCTACATCTACTGAGATGACCATATGGTGTTCAGTTTTAGTTCTGTTTATGTGCTGAATCATATTTATTGATTTGTGTATGTTGAAATATCCTTGCATTCCTGGAATAAATGTCACTCGATCATGATGTAATATCATTGTGATATGCTATTAGATTCATTTTGCCAGTATTTTGTTGAGGATTTTTCATCTATGTTCATCAAAAATATTGACCTGTAGTTTTCTTTTATTGTTTTTTCATTGCTTGACTTTGATATTAGCATGATACCATTCTATGATAATGGTTTTATAGTCTAAACTAAAGAAGGATCCCTCCTCCTTGATTTTAAAAAAATATTTCAGTAAGATTGGTACCAGCTCTTTCTTGTATGTCCAGTAAAATTGAGCTGTGAATATCACTGGTCCTAGATGTCCTTTTTCTTTTTGGCTACTGATTCAATTTCATTACTCTATTGGTCTGTTTGAGATTCCTATTTCTTCCTGGTTCAGTTTTAGGAAGGTGTATGTTTTCAGAAATTTATTAATTTCCTCTAGAATTTTAGCTTGTGTGCATAGAGGTTCATAGTAGATGCTGATGATCTTTTGTATTTCTGTGGTATCCGTTGTAATGTCACCTTTGTCATTTCTGATTATATGTATTTGAATCTTCTCTCTTTTTTTCTTATTTAATCTAACTAGAAGTCTGTCAATTTTGTTTATCCTTTCTAGGAACCAACTTTTTGTTTCATCGATGCTTCGCATGCATTTTGTTCATCTCACTCTCATTTAGTTCTCCTCCCCTCTTTGTTATTTTCTTCTGCTAGCTTAGGGTTTGGATTATTCTTGATATTCTAGTTCCTTCAGATATGACATTAGGTTGTTCACTTAAGATATTCCTATCTTTTTTAATATAGGCATTTAATTCTATAATTTTTTTTCTCTTAGAACTTGCTTTTGCTGTAATCCAGAGGGTTGGATATATTGTGTCTCTGTTTTCATTTGTCTTGTAAATTGTTTTTATTTCCACCTTAATTTCATTGCTTGCACAAGGTCATTATTGAATAATTTTTTTAGTTTCCATGTATTTGGGTAGTTTTTTTCTTTCCTATTGGTATTAATTTCTAATTTTATTTCACTGTGGTTCAAGAGGATAGTTGGTATAATTTTAATTTTTTTTAATTTATTGAGACTTGCTTTATGGCCAAACATATGAAGAATGTTCCATTCAGAAAAGGGAAGAATGTATAATCTGTAGTTGTTGGATTAAATGGTCTATTAATGTATATTCTATTAGATCCATTTGGTCTACAGTTCAGTTTAAGTCCAAAGTTTCTATATTGATTTTCTGCCTTGATGATCTGTCTAGTGATGTCAGTGGAGGTGTTGAAGTCTCTCACTATTATTGTATCAGTATAAATATTTTCATAAATCTAGTAGAATTTGTTTTACAGGGTGTGCACCTGTAATCCCAGCTACTTAGGAGGCTGAGGCAGGAGAATTGCTGGACCCTGGGAGGCGGAGGTTGCAGTGAGCTGAGATCATGCTATTACACCCCAGCCTGGGTGACAGAGAGAGACTCCATCTCAACAAAAACAAACAAACAAACAAAAATAAAATAAAATAGAATTTGTTTTATAAAACTGAGTGCTCGAGTTTTGGATGCCTATGTATTTAAGATAGTTATATATGTTTTATTGAACCATATTCTTATATAATGTCCTTTGCCTTTTTTTTCACTGTTTTTCTTTTGACGTCAGTTTCATCTGCTATGAGGATATCTACTCCTACTCATTTTTTTTTTTGTAATTTGCATGATGTATCTTTTCCCACTCCTTTACTTTCATTCTGCAGCTGTTTTTGGCCAGTAGGTAGGTCTCTTGTTGGCAGCAGATAGTTTCAGCCTTGAGTTTTCATCCAATTTGCCACTCTATATCTTTATAAAATTATTATTTCAATAGGTTTTTGGGGAACAGGTGGTGTTTGGTTACTTGAATTTATTTAGCGGTTATTTCTGAGGTTTTGATGTACCTATCACCCAAGCAGTGTACACTCTACTCAATGTGTAGTCTTTTATCCCTCATCCCCCCTTCAACCCTTTCCCCTGAGTTCCCAAAGTCCACTGTATAATTCTTATGCCTTTGTGTCCTCATAAAGGCATAAGCTTTGCTCCCACTTATGAGTGAGAACATGGAATGTTTGGTTTTCCAATCCTGAGTTACTTCACTTAGAATAATGGTCTCCAATTCCATCCAGGTTGCTTTGAATGCCATTATTTTGTTCCTTTTTATGGCTGAGTAGTATTCCATGGTGTGTGTGTGTGTGTGTGTGTGTGTATTTATATAAAAAGTTTTATTTATCCACTCGTTGATTGGTGAGCATTTGGGATGGTTCCATATTTTTGAAATTGCAAATGGTGTTGCTATAAACATGCATGTGTAAGTATAAGTGGGGCATTTAGGTCATTTACAATAAAGATTAAATATTGATATGTGAGGTTTTGCTAGTGTCATAGTGTTGTTAGCTAGTTGCCTTGGGGTTTCAATTGTGTAATTATAGGATCTGCGAGCTTTGCACTAATGTTTCCTGGTGGTAAGTTTCATATGTTTGTTCTCATGTTTAGAACTAATTTGAGCATTTCTTGTAGGTGCAGTCTAGAGGTGACCAACAATAACGTTCAGGTTAAGAGGTATATTGAATTAAAAACAATTATATACTAAATTTTTCCAATAAATAATGATTTTAAAGTGAACAAAATTATATTATTGATGTTTACATCAATTTAGTTAAATGTATTTCAGGTGATCTGCGCTTGTTTTACACACACACACACACTCATACATATATATTAGCAATTTAGGAATTTCTGAACAAAAGTAACTATATTACGTCACACACGGAGCGATTTAAGAGTGGAGAGAGTCTTTCTCACAGTTTATCAGATTCAAGGAAACCCAGGTGACTGTCAAAATAAAACAATACGACAAAAATATCTTTCTCAAGGTAAATGACCTAGTGAAAGTTTTAGAGGAACGAAATATGGTGATTGAAAGCCATCAATGCTCACTAAAGTATTCACTTTTCCTGAGTATTGGATCACCAACTGTTGGTAAAATTATACTGAGGTAATTTCATAAGCCTCTTTTGCGCATGAAATATCTCAGTTAGTGAATGTCACTGACATTTGCTTTTCAGGAGCTGTGTATTTCATCTGTGACTATGAAAAATAAAATAAGACTTGGGGACTACTTTCCGTCCAGAGAAAGAAATACTATGACGAATCAAATTATTACTAAACTGTTGTTTAAACAGTTATTACAGTGTTTTAGTGCAGAATATTCGATTAAGGTAGTCATATTATCCAGTTCTTGGTCTGTACATGAAGAATATATTTATAAAATAGCAATTTTAACATATTAAACAAATTCGATGCCTCTCATTAGTTACCATTTATAATGTTGCTATAGAAATGCATTTTTAAAATCTTTGGAGAAGTTGTGGAAAGATTTGAGTTTCATCACAAATAATTTTGTTTTAAAATGTACATATAATGAAAAATTATTATACATTCATAAGCAAATTTTGTTTTTTAAAAAGGAGGACATTAATGGAAAAAATAAGAACTTGACTTTTAGTATGTGACAATTAAAACGTAAGATTATATTTGGGTAATTGTAATTAAAACATCATCATCATCATAATCTACACACACACACACACACACACACACGGCAAGCTCTTCTGCACTTTAACAAAACAAAAGAACCTATTGAAAACGTGCATTTTGCTAACCTAGAAGAAGAAAAATATGCAGAATACATTACAACTCCAAACAGGTATTTATTTATTTACTTATGTAACATGTTTCCCTTTCATGTTAGGTAAATTAAAATTTGAGCTCTTGATAACTTTGTAGCAATTTAGGATTAATTCCATTTTTTTATCTTTTATTTGAAAATAATTTTAGACTTGCAAGAAGTTGTATAGTAGCACAGAAAATTCCCGTGTATCCTCCATGTAGCTTCCTCTATTGAAAACTACTGAAGTAAGGATTCAAATGAATGACTTTGTTCTTTTCGGGGGAAGGGGAAGGCGCTTATGAATTAATTAATGAAATACTATCAAAACGTTGTTTTCAGTAGATTCTTGGAAGAACTCTGTGTGAGATTATACCAGAGTAAAGCATAGAGAATCAGTTGGAAATTATAGCATTAAATTATCATTTCAGGAGACTTTGTGTAATGCTTATCTCGTTATTTTGACCCCTTTCAAGGGGTTTAGTTTTAACCTAGTTGTATAGTTACTGTATTTTTCTTGTCTAAAGTAATTCCCAAAATAGTTATTAGGTGCTAGCCATTTGCCACCAGAAATGACTGCTGCCCATTCCCTTTCCCAGGAAGGAGTCTGGCTGAATGCCTTCTAGAAGAGATGAGAAAAATTCAATATGATAGTTTTTAGATTAATTAGTATTAAATTTATTTATTAACCCCAAGTCTTTTTTACCTTGCAAAATTTAATTTTTGCTTGTGGGGACTAAAATATTAGTTTGTACACAGTCATTCTGACAGTACTATTGAAGAATGATCATTTTATCTAAGTGGTCCTTCAACAAAAATAAATAAATTTTAAAAATATATTTCTCAATAACTTGTATAATATCAATTATCTTTTAGCCTTGTCAAAGAATTCATCAACTGATTATATTTTTTGCTCACTTAATGTTAATTATTTTTTCCAATTTTAACTTTGATTTAAAAACACTAATGGCACATCATCTACTTTGTAGAATGTGTGCTACCTTTGGAAGTGCAAAGCTAAATAAGACAATGATTTTACCAATTAGGAGGCTATAATTTAATCAAATGATTAGACCTATAGGATGTATGTACCATCATTAATGGAAACTACCTTGAAATATGCAAAATAATTGAAAATATTTTTCAAATACTTTCAAATTATGCAAAATCATTGAAAAACAGGAAAATTATACTGCCTTCCTAGGGTAAAAATTGCAAAAACAACACATCAGTAATAAGACCGAGTGTGTTGCAGTTACCCTACCTGAGTCATTCTGGTTAAATTTATTACCATAGATAAAAAAACAAAACAGAAGAATGTAATCAAGGATCATCTAACATGACAACACACATACAAAAAAGGGACACTCACTTTGCAAACTTTGTCAGTGTTAATTCTGTGCTTACTTAGAGGTCTCTATACCCCAGGCCAAAGGTCATTCAAAATAGTGTTACTGCCCTAAAAACGCCCTGTGCTTCACTTATTTGTTAGTTCTTCCTCCCCTGCCCCCAAACACTGACTGTTTACTGTCTCTATAGACTTGCATTTCCCAAAATATCGTATAGTTGGAATCATACAGAATCTAGAATTTTTAGATTGGCTTCTTTCCCTCACCATTAATCATTTAAAATTTATCCATGTATTTTTGTGTCTTGATATTCTTTTTTGTCACTAAATAATATTCCTTTGTATGGATCCCACAGTTTCCTTATTTATTCACCTTTTGAGGTGCCTCTTTGTTGCTTTCAGTTTTTGGCAATTATGTATAAAATTGCTGTAAACATTTGTGTGCAGGTTTTTGTGTGGCCATAAGGTTTTAACTTATTTCAGTAAATTCCAAGGAATGGGTTTGCTAGACCATATGGTAAGACTGTGTTTAGCTTTGAAAGAAACTGCCAGATTGTCTTCCAAAGTAGTGATACGTTCTTGCCAGTAATGGATGAGAATTCCTGTTTATTGAACATCCTTGTCAGAATATGTTATTATCAGTTCAGAACTTTAGCCATTCTAATAGGTGTATGGTGGTAGCTTGTTTTAATTTGCACTTCCCTAATGACATATGATGATGAGCATATTTTCATATGATTATATTCCATCTTTATATCTTCTTTGGTGAGATGTCTGTTCAGATTTTTTGCTCATTTTTAAATTGGGTGGATTGTTTTTCTGTTGTTGACTTTCAAGTTTTCTTTGTATATTTTGGATAGTCTTTTATCAGACACGTATTTTACAAACATTTCTTCCCAATCTGTGGCTTGTCTTTTCATTCTCTTAATACTGTCTTTCACACAGCAGAACTTTTTAATTTTAATGAAGTTTGACGTATTAATTTTTCTTTCATGAATCATGCTTTTCATATTTATCTAAACCCATTAACAAAACCAAGGTCACCTAATTTTTCATCCATGCTATCTTCTCAAAGTTTCACTGTTTATGTTTTAGGACTATGATCTATTTTTATTTTATTTTTGTGAAAAGTGTAATCTCTGTCTAAATTTACCTTGTCACCATGTAGAATTCTAGCTACTCCATCTTCATTTGTTGAAAAGACTGTCCTTTCTCCACTAAATTTTCTTTTCTTCTTTGTCAAAGATCAGTTGAATATATTCGTGAGTACATTTCTGATATATCTATTCTGTTTTATTCATCTTTTGTTTCTATTATTTAGTCAATATCATTATCTCTTGATGAGTGCAGCTTTATAGAAAGTCTTGAAACAGGGTAGTTTCAGTTCTTCAACTTGTTCTTCAGTACTGTGTTGCCTATTCTAGTTTTTGTCCAAATAAAATTTATCAGCATTTTGTCAATATCCACACAATATCTAGCAGATATTTTAATTGAGATGATATTTAATCTATACATGAAAAACAGATGGAGAGAAATGATACTTAACAATGTTTAATTTTCTTACTGTGAATATAAAATATATATTTAGCTCCTTTTGATTTCTTTTATCAGAGGTCATAGTTTTTCTCATATAGATCTGATACATATTTTATTAGATTACTAAATATTTCAACTTTTTGTTTTAATATGAAAGGTTTTGTGTTTTTCCCAGTGCTTTGGGAGGCCAAGGCGGGTGGATCACGAGGTTAGGAGATCGAGACCATCTTGGCTAACACAGTGAAACCCCATCTCTACTAAAAAAAATAAAATAAAATACAAAAAATTAGCCGGATGCAGTGGCAGGCACCTGTAGTCCCAGCTACTCGGGAGGCTGAGGCAGGAAAATGGTGTGAACCCGGGAGGCGGAGTTTGCAGTGAGCCGAGATCACACCACTGCACTCCAGCCTTGGCGACAGAGTGAGACTCCGTCTCAAAAAAATATATATATATTGTGTTTTTAACTTAAAACTGTAATTATTCATGCTGCTATATAAGCAAACAATTGAATTTTTTATATTAACATTAGAAATGGCCACTTTGCTTTAACCACTAATTCATTCCAGGAGATTCTTGACAATTTTTTTTTATGATTTTCTACATAGACAATCATATTATTGGTGAAAAAAAGTTTTATTTCATCTTTCTCAATCTGTATATCTTTTATTTCCTTTTATCTTCTTATTGACTTCTAGGACTTCCAGTATCATGTTGATTATAGTTAATGAAAAAGCATATCCTTAAAACTGAAAAATATCCCAATTCTCATCATTATGATGTTAGCTGAATGTATATTGCATATGTTCTTTAACAATTCTATAAATTCTCCTGTTCCTAGTTACTGAGTGTTTTTGATTGTTTGTTTTATCGTGAATAGGTATTGAATTTTATCAGATTTTTTTTGCATCTATGTATATGATCAGACGATTTTCCACTTTAGTCTGTAAATATGATTAATAATATTTATTGTTTTTAAAATGTTAAACTAATCTTGCATGGATGGAATCAATATATCCCACTTGGTTGTGATATATAATGTTGTTATATTTGATTTGCTAATGATTTGTTGAGAATATTTGTAGGTATGTTCAGAAGAGATACTGTTCTATAGCTTTTCTTCCTTGCAATGCTTCTACCTAGTTTTGGTATAAGGCTAATGCTGGTTTCATAGAGGAGTTGGGAAGTATTCCTTTTACTATCCATATCTGAAAGAAATGGTAGAGAATTGATTTTCACTATTTCCTTAGTGATTTTCTGCTTGTTGAATCTGACAATTACTAATAGAGCAATGTTTTTAAAACTTTATATTTTTTTAAATAAATCAATTTTAAAAATGAAAATAAAAACTGTACTGGTTGCCCTAATGTTTGCAGTGTAGATTTACAATTGATTCAAGTCTACTCTTATGAAAACCATACTGCTTCATGGGTAATGAAGATATCATAAAACACAGTGTCCCAATAGCTCCCTCCTACCACTTATAAAATTGTCACTTATTTTTCTTATCATAACTTGTAATGATGTCACATATTGCTGGTATTTTTATTTGGGAAAAAGCTGTTATCTGTTAGATCAATAAAGAATGGGAAAACAAAAGATTTTATTTTAGCTTCATTTAATGTCTAGTGCAGACACTCACTCACATTATGTAGATCTGAGACTCTGGCTTTTATGATTTCTTTCTCTCTGAAGAATTTTTCAACATTTCTCACAAGGTAAGTCCAATGGTTACAAATTTAATCAATTTTTTATTTGTCTGAGGATGTCTTTATTTCTCCTTCATTTTGAAGGATAATTTTCTAGATACGCAATACACAATTCCAGTTTTGTTTTTATTTGTCATTCAGGACCTTAAATATTTCACTCCATTTTGCTTTCATGATTTCTCAAGAGAATCTGATGTAATTCTTACCTTTGTTTCCCTATAGGTAAGAGATGTTCTTTTCAGCAATATTTTGGTTAAGTGTTATCTGAGTAAGAGTATATTCTGAGGTGGGCTCTAACTAAGCTTAGGTCTATGGTTTTTTAGGTATGACTAATTTAGTTAAATGTAAAATGTCAGTAAGAATAAGAGAATAGAAGGGATAAAGTAAGTAGAAGAACTGCAGTATCTAAATGTTAAAATAAAATGTATGGAAAAATGAAGGGAGATGTTAATGAATATAAAATTTAAAGGACTGGAATCAGAGAAAATAAAAGAAATAGTTAAACTTTTTAATTCACTCTATTTCTGTACTTGTAAGTATAACTCTATACATTGGTTTTTAATGTAGAGTAAGTTTTCAAAACCAAAATATATTTGCTTAAGCCTGAGGGTTTGGGCAGTTTTGTTTTGCCAAGTAGAGGTACCATATTTAAATGGCTCTCTCCATTAATTTTACTATTAGTGACTACTCTGAACTGAATTTTGTCCTCTCAAAATTTATTCATGTTGAAGCCTTAATCCCCCATGTGGCTGTGTTTAGACAGGCCCATAGGAGGCAATTAATGTTAAATGAGGTCATAAGGATAGGGTCCTGATCAGATAGGATTCATGACTTTATTTTAAAAAGAAGAGAAAACAGAGAGATCTCTCTCTGTCTCTCTTTCTAGCTCTCTTTCCCCTGCATACAGGAAAGGAATTGTGATGATACAATGAGAAAGTATCCACCTCCAAGCCAGGAAGAATGCCCTCACCAGACTGAATCCTGCTGGACCTTAAATTTTGACTTTCTGTTTCTAAGAGGGTGAGAAATAAATTTCTGTTGTTTGAGACACACAGTTTATGGACGTTTGTTATGGCAGCCCTAGCAGATTAATACAGTAACAATCCCTCAATAAATACATATAAAATAAGGACACATACAAACTAAAATAGTAATGGTTTCTTAGAAATCTGCTTAATTGAGTATGCCAGCTATGACTGGGTATCGTGTGTTAATATTTTTATCCTCTTAACTAGCTTTTTCTAGGTAAAAGTTAAAATATTGTTCTCCAAAATTTGTACTCTACACTCTGCTAGTGTTAAGTATTATTTCATACTATTTCTATAATGCATAATATGGGCCTTGACTTTAGAATTATGTGTGGTAGAATACCATACGATTGTAAATCAATAGCTGTAGGTTTTAACTCTAGATATGTCATTATTAATTATGTGAGGTTAGACCAACTTTGAAAATTCTACTTTTTAAGTATATATATATATATATATGCTTAAAATCAATAGATTGGCTTTGATATATCAGATCACTTCCAAATCTAAAATTATATAATTATGCGTGTCTCCTTGAACACTTCTAATTAGGAAATCTTCATTATATTTTTGCCAATATAACATTCTGTTCTATTTTTTTTTCAGCTTCCACAGTCAAGTTTCAGTTATATTTTAGCTACACATAGACATTTCACAACATATGGCAATCCAACAGTTGAATGTCACTACTAAGTAATGTTTAAATCATGGAGTGGATTTAATATATGCTCTATATAAAATAGGATTAAAACTTTTTGTGTGTGCTCCTGCCTCTGATCCTGGTTGAATCCCCTTTTCCTTAATCTAACTACATTAAAGTAGTTAGGTTGTAAGTAGTCTGGCTCCTGATTAAAAATCCATGACTGATTTTACAAGCCCAACCACAGGCAATTTACAAAGGCGTTACCTGGCAGGACTCACAGGGGAAAGCTGTCTTTCCCACACCAGACATGTTGCACAGCCAGTGCACTGCATTCTTTGGAAGGAGTTATAGTCAAGGACTCAGACAATCTGACAGGTCATGATTTTCCCATAGCTGTATTCCTAGCCTATTAGTTTTCATTTCCAGCTCTCTTTATTTGAGATTTGGCAGAGGTCTTCTTCAGGCTTCTGTACTGAAGCCTTCTTACAGGGTAGGAGGGTGTAGGTAGAAGGGAAAACCTAAAAGATGTTTCTTCCGACTCTGACATTTTCATTTCTAGCACTCCACTACCCAGTACTTTTCCACTCCATGACCACTCATAATCCACCAAGGTCCACACAACTGCCTGAGCCTTTTTTTTTTTTTTAATTTCAGGGTGAGGGTTCTTCCTCAATGAGATAACCTCTATATCTCTGTTAATCCACCTGACCCTCCACTGGTATGTTTTTCTATGGAGGAACATGGAACAGGGAGTCAGCACCTTTTCCTGCTTTAAAATATGCTTAGATCATTCCAGTAAGTGATTAAAGGCTAAGTTCTTTATTTTTATTATTATTATTTTTTTGGTGTTGCTTTAATTGGCTACTCTGACACCAGACAGCTCAGCACTTCTGGCACGCTTTTTTTTTTTTTTTTTTCCTTCTCAGTCTCTCTCCCCCATTTCCAGCTCGGCTGAGCCCTTGACAGCCTCAGAAGAAGAGTCCATGGTATATCCAAAACCTGTATTTTCTTTTTAGGCAAATGTAGATAAGAAAGCTCTAATTATGCTTAGAATAATCTCCTGCTGTTTTGTTTTCTTTTATTTTCTCACAGATTCAACATTTTTATTTCTAACTCTTGTGTTTGAGGTTAGAGCACTATTGAAATAGTGGGAAAGGGATTTGTCTGATGTTTTTCTCATGGTTACACTGGATTTTTGGGTTTGGAGAGGAAGACCACAAAGGTGAAGTGTCATTTTCAATGCCACAGATAAAGAATAGGTGCTATTATTTTGACTTATCACTGATGCTGTGACATATTAATCATTGTTCTTTTAAATTCTCTGTCTGATATTTCCAACACCTGTGTCATATCTAAATGTGTTTCAGATGATAGTTTTGCCTCTTCAGACATTTTTTTTTCTCTTGCCTTTTGAAATGCCTTGTAATTTTTTTGTGAGAAATCTAACATGTTGTATAGGGTAATATTTATTGAGATAAATAGGCTGAAACCTCTAAAGAGCAAGATTTTATATGATTCTTTCTAGAAGTTGAAAGGTGTTTAAAGTTTATTGTCATTATAGGCACCAGAAGTTTGAATTGTTTTGGTGACTTAGGGAGACATTATAGAACTATCTATATAAATTTTATTTTATTTAGTGGGCCTGTCTTCTGGGGCTGTGCCCTTCAGAAGTATTTTGTCCCTTTTTCCCCCCTTCCTGCCCCCTAGTCTCTTCTTGGGTAATACTGTTTGCAGACTCTTTCTTCAAAGCCCTCTTCCCTGTTGACTGTGGCTTGTATTTATTTATATTTTTCTTAGCTGAGACAGGAAGGCTAGAGATAACTGGTTTGGTGTGGAAGTTTGTTACTCTACTAGGTTAAAGTTTTCAGATTCCACTGTGGTGAAGTACTTTCTCCTGGAAGTCAGGCTTTTGTTAGGGTGAAGAGTCTGGGTAGGTTTCATAATGGCTGCTTTTTTTCTTTTTCTTGGTGATTCTACCTGGGGAGCTTTCTCTGATCCCCTTGAAAACCTGGTCAGATACATGAAAAAAAAAATCTGCAAGTATGTAGGAAATCACCAGGAATACAGATCCCACGAGTTTTTCAGTCTCATGTTAGTCTGCATTCAGCTTCCAGTAACTTGTCAATATACTGCTAATATTCCTACCAGTTTATGGCAAATGGTGGCTTCTGTGCCATATAAGAAGATCTCAGCTGTGTCTGTCTGGATAGATCCAACTCTCAAGATTTGGGGTTAGTGATTTACTCTGCAATCTCATTCTCTTATGCATCGAATAAGGTTTGTTGATATTTAGTTTGTCATGTGGCCACTACTGATAGCAATATTTATTCTGAAAGTCAGTCTATTTCTTATTGTAAGGTCAGGACTAACTTCTAAGCACTTTGCAAGTCACTGCTGAAATCAAAGGCAGCATGTCCTGTTTTTTAATCCAAATACATCTTGATTTTATGTATTTTATCTCTATATTTACAATCAATTTTCTGTCCCAAACAACATCTTTCATCATGGTACAATGCATCCTCTACTAGGTATCTTTATGCTCTTTATTCCATTCTCCAGGTAAGAAGTAGATTGATATTTCAAATAATATCAGTTCACTGTTAGCACTCTCAAATTATTTCACATTGAATTCTAAAATCTCTTGCCCTGATAGACAATCCTATCTGATCCCTATATAGTTCATATACCACCAGTTGCCGTTTATTCCCAACCCAGTTTTTAAACCTCTGCTCTTACTCCTTTTGACATGGCTGTTTTACTCTTTTCATGTAAGTCTCTGCTTAAATCTAGTTTCTTAAACAGAGCTTCTTTAAGTACTTGAAACAAGAACCCCTGTATCCTAGAAATCAAACATGTTTAGCCTGTATAATATTTATTTATTTATCATTTACTCTTCCTCTAAAGGGGAGAGTACAGTGACAAAAAAGGTATCTTTCTGGCTTGTTCAGCATCATATTCCTAAACTTAAAACAGCAAATACAAAGTAGGTGATGAATAAATATATCATTGATGAATGAATTGTGTGCATCTTCCTAACATTTTTTAAAATTGCATATTTTAATCCCTTCTCCCTAATACACTGAGTTTGATCCACTCAATTTTCTTTCCTTTAAGGCAAAGCTCTTTCATGCCTTTGGATGTCTTATTTCTCCTTGTTCTTGTTACTCCATCACAACATACATATATATTTTTAACTAGACTAGTTCTTTTTGATGTCCTATGATTTAACTTTGAGGGATTATTTCTTTCTCATATAAAACTCCTGACAGGGGGTCCTGGGGGAACTTAGTAGCTTCACAGTCATCCCTGACCTAACCCTTTTCCTCTTTATCTTCTTTTTCAACATATGGCTCCCATTTCATGTTTCAAGATGATTGCTTCAGATCTAACATCACAATCACATGGGAGGTAGAAGATAAAGGAGAGAAACTTGTCTTTCTCTTCCTCTGCTAGAAGTTGGTCAAGTTGGCCACTATGAATGTCAAAGAAAATATATAAAGTCAGTCTTTATTCTGAGTGCTCACATGTTCATCTAATCTCTAGGAGTTCTACTGCAAAGAAGGAAATGGAAATATATTTGTGAAATATCAAGTAATCTCTGCCATTCTATTTAACATATATTCTTTTTATTATTCTCCATTTTAGTATTATATTTTAATATCAACACTTTTGCACAAGTTTTGAACATGATTTTTCATTTTTTGTGTGTATTTCAGCTTTCTTCTGCTCTATGATAAGCCTTATTATGTCATTGAAAATCTGTTCTTTTCATCATATTTTCAACATTGCCTCACATGATATCTAGGATAAAGTAGGCAGTTTTTAAATATTTATTGAATAGAAACAATGGGAAGAGATCTAGTTATTTATTTTATAATACATTTAATTTTATAGTCTGTATTAGTCTGTTTTCATGCTGCTGATAAAGACATACTGGAGACTTGGCAATTTACAAAAGAAAGAGGTTTAATGGAATTACCATTTAATGGACCTACAGCCCTGGAGAGGGATCAAAATCATGGGGGAAGGTGAAAGGCACGTCTCACATGATGGCAGACAAGACAAGAGAGTTTGCATAGGGAAACTTTGTTTTATAGAACCATCAGATCTCATGGGACTTATATCACAAGAACAGCATGGGAAAGACCTGGCCCCGTAATTCAGTTACTTCCTACCAGGTCCTTCCCACAACATGTGGAAATTCAAGATGAGATTTGGGTGGGGACACAGCCAAACCATCTTATACCACCCCTGACCCCTCCATTTCATATCCTCACATTTCAAAACCAATCATGCCTTCCCAACAGTCCCCCAAAGTCTTAACTCATTTCAGCATTAACTCAAAAGTCCATAATCCAAAGTCTCATCTGACACAAGGAAAGTCCCTTCTGCCTATGAGGCTGCAAAATCAAAAGCAAGTTAGTTACTTCCTACATACAATGAAGGTACAGGCATTGGGTAAATACAGTCATTCCAAATGAGAAAAATTGGCCAAAACAAAGGGGCTACAAGCCACATACAAGTCTGAAATCCAATGGCGTAGTCAAATCTTAAAGCTTCAAAATCATGTCCTTGATTCCATGTCTCACATCTAGGTCATGCTGATGCAAGAGATAGCGCCCATGGCCTTGGGCAGCTTCCCCTTTAGCTATGCAGGGTATAGCCCCCTTCATGGCTATTTCATGGGTTGGCATGGTATGGCTTTTCCAGTCAAATGGTGCAACTTGTCAGTGTATCTACCATTCTGGGGTCTGGAGGGCAGCTGCCCTCTTTCCACAGCTCCAGTAGGTGGCGCCCCACTAGGGACTCTCTGTGGGGGCTCTGAGCCCACATTTCTCTTTTGCACTGCCCTAGCAGATGTTCTCCATGAGGGTTCCACCCCTGCAGCAAAATTCTTCCTGGACATCCAGGCATTTCCATACATCCTCTGAAATGTAGACAGAAGTTTCCAAACCACAGTTCTTGACTTTGGTTTACTTGCAGGCTCAACACCACATGGAAGCTGCCAAGGCTTTTGGATTGCACTGCACCCTCTGAAGCCATGGCCCAAGCTCTATGCTGGACCCTTTCAGCCATGGCTGGAGTGGCTGGGACACAGCTAGGCTGTGCACAGTACAGGGACCCTGAGCCCAGCCCACGAAACCACTTTTTACGCCTAGGCCTCTGAGCTTGTGATGGGAGGGGCTGCCCTGAAGACATCTGACATGTCCTAGAGACATTGTCTTCATAGTCTTGGGGATTACCATTCGGCTCCTCATTATTTATGCAGATTTCTGTGGTCACCTTGAATTTTTCTTCAGAAATAGGATTTTCTTTTTTATCACATTGTCAGGCTGCAATTTTTCCAGACTTTTATGCCGTTTCCCTTTTAAAACTGAATGGTTTAACAGCATCCAAGTCACATCATGAATGCTTTTTTGCTTAGAAATTTATTCTGTCAGATACCCTAAATCATCTCTCTCTAGTTCAAAGTTCCACAAATCTTTAGGGCAGTGGCAAAATGCCACCAGTCTCTTTGCCAAAACATAACAGGAGTCACCTTTGCTCCAGTTCCCAACTAGTTCCTCATCTCCATCTGAGACCATCTCTGCCCGAACCTTATTGTTCATATCACTATCAGGATTTTTGTCAAAGCCATTCAATTGGTCTCCAGTAATTTCCAAACTCTCCCACATTTTATTATCTTCTTCTGAGCCATGCTAACTGTTCCAACCACTGCCTGTTACCCAGTTCCAAAGCTGTTTCCACATTTTCAGGTATCTTTTCAGCACTACCCCACTCTACTGGTAAAAATTTACTGTATTCATCCATTTTCATGCTGCTGATAAAGATATACCAGAGACTGGGCAATTTATGAAAGAAAGAGGTTTAATGGATTTACAGTTCAACGTCTCTGTGGAGGACTCACAATCATGGCAGAAAGTGGAAGGCAAGTCTCACATGGTAGCAGATAAGAGAAGAGAGCTTGGGCAGGGAAACTCCCCCTTATAGGACCATCAGATCTCATGAGACTTATTCACTATCATGAGAACAGCACGGGAAAGACCTGCCTCCATAATTCAATTACCTCCCACCAGTTCCCTCCCACAACATGTGGGAGTTGAAGACGAGATTTGGGTAGGGACACAGCCAAACCATATCATACTCTAACATTTGTTTTCAATTTCTTCGTATTACTATTTCTATAATCTTTTATATTATTCCTATTGAAATAATAAAATTTATATAGCATCCTATAAGGAAAAAGCTATATTTTATGAAAAATATTATTTTAAGTACTATAATACTAGATAATGTAAATGACAATGTAAAAGTTTATTTTAATTTACTATGTAACATTTATTACATCACCTATAACACATTTATAACTTTTTAATTAATTAATTTTTTATCTTACATAAAACATTTATTTATTTATTTTTATTTCAACTTTTACTTTAGATATGGGGAAAAATGTGCATGTTTTTACATAGGAATATTCTGTGATTCTGAAGGTTGGAGTATGGATCCCTTCACCCAGGTAATGAGCATTGTGTCTTATAAGTAGTTTCTTAATCAATACCCCATCCTTTAGTAGTTCACAGTGTCTACTCATCCCATATTTTTGTCCATGTGTGCTCAGTGTTTAACTCCCACTTACAAGTGAGAAGATGCAGTATTTGGTTTTCTGTTCCTGTGTTAATTCGCTTTGGATTATGGCCTCCACCTCCATCCATTTTGCTGCAAATGACATGATTTTATTCTTTTTTTAATGACTGTGTAGTATTTCGTCGTGCATATGTACCACATTTTCTTTATCCAATCTACCATAGATGGACTCCTAGGTTGATTCCATGTGTTTGCTATTGTGAGTAGTACAGCGTTGAACATATGAGTGCAGGTGTCTTTTTGGCAGAATTATTTATTTTCTTTGAGTACATTCCCAGCTCTGTTTTAAGTTCTTTGAGAAATCTCTAGGCTGCCTTCCACAGTGGCTGGACTAATTTACATGCCCACCAATAATTTATAAGCTTTCCCTTTTCTCCACTGCCTCAGTAATATCTGTTGTTTTTCAACTTTTTAATAGCTATTCTGACTGGTGTGACATTATATCTTACTGTGGTATTAATTTGCATTTCTCTTATTATGAATGATGCTGAGCATTGTTTCATTTTTTTCATGTTTGTTGGCCACTTGTATGTCTTCTTTTGAGAGGTGTCTGTTCATATTCTTTGACCATTTTAAAAATTGATTTATTTGGTTTTTGCTTGTTGATTTGTTTAACTTCTCTATATATTCTCAATATTAGGTCTTTATCATATGCATAGTTTGCTAATATCTTCTCCCATCCTGTAGGTTGTGTGTTTACTCTGTTGTAGGTTTCTTTTGCTGTGCAGAAGCTCTTCAGTTTAATTAAGTCCCACTTGTTTGTTTTTGCTTTCATTGAAGTTTACTTTGGGGACTTAGCCAAAAATTCTTTGCAAGGAGAAATGTTGAGAAGAGTATTTCCTAGGTTGTCTTCAAGGATTTTTTATAGTTTAAGGTCTTATATTTAAACCATTAATCCATTTTGAGTTAAGTTTCATATATGGTGAAAGGCAAGGGTCCAATTTCATTCTTCTGCTAGTCAGTTATTTCAGCAACATTTATTGAACAGAGTGTCTTCTCCCCATTGCTTGTTCTTGTGAACCTTGTTGAAGAGCAGATGGTTGTAGTTTATTTTGTAATTGACAAATGACCTTGTATGTTTCCATCATGTACATCATGATGTTTTAAGGTATATATAAGTTGTGAAATGGTTAAATCTAGTTAATTCACAAAAGCTTTACCTCACATAGTTATTATTTTTGGGCTAAGAGCCTTAACATCCATTATCTTTATATTTTCAAGAATAAAATATATACAGATAAAGAAAACATCTTTAAAATGAAACAATTTTGTTTACTAGCATATTATATAAAAATGTGGGATCTCTGAAAATATCAAATAGCATTCTAGTTTAAATTGTTGCACTTACATTCTATGCAAATAAACTTTTAAATTATATTAATTTCTTGGCTATATAAGTACAGGCATGTTTGCTTTGTTCATTGATATTAAGTTCCTAGAACAGTTGACACATTTTGGATACAAATTGCAGATAATACAGGAAGTAAAAAGAACAATGGTTTTTATAAATCATCTATTTCTTATGTAACAGGCAACTTAATAAGCAGTTAATATGTATTATTTTATTTAATGTATAAAGCTTTAAATATACTTATACAAATTTGAAGAACTCAGGGCACCCTATTCCTCTGCTCACAGATATCTATTTTAAAGTCGACATGAGTAAGTGATAAATTCATCAATATAAAATAAATGTAAAAATATTTCAAAGTGATTCATTTGTACCAGACAATTTAAAAAGAGGGGATAAAATAGTATCAATGGGGAAGGGCATGGTGGATCAAACCTGTAATCCCACAACTTTGGGAGGCCGAGGCAGGCAGGTCATGAGGTCAAGAGATTGAGACCATCCTGGCCAACATGGTGAAGCCCTGTCTCTACTAAAAATACAAAAATTAGCCGGGCATGGTGGTGGGCACCTGTAGTCCCAGCTACTCAGGAGGCTGAGTCAGGAGAATTGCTTGAACCAGGGAGGCGCAGGTTGCAATGAACCGAGATCACGCCACTGTACTCCAGCCTGGCAACAGAGCGAGGCTCCATTTAAAAAAAAAGAAAAAAAAAAGTATAACTTGTACAGTGCATACTGTTGATTATAGGGACATCACTGATGTTACAAAAAAATATGGTTGCCATCTCTGCTATTCAACATTATTTTAATAGTATATACCACAGTACAATGAGATAAGAAAAATAAATTACAAATCTATATATCACATGAATATATATATCATATTTAAGAATGTCTACCATATAGTAAGTACAGCAAGATATTCCAAGTGGCAACACTACTGATGATAACTGAAACATTATTTCATGAGTTTAGTAAGGTGCCTGATTTGAAGATACAAGTTAATAACTTCATAAATGAACAGATAAGCACAACACATAAATGGCTCTGCCCTCATAAAATTTACATTCTCACGTGTTCGTATGTTGCGGTGGTATAGACATAAATATAATAAATGAATGTTTCGGATTGTATTTTCTGAAGACAGCTCGCCAGTGTCTCCCGTGCCCGTGTGCTATTGTGTAACGTCATCTGACATTCCTTCAGTGAAGAAGTGGGGCCCAGGACCTCTCTGCTTGAATGTGGGCAAAGTTGTAACTCCTTTGTAGTCAAAAACATGTAATGTTGTACGTCTTCCAAGGATAGGTGATAAAAGGTGAAGGAGCTGTTTTCTTTGCAGGAGCACTCACCCTGGAGCCCTGTAGTGTCATGTAAGAAATCTGATAGCCCTAAGTCCTCTATACTGTAGGAAAGATTAAACCAGCCCTGGCTGAGAGGCACCATGGCAAAGCTGTAAGACTTCCCAAAGAGAGAAATTCCTGACCAACCTCCAGATGCTCCAACTCTAGCTATTGCACAATAGAAAGCCTGAGCCAGAACCACCTACATGGCTTTTCCTGAATTTATGATTTATAAAACCCATGAGTGTTAACAAAGAAGAGTATTATCTTCTTAACCACTGAATTTTAGGTCATTTGTTGTGCAGCAATCCATAAATGGAACAAGTAAATGAGCTTGTTAAGTAATAAGGAAAAACAAAAACAAAATGCAGCAAGAAAGATGGATCACAAAAATGTGAGGCAAGTTTTCAGTTTTCAATATGAGGGTTGTGGTAGGCATTATTGAAAGGATACTTGGGAGTGGGGAACCTGAAATGAGTGAAGTGGATGAGAAGGATCATAGTTGTCATTAGAAATTTAGAAGGTCTATTTTGCTTTAAGAACTCCCTGAATTTTAAGTTTCATTCCATCAGGGCAACAAAATATACCAAGAGTTCCTCGTAATGTTTTCTGGCAGCTACTATATCAAGCTAGTCTGTTTGCTTTAAGAATGATTTATTTCTACTTTATGGCTCATCAAGTGCTCTATGCAACAAAATTCCAACACTAACCCTAGATTGCAGAGTTAAATTATTTTTTACTAAGAGCACTTCTCCTTAATTCCTATATTATTTTTAAGTTACTTTTTTGTTAAGCTCAGTAAAGAATCTCAGGATATACAAGGATTTGAATAAATGTTAAGTTACTATTTTTTATCTTTCTCTGTTTACAGTGTTCCTTTTTCTTTGAGGACTTCATATTATTACTTACCACTTGTCATCTGTGGCAAACTGAGATGAAAGAGAATTAGACATACTCAAACTCAAAATGCAAATTTTATAATGCATCAACTTCTCACTGGACACAAGCAGTCTAACTTGCACCTTTCAAACCAGTGTTTCAAAAATTGTGGCACAGTGACCACCTCTGTCTGGGTAACCTAGGTCACTTGTTATAAACTTGAACTCCTGGGCTCCACCCTGATTTACCTTATTTATTAAGGGTGGGAGCTAGGAATAAGACTTTAACAAGCTCTATGGTTCATTCTGTTGCACAACTTCAAAGCTATTGCTTTACATCATCTACTTGGAATTGAGTAGAGATTAAACATGTTGTACAGTAAAAGATTTTCTTGAAATTTGCTAACCTTCACCGTAGGCCAGTATGAGAAGTAAACATTTCTAGTTAACATTCATTATTTGTGTTAAAGATATTGCTCAGTAGCCAGTATTGAATATTCAGAAAATGAGATATAATTTTAGAGAAAAGTTTAAACCTAAAACAAGATACTGGATGATAGGAAATCCTAAAAAATCTGGCCATTACGCCCTTCTGCACAAAGAGTTCAGAGGAGATAAGAAAAAAGTAGATTGGAAAATTAGACAATAGAATTTAAAACTGTGACTGAGATAGCTTTCAGAAGGAAGGTTTTAAGAAGTACCCACAACAAAGAAAACTAATTTCTTTTTTCCTTTTTACTCTCAGGATTAATCACAAAGTATTTTTAAAAATTATTAGTCCCCTTTTCTTCTTAGTGATTCACCTCTGAAAATAAACCATTTAAGTATGTTCTTACAATTTCCTGCTGTTTTGGTCAGCATTATTCACTTTGGTGGCAGCAAATGTCAGGAGGATCATTCCAGAACCAGGTTGTCACAAATTAACAACCAAAATCACTTTACAAAAGCCTCTTGGAAAATGAGTGTCACTTCTCTTACTCTGGGGTTTCATCCATGTAATAATACCAAAAGGCAAGAGAGATGAGGCAACACAGACACATAATCCCTTAGGTTACTTGTAATTTCACTACCACTGCAGCTGATAAAATCAAGTGTGGGTACTGTTTTCATGCTTGGAAGCTTAAGTCATATGCTTATATTCATAAATCAAACCCTTGCCTCAATTTTCTCTATTACATTCATTTACATAAACTCCTTACAGACATATGCAATATTTGCCTCTCTGTCAATTCAATAATATCAAGACAATCCAGTCTTTCCCCTTATATCATGTTTGTTTCTTCATGTGTTTTAGCAACAAAGATAAGCTTCATGGATTATGGACAAAAGTTTCCCTAATACTACTGATTCTTTCATTCAACAAGATAAACAAACAAACAAAAGACAACTATTTCCAGATATATATGATTATAAATCATAGCTTTTTATGCACATAGCATTTTAATAGCCTTTTCATACATGTTCTTGAAACATTTTTTCCAAAAAAATTGCATATTATTGCATTATTATGTAATTATTGTTATAAGTATTATCAAATTTCACTTTATGCTAGATTTATAATCTTGTTAACTTTTTAAAGGTGACAAGGCTGGTTACAATTATACATCCAGCACACATATTTTTTTACTTTAAAGATAATGTTGGGCATAATTGTATTTCGTGGAAAAAATTTTTTTTAATGTTTACTGTGTTCAGTTTATATAGCAGCAGTGTACCAGGCTGTAAATGCAAATATTGTAACATTTCCCAAGTTGTATTTTATACAATAAAGTATTCAGAAAACATTAAAAGATTTGCAAAGATATGATAAACAAATATTATAAAACTAAATATGTTTATGAAATGAGTTTTAAAAAAACAAAATTTATTAAGACAGAGTTTTTCCATATTTTTTCATATGATTATAAGTGTTTTAAACTCCAAGAAGACTATAGAGCATGCAGCATTACCCAGACTTATTATGAAACAAGAAAACCCTTTCACTCTATAATTCTGCTCCTGAAAGTCCTTTAGCCTTTGTCATTTTTCATATTAAACATATTTTGGAGATCTCTAGCCTATTACCATTGTTCTATTTCATATTTTGCCCTCATTTCCTGATACTCTCATATTTTGATACCTGAATGTGTAGTTTTATTGATTATCCAATGATATGTGTTATCAATATTTATAATATAAATGGTATCCTTTTATATAGATATTTATTTTTATTTATTGAAAAACTAAATTCTTATTTCTATCAAATTTTAACTTTAAACTCTGTGAAAGAAAGTTTAATTATTTATATAAATTCATTAAATATAAATATATTAGTAATTATATTTCATGGCAAGGTCCATTTTTTTTAGGAGGATCACAGGACACATCATGCGACTTTCATTAATTTAGACATTTAATTAGAACCAGAGACATTTTTTAATAAGATAGACTACATTACAGTTTTCAGAACTAGAGACTTTCTTTAGTAAGACATACTACATTACAGTTCTTACCAAAAAAAGTGAATTAGAATGCTAATTTTTTGACACCCCAAATGGAAGAATATTATTTAAAATTAAAAGTTTATTATCTTTTAAAACTAAATAGACAATTTTATTGTGTCTCCTGGTGGCAGCTTTCTGCCCTCTGCAATGAAGACATCTAGGCCAGCAGAACGTAATGTTGTGGGAAAAGGAAGCAAAAATTTTGCTCGTGGATCACTAGGGGTGATGGTGGGTGGTGCCACTTCTACTTCCACCCCTATTACCCCTATTAAAGCCTGATTAAATACATTGCAATTGGTGATCAAAACAAGAACCTAAAATTATATTCAGAAATTAAAATTTTAGGAAAAAAATTTAGAATAAAAATTTTAGAAAAATTTTAGAATTTTAGTGGAGACCAGGGGCATTTGAACCACTTCCTCATGTAACTTGTGCCTTCAAGGCCTGCTTGAGCCCAATCACGTACATAGCACTTCCATTTGATGATGGAATGCTGCTGTGCATGACCCAATTTATGGCTAGATGGGTCAGAAAGCATCCAGTTTATGATAGGCATCCAGTTCATAATATAGAGAATTAGAAAGGGAAATAAATGTCATGCTAAATATATGTCCTTGTGATATTCAAGACATAAGTATATCTGATACTCATACTCATACTCCACTGATATTGACCATTATTTATAGTATAGCTTGATAGGTATATATAATATCTCTCTATATATAGCTATTGTTTGCCACAAATGTACTTAACATGATAAAGAGGTACTTAAGAATGTTTTCTAAAGTTCATTTTGCATTTTTATCTTTGCAACTCAAAACCTCTTTAACTTTGGATACCTATGTATTGCATAATTTATCTATCAGATAACTTTAAAGAGAAAGCAAAAAAAATAGTTGTTAACATAACACTATATGTAAAGATTGATTGAGATAGTAAAACTTCAAAAAAACCTAAAATACTGTTCAATCTACTATTAAAATAAGCACATTATAAATAGAGCCACAATTATCATATTAGAACAAATAATAGCAAGCAATATGTTTAAAATGTACTATAATAGGAATTAATATTTAAAAAATACTTCAGAACATCTTAATGAAAATGTTACAATAAAAATTAAGAAACAAATTTCATCACATATTATGATAAATAATATTACTTTGGATGTCAAATACAAAATTATTAAAAAATACTTATATGGAACATACATTTTTATAATTTAAATTTGTTAAGCACTGTAATAGGTTCAAGGGTCCTATTACCACCAATATTTGCAGAAATCATTTAATGATATAAAAGTGTTAAAATGTTTTTTCTAAGACTTTGATATGTTTACATCTTCAACTATTGAAATAATAAAATCAGAAAATAAAACATCAGGTGAAATTACAGTCAGATTAGAAACATTTCTTTAACTTTGTTACGTAAAGTTAACAATACTTACATGCTGATATGAAGTCAATAAATCGTATGTCATATGATAAAGGAAAAGGGAATAACATGAAGATATTTTATTAGTACAAGTGTACACATGCAAAAACATGTTTTTAACAAAAGAAGGAGGACATACTCATGACAATTACAGTCCTGATTTCTGCAGTTGGTCATGTGTTTGTAACTAGTATTGATGACTACCTTCTTCTACTACCCATTCTGTATTCCCTTTGCCTTCAGCAAGCACCTCAGCAGGTCCCAATTTTTTTCCTGGTAGAGTGACCAAAACCTTCATTTCTGAAGGGTCTCAGTCCTCCCTAGATTGGACTGTTGTAGTT
Organism: Pan troglodytes; assembly: GCF_028858775.2. NCBI lineage: Eukaryota > Metazoa > Chordata > Mammalia > Primates > Hominidae > Pan > Pan troglodytes. Next base: position 54,246,029 of record NC_072398.2, read on the forward strand.
TCCCGTTGACCTTAATCACAGGGCATGGAAATACTAAGAGACACCCTAATGGATCTCCTGAATTCCTGAATTCCATGCATACTCTTCTTTTTTTTTTTTTTTTTTTTTTGAGACAAAGTTTTCACTCTGTCACCCAGGCTGGAGTGCAATGGCGCATTCTTGGCTCACTGCAACCTCCGCCTCCCAGGTTCAAGTGATTCTCCTGCCTCAGCCTCCTAAGTAGCTGGGATTACAGGTGCTCACCACCATGCCCAGTTAATTTTTGTAATTTTTAGTAGAGACGCGGTTTCACCATGTTGGCCAGGCTGGTCTCAAACTCCTGACCTCAGGTGATCCTCGGCCTCCTAAAGTGCAGGGATTACAGGTGTCAGTCACTGTGCCTGGCTGCATACTCTTCTGTACTTCCATTGTGCAGTAGTAGACTGATTTCGTCTTGATAGTCTGGGTCAATCATCCCAGCCAACACTGTAACTCCCTTCTTAGCCTGTTGACCTAAAGGTAGGGGAGCCCAAAGTGTCCAGGTGCCAATCTTAACCTCCAGTTTAATGAAATTGTTGTCATGTCTCCTGGTGGCAAGTTTCTTCCCTCTGGAACTAAGACCTCTAAGCCAGCAGAATGTAATGTTATGGGAACAGGAAGCAAAAATTTTGCTAGTGGTTTACTACGGGTGATGGTGAGTGGTGCCACTTCTACTTCCATCCCTTGATTCATGGACCCGTGAATCCTGGCTACGGGAGAAACATTACCATATATTGGATGCTGATTCAGAGCATAAACAGCCCTCTGGAGAACTTTTCCCCGACCCTGCAAAGTATTGTCACCTTGTTGGCATTGTAATTGTGACTCCAAAATGCCATTCCACTGTTCTATCAATCCAGCTGCTTCAGGATGATGGAGAACATAGAAATTCCAGTGAATTCCATGAGCATGAGCCCACTGCCATACTTCTTTATCGATAAAGTGAGTGCATTGGTCAGAGGCAATGCTGTGTGGGATACCATGATGGTGGATAAGGCATTCCTTGAGTCCACATATGGTAGTCCTGGCAAGAGCATTTTGTGCAGGATAGGCAAACACACATTCGGAGTAAGTGTCTATTCCAATGATGGCAAACCTCTGCCTTTTCCATGATGGAAATATAATCAACCTGCCACCAGATAGCTGGCTGATCACCCCAGGGAATGGTGCCATATCAAGGGCTCAGTGTTGGTCTCTGCTGCTGGGAAATTTGGCACTCAGCAGTGGATGTAGCCAGGTCAGCCTTGGTGAGTGAAATTCCATGTTGCTGAGCCCATGCATAACCTCCATCACTGCCACCATGGCCACTTTGTTCATGGGCTCATTGGGCGATGACAGGGGTGGCTAGGGACAGAGGCTGAGTCGTGTTTACAAAACAGGTCATCCTATCCACTTGATTATTAAACTTCTTCACTGAGGTCACCTGTTGCTGAACACTCACATGGGTGGGATACAAATATCTTCACAGTTTTTGACCACTCAGAGAGGTCCATCCACATACCTCTTCTCCAAATTTTTTTGTCAACCAATTTTCCAGTCTTGCTTCTTCCAAGTCCCTGAGCATCCAGGAAAAGCATTGGCTACAACCCATGAATCAGTGTGTAATCAGACATCCAGCCAATTCTCCTTCCCTGCACAGTGCACAACCAGGTGCACTGCTCAAAGTTCTGCCCACTGGGAAAATTTCCCTTCACTGCTGTCCTTCAGGGATTTCGTAGAAAGGGGCTGTAGTGCTGTAGCTGTCCACTTTCAGCTGGTGCCTGCATATGGTGCAGAACCACCTGTGAACCAGGCCCTAGTCTTCTCTTCCTCTGTCAACTGATCACAGGGAACTCCCCGTGAGGCCATTTGTTGCAGGCAAAGGGAGAGAAGGCAGAGTGGCAGGAGTGGAGACCATGGGCTTTTGTACCACTTCCTCATGTAACTTCTGCCTTCAGGACTTGGTCGAGCCCAATCACGTATATACCACTTCCATTTGATGATGGAATGCTGCTGTGCATGACCCACTTTATGGCTAGATGGGTCAGAATGCACCTAGTTCATGATAGACAGTTCAGGTCACATGATGACTTGATGACCCATAGTCAAACGTTCAGTTTCCACCAATGCCCATTAACAGGCCAATAGCTGTCTCTCAAAAGGAGAGTAGTTATCTGCAGAAGATGGCAGTTCCTTGCTCCAAAATCCTAGAGGCCTCCACTGTGATTCACCTATGGGGGCCTGCCAGAGGCTCCAAACAGCATCCCTATCTGCCACTGACACCTCAACCACTATTGGATCTGCTGGGTCACGTGGCCCAAGCGGCAGAGCAGCTTGCACAGCAGCCTGGACCTGTTGCAGAGCCTTTTCCTGTTCTGGACCCCACTCAAAACTGGCAGCCTTTCAGGTCACCCTATAAATGGGCTGGAGTAACACACCAAAATGAGGAATGTGTTGCCTGCAAAATCCAAATAGGCCCAATAGGCATTGTGCCTCTTTCTTGGTTGTAGGAGGGGCCAAATGCAGCAACTTACCCTTTCTTAGAAGGAGTATTTCCACAGGCCCCACACCAATGGATCCCTAGAAATTTTACTGAGGTAGAAGCTCCCTGAATCTTAATCGTATTTATTTCCCATCCTCCTGCACACACATGTCTCACCAGTAAGTCCAGTGTGTTTGCTACTTCTTGCTCATTGGATGTAATCAGCATAATTTCATCGATGTAATGGACCAGTGTGATATTTTCCAGAAGTGAAAAGGTGTCAAATTCTCTCTGAATAATGTTATGACAGTAAGCCGGAGAGTTGATATATCCCTGAGGTAGGACAGTGAAGGAATATTGCTGGCCTTACCAGCTGAAGGCAAATTGCTTCTGGTGGGCCTTATGGACAGGAATGGAGAAAAAGGCATTTGCCCAGTCAATGGCTTCCATTTGGCCTTTCCCACCATAATAGCCCTCACCGTAACAGTCAGTGAGCCAATGTGGGGGTTCTGCCAGCTGCTAAGTATGTCTATGCCAATTATGCATTCTGGCACTGGGGAAATGATCACAGGATGAGTTCGCCGACCCACTGGACCTGCTGTAAGTTGGACATGAGCTAAAAGTCCATTGATTACCTGACCTCCATAAGCCCCAACTTTAACTGGAGGACCACAGTGACATTTTGGTTCCCCTGGAATCGATGTCAGCTCAGAGCCAGTGTCCAGTAGTCCCCAAAATGTCTGATCATTTCCCCTTCCCCAATGCACAGTTACCCTGGTAAAAGGCTGGAGGTCTTCTTGGGGAAGGATGGGAGAAAGATTCACTGCATAGATTGTCAGTAATGTAGTAGAGTCTTTCCTCAAGGGGAGCTGGCCTCCCCTTCATTCAAGAAGTTCTAGGTCTGTAAATTGGCTCAAGTCTGGAAATCGATTGAGGGGACGTGATTCTATATTTTTATAACTCAAATTAGTCTTCTGACCATTTGACCTAGAGGTTTTCTCCTTATATAAATTTAATGGAAATGCATTAGGCTTCTTACCAATTTCAGTTCTAGGAACACCGTGATTAATTAGCTAATGCCAGAGCTCTATGTGAGTCAGACTATTCTGATTGCCACTTTGCCTAGGCTGTTCATATGGTAGTTACACCCACCTTGCCTTTGATGGGTTGAGTGTTGCCACTTGGCCCTGCCATCTCGGGATCCATTGTATGTAAATTTTGTAGTTGAGTGACGGCAGTTCTCACAGTTAGATCTGACCTATAAAGAGGAGTAATTACAGTGCTCTTCAAAGATGCAGGTGATGCCCTCACAAGTCTATTTCACAAGGCATTTGTCAAGGATATGTCTTCTGGACCCTCTCAGCTGGGAGGAGTAAGGCTAAAGTGATTAATCCACTCCACCATCTCAATCTCCCTAAGCCTTTGGATCCCTTCCTCTACATTAAACCAAGGGAGATAAGGCATTTCCAGCTCACTCACAGGGGGCCATCTTTTAATCCATATTTCAGCTAACCAAGCAAATAAACTATTAGAACCTTTTTAAATTATCTGATCTGCAGTATTAAATGCAGAATCCCTACTTAGTGGCTCCAAATCAATAAATTCAGCCTGATCTAACTCTATGTTCCTTCCACCATTATCCCATGCCCTTAATATCCATTCTCATGCCTGTTCTCCAGATTGCTGTTTATATAATAAATTAGAGAACTCAAATAGTTCTTTTCGAGTTTAGCGCACATCCTCATGGGTCACACCCTGAACCTCACCGCTAGGGTTCTGCCGAGACTTTAGTGTGGTTATAGGTCTAGAAGCAAACAGAAGTGTTGGGGGTGGCTTCTGAGGAGAATTGACATTATCTTGCCTGGCAACTGCCTCAAGGGAGGCCATCACTGTTGCCTTAGGCAGCACAGGGTTTATCTCCTGAGACAAAAGCTGATGGAAGCATGGGTCAGGGAGGGGATATTGTCACTACTGGGGATGGGGAAGCTATTCCTTCTGGCAAAAAAGGTTGATCAGGGTTTACAAACTCAGTGTCCCCAGCTTTACTGGGGTCCTTCCACACGTCCCCATTCCAACTTGCAGGGTCTCATTCCTTTCCAGTCAATGCCCTCACTTTAACAGTAGCCACCTGGCGAGACTGTGCATGCATCTTTCATTGCAGGTCAGCAACTTGCATGATACGAGCTTATGTCTGTTTTTCCACAATTTCAGCTTTTTCTGTACAGGAGGTAAGACTCTCACTCAGGGCAATCTTAGCAGATTTGGAGCTCAGTATCTGCTTCTGAAGCCAGGAGACAGAATCCCTGAGTTCATCATTTTCTTTCATCACTTTTGTCCACTGAACTTAAGACGAACCAACTAGCTTCATTATGTTCCTTGGTTCTCCACATATGGTCAAAGGTATTATGTATAGAGTTACTAAACTCCTTGCCTCTCATGAGCGGTGAAACAGGAGTGTCCAGCACATTTATTTTGCATCTCTCTAAACAGTTCATGCCAAGGACTATCAGTGTTCTCTGTACTATTAAAAGTAGGGTCCTTAGCATTTATGGGTCTAATCATATTAAGCAGCCAACTTCAGAAACTCCAAAAGCAATGAAAGAACTCCACCCTTAATATTCTGTTCCTTTAAAACCACTCCTGGTACCAAAATATGTATTAGTCAGGTTTCTCCTAGAAGGACAGTACTTACAGGATATATATATAATAAACATATAGATATATGTTTATTAATCATTAACTTACACAATCACAAGGTCCCACAATAAGCTGTCTGCAAGCTGAGGAGCAAGGAGAACCAGTCTGAGTCTCAAAACTCAGGAACTTGGAGTCTGTTGTTTGAGGGCAGGAAGCACCCAGCATGGGAGAAAGATGTACACCAAGAGGCTAGACCCATGTCTTCTTTTCACATTTTTCTGCCTCCTTTATATTCGCTGGAAGCTGATTAGATTTTGCCCACCAGATTAAGGGTGGATCTGCCTTCCCCAGACCACTGATTCAAATGTTAATCATTTTGGCAACACCCACACAGACACACCCAGGTTTAGTACCTTGTATCCTTTAATCTAATCAAGTTGACACTCAGTATTAACCATCACATTCTCAAATATATGTGTATTTATAAATATATATTTGTGTGTGCACATAAATATTCTGTAGCACATAAATATTCTATAGCACTCCCTTTCTTTATTCTCATATCAAGATTACAAATAGTTTTATCAAAATATTGTTTTAATGAGGTATTTTTGCTATTACTTTGGTATGTAATCTTTTGAATTCTATAGATATTCTGATCTGCTTTTTTGTTTTGTGAAACAAAAAACAATAATGACATTCTTTGAAGTGCATGAAAATTTAATCGCATGTTATTGTGTTTTCAGATAAGCCAAAGGTGACCATTTCTCAAAGTTGCAAAGATAGAATCCTGGATTGGCGTCCATCAAATGCAGGTAGCACTCCTTGCCTTTTAATGACAGTGACTATGAGAAATGTCTTACATTTCAATTCTTCATTGTTTTATTTTTCGTGTGCCTTTATACAATATGTTAACAATGTCCAGGTTCTCCAAAGAAACAGACAAATAAGAGAGAGAGAGAGGTTTTATATCTAAATCCATAATTGTGTCTTTATCAATGGACAGATAAATTTATTCTAAAATAAATTTATTATATATTTATTATTATTTATTATATGACACATGATTATGGAGGCTAACAAGTAATAAAATATGCAATTAACAAGCTAGAGATCCAGGAAAGCCAATGATGTATTTCCAGTCTGAAGGCCAGTAGGCTGGACATTCAGGATGAGTCAATATTTTACTTTGAGTCCAAATGTAGAAGAAAATGGATATCCCAGTTTGAAGACAATCAGGCAATGAGAAACAATTCTTTTTTTACTCAGCCTTTTATTAGATTTATGCCTTCAGTGGATTGGATGAGGCTCAACTACATCAGGGAGGGAAATTTGCTGTATTCAAACCACAGATTCAAATGTTAATTGTATCCAGAAACACCCTCACTGACACACGAAAAATAATATTTGAAAAATTACTATGTGCTCTATGGCCCAGTCATGTTAACATAAAAATAACCATCACATAAACTGATAGGCATATACCATTATAGTATTTATAATTTGTAATTGTATAATAAAACTATGGAAAGGCTTTGTACTCTTAATCCTATTCACCCTGATATTTTGATGATCAGGGTAATAAGATTGATTCTCCTTTTATATAGCTGGTGTCAGTGAGTGTGTACACTCTTGTTGGACTCTGTTAGATAAATAGAATAACTCTGACTTAGTTTTAAGTAAATAATATAATAATTCCTGAAGTGACCTCACTAGTGAACCCACTCTTTACTGGTTCCCCTACTTTCAATGGCATCATAATTACCAGGTTTTAGCCTCCTGGTTTTACTGGTAGTTTACCTTCTCACTGCCACCCTTTCCCTAAAGGCCTTCTTTTAGGTAACTGTTTCTTCCTCTAAGACGGACTACAACTCTTACTAGTCCTTGCATCATGCACAGTGACACTAGGCATCCTTCTTTAAATGCAGCTTAAGTCACATCTTTCACTCCGGCAGGGGGTGGTGAAAAGAGCATGAACTTTAGAAGCAGACAGGTCTAGGAAACATGCCCTGCTTTATAATTACTGTTGCATGTGTGATCTTTTGTAAAGCAGTTAACTCTCTCAAAAGTTACTTTTCTCATTTGAAAGATGAAGTAAACATGCTGCCTCCTAGCTTTAACATGAGAATTAAAGAAACATTTGTAGAGAACATATAGAACCAGGCACACGGAAAAGGCATCATCTCCATTTTCCTTCTCTCTGACATTTACCTGCCATAGATGAGGTACTGTGGCTGTAACCAGGTATACAGGGTTGAAAGACACGGTCTTTGCCATCCAGAAGCTCACAGTCTAGTTAAAAAATAACACAAATGTAAGTAACTATGAACAAAATGAAAATGTATATAAAATAAGTAAGCCTAGTGCAACATGGTTATTCAGGAGGAATGTGCTGATATCACTCTGAAAATGGTAAGTGGTAGTATCTTGATCTGATAAAAATAAGTAAAGATTTAGAATGAGTTATTTTCCAATAGAAGCAAGAAAGGCAGGTTTCAGCATATGTAATATATGAGACCTGAAGGTAGTTGGTAGCAACATGAAGTATTTCAGAAGGACTAGATTTTAGTTTATTCAGAATTGGGCTTGTGGAGTCCAAAAAAATCTTGTGGAATTAATAAGGGGAACAAATAAACAAAACCTAGGCACAATAAATACATTGATATATTTAAACTTTTATGAAGTAGGTATTGTTGTTATCCCCATTTTCAAGATGAAACAGAAACAAAAAATCAACATTCTCCAAATCATGAAGCTCTTAAGTTGCAGAGCTAAGGTCATACCTTGGGAATCTGGCTCTGTGTCCTGTGCTTTTAATCAGTCTGTATTTCTCCTCTCTAACAAGTTAATGTATGAAAGCATCAATATGGGGCTCTTCCAATACTTTGTTTTGCAGAAAAGCTCAGTCAAATATGATGTCCTTAAATCATGTTACTAATCCAAGTTATTTATCCACAAGTCATTGTACATTGTTTTGTATGAGATAAAATTAGCTATGTAGAAAATTTGAGATACAATATCGATGTAATCTAAAAATAGTCTTTTAAAGTAGGTAGATTTTGTACCACCATATTAAAATCTATACTTTTCTATATAGCAGCACTAAACTGAGGAGTCTGACTCCTGCTTAAAAATCTACTGTTGATTCTTCAGGCCTGACCCTACCTATGCAATTAGAGAGACTTTACCTGGCAAGACTCACAGGGGAAAGCTGCCCTCCCTGAGGCAGATTTGATGTATAGCCCGTGCATCACAGTCTGTACAGAGAGTCACGATCTCAGGCCCCCTGGATGGCCGGTCATACTTTTTCACACATTTACATTCTTAGTCACTGTGCCTTCATTCTGGAGTCTCTTTATCTGAGGCCTTGGAAAGAGGTATTCTTCAGACATCTGAGGCCTCTTTATGCAGGGAGCAGGGGGAAACATTGAAGACACTTTTCCACTGTCTGACTCAGTACCCAGTACCTTTCAACTTCTAGTCCTTTCCACTTATTGGCCCCAGCCCTCCACCTCAGGGTCCACAAAACTGCAAGAGCCTTTTATTTGTGCTCCTTCAACACTGACATGACCCCAGGTCTGAACTTATCCACTTGACCTTCGACCAGTGTGCCCTTCCATAGAGGAAAATGGAACACGGAGAGCCAGTGCTCTCTGGTTTTAGACTCTTGTTTATACCATCACAGTAAGTGATTAACTCTTTAATTTTTGGTTTGTTGCTTTAGTCAGCTATTCCAACACTTGAAAATTCAGCTCTTTCTCTCCCAGCTCAGCTAAGCTCCTGACATAAGCAATCAGAAAATAGTATAGACAGTACACCTGTAAGTGCAACAAAAAATTTTAATGCCTACAAGTAAACACAATTACAAGAAGAAACTGTAATTTACATTGAAGATACTTACATGAATAAAGAGGCATATTCCCTTATGCAATGGCAATATTAGATCCTCAATATTGGTAGAGTTAACTATTCTTTCTAAATAAATTTATAAATTCAGTGCATGCAATCCTAATCAATATTTTAACTCTTTAATAAATTCAGTTGGAATATATATATATACAGCTTCATGAAGGCTAAGGCAATTTCCTTAAAAATATAGCACTTCCCAAAGTACTAATTCATAAAGCTCTTTCTGATCCCCAATTAGAGGATTAAGATTATTTTGTATATTAATTGCTAAGTACCTTCTAACTTCTAAATTCCAATGAAAATGTATACTTAATATTTTTATGTGAAGAGGAAAAGAAGATTGCTTTCACTAGTGGGTCATTTTGTTGTTGTTAATATATTATTCACTTTGATGAGGCCTATACATTAAAATATGTATTATAATGTTTAATATTTTATATTTTATGTGTAAAAATGTGCTTTACATAATTGATTGAATAAATATACTCAGATAAACTGTGTCTGTACAAATGTATGACATATTTTTAAGTCAGGGAGATTTTTACAAGATAGGCAGAGGAATGAAGAGAAAAAGTATCAGGGATGGATGGAAGGCAAAAAAACATTGAGATAAATCAAACAGAGGAACTGTTTATATTCTAGGATAATCCCAAAATTTTACCTGCCATAGAAATAAAATAATAAAAGGATAGGGAATTTAGACAATGACTGTTATTGCCGGAGGTTTATTTGTTTGAAATTACCACGGAAGTGAGCTGAGTGAGTTAAAAGTGTTAGGGATAAAAGGCCTAGTCTGAATACATTTAACATCAAGTACTAATAAATAAGAAGGCATTAAACTGAGTTTCAAAAAAATCAACAGGCAGTTTTAGAACTTAATGAGTTTTGAGTTTGGTGTAGTTCAGTCACGGATTAAGGCTCATGGAGGGTGATATGTGCCCTTCTTTTAAATACGGAAAGATAGTTAGAAATCGCCAGAGGTGGGTAAGTTTGTAATTATATACCTTTGTAAGCAATTTTTATTTTAATAATTTACTTAAATATTTGTTGTTGTTAATTGTTTTTACAAGAAAATTTCATACATAAAAATTGTGTTTTGTAAAAAAATCCAAAAAGAAAAAAGAAAAAGAAAATCCAGCATGTGGGTTAGGAGCAAACACTCTGACACCAGACCACTTGATTTGAAAACTTGGCTCTGCTATTTGTCATTCATTCAAGGTAATGAATTTGTCTGCTTGTATTTCCTAATTATCTTTATGGAACTAATATTCATATCTAGCTTATCAAGTTGTTAAAACGTTTAAATATTTATGTGATATATTTATTATATAATTAATTCTTAGTTAACTCCTTGATAGGTTTTCTGTAGATCTAAATGATTTGGCAAAGTTTTGATCATAAGCACACTTAAAAATATATTGGTGATTGCTACAGAATTCACATAGCTGGCATTTCTTTAATATATACTTATATACTGAGTTGTTATTTTGATTTAAACTTCACATCTTTTATACTTAGGATGGATTTATCATATATTACTGATAGTTATATATAAAATTTCCACCTTATTTTAATGTCTTTATAAAGCGAGTATAAATAGTAATTTATATTGCTAATATTGAAACTTGGATATGTAAACACATTTATGAGGGTGGTTTGTTTATTTACATTGATATTAATAATATAGACCCTGATAAAAACATATACATGTTCAGCATTCTGTTAGGTATAATCACTTATATTATTTAAAACACTATAATTTAGACCATGTCTTTCCTGTGTCTGACTCTTTGCCTGAAAGGACATTAATCAAGTAAATTATGTTTAATTGTGTAAAATGCTACTCTCAAGAAAAAAATATACCTTCAATATCAAGTAGGCTTGGAACTACAAATATGTGGTTAGTTGCCATTCTATATTCTGAGATTCAAACACATCCCACCTTTCCAATTGCATGCTTTATTTCAATCACACAAACGAGTTATTTATACTTATGTTTCTTCTGTGCATGGTAGGTGTACGTCTATGACAGCCAACAATGATCACCTTCTGGTAATGAGAAATGATGTAGTCCTTTCCCCTAAGTTGGGACTGGAACCGACAGAATATGGCAAAAGTGATATGTCACTTCCAAGATTAGGCTAAAAAAGCTTGTGAATTCTGTCTTACGAGATGACTCTCTACTGCCTTCTCAGCTTGTAGCTTTGATGGGAGTTGTCACATTTAAGATATCATGGTACAAGAAACCAAGAGTGGCCTCTAGCCAGCAAAAGCCAATCTAGAAATTAGGCCTTCAGCCAAGCAGCCTACAGCCCTGAAGACTGCTGTCAAGCACTGAGTAAGCTTAGAAGGGGATCTTTCCTGGGTTGAGTCTTTGGGAGACTGTGGACCCTGGGCTAACACTTAGACTCCAGCCATATGAGACTGTGAAGCAGAGGACCCAGCTAAGAAAGACCCAGTTCCTCACCCACAGAAACTCTGAGATAATTAATGTCTTAATTTACTCCACTAAGTTTTGGGGTACTTTGTAACACAGCAATAGTTAAAAATGTACTATGCCCCTTAAAAATAATAATATTGAAAGGGGAAATTTTCCTTGAACTCCTCATGGGCCTCATGACAGAGGCTGCTCGCTTACTCAGCCCACATATCTCAGCCCCTTGTGGGAGGGGAAACACACAGGTGAGTGGGTGCAGGGCTGGAGGAAGTACTTTTGGGAAGTACTTTTGGGCACCGGCAGGAGCAAAACTCTATGCAGCCCTGTTGCAGTGTCCAGGGAACTACCCACGACTCCTGAGACCCCAGGGTGGGAGGTGGTTTACAGTGTGTTCTTTTAGCCTTGCCAGTTGTGGATGGCTTAAGTGTTAACAGTTCATTGGAGGGTCATTGTGACAGCCTTTTGCACCTGCACAGCATCCAGGAGGAATGAGGTCACATGAACAAATTGAAGGGTGGTGAATGCAGAGGATTTTATTGTTGATGAAAGTGCCCCTCAGTGGGAAGGTGAGCTGGAAAGGGGAAGGAGCAAGAAGGTGATCTTCTCCTGGAGTCTGGCTGTCCCTGGGCAGACTCTACTGATAAGGTCCACCATCAAGCCATCTCTCTGAAGTCAAGCTGCTTCTCTCCAACATCTAGCTACTTCTTCTCTTCTCTCCTTCCCTGCTCTCTGCCAATGGACCCTAGGGTTTTTATGGGTACAGGATGGGGGGCGGGGTGGGCTAGGAGTGGTTTTGGAAAAGCAACATTCAAGTGGGAAAACGAGGATGTAAAGTTCTCACGTTGGGCCACTGTTCCAGGCTTAGGGGTAGGGCCCCTGCCAGGGCCCCCACCCTTTTCTGCCTAGAATTTTTCTGCCTCCTGTCTCTGTCAATATCTTTCACTGTTTTAAGTCAAGCAATTTTGTTATTATGAAATAGTGTATTGTAATTTCATCACTGCAAATTCAATTCCAATTACAAAAGATCAATATTGATTATACTATGAGAGAAAATACGACATTTCCAACATTTTGTAAGTTTGTTATAACATTAAATATATAATGAACAGATCCTATGTATATTTTGGAGATTTTTTTTATTTTAAAGAATAGTTTGGATTAAGCTTCTTAAAAGAATGATCTAAAGGATGTTTTTGCTTAAGACACATGGTAATTTTTCTGTTATTTTGCATCTTGGAAGCAAAAACACTTATGTTGTTCCAAAGTTTTTTCTAGTCATAGTTCTCAAATGTGATTATATAATCAATATCACATATGATTATTTTTATGCCTAACAACAATTTGGTCATGACCTAGTTACATAATCACCAGAACAACAACACTACTTTAAAGTTGTCTGACTTCTCCTTCTTGTTGCATCTCTCTGCGTCTTCCACAGAGGTAACAATTATTTTAAATTTTATGATTATAACTTTTTTACTTTAAAGAGTTTGCTAATTATGTCTATATTCTTAAAAAATATTTTTAATGAAGAATTTGCATTAAATAACAAAATGTTAGTTTGTGTGACCATCTCAGACAAATTGACTAGATGAAATATCAATAAAATATAATCTTTAGACATTGCTAAAATAAACATCTAACTACATACTTTTTATCAAAATTTCAGAATAGACATAATTTAATCTTTTACATATAAAGGGTAAAGGGACAACTGTTTGCTGTGATTTATTGTATTGAATTTTCAACAAAAGTTTTCTACTACTGTGGCTGCAGTATAAACTTATGTATACACAACTAGAAAATTTTTTAGAAATAGCTATTAAACATTATTATGTGTCATATGAGTTCAAAAAATAAAAGGTTTGTGCTCTTTTGGATACATTAAATTCTACCTCAGGGTTGTGGTATTGGGAAACAGTGCAGATAGTAGTGTAACCTGGAGAAATAGCTTTTTTACAAAATATCTAGGTAGTGAAATAATCTGTACAACAAACCCCCACGACATAAGTTTACCTATGTAACAAACCTGCACATGTACCCCTGAACTTAAAATAAAAGTTAAAAAAATACGTATCTCTCTCTGTCTCTCTCTCTCTTTCTCTCTCTCTCTCTCTCTCTCTCTCTCTATATATATATATATATATATATAAAATAAAATACAATTAAATCTTGCAAGAGAAAATTTAGATAATTATCTTTTTTGGGAGATTTTCCCACTCACACTTCTCAAATGTTATTATATAATGGAAACCACATATAAATGTTATTGAGCATAATAGTATTATTATCTAACAATAAAATTAGGCCAGGTGCCGTGGGTCATGCCTGTAATCCTGGCACTTTGGGAGGCCAAGGCCGGGGGATCACCTGAGGTCAGGAGTTCGAGACCAGCCTGACCAACATGGTGAAACCCCGTTTCTACTAAAAATACAAAATTAGCCAGGTATGTAGTGCATGCCTGTAATTCCAGCTACTTGTGAGGCTGAGGCAGGAGAATTGCTTGAACCCAGGATGTGGAGGTTGCAGTGAGCCAAGATCGTGCCATTGCACTCCAGCCTGGACAACAAAAGCAAACTCCATCTCAAAACAAACAAACAAATAAACAATAAAACTAACCAGATTTAGTTTGCATGAAGCATTAATAGAATTGTTTTCGTACAATCTGAGTTGTGCAATTTTTAATATATTGCCAATATTTAGTACTATGAACTCTTTACTCAGAGTAGCTTAACAACTTAAGAGAAACAAGCTTTTTCCAGAAGATTCAACCAATATCAAATTTACCTAGCTGTAAGAAGAATAGAGGACAGGAAACAAGACACCATACGTAACAACAGGCTAACAGAAGTTTTGTGATTTCCAGGCAGAGATGTTATGCTCTGAAGACATACATGGTAATGAAAGGTAATACTGAGTCTGTGTAGACAACCTCATGGAGGCTGTCAGTACCGGGTAATTTCAGCTTTGGTAGCTTGAAAATCACATAAGGCCCTAGGCACAGCAGACTGTGACCATACTTTGGATCCGCCGCCCGTCCTCAATGCTAGAGATACTCATCACTAGATCTTCATAGTAGGAAATAGGTGTTTAATCCAGCAGGCTGTTCTTGTCCGGATTCTCACTTAAATTGGATGTGAAAACTTCTAAGAATTCCTTTAGTTAATATTGTCAGAGCGATTGGCCAAGGATCATATCCTACAATGTCCTTGAAGTTAGAATAAGGACCAAAAAACCAGCTGTTCATCCTTTTTTTTTCCATGGATATTTTGGAGTTATTCTGTTATAAAACATTTTCGATGAACAAGAGTTGTTCCTTTTCTTTAAGACATGACTGAAAAATTTAGTGACTAACAATAAATGTTTTCTAGCTCCAGGTCATAGTTCTGAATCTGTATCTTTGGGCCATTATTTGATTTTCTCCAAGGCATGGGAAAGAGCATGGGATAAGAAAAAGTTGTAAAGGAGTTGTTAAAGGAATATGGATGTTTTAAGTACCTCATAGAAGCCCTGTCACATAAGAACACAGTGAATGAAGGAGGCTTGGGGTGGATGGGACCAGGGAGGTAGGCCATAGTAAAACATTCTGGTCCTTGTATATAAGAAATATGGCAACTGTGTGCTATAATAATCCATTGAAAGATTATAAGTAGTATTGTATATTCACAAAACCAAATAGATGAAGTTGTGTCTAGACTGTAATAAATTACTAAGAAAAACGATGTTAAGAAAACAGAATAATATTGGTCAGAGAAAATTAATTGGCTGTCCCAATTATTCTGCTCATTTATATCATTGAGTTAATTAAGTTAAATCAATTTAATTATAATTACAATCACAAAATAACATATTAAAATTATACATAAAATAATGATAATATTTATCCATAGTAACCTAGAGGAAAATAGCAAGATACATAGAAAAAAATATTTGGTGGTAAGTATTGACAGAAGGAGGAAGGAGAGACTGAGAACCTTAGTTTTATTTCACAGTGTAGTGTTAATTGACAATATTAAGTTTTATTAATTAAGAAATGGACTATTTCCAAGAAAACTAAAGAATCTATTAAAATTATATTTTTGCTTCTTTATTGTATCTTAAAGTGCATTGTATATCTTTATGCTGCTGCTGTGTCAAAATGCAATTGACTTTTTAAATTGATTGCATTAAGACACAGGATTAATTTAACCTCTTATCCTAATATTGTATATTTCCTTATTCTTAAGGATGCTTTTTCAATTAAAATCTATGCTTTATGACATATTTGTTTTATAGCACATCAGATATTTGTAACTTCATGAAGAGTTCACATTTAAGGTGATTAATGATGTATCATGATATATTTCAGCTATCTTATTTTGTGTATTCCATTAGCCCCATTTTATACTTATTCATTATATCAGTATTGGTATTAGGATTTCTCTTATTATTTTTGTCCTTTTTATTAGTTTGAAAATGACATCCCCTATTTAATTGTCACCCATGGAATTTTGTCATATTATACTAAGATAATATTAAGATATTATAAAATGAATCACTAACTCTCATCCACATAAAAATGGGTGCCTTGGAATGCTGTAATTTTTCTCCCTTCTCTCAGCTTGTATGGCAGTAAAATAGCATGATTTTTTCCAAGCTTTATTTAAATAAATTATGCCATTCAGTGTTCTATAGAAAAGTTTGTAGTTTATGAAGTTTAATTTTACAAATGTGTTCTGTCATTATAAAATTAGATAATGGAAGTCAATATTTTTTTCAGCTAGCAAAAACATTAACTAACAAAACATAAAATGTTTTCTTAATAAGCTGTTTTAACCTATAATTATATATAATTTTGAATTAAAATTTGTAAAATGTTAGCATAAATAAAAGAGTAATGATGACAATTAAAATTAAATCGAAGACGGCAAAAATGTTTGGTAATGATTCCCAAAATCACAACTAACTTTAAAAATATTTACTCAAAACCATGTGTTTGAAATCAATACATATTTCACTTTAGCCTTTCATTGCTCCTACTTGTTTTTGAATTTAACTATATGTAAAACTTTTTGAAAAATAGAGGTTTATAGGGAGCAATAATAGTCTTTCACTTCTGATTGTTGACAACAACTCCCAAAGCATCATTTATTATATTTCTGGATTCTCTTTCCAGAGAATATCTATGTTCAGAGAAAACAAAACAAAACAAAAAACAACAACAAAAAAAACCTCTCCATGCTTTCCAGCCATTTATTTTCCCCTTTTGTTCTTGGCATTCTGTGATTTCTTAAATCCAAAGAAAGCCGAATCTTTCAAATATAACTCTAACCAAGAGGCTTAAATGGGCTCTTCACCACATACTTGAAGAAGAAAAAATGTTCAGCTGGGGAGAAAATAGCTTAAAAATACCAATCCCTTAAAGTATATTTTTAACTGACAGTTCCCATTGTTGGGCCCAGAAGTTTATGTGGATGTTGCAACCCTAAGATCTTTTTACAGAGCACATCCTTAAGAATTTAAGAGAGAGCTTCACAAATCAAGCAGTACTCATAGTGTCTATCACCTGGGTACTGAGTGTTTTGGCAAGGGTGCTATTGCTTCAGTCATATTTATTAGGAAATTGGACACTAGGGGAATATGTGTCTTCTGTGGTGTTACAAAAGGAAACGCTAGCAGAGCTAATGTTTTGACTTGTTATACTTGATTTTCAACTCTTATAATTAGTTTCAAAATTGTATTTGATCACATGTAATGTAACTCTTGGTGGTAACCATAATGAGAGAAGATTAAGACTTTTAAAAAAGGCAAGTAGCGTAAAATTTGGCATTTTCCAGAAATGAAGAGAAACCATACACAATGTCACTATACCTTTAATTTTTCTTTATTAACTTTCTATGGAATATGGAAACCTACCAGTTATCACTGGATTTCCAAAAATGTTCATTAAAGATTGAGAATATATTTTATATATATAGTCACGTGCCACATAATGGCATTTCAGTTAACGAAAGTCTACATACACAATGGTAATCTCATAAGATTATAAGGCAGCTGAAAATTTTCTAGTCACGTTGCAGCCATCATAGTGGAATGCATTTCTCATGTCTTTGGTCATTCTGGTGTAAACAAACCTGCTGCACTTCCAGTCATATAAAAGTATACCACATGCAATTATGTACAGTGCATAATACCTGATAATAATAAAGTCTTGCTGTTTTATGTATTTACTATATTATACTTTTCATTGCTATTTTAGTGTGTATTATTTCCACTTTTTAAAATAATGTTAATTGTAATACAACCTTGGACAGGTCCCTTAGGAGTATTTAAAAAAAGGCATTGTTATCACAGAAGATGGCAGCTCTATGCATTTCATTGTCCTTGAAGACCTTTCAGTGGGACAAGATGTGGAGGTGGAAGACAGTGATATTGATGATCCTAACCCTATGTAGGTCTAGGCTAATGTGTGTGTCTTAGTTTTTAACAAGAACTTTAAATTGTTTTATATATATATATATATATAATTTTATAAATAGAAAAATAACTTATGGAATAAGAATATAAAGAAAAAACATTTGTACAGCTGTACAATGTGTTTGTGTTTTAAGCTAAGTGTTATAAGAGTAAAAAAGTTAAACATTAAAGGGCTTATAAAGTAAAAAGTTACAGTAAACTAAGGTAATTTATTATTGAAGAAACAACAAATGTCTTTGTAAATTTAAGGTAGTGTAAGTATACAGTTTTTATAAAGTCTACAGTAACACGTAGAAATGTCCCATGACTTTCCATTCACTCCCCACTTACTGACTCAACTAGAGTAACTTCCAGTCCTGCAAGTTTCATTCATTTTAAGTGCCCTATAAAGTGTACCATTCTAAAATTTTTATCCCCTACTTTAACATTACTTTTTCTCTGTACTGATACACAAATATTTACCATTGTCTACAGTATTCAGTACAGTAACATGCTCTGATCTATACTAGGAGCAACAGGCTATACCATGTAACCTAGGTGTGTAGTAGGCTATACTATCTAGGTTTGTCTAAGTACACTCTATGCTTTTTGCATTAAGATGAAATCACTGAACAACACATTTCTCATAATGTATCTCCATTGTTAAGCAACATATGACTATGTGTACATATATGTGACATACATATGACATAACTATAGAGAATATGTTTACTGCCATAAAATGCCATAATTTTACAGAAATCAAATATATTTATCCACACCTTGCTAAGAAACAAACACATAAATTTAGTTCACATAGGCAGGGAATTATATTTTATTTCCAATTTCGTTTGCTGTGGGAAAGTTACTGAAGAATAATTCAAACTGGATAGTTAGTGATACAATAAATGAACAATTATAACAGTTCAATTTTTAGTGTTGATACATCCAGTAAACAGAAAAAACATTTAACAGAATTCCTGAGAATAAGTACAAGCAATATATAGACAGCATTAATGTTAAAAAAATTGTTGTCAACACTTTCGTTTTGTTTTGAATTGTTATTCAAAATTATTTGATGGTATATACATCTGAAATGTAATAAGAGCAATAAATTACAAATCTGTATTACATATACTAATTGAATTTTCAAAGGAGTGCCTACAATGTAGTAAGTGCTCCAAAAGATATGTTAATTTCCATTTTTATTTATAGATAATAAAATTAACTATCTAGAAAATCCTAATGAATCAGTTGAAATGGAATTTTTTGTCATAAGGAATTTAGTAAAATGCCTAATAAGTAGATAGCAGTAAATAACTACTTATACAATTATATTAAACAATTCAAACATTTATTAAAATATCCCCTTTCAACAAAAAAGCATAATCTATTTTTGATATGCAAAACCAATTAAAATAAAAATACAAAAGTGTAATAAGCAAACTTGAACTAAAATAATTGAGAATTATGTTGTATTCTTGGAGATAATATAAAAAATGCAGATGTCACAGATTTCAATCTTTATTTTCAAATTAATATGGATGTTCAAATGCATTTTTTGATAACATGATAAATTAAATCTAAATTTACTAGGAAGATTTGATAAACAAGAATAATATAACCAATTTTGCTGAAGAATAATGAGGGGAAGGATTTAAAACTTATTTTAACACACCAGCATGGCACATGTATACATATGTAACTAACCTGCACATTGTGCACATGTACCCTAAAACTTAAAGTATAATAATAATAATAAATAAATAAATAAGTAAATAAAGAGTTCCAGGAAAAAAAAATAAATAAATAAAACATTTTAAAATGCAAATAATTGAAATACATCATTATGAAAAAAATTAATAGACAAAATTAAAATTTCAAAATGATTCTGAGAATTTATTCATAATAAAAGTAGCAGTTCTGAAAGATATGAAAATAATATATTTAAAATAAATGTTGATTTTACTATTATGAAAATAAATATATAAATAAATGTGTACATAAAAATAAATTTTGACAAATGCTTATTTTTCCATCAATTTTATGATTATATAACTTTTATTTTATTGTCTGTTTATATGATGAGTTACGTTCATTGAATTTCAATGTTAAACCCAATCTTAGGACACAAATTGACATGAATAAACTTTGTATGATGATGGATATATTTATTTTCTTAACTGTGTAAACTACTCAACACTCATTAAGTATATTTTAAGTATGTGAATTTTATTGTCTATTGATTATACAACAAAAAAGCTAAAAAAGTACTTTAACTGTTAAGAAGTTATTCTTAAAATATAACAAATGAATAAAGTATGGAACAGAGATTACAGTTTGATATAACTCGTGTGAATGTATATAATTAGATATTGCACAATTACATAATATATAAATATATTATCGAGTGTAAGTGAAGTGCACATTTATTTGAATAATGTGTACATGTCTATGCTTCTTTGTGTGTGCACATATATGTAGATATCTATAGGTGGGGTTTAATGACTCACTTCCTCAAAAATAATGCTGCAGAAGTGACATCTTTTGACTGTATGGCTAAGTCATTAAACAGATAGCTTCCAGCTGGCTCTTACTCCCTTAAATTATTTGCTCTAGTTGATCACTGCCCATTATAGAAGGCAGTCACTATGCTGTGAGGACCCTCAAAAAGCCTTTGGAGAGGACTACGTGGTGGGAAACTGAAACCTCCCACCAGAAGGCAGCACCAATAGACAAGCAAGTGAGTGACCCCTCTTGGAAACAGATCCTTCAGCCCTACTCAAAACTTCAGATGATGGTGGCCGGGTGCAGTGGCTAACGCCTGTAATCCCAGCACTTTGGGAGGCCGAGGTGGGCGGATCACCTGAGGTCAGGAGTTTGAAACCAGCCTGGCCAACATGGCGAAACCCTGTCTCTACTAAAAATACATAAAAATTAGCTGGGAGTGGTGGCACACAACTGCAGTCCCAGCTACTCAGGAGGCTGAGGAGAACCACTTGAACCTGGGAGGTGGAGGTTGCTGTGAGCCGAGATCATGACACTGCACTCAAGCCTGGGCAACAGAGTGAGACTCTGTCTCAAAAACAAAACAAAACAAAAACTTCAGATGACGGCAATTCTATTTGACAACTTGATGACTACCAAATGAGAATCTCTGTTCCATAAACATAGCAAAGCCACCCCTGAATTCCTGACTACTAGAAACTGAGGAAAATAAATGTTTATTATTGTGTTAAGCAACTAAATTTTGAGATAATTTTTTTTATATGGCCACAAATAACTCAAATGCTGTGAATCAATGATATACAGGTGAATGTTGAAACCAATGGAATACAATTGCTTACTGAAATAAATGTGTGGAATATGATAATATAATGAATAAAAATTTAAATGTATTGAATTCTGGATAAAGCAATACATGAAATATAGGACAGTTAATGGAAGAACAAATTATGATAGTGATTGAGAAGATACATTTAGTAAGAATAAGAGAAGCAAACAAAACAAGAGAAAGTGGAGTCTTGATAATCCAAAAAAAAGTGGTCATGGATATTACATTTTTGTTCAAGTAATAATGAAATTGAAGAGTACTTCTTAGCTAGGTAAGCCATAAAATTATTAGTGTCATTAGGGAAAGGAATTTAAGGGGTGTAATAAGGTAGAAATCAACTCATTTAAGTCAATAAGAGATAAATGGGAGTTAGAAATTGGAGACAAGAAATGCAGACCTAGTATGCCTGGATGCCTGATTATGAAGATGCTCCTTGTGAAGCATTTTGTGGAGTAATGATAAAGAGTTGAATAGCAGAAGTAATCAGTAGTTGGTAGCACAAGTCTGAACCTCATGGGGAGTTCTGAGGAGCAATTATTCCCTTCATGGTAACATTCGTGTATTGTTAGAGATAAACTATAATGAAAGTGAGATCCTTTAGGCACAGGGAAAAATTAAGGTAAAAATAGAGCCAAATGTTTAACGTTCACGTATGATTTTTTTTTTAATTTCTAACAGGATATGATGAATACTACTTTCTCTATTTGTTAGTTAAAATAATATGTAATATGGATAGTGTAAGTGGTGTATTCTGGGCCACACAGTGGAGAGGTGGCAGAGTTGGAACAAGAATCTGTGTAGAATAATGTAAATTAATGACCATTATATTATTGAGATGAATTATACATGTTTATATGCAAATGATCTTCAGAGAGTGACAGAATATGAAAAAAAAACAGCAATATATGCTTGCCATTTCAAAAATGAAATGCTTTATTTTACTTTATGCCTTCTTAATACAAATTGACATGGACCCCTCAAAAGTGTTAGCTCACGTCTAGGAAATACCAGAGTTTAAAAGTTTAATGGATCTTCCAAAGCTCACTATAGTTTATGATTCCTTTAATTATTTGCGCTAGACATATCAATGTGACATTCTGACAGACATTAGTATCACTTTTAAGATTTATTGTAGATGTAAAGCATCATTCTCACCATGAAACAATGAAACTGTAGATTCTAACAAAATATTATTTACTTACATTGAATTAACAAAGTTGACAGTACAGTAATATTGAATAAACATAACAATAGCAATGAAATACATTTCAATTTAACTAATAACAGTATTAACTGGAATATTTATTTTCAAAGTAGTGCTAATCAGTGGGTATTATAGAAGCTTCAGAGAGATAAACTAAATTTATGAAAAAGACATTACTTCAACAACGTAATGCCGTTCTTGCCTAAAGTCAGAGTATAAAATGTTACAAAACAATTTTTTAAAGTCAGGTGACTTACAAAACCACTGTTATGAAATTGTTTTTAAATAGAAAGATGTTTGAGCTACAAAATGCTTTTTGGCCGAAAGTAAGCCCAGTAAGGCCAGTGTCGCCTCCTCAATGGCTAGTGGACCTAAGATTCTCCTTTTCCCTCAGCTTTAACCCTCACCCTCCTCTTTTGCTTTTGTTGCAATTGCTACTGGCGTCTTCATCACGAAATCATTGCCAGTGCCTATGTCCTGAACGGTATTGCCTAGGTGGTCTTCCAGGGTTTTTGTAGTGTTGGGTTTTATATTTAAGTCTTTAATCCATCCTGAGTTAATTTTTGTATACTGTGTGGAAAGGGCCCAGTTTCAAACTTCTGCATATGGCTAGCCAGTTATCTCAACAACATTTATTGAATAGGGAATATTTTCCCCTTTGTTTGTTTTTGTCAGACTTGTCAAAGATCAGATGGTTGTAGGTGCACAGTCTTATTTCTGAATTTTCTATTCTGTTCCATTGGTCTATGTGTCTGTTTTTGTACCAATATCACGGTATTTTGGTTATGTAACTTTGTAGTACATTTTGAAGTTGGGTAGCATGATGCTTCCAGCTTTGTCCTTTTGGCTAAGGATTGCCTTGACTAGTTGGGCTCTTTTTTTGGATTCATATGAATTTTAAATTAGTTTTCTCTAGTTCTGTGAAGAATGCCAATGATAGTTTAATGGGAATAGCATTGAATCTATAAATTACTTTGGGTAGTATGACCATTTTAACAATATTTAAAATTAATTTGATTACACACACACACACACACACACACAAATACTTCTACTGATCTCTGATGACCTCAGCAATATACCAGCCTTACTGTGTGAAAAAGTCTAGAATAATTCCTGTCACATAATAGAGCTCATTAAATATCTCATGAATAAACCAATTTTATGAACACCCCTCCAAGAAAGAGATCTCTTTACCACTCAATGATGTTAATAGATGTCTGGAAACACATGCTATGATTACCATCTATATCATCAAAACTTTTGTCTACTGTTGGACATATCCTTCTTCCTTTGCATAAAAACATCAACAAATGCTTCATAAAACAAAACACAAAGCTAAATTTTATAATTATGGACAATTAAGTAGCACAGGACAACTCTTTACACAGGATGCTGCTATTTATTCAAAATATAGCTTCAAAAGAACAACCTCCTGACTAAACTTTAGGGAGGGAGGCATTGTCAGGAAAAAAAAAGGAGTAAAATAGGAGACTAAGCATATATTAAGAAAATGGATTAATTAAATTGTGTTTAATTGAATTTAACTTACATATAAGCTGCATTTTGTGGAACTTATGGCACAATTTTGATTAGTTTTTCCTCTCTGTTGTTTGTATATTCCATATTTAATTTGTTTGGTATGAAATCTAAAAACAATAACATTTTAAATATTAATGATGCAACTGCACTCAAACTCAATGAGTGGTCTATAATCTAGTTAATGTTAGGCCTTATGTTCATTACTTTTTATTTTTGTAGAATTTATTCTATGCTATAGTCTGAAAGAGAAAACCAAACTTATATGATTTTGGTAATACATTTCTTGACCCAGCTTAAGTCTAATTAGTCTAAATTAGTAATGTAAGAAAGTCATGGATTATGAAAAGGATTAAAAATTAGGCAGAGAAGAATTGATCAATATTTAAATAATATGAAAATAAATATTTTAAATAATCATACTGTCAGTAGAAAAACGTATGAAAGACCACACTTTTATTAAATTCATAAATTTTCTTGGGAATCTTGTTGTAAAATAATGTAATAGAAAACCCAATTACTTATAATTATTTGGCCCAAAATATGCAGTAACTTTCCTGCAAAAAGGTCTAAGTATGCCAATATTTGACAAAATATACATTTACTGCTATTTATGCAAAAACATAGTTGAAAACCGTTATAAACTGCTTATCATCTCTGTATACCAATTTATGCTGTGGCATGTCACTCTATGCCAGTTCTGTTCACTAGAACTTTCTCAAATGCTGGATATGTTTTATTATTATACTGTCCAGAATGGTAGCCCTTAGTCATAAGTATCACCTCAGCATCTGAAATGTGACTGTGTAACAGATAAATTCAATTATATGTTTATTTAAGTAGAGTAAATTTAAGTTTAAATAGCAACTTATGTCCACTGGCTATTATACTAGATGGTACAACTCTAGAATATTAGCTTAATTTTCTGTCACTTTATTAATAAATGTTGTACATAAATTACTGAATTATGAATGAATTCTATTTTGTCAGTTTTCATGAAAAATGATTTACTTTCATAAAATCATGAGTGTTATTTTAAAAAAATTATGGCTAAGTTTATTCTGAATTAGACAAAATAAGCAAGGGCTATAAAGCAATTAAAAGAACAAAAGCTACTATTAGATTATTCTTGAATTCTCTTTTAAGTGGACAGCATCTTCTTCAATGTGTGAGAGTTTATCCTGTGTAAAGGCTATAGAATATGTTCTTTAAATTTCATATAGTTATTGGATAACTTTGTGAACAATTCACACATGAAAAGCAATGAAAACTACGTTATTGCTTATTTACTTCATGGGTTCTCTTTAATTGAGGCATGTACTATTTTAACATGAACCTTTAATTACCTTTCCAGAAATTTACCAGCATAAATTTTTCCACGCACTTTTGGAGATGAAACACATTAAGTGCTTACACAAAGTTACTGGAAATTTTACTGATTATAGTCATTTCAAATACAGTTTGATGCGCTGTTCAAACAAAAGTGTCATTGTATTCAGTCATCTTTAGTATGTAAAAGGACACATCCTCCCTTCACTTTCCTGTCCTAATAGACACAGAGAGAGTCTACAATAGGGCACCAATAATTTTGAACCAAACTCCTGTTAAAGCAAACTAAATATGGCCTGAGAAAGTCTCCATGCTTCTATATTTCAGTGCCTGTGGATGAACTGCATCCTAACTTACCAAGTAGACAAGATTGAAAACCTAACTTAGGAGTATGCACCTATAACCATTGCTGAGTCTTGGCCAATCCCAGCAGCCATACTTCAACCAATCATACACTGCTGAGTGTTCAAACTGTGTTCAAATAAGGCAAACACGTAGCTGTAACCAATCTAGCTGTTTTTGTACCTCATTTCTGATTCCTGTATGTCGCTTTACATTTTTGTCTACAAATTTGTTCTGACCATGAGGCAACCCTGGAGTCTCTCTGAATCTGCTGTGATTCTGGGGGTTGCCCAATTCATGAGTTGTTCATTGCTCAGTGAAACTCCTTTAAATTTAATTTGGCTGAAGTATTTCTTTTATCAGATAATAATAAATGCTTGATGCATAATTGTATAAATGCTAGTAACACATTTTCCGCCACAAATGCATGAGTGTTAATAAGATATAATAATATTATATCTGCTTTTAGCTCTTGGAGGAATTGTCATGCTGCTTTCCAAAGTAGTAAAACTAATTTATGCTCCCACCAACAGTGTATGAGTTCCCCTTTCTCTCCAGACATAATAATATTTAACTGCTCCAGATATAATAACATTTAACTATTTTATCCAAACAATAAAAATAGTATAGAAAGGAGTTCATAGATAACATGAATAATTCTTATTTTTACATGAATGTACTAATATAAAACAAAAGGAAAAAATAATTTTATTAAGTGGCCTTGTTCAAAATTAAAGTCTTTATAATATAACCACTGATACAATTACAGCTTTGTCATTGGAATAAATAAGAAAATATTGGAAAGCTCTTATATGTCAAACTGGAGACAATCTATCACAAATTAATAACGTTGATAGTATGCTTAGTTATCTTAAGGATAAAACAATTTTTCTTTTATTCAATGTAAGCCATTGCATTAAAGAGAAAATATCTGTGTACACTGTTATCCTTATTTAGGAGCTATAAGTTAAATAAAAGGGAATTATGAAGCTTAGCAAATTTTTGATTTACTAACTGGCTCCTTAGCTACCTTGAAATGGGATACACTTGAAGTATTGTATTTCTGATAACAGATGTATAAGTTTCAAGGTTCTTAGCTCAGATTTTATGAAAGTGTTTGGCATTAGAGGATTTATAGAAAGAATAAGATGAGAGGCAACAATATTACAAATAAAATGGCATTTTGTTTTCATTTCTGTAAACTTCACAATGGTTTCAAACATCTATTAAATAATCCTAAAAGCAGGAACAGGAGAGTAGGCCTAGACTTCATGAAAAAGACACCAAAAACAATTGCAAGTAAAGCAAAAATTGACAGATGGGGTCTAATTAAACTTAAGAGCTTCTTCATAGCAAAAGAAACTATCAACAGAGTAAACAGGAAACCTACAGAATGGGAGAAAGTATTTGCAAACTACCCATATGACAAAGGTCTAATATCCAGAATCTATAAGGAATTTGAACAAACTTACAAGAGAAAAGCAACCCCATTACAAAGTGAGCAAAAGACATGAACAGACACTTGTCAGAATAAGACACACATGTGGCCAACAAGCATATTTTAAAAAGCTCAATATCCCTGATCATTAGAGAAATACAAATCAAAACCACAGTGAGATACTATCTCACACCAGTCAGAATGGCTATTATTAACAAGTCAAAAAATAACAGATTCTGGTGAAGTTGCAGAGAAAGGGGAACTCATACACTGTTGGTGGGAGTATAAATTGGTTCTATCATTGTGGTAGAATACATACAAACATATGCAAAGCATAAAAATGTATACAAAGCAGTATGGCAATTCCTCAAGGAGCTAAAAGCAGAACTAACATGCGACCCAGCAATCCCATTACTGGATATATACTCAGAGGAAAATAAAGCATTCTATCAT
This sequence comes from Pan troglodytes, assembly GCF_028858775.2. Lineage (NCBI taxonomy): Eukaryota > Metazoa > Chordata > Mammalia > Primates > Hominidae > Pan > Pan troglodytes. The sequence continues at coordinate 54,273,565 of NC_072398.2, forward strand.
AAAGACACATGAACGCAAATGTTCATTGAAGCACTATTTACAATAGCAGAGATATGGAATCAACTTAAATGCCCATCGATGACAGACTGGATAAAGAAAATATAGTACAAATACACCATGGAATATTTTGCAGCCATAAAAAAGAACAAAATCATGTCTTTTGCGGGGACATGGATGGAGCTGGAGGCTGTAATTCTTAGCAAACTAATGCAGTAACAAAAAATAAAATACCACATGTTCTCACTTACAAGTGGGAGCTAAATGATAAGAACTTATGAACACAAAGAAGGAAATAACAGATCCCAGGGTCTACTTGAGTGGGGAGAATGGGAGGATGGAGAGGAGCAGAAAAGATTACTGTTGGGTACTGAGCTTAATACCTGGGTAATGTAATAATATGTACAGCAACACTGCATGACCCGTATTTCTTATGTAACGAACCTTCACATATACCTCTAAACCTAAAAGAAAAAATTAAAAACTAACAATAATAATCCTAAAAGTAACTTTATTAAAACCCAAAGGTCAATTAAATAATAGTGTATTCAATCTAATAAAAAATATTTATCACATTTAAATGTTATATTTTGATAAAAGCTGCAATGTTTTGAAATATACATATTTTTAAGAATCCCTAATTCAACTTTCTGTGCAATATAAAAATCTCAATTTTAGGCTGGTCATGGTGGCCCACACCTGTAATCCCAGCACGTTGGGAGGCAGAGGTGGGTGGATCACCTGAGATTGAGAGTTCGAGACCAGGCTGACCAACATGGAGAAACCCCATCTCTACTAAAAATACAAAATTAGCCGGGTGTGGTGGCGGGCGCCTGTATTCCCTGCTACTCTGGAGGCTGGGACAGGAGAATCGCTTGAACCCAGGAGACAAATGTTGCGGTGAGCTGTGATCATGCCATTGCACTCCAGCCTGGGCAATAAGCACGAAGTTCCATCTCAAAAATAAATAAATAAATAAATAAATAAATAAATAAATAAAATCTCAATTTTGTTATTTCGTCATTTCTGTGATAGCATATGTTGGATGATTACCTGCTTCTTTAGAGCTTTAAAATTTGTTTTCAATAAGAGGAATAATTTTTTTAGTGAGTTTGGATAATTTTTTCTCATTTATATTAATGCTTTCTAACATCATCTACTTTCTTTTCCATCTGTTGGTAAACCAGTATTTATATATTTGAATTTCATTTTAATCTGTAGAAATGATAACTCTTCAAAGCATTTTTATTTTAGAGTAGAAATTTTAATGACAGGCATAATATTTTTGCATCCATATGTTCATTTTTATTCTGGAAAGGGTACATTTGAAATTGGCAGACTGTAAAATATAAAGGTCACTTAAAAATATCATAGTTTGAAAACAGCTGGTGACAAGAGATAACACATTTTCTATCTCTAGGTAACTTTATTTTAAATTCTAAAAGTAACTTTGTCATTTATACTTGAATCATTAAAATTGAATCAGAAATGATTTTCTGTTTCTTTTGATTTCATTCCCAAAAGGTACCATAGAAATGTATTAGGTCAGTTACAGAATACACAACTACTAATATAACTGAAAAGAAAAAATAAAAATAAGAAATAAAAAATAAAGTTTTCAAATCCTTTAATTTCTTAATATATACTAGGACGGATGTCATGTCTACAATAGAATATCTAAGTCTTGCATATAAAGTATATAGAATGACTAAACAATATACTTGTGCCCATTTTCTAAATTAAGAAGAGAGCATTTTAAAAACTATCAAAGGGTCTTGTATAACCTTAAAATATTTCATTGTCTGGATATACTACTGTTTACTTATCCATTCACTTATTGAAGGGAATCTTGGTTGCTTTTCTGTTTTGGCAATTATAAAGCTTCTGTACCCATCTGTGTGCAGGATTTTTGTGGTGATAAGTTTTCAACACACTTAAGTAAATATCAAAAAGTGGGATTGCTGCATCATAAGATAAGAGTATGTTTGTTCTCTTAAGAAACTGCTAAAATCTCTTCCAAAGCGGCATTTGCATTATTTCCCACCAGCAATCAAGGAGAGGTCCTGTTGCTTCACATCTACCATCCTTGCCAGCATTTTCTATTGTCCGTTTTCTGAAATTTGGCTATTCTAATAGGTGTGCAGGGATATCACATTTTTAATTTGCATTTCATAATTACATTTGATGTGGAGTATTTTTTCATATGCTTATTTGTTATATTTTTATCTTCTTTGGTTACTCATGGTTTTAAAATCCCGCGCTTCAAAACAGATAAATTAGGAATGTGTTCCTTTCTGATGCGAAAATAAAGGGTTTACCAAGTAGAGAATTACAGAGAGTACAAATAAACAAACAGCTGCTTTTACAAATATATTAATATAGTCTGTCAGAGAACAATGAATTCTTGAAGTTGTTTGGGCAACAAAACTGAAGTTTCTTTGTGAGTCTTATAAAACAAATTTCTGCTATCATGTGGCTATTTCTCAGATGGAAAAAGCTTCTTCTTGACTAAATATAAACAGTCAGTTTGTCATCTAAGTTTGAAATAACTGAAAAAAACGTATTTATGTTCAAGTCTGTGAGTATTATCAGATATTGAGTACAAAAAATTCTATAAAGTAAAACTCTAAAAATCATATGATATCTAGAGTTTTAGTGGCAAAATATATTTCTTTGATATAATAAGGAACATAAAATAATGCCATATTCCAAATATATTTTCTTTATTTTCTTTAATACTTTAGAAATCACCTCCCTCACATAAGCTGTCCCTTACCACACATCTAAAATAGTAAAATTAGCATCTACCCACACTTTATATCCTCTTATTCTTCCGTCTATCTTCAGACAATTTTTAGATACTCACAAGCACACTCACAGTCACACACACTGGACAAAAAGTGTTCTTACAGCTCAAATTGTGTGAGATCTCTTCAACTTTTCTTGAATTGGAGTTTTATGTGTTGGGTTTTGGAGCAAAATATCAATTGTAATATAGTTCATCTAGCAAGATCAGTTGTCAGTGCTATCAGACCCAATCCTCTCTCTTTTAACAATTTCTTATAAGACCCTCTTCATTATTTGTAATGAAATTCATAGTCTAGCCTACACATACAAGTTAATTTTAAAAATATAAGGTTAATTGTAGTATACAAAGGGAAAGAAATCTGTAATTAAATAATTTATGTATCACCTTATAAAAATTGAATATATATATAACATATAACACACACACACACACACGCATATATATATGTTGTTCTCATAAGAAAATGCCAAAATCTCTTCCAAAGTGGCCGGACCAATTTGCATTCATTTCCAACAGCAATCAATGAGATTTCCTGTTGGCACACATTATATATAAATATATAGAGAGAATTTGTAAATAGATATATGGCTGGTCTAATATATGTATATATGTATATATGTAATATATATGTGTATATATGTATTTAGCCAATAAATAAATAAATACATACATATAATTGGTCCCAGTAAAATATATATATTATATATTTATATTATATTTATATGCATATGTATATATTTTACTAACACCTCTCATTTATAATCTTATGGTTTATATGTACTAAAAGTACCTATTATGAATGCACATTATATGATTTTTAGTATATTTATGGAATTGTGCAACCATTACCACGATCTACTCTTTAAACTTCTCTAACATGTGGAAATGATCTCTCATGTTCATGAGTAGTTAATTCCCACTCTCTTGTCAAGCCTAGAAAACTACTGATATTTTTGACTATATTTTGTTTTTTCTGGGTATTTCATATACCTGAAATCAAACAACATGTAGATTTTTTGTATATTGCTTCTTTCCTATAGCACGATATTTTTAGGTTCATTTATGCTGTTGCTTGTTTCAGAACTATGTTCATTTTTATTACTGAATAGTATTTAATTAGTGAATATATCACTTTTTTTCTAGCTGATTCACCAGTTAATAAATATTTGGATTGTTTCTCATTTTTGGACTTCATGAATATGCGCCTTTAAACATTCATGTACAAGTGCTTTTGTGAATTCTGTTGGGTAGATACACAGGAGTGGAATTTCTGGGTAGTACAGTAAGTTTATGTTAAAGTTTTTAAGAAACCATCATAATGCTTACCAAAGTGGCTCTACTATTTTACACTGCCATCAGAGATGCGTAGTTTCCAGTTTCTTCACCTCCTCGCCAACAGCTTGTTTCAGTGTCCCATAGACAGTTGCTTTTGGATAAAAGCAAGAGACACAAGAGTCCCATAGATGGTTCCTTTTGGATAAACATAGAAATTGACATTTCTGCTGTTCAAACTTGAAACTTATATTTGTTGTATCTGAGTTCCTTCCTCAGGAAACGACCTTCAGGCCTCTCGCAAAAAGAATAAAAAAACTGAAACCAGATCACCACACCAGATGCTAGACCCCTCATTCACAATGATTGCTTCCGTGCCCCCACCCCCAAGCTTTTCTTTCCTTACTCATTTAACATTTCTTGCCTACCTGCTATATAAACCCCTGGTTTTAGTCAGTCAGGGAGATGGATTTGAGACTGGATTTGAGCCCCCATCTCCTTGGCTGCAAAACCCTATTAAAGCCGTTTTCCTTGGCAATACTTATTAATCATTTCAGTGATTGGCTTTGGGTGTGGTGAGTAGCAGGACCTAGACCAAATCCCTGAGTGTTTCGGTAACATATTTTTATTCCCTGACCAGGAACGCATTGCTCGTGGCTCAGTTGCTGTGGGCTGGGAGTCTCAGAAGCTCTCCTAAGCAGCTGCCTGCCTACTTTTGGCTGGAGGTGAGTTTCCATCTCTCTCTGGTCCCGCCTCAGCTGGTGCCAAACATGTTCCTGATTGCCTCGGAAGAACTGCCTTTGAAATTTAACATTGGCATTGGGATAGGTGAGTGTTCTTTGTGAGCCCAGATAGCAGAATCTGCTCCTCTCGCTTTGGGAATATTTTAAAGGAATTTCCATTCATACGTAGAACAAGTTCTACTGATTGAGAGAGAGAAACAACTGACTGTTTCTTTCAGTATAGACACTCTTGGGGACTTGTTTGTAATTGTGTGTTGTATCTAGGCAAGTTAGTGTCTTCTGTGGGTACCAAACAGTGGGATCAGCTTCCCTCAATTTGGGAAATTTCTATGGAATTTATTGTTTGCAAGTTGATCAAGCCCAACCAACAGAGAAAGCATCTCAACCATTTCAGTTTGGACATTTGTATTTGTTGCTGCAGCAGCTGGATTGTCTTCTGGTGATTGTGTGTGTTTTATATAGTCACGAGAAATTAGAATTTGGTAAAGTGATATTCTTTGCAATACTGTTTGGCCCCAATATTGTTTGGAATTCTGGAGTTTGCTATTGAATGGGAAAGACAGATGGAGTTGCATATATCCAGGCTTTTGTGCTGCTGTTCTAAGCAGGGTTAGGCCTGCTTACTATGCGATGTTTTCCTTTGGTGTTGTTAGGCCCCTGTGTTCTTTTGAGTCTGGGGAGGTTTGGCCTTTAAAAATCAAACTTGAAACTGCTTTACCCAAAATTTTGGTTCACAGCCTTAACTGGATTACCTATTGGGGCAAACAAAGTAAGACTGGTAAGCTCGTATTGCTATCTCATGGCTAGAGTTCCAAGCTAAAAGCTATTGGATCTTTGTGAGTGTGTATACATGTCTAGATGTGTTTATTTGTATGTACACATATTGTTATATGTTGTGCCTACAAAACTGGCTTCTAAGTAAAAGAGTGCTCATAAACTAAGTAAATAAGTCCAACCAATTTTCAAAGTCATGTGACTTAAGTAAATCTTTACTAAACAAGCTGGCTTTAAAATTATTGGTAAAATGAAAATAGAGAAATGACTTAAGAATTGTCAGTATACATTTTGTCTGGGTTTTATATTTGTCTTTCCTAGATATTTGAGATGTCAGTGCTTGTCATAGACATTTATAAGGCTATTAATCCAGCCAAAACAAAATGATCTTGGTTTGTGTGACTTATTTGACAAATGAGAATAATTTAATGTTGTTAGCTGAATTTTCTGAGTTGCTGGTCAAAATACCTATGTACTTAACTTTGAGGCACTTACTTAGGTGAGCACCTGATGTGCACTGGCTATTAAAAAAATGGTTAACCAGGAATTAACTAACTTTAAATGATGGTGTCTAATATCTCAGTTTTCAGAAGTAATCTAGGTAAACTGTTAAAAATGAAAAAAAATTGAGTACATGTAAGTGGAATAAATATTTTAGGTAAACTTTTTGTGTAATTTAAAATCTTAAAATTATTTTTAATATGCATTGGATATCTGGGTCATTTCCAATTAAGAAAGGATTGTGATATGTTAAAATATTTTTCTAAAAATTGTGGAATTATTCTTATATATAAAGTGCTCATATCTGATAGTTCAGGATTTCTTGCTTTTTAGGGTTTCACCAAAATTTAAAGTTACTAAGGATAAGAATCATAGTTCATGTATAATTCTGTATATAAAATGTGCCAAAGAATGTTATTAGTGAGAAAAAGAGTTTAAAAATTAACCCAAAAGTTAGTTCAAATTACAGATTTGAAAAAGATATTTATGAAACAAGGTAGTAAAGAACCAGTAAGTAGGGGAGAGATATGTGAAGAAAATTATGTATATGAAGATGTATTTCTGGTAAGGAAGGTTATAAAGAAAAGATAATTATGAGAAAGGATCTGGTATGGTAAATTTTTTGGCCTCGACTAAAATGATTGGTTACTTGAGGAAGAAAGGAGAAATAAATAAGAAAAAAGAAGAAGGAAGAAGAAGAAAAAGGAAGAACAAGAAGGAGAGATGAAGGAGACAAAGAAGAGGAAGTGGAAATCTGGGACTGAAGGGAAAGCCCAGGTATATGTGGATGGTGTGTGTAAGACATATGTAATGTTTCCTGTTTCTCTGTGTGTCTGTTTTCATGCACTTGTGGACTGGCAGTCTGCCCTCAGCCTCCAGGCCCTCCCTGGCCTGAAAGTGAGGCCTCATTGGGGACCTGCCTCCTTCTGCCCAGGAGCCTGTCTTCCTCCTGCTGCTGTCCATGGTGCCCAGGCTGCTTGTGCCAAAGGACACCTGCAGGCTAGTGCCAGGCCGTCCTCAGCCCCCACTCAGCCTCCTTCTCATACTTGTTGGAGCCCAAAGTCCAGAGGGGACTGAGGCAGTAGGGGGCACACGTGTCATGTCAGCACTGCCAAGTATGTGCACCCCTGGTCAGGCTGCAACAGTGCATGGGCTTGGCAACACATTGCTCCAAGATTGGAGTGGACACCGACAGTGGGGAGAAGCCAGGCAGTGAGAGCACGCACCTGCAAGGTCTTAGTCAGGGGTACCTTTCCAGGCTCCTAAGAGTGCAGAGAGGCCTAGGTCCACAGCTCTGACCGCCAAAATCTGAGGTGGCATTGGAATTATTTTAAGTTATATTTATATAGATATGTTGTTAATATATGTTCCAGGATTATATGAGATTCCTAAAATTCTGATGTGTCATAATATATATTGTCAGTAAAAATTATGATTATGTTAAATTGCTGTATGCCACAGAAATAACAAAATTTCCTTGTCTATTGTGTCTTTAACTATGGCTGTCTTAAGACTTTTGTCATCCACAATTGATGTTTTGCTTTGATCCTTCTCAAAAAAAGGAACGTTTAATCAGCTACAGTCCAAGGCTAACTTTTTTAGAAGAGTTCAGGAAAAGAACTCTTGAATGCAGGTTTCTGATAACTTTGAAGATTGTGCCATTGCTTTAGAGAGAAAACTTCCAGGGCACCAATTGAAAGGCTGATGTGTTTGCAAAGATTGCTAACCTAATGTGAAACAGAGCAGGAGTTGATTGCATGCATGGACTGAACGAATGGAAGACAGAAATAATTTTTATGGGTATCATTGTTTGAAATATTGATGATTCTTTTTGTTTTCTTTTTACAGAGTCTGGAGAATCTTTTGCTTTTTAGCTATTTACAGCCTTGAAATATACTTTATGTGTATTGAGTATACTTTTGTATATGGAATTTGAGCCATATTTCTATCTCTCTGCCTAATTTCTCCAGAATTTGTAAACTATTTGTGAATATTCTTAACTCATGGCAATGTGTTTGTCTGCATACAATTTATAACCACGTGTTTTATTTTGTAACGGGACACAATTGAAGGAACTGGTTATTTTCTCAGGGATCTGATTGAAATGGCCTTGTGAGATGTTCCAGCAAAGCCAAACTGGGAGAGTCTATATGGACAATTACCTTTGTTTCACTTTGTGTGCATAATCAGGCCAAGCATACGGGACTGAATCTTATTTTGCAGGAATATTGGTCCTGCTGTCATTTGTCTTTGATGGAAGTGGCAGCCTGACCCCATTTTCTAAATTTGTTGTTATCGTCATTGTTTCATTATTAATGAGTTATAATAGTTTTTTTTTTTAATATTCTGGATGGAAGTCTTTATGACATATGTGGTTTCCAAATATTTTCTCCAGCCTCTGGCTTATTATTCCAATTTTCATTTACATTTTTATTCAAAGGAGACATGGGATTTTATTATGGGCTTGCACACTGGGGAGAGTCCAGTAGCAGTGGGCTGAGCAGGAAACCCGCAAACCCCTGTAAACATTGGGCAATTATATAGCGTTTTCACTTAGCACTCTCCCCTAATGACCTCCACCTGGCAACCTTCATTTTCTTAGCAGCATTTTTGAGGTGCAAAGATAAAATATTTTAAATTTTTGATGAAATACAATTCATAAGTTTTATTTTTTAATAGATTTTGCATTAGTGTTGCATCCAAGAATTTTTATGCCTAATTCAAAGTCATAAAAATGTCTTCTATGTTTTCTTTTAGAATTATAACTTGCATCTCTATAAATGAATCCATTTGAGTTAATATTCGTGTATTTTATGCAAAAAAGTCTACATGAGTATTTTTTTTGCATATAGATACAAAAATTTCCCAGCACAGTCTCTTGAAAAGACTGTTATTTTCACCTTGAATTGCCCTGGTGTCTTTATTGTGAATCAGTTGACCAGAAATATAAGGATTTATTTCAGAACTTTTATCATTTTATGCCATTAATGCATCAGTCTATATATATGTACCAGATCAACAGATGAGCTTAATAATTATGGCTTTGTAGGCAATAAGTTAAGAAATTGGGTACTTTAAGTCTTTGATTTTATTGTTCTTTTTCAAAATCACTTGGGAATTTGGGGTCATTTGTCTTTTCCTATATATTTTTAAATCAACTTGTAAATTTCCACAAAAAAGAGGGTATTGGATAATTATAATTATAAGAACTTTGTTGGTTCTCTAAATCAATTTCAGGAGAATTGCCATTTTATCATTACTGGGTCTTCAAATCGGTAATTATAAATTATTGAAATCTGTCTTCATTTATTTATATATTCTTTAATTTCTATTAGCAATGACTTGTAGTTTCAGTGAGTTGGTCTTAGACTTTGATAAGTTTATTACTAAATATGTCATTTACATTTTAGGTTGTTGTGAATAGAATTGTTTTTTGAAATACGTTTTCAGACTGTTCATTGGTAGTTTGTAGAAATACAAATAATGTGTTTTATATTAATGATATGTCTGGTAATATAACTGAACTTATTCATTGGTTGCAGTATTTAATTTTTAGACTGCTTAAATGTTCTATTCTTACTTTGTCAGAAGGTTTCACATGAAATGGTGTTTGACTTGTCAAATGCTTTTTTTGCACCTATTGAATTACTTACGTAATTTTTATGTTTTTCATTCTTAAGAATAAAAAATATATAAATAAAATTTTAATTGTTAATCTGACCTTGCTTTCCTAGGACAAATATAACTTAGTCATATTCTGATCTTTTTAGAAGTTTCTGAATTTTGTTTTGCTCATTGTTAAGAGCAATTTTACATATATATTTTGAGGGATATTTGTATTTTTTGTTTCTTTCTTTTTTTTTTTTGAGATGGATTTTCGCTCTGTCACTCACGCTGGAGTGCAGTGGCATGATCTTGGCTCACTGCAACCTCCGCCTCCTGGGTTCAAGTGATTCTCCTGCCTCAGCCTCCTGAGTAGTTGGGACTACAGGCACATGCCACCACGCCAGGCTAATTTTTTTTTTTTTTTTGTATTTTTAGTAGAGATGGGGTTTCACCATATTGGTCAGGCTTGTCTTGAACTCCTGACCTCCTGATCCACCTGGCCCAGCCTCCCAAAGTGCTGGGATCACAGGCATGAGCCACTGCGCCAGGCCTGTTTGCTTTTTACTTGTAATATTTTTGTGTGATTTTGGTTCTAAGGTTACAGTGACTTCAAATAATTAGTTCAGAGGTGACGTTTTGTCATCTAATTTATGAAAAAGTTTGTGAACAATTGCTTTTAACTCTTTTATTTCATAGAGTTAACCAATAGGCCATCTTTTCTGGTACTTTCCTGATAAGATTTTTAATCATTACTTTCCTTTACATGTTATGTGTTCAATTTAATTTTAAAAATTACTTCAGGGATTCAGTCATTTGTATCATTATAGGAATTTGTCAATTTCATCAAATTTGTCTAATTTGTTGGCTTAATGTTGTTTATAATATTCTCTTAAATTCTTTAAATTTCTGTGGTGTAGTAGTGACGGGTCCTCTTTAACTCCTGATTTTGGTAATTCAATTTCTCCTAGTAAATAAAACTAGAGATATCTCCATTTATCATTTCAAAGTATAAAGTTTTGATTTGATTTTTAATGTCTTTGTTTTCTATTTTATTGATTTTCACTCTATTTTTGTATTTCCTTCCTTCCATTTATTTTGAGTTTATTTTGCACTTTTTTCTTGTTTTTTTTTTAGTTGAAATTTGAGGTTATTGAGTGGAAACCATATTTCTTGTCTAATACCAGGCATTTAAAATGTAAATATTCCTCTATAATATTATTTTGTTACAGCCCATACATTTTGATATGCTCTTCTTTTGTTTTCATTCAGTTATCTATATCTATAGCCACAACATGTACGTTTTTAATTTTTGGCTTCTTTTTTGATGCATGAGTTATTTCAAAGATTTTTTTTCCCAAAATTTGAGGATTTTCTAAATTTCTTTTTATGTTGATTGCTAATTTCTGTTATACTTGGACCAAATGCTTTGTGTAATTTCAATAATTTCAAATTCATTGAATCCTATTTTTTGTGCTTACATGTGATCTATATTTGAGTGTTTCATTGAACTTTTTAGGATGCTTATTGTGTTGTTAGTGCATCGGGTGCTCTGTAAGTGCAAGTTAAGCCAAGTTGATTATGTAGTTGTTAAAGTCTTCCATATCTTTGCTTATATGAATTATTGAGAGTTAACTATAGACCTCATTGTATTCTTGCCACATGTTACATGTCTCCCTTCAATTCTGTAATCTTTGCTTTACGCATTTTATGGCTTTCCTTTAGCAGTGTATATACTTAAAAGTTTTGTATACTCCTGATACAGTGACTCTTTTTATTTGGAAGTGCCCCTCTTTATCTTTAATTCTTATATATACATCTAGTTTGTCTGCTATTATCAATGCCATGCCAACTTTCTTTTTTTTCTTTACTTTCAAAGTATGTGCGTATAAAAAACTGAAATGTGACTCTTGATGAAAAAATAAATTAGGATCTTATTTTATATCCAGTCAGAAAATCTGTCCTTTTGTTTTTGCTTTCTTTAGTTCATTTGTATTTACAAATTTATTGATATGGTTGCATCTGTATATGTTATTTTATTATTTGTTTTCTATGTCTTATACCCTTTTCGTTACTCTGTACCTCCTTATTTGTCTTTGTTTGTTTCAGTTTTCTATTTAGCTAGGTTATCTTGTTTTGTTTTATATTTTACACTTACTTTCTTAGTAGCTGCTATAAAAATTACAATGTATATTTAACTTATCAAATCTACTTAGATTAGTACTAAATTCTAGTAAAATAAAAAAAAACAATTGTTCTAATGTAAATCAATTTCCTTCTCTTCCCTTTGTGTGCTATTATGATTGTATATATTACATCTATGTTATATACCTAACCACACCGTGCTGTAATGATTTTTATGCAACCATATCACTCAAAGATATTAAGAGAAGCAAAGAAAAATATTCAGTACAGTTTTTTTTCTACTTACAAATTTATATTTTGAGAACTCTTTAATCCCTATAGTCATTTCCTCTCAAACTTAAGGACTTCTTGTATTTTTGGAAAGCAGTTTTGATAGCAACAAAACCTCTCATTCAATTATATGGGGGTAACTCTATTTCACCTTTATCTTTGAGGAACAATTTGCTGGCTATAAAATTCATATATATGGAGGGAGAGAGAGAGAGAGAGAACAAAAGAGAGTTGTTCGTTTTCTTTCAGCACTTTAAATATCAATTGCATTGCCTTCGGGTCTCCAGTTATTAGTATTAGACATTCTTACAAAGCATGTTCTATTTTTCCTGATAATTTGGTTTTCTCTTGCTGCTTCCAAGGTTTCCTTTTGTTTTTGGCTTTAAGCCGTAGTTTGATTATGTTCTAACTGGATATTTCTTTACATTTAACCTGCTTTTGATTCAATGAGCTTTTGTGATATTTATATGAGTGTTTTTCATAAATGTTAAAGTCTTTATTTCTCCATGTATTTTTAGTCTCTCTGTCTCCTTTTAGGACTCTCATAAAATGCATGTTGATATGGATTTGATGATGTCCCACAGGTCTATGAGGCTCTGTTTATTTTTCTTCATCCTTTTTTTCTCTGTTCTTCAGATTAGATAAACTTTACCTGTCTATCTTCAAGTGTACCGATCTTTATTTTCCCATCTCAAACTACTGTTGAGTCCCTTGAGTAAAGTTTTTATTTAACTTATTATAATTCGTATTCAGAATTTATATTTAGTTATTTTAAAATAATCTCTTTATTGAGATTATTTATTTGTTGAATCATCTCTATTATATTCCCTTGAATTATTTGGAAATAGTATCATTTAATTATTTGAATGTAATTATGACAGCTGCATTGACATCTTTGTCTACTAGTAACAACCAGTATATGGTCCCATTCAGAGACAGTTTGTATTTACTATAACTTTTCTTTTCTTTTGAGACAGAGTCTTGCTGTGTTTCCCAGGCTGGAGTGCAGTGGCATGGTCTCTGCCCACTGCAACCTCTGTCTGCTGGGTTCAAGCGATTCTCCTGCCTCAGCCTCCCAAGTAGCTGGGATTGCAGGCGTGCTCCAACATGCCTGGCTATTTTTTTGTATTTATAGTAGGGGTTTCACCATGTTAGCTCCTGACCTCAGGTGATCCCACCGCCTTGGCATCCCAAAGAGCTGGGATTACAGGCGTGAGCCACTGCGCCCAGCCTTACTGTGACTTTTGTAAGTCACACTTTCTAATATTTTTTGCAGGCCTCATACATTTTGATGAAAGCTGGATGTGTTAGATATAACATTGTTTCAACAATAACTTTCCATTTCCCTTTTTTTTAAGGCTATTTTGATCTTTGATTGTTTCTGTTTTTGTTTTTTTGTTTTGGCTGTTTAGTAATTTCCATCAATTTTATCTCAGTAAAGTAATTAAAAGTAAATACTTTGGTGAGTCACATAAATTAAACCAGATTACCTCCGAGTTGAAAATTCCTGAGGCTCAGACATGTGAAATTACTACTCAAACTAGTGTTGTATATGTTTGCAATTTTCATAATAAAACTAACATATATTAACATAGTAAACTTTGATTAGTTATTTGAAGGTATGATTTGACATTAGGATTATCATCATACAGTAAGTATCTCTATACAAATACAATAAATTACTACTATTTTGTCAGTCATCATAGTAAGAAAGAGTTATTTTGCCTTGTAAAATAAAGCTAATAGCAATAAACTACCTCATGGAAATTCTTTAAATATGTAAATTGGTTGGTTCCTGGTATATATTACCCACTCAATAACAATAAAGGACCTCATGGAAATTTTTGTAGTGAGTAAATTGGTTGGGTCTTGGTATATATTACCCATTCAATATGTGCTATTGTTTTTTTAATTTTAATTATGAAGACATTGGTATATAATGAAATAGAATAATATAATATATTTTTATTTAGTTCTCATCATATAATTTTTATAATTATCATTTTCTGGTCAATATTTTCTCAGTTACATCTAAATCTTCTTTAGCTCTACAGGATTTATTTAAAATATATCTAGAATATTATATAATTCCATCCCCAAATATTTCAGTATGTGTAAGAAATAATTTTTTACTTTAACATTATCATACCTAAAAATAACAATCATTACTTATTATCATCCTATCATTGGAATTTCAACCTGCCATTGAAGGTATGTTATTATTATGACTATGTCAATACTATTTTTAAAATATTACAACTGTAGCAACACAATTACTTTTTTTATGGTTCAACTTTTTCCTCAGCTTTAATATTTTAATTTTAATACTTTTTATTTTCTTATTTCATTCCTCTTTCAAAATTTAATCAGGGTTCAAACTTTTCAATTATTCTATATTTTATTTTTATATTAAACCTCTTGAACCTCTTTGTATTTGTTTGACTGTATCCCTATGGTGATGTTTAACCTCTTTAGTTTCATGTTTTATGCTTTCTCTTTGTATACTTTGTAATGGGCTATAATATCTAATGACTTGCTCAATTTGGACAATTATATTTCATAATAAATGCTATATAATATTTATTCCCCTGACTTAGAAGACAGATCACATTTGCTTTTCTCTCTTATGCAATAAGAAGATCAGTTAGATGGGAAAAATAGGAACATCTAAAACAATAATGATTATAGTGGATTAAATAACAAAAAATGTATTCAAATTCATGAGCTTAAAATAATACTCACAAAAATAAACAAGGAAACCTCACTGGTCAACTTTGGAAGTTCCTAGGTATCTATTCATTGTTCTGCAAACAGTAAATTGCTTTTTAAAATACAAAGGCTATTTCTACATCCTATCATATTCTCTCACTGTCTCCTTTTCCTTATTTATTGATACATATTTTCAAACTTACATATATTAGGAGTTTAAACATCAGAGTTCTGAAGGAATTATAATTGTAAAGCTTCAGTCTTGTGCTTCACCTTCTGCAAACCTGCAGATTACCATTCCCCAGGGAAAACCTTAACTATTTTAGCCATAACTTGTGATTTTACCTGGATATTTCAGAATAATAGTATTATAGTGTTTTTAAAATCTTTTAATTTGAAGCAGTATCTTTGGGCTTCTTACTACAGTCATGAATATTTAGTTCTCATATACTAAGCCTCAACTTTCACAAGGACTTCTCTTTGCCAACCATTGTAGACATGCCATTATTATTAATTATCAATGTGTGTATGTATATATCAAGTTCAGAAGTGATATATGCAATGTAATAAACTATAATACCCTTATAAAATATAACTATTCTCCCGAGGATATTAAGTGTTTATGTTTTCCATCTTTTGTTTTGTCTACATTTCTCTGGTTTAAGTATAATTTTATATTCAATGTTATCAAATACATGAGTTTTCAATTTTATTTTTATTTGCTTACTGGAGACTTTCCTTTGTAATCATCCATTTTTTGTGTTTCTAGGCCTAATTCATTGTTGTGTTTATAGTATCTCAATTTACCTTCATCTTGGGGCATTCCATCCATCTCTCTCTTTTCTTGTTTCCTGGAGATCATGTGTTCTCCTTTCCCTCATTGTGAGTGTGCAGATTGTTCCTTAGCTTCCAAGAAGTAATACTGGGGAATCAAGATTTTTCAGTTGCTTCTCTGAAAAGATCTTTACTTCACCTTCACTTTTGATATGTAATTTGACTGGTTGTAGCATTTCTGTATCATTTTGCCTCAGAAATTTTAAAGTTATTTTATCTTGTTTTCAGTGGTATTAAGAAGTGCAGTGACTTCTGACTATAAATTGTTCTTATTTTTTTCCCCACATACATCTTAAAACTCATATAATTTTCAGTCGGAATTTAGAATTCTGAAATTCCCAATAATGTCATTCATGTAGGTATTTTAGCATAGATTTGTCTGGGCATTAAAAAGGGCTTTGTAATTTGAAGATAACACTTTTCAGGAGAGAAAATGTTGTTGATTAATTTATTTCAAAATTTCCTTTTTTGTTCTCTGTGTACCCTTTTCTGAAATTCCTGGATTTATAATTACTTTTTTTTTTTTTTTTTTTTTTTTGAGACGGAGTCTCACTCTGTCCCCCAGCCTGGAGTGCAGTGGTGCGATCTCGGCTCACTGCAAGCTCCGCCTCCCGGGTTCAGGCCATTCTCCTGCCTCAGCCTCCCAAGTAGCTGGGACTATAGGCGCCTGCAACCACGCCCGGCTAATTTTTTGTATTTTTAGTAAAGACGGGGTTTCACTGTGTTAGCCAGGACGGTCTCGATCTCCTGACCTCGTGATCCGCCCTCCTTGGCCTCCCAAAGTTCTGGGATTACAGGCGTGAGCCACCGCACCCAGCCTATAATTACTTTTAGATTTTTTTCCTCCCGTATTTTTCATATCTTTGTCTTTAGTCTTATATTTTAACATTGCTATTCTCTTTTAAAAATGTTTATCAATTTATCCAAATGTATACTTCTAAAGTTATTTATTTTTGTTTATTGGAGTTTCATGAGGAAAATGGATACATATTTACATATTTTCCAAGAATTCCTTTATATCACTATTAATTTTTGAAAAACTAAATGGCTTAGCAGTTGGAAATAGCTTTAGATTAAGAGAGACGTAAGTTCAAATTCCAACTGCAAGATTTACTGGCTTGGTGACATGAGTATATCCAAGTTACTTAACTTTCTAAGTCAGCTACACTCTCAATAGTGTGAGAGCAGTAATACTGATCTCAATTGTGTGGATTAAATATGATAATCAATCTGAGTGTTTTGCCTAATATTTGACACATACTAATTCAATAACTGTTAGTTAATGATTAGTTCATTAGTGTTAGTAGTATTAGTGTTAAAGCAAATAATACATAGTGAAATATAATAATATACATTTTCTATTAACATACAATGTTAAGAGACATAATTATGAGGAGGAATACATTTCAAGAGATCTATTGTATAACAAGGTGATTATAGTTAATGGTGATATACGGTATTCTTGAAAAATGTAGAGAAACTGGATGTTAAGTGCTCTTACCACAAAATTGACACTGATGTGAGGTAATGCACTTTTTAATTAGCTAGTTTCAACGATTTTAAAATATATGTACTCAAAGAATCATGTGCATGATGGAAGCATACAATTATGTTAACTTTCACTTTTTAAAATGTAAATGGCTTTTATATTTTTAGATGGTTGAAAAAATCAAAAGGAGAATAATATTTCATGACACATTACAATTATATGGAATTTTTGAATT
This sequence comes from Pan troglodytes, assembly GCF_028858775.2. Lineage (NCBI taxonomy): Eukaryota > Metazoa > Chordata > Mammalia > Primates > Hominidae > Pan > Pan troglodytes. The sequence continues at coordinate 54,290,946 of NC_072398.2, forward strand.
CAGTGTCTATAAATACAAATTTGTAGGAGCACAGAAACTAAATTAAAATGTAGGGAATATACCTTTAAAATGTATCAGAATGTTATTTACACCAATAGAGAAAAAAAGCTTCCTTTGACTCGTACTTCAAAGTTTTAAAAATAATTATTTAACATGTCATTCATATTTATGTTAATGTCCAAAAAAGTAGACACTATTAATCCTGGAGGAATACTGTAATAGAAATTACTATTTGTGTTCCAGGAGCTACCCCTTTTAATATGACTAAGTTGAAAGGCTCTGGAGGGAAAGAGACCAAAGCCCAGATCATATTATGTTTTATTATTCTAAATATTGGAGAATCTCTGATGTTTTGAAATGAGCTTGGCTGTGAGCCTCCAGCAAGAAAAGACCAAATTGCTACCAACAATTAGAAGACTGTAAGTGTTTTAGGTAATGAATTGGTTTAACATCAGAGCTCAGATAATGAAAAGGGCGGATACACACACACACACACAAACATTCACTCATATGTATATGTTTCCTCCTGTTCCACCCTTATGAGCACACTGGGTGTACTTGAGGGACAATGACTAAGATTTGTGTGAATTAGAACCTGAGTTTGCTGTGGAGTACAAATGGTTTGAAATGACTGTGAAGCAATAAATTTATCCTTCCTCAGAAAATCATGATGGCCTGTCCAAAATCTAGTTGAGTTCTCCACATAAGAAATACAAGACTATGATAGACCAAGGTAAAGAACTACCACAGTCCCTATAATTCTTACTATAACGTTACCTTAGATGACTAAAACTCCTCCTTCTCCTCCTTTGTAACATGTGAAAAAACAGCCAGACCACAGCTGGAATCATTTGAATAATAACAAGAAAGTTATAATAATTGAAAAATATAGTACAAATTCAAATAAATGAATGAGAAAACAAAATATGTAAAACTGAAGAGCTGAAATATCCAGTGTGAGTGGATTATTGGAAATTCTTATTCTAGGTACAAAAGAGATAATGCACTTTTAGAATCCAAGAAATAATAAACTGAAAGTGGTTTTGGGCATATGATTTAAAGTTAAAAATACAGTAGTCCCTAAAGACTGTAGTGCTGTTCATAAAAATAAACCAAAGCTAAATATGCCAATTAGGAAATGGTATGCATGGAGGAAATAGCTGAAGTCATATCAACCAATTATACATTGAAAGGGAATGTGAGCATGAAAATGTAGAAGACCAAGTTACTAAAAAATATTTGTCTTTATCTTCTTTCTCCAAATTAAACATTTGTGAATGAATTAAAAACTCCAAATTAGTCTCCTTATTGATTAAATAAAAATTTTTGTTTGAAATTTTCTTCTCTAATCTCTGTAAATAAAAGGAATTTTAAAAAGAGGAATACATCTTCATAAGGAGATTAATTTGCAAACCAAAGTGTAAAAACTCCTACTCACTGATGAGGCCAGCTTTACCTTGATAACAAGATTTTTTAAAAAAAGACATCACAAGAAAGAAAAAACTATATGCCACTATTTTTATGAATATAGAGGTGTAAATCTTTTAAAATAGTACCAAACTGAATCCAGCAACATACAAAGAGGATTTTATGTCATGATCAAGTGAGATTTACTCCAGAAAGCAAGGTTTGTTTAACATAAACTAATCGATTAATTAATGTAACACATATGAAAAGAATGAATAATAAAAATCACAAGATGTACTTAATAGATGCAGAAATAGCATCTGAAAAAAAATACAACACCCTTCCATGACAAAAACACACAAAACAAACTGAAATAGAAAAGGGTACCTCCCTAATTTCATAAAGAGCATTACAAGAAATCCTCAGCTAAGGTCATACCAAATGGTGAAAGACTAACTGCTTTCTCCCTAATAAGAGCAACAAGACAAGGATGTTTGCTCTTGTCATTTGTAGTCAACATTGCACTGAAGTTTCTAGCCAATGCAATTCATCAAGAAAAAGAAATAAAAAGCATGCCGATTGAACAGAAGAAGTGAAATTATCTCCAGATGACATGACCTTGTATACAGAACATCCTAAGTAAGCAAAGAGAAAAACTATTAGAACTAAAAAAAAGCTCAACAGGTTTTACATCACAAGTTAAACATACAAAAGTCAATTGTATTTCCATACAATAGAAATGAATGAAATAAAAAAAAAAAACAATTCCATTTAGATTAGCATGAAAAAGAATAAATAATGGAAAATATGTGCCAAAAAATATAAAACGTATTTTCTGAAAACTGCAAAACATTTTTGAAAGAAGTGAATCAATAAACAAATGAAAGGAAGATGCAATCTCATATCCACGGCTTGGTAGACTTAATATTGTCAAGCTTGCAATACTTACAGATCTCATGCAATTACTAACAAAACCCGAGCTAGTTGTTTTAGCAAAAATAATTTTGAAAAAATTATGAAATTGTAGAATTGACACTTTACAATGATAGAACTTGCTATAAAGTAATCAAGATAGTTTGATAATTGTATAAGCATAGAAAAAGATACATGAAATGAAATTGAAATCCAGAAATAAACTCACATTTATACTTACTGACTTTCAACAAAGATATCAAGGTAATTCAACAGGGAAAATCGTAGTCTTTTTAACAAGTGGTGCTGGGACAACTGGATGTCCACATGCAAAATAATGGATCTCTTTCCCACACCATATATAACATACATCAAAATAGATCCTAGACCTAAATGTGAAAGCTAAAACTATACCACTCATAGAATTATTATTAACTCATTATTCTGAATAATATTGATTATTTTTTTAAACATAAGCAATATCTTGGTGACTTTAGGTTAGGCAAAACCTTCTTAACATGACAATAAAACATAAGTAAAAAAAAGTGGGTAAGTTCTACTTTACCTAAAAGTAGAGAGCTTTTTTTTTTTTTTTTTTTTTTTTTTTTTTTTTAGACAAAGTCTTGTCTGTGGCTTCAGGCTGGAGTGCAGTGGCATAATTTTGGCTCTCTGCAACCTCTACCTCCCAGGTTCAAGTGATTCTCCTGCCTTAGCCTCCTGAGTAATTGGCATTACAGGCACGCTCAACTATGCCCTGCTAATTTTTGTATTTTTAGTAGAGATGGTGTTTCACCATGTTGGTCAGGCTGGTCTCGAACTCCTGACCTCATGATCTGCCCGCCTCAGCCTCCCAAAGTGTGGGATTACAGGTGTGAGCCACCACACCCAGCCAAAAGCATTTTTTATAAAGCTTCAAATGATAGTATAAAGAAAGGGAAAAAAATGACTTACAGATGGGAGAAAATATTTGTAAATCTTTCATATTACAAGGGACTTGTATCTAGAATATATAAAAATCATTCCCAAGTTAATAATAAAAATAACTCAATGTTTAAAATAGGCAATAAATATATCTTCATAGAAGATATAAAGTGGCAAATGAATACATGAAATTATGCTCAACCTTATTAACTATTAGGGAAATGCAACTCAAAAATTGTAGTGAAATATCACTTCACATTCACTCTGTAATAAAACAACACATAAATAGAATTATTGGCAAGAATGGGGAGAAATTACAAACCTTATACATTGCTTGTAGGATTGTGTCATGATACATTAAAAATTCTGCATTTCTTCAGAAGCTTTATTGCAAAACAAATTGCTGACCCACTGATTCTACTTCTGGGTACCTACCTGAGGCAAATGAAAACATATGCCTATACAAAAATATGTATCCAAATATTCATAGTATCACTATTCCTCATATCCAAAAGTGGAAACAATCCAAATATATACCAACTGATGAATGGACAAATAAAATGTGGTATATTCATATGGCAGAATATATTATTTGGTAGTATAAAGGAATGAAGTATTGGTACATCTTATGCTATAGATAGACCTTGAAAGAATTTCACGAAGAGAATTGAGCCATTTTAAAAGGATATCATATTCTATAATTACCTTTATATATAATGTCCAGAATACTTATATCCATAAATACAGAAAATGCAACATTGATGCTTAGTGAGAAATGGGAATGGGGAGTAGATGCTAATAGATACAGTTTCTTTTGGGGTGGTGAAAATTTTCTAAGATTAGATAGTGGCAGTGGTTGTACAACTTGAGAATATTCTTTAAACCACTTAATTGTATATTTTTAAAGGGTGAATTTTATGGTGTGTGTGTGTGTGTGTGTGTGTGTAGAGAGAGAGCGAGACATATCTGAAACTATTTTCTTCATAATGTGAGACAATGTTATGTAAATTTTGTCTTTTCTTACATGCACTTAATGAGGTAATGTATGCAATGTTTCAATTGAATGAGTAATTTATTTCAGAAAATAAAGATACCTGCTAATCATTTTTTGTCTTCCTTTCCTCCTCATTCTTTTTTATCTTGTTACTTTCTACCATTTGTTTTATTATTATAACCATCTATTTCTGCTATAAAACTGGTATTATTTAAATTTTTAATTTTTATTTCCTACTCAATCATCTTCCCCTCTGAACATTCATGAATAGATTAATTCAACAGATTTGAGTTCTTACATGTGGAAAAATTTCTTATAATGCATTTAGTGACCTAGAGATGATTAACATGAATGAATACTATCCACAAATTTTTAATAAAGATAGTGATATGACACATACACATACACTGTCTGCCTGGAAGAGATATTAGGACACATGGAAAATATATGGGACTAGAGAGAATTTAGGGAAACTAATTCTAAAACTAAGTTCTAGACTTAGTTGTGGAAGCAACTTTCTGTGTGATTGTAGCATATATAATTGTTCTTTGTGTCTTCTAATGTAATATGTATTTCCAAAGACGATTTCCAAAGCCTCTTTCAACTGAATAACATCTCATCAATACCATTAAATATAGCATATTAGGGGCACAGTACTAAGGGAGGGAAACATTAATGCAAGCAGAAATAACAAAAGTATTTATGAAGGCATTAAACTTGTAACTGAACATTAAATAATATGTAATGTTTCAATAAGAGTTCAAGGACACTATCAAAAACAAAATCTGACACAATAAATGGCATAGAAATAGGGAGAAACTGCTGGGTGCGGTGGCTCATGCCTGTAATCCCAGCACTTTGGGAGGCCAAGGCGGGAGGATCACCTGGCCAGGAGTTCAAGACCAGCCTGGCCAGCATGGTGAAACCTGTCTCCAGTAAAAATACAAAAAATTAGCCGGACATGGTGGTGCGCACCTGTAGTCCCAGCTACTGGGAGGCTGAGGCAGGAGAATTGCTTGAACCTGGCAGGTGGAGGTTGCAGTGAGCGGAGATTGTGCCATTGCACTCCAGTCTGGGTGACAGAGTGAGACTCTGCCTCAAAAAAAAAAAAAAAAAAAAAAAAGAAAGAAAGAAAGAAATAGGGAGAAACAAAGCAGTCTCAGGAAATTGACTACAGGCTGCTTTGACTGTAACAGAATGAGGTGGAAAAAATCAGAATGTATTAATATTTTATAAATTTTACTATAATAAAGGTTTTTATCCATCCAGATTTTACATATCAGAACATATGGCAGAATAGGCATTCTTAATGTTCCTCAGTGCTATTAAAAAATGCTTCAGCCTTTTAGGCGTGGCTCATGTCATCAAGCGATTTCTCTTATCTGCTATCAAATGAATTTCGTCATTCTGTCTCAGGAACTAGAGGCTTCAGTTGTATGACTCACTTCCTTTTTTCTCATCTACGTGATGTCACAATCCTGATTAATGTAAAAGACCCAAACAAATAGCACAGTGGCAAATATTTTGACCCCGTCAAGCCTGTTTTATTATTTCCAATTATTATTTCTACTTGTTTTCCTTTTATATGTCCACAACCTGGAGTTTAATATTACCAAAATTGTCCTACATTTCTTTTCTTTTTTTTCTTTATTCTTTTTTTTTTTTTTTTTTGAGACGGAGTCTCGCTGTCACCCAGGCTGGAGTGCAGTGGCACGATCTTGGCTCACTGCAGGCTCCGCCCTCTGGGATTGTCCTACATTTCAAATCTCAAGATAGCCTACGTTTCTTTCAGCTCTAATGCTATTACCCCTTTGATATTTGTTAGTTGATTTCATGGAGATATTTATTACCATATCTCCTTCATTTTCTCCTTCACTCTATTCTGATAGCGTTTCCTCTGGCTTAACTCCCTCACCATCTACCTTGAATATCCAAATTCTTCGCCATGTCATTTTCTATATAAACCCAATTAATTCCAAATAATTTTTCTCACACCTGCTTTGAAGAATATTTCTATAGGAACTACCATACTCTAAAGATAATCAAACTACTTTGAGAAAATAAATGATTCTTCCCACAAACCTGCTGTTCCACAGACTTTCCTATTTAATGAAATTGGCCACTGCATTGTTTCTCTTTCTCCACTCAAAAATTATTTAATCATTCTTGTTTCCTGTCACTCAGTCCATTCAACAAGTTCTGTCAACTTTGTCTTTAATATTTTGCTATTTTTTCATACGCATCTGCCCACAATAAGATGCAAATTTCATGTGATCAGGGACTTGACGTGTTTTGTTCACTGCTCACTCTCTATATCGAGAATGCTGCTTGCAACAAAACAGTAAACAAATAAAGTGGTCTTAAAGTTAGGGTGCACCGTCAGCAATACCAAGTAGTAATAGCCTTTTTCTTTGACCCAGCTGTTGTTGCAGTCTTCAGAATTCTCTTCAGGTAACTTCCTATTGTTTAGTTTCTTCGCTTCCAGGTAGTTGAGCTTGCCTTCATTCTTTTAGAAACTATATGGGCAATTAAATATGAACATAACCACATAATGTCTGTCAATTCTGAAAACATGGCACTTCCTATAGACGAGCATCTCAAATACTCAAGATATCATCTCCATCGTAATCTACTTATTTGTAGTTTCAGTAGTATATTCCTTTATTCTAGGAGCCAGATGTTTCTGAACAGATGGGACATCCTATATGACCAGAAATCACGTGGCCAATAGCTCATTACCTTATTATGTTGCAAAGTGAATTCCCTATTTGGAACAATATTATGCAGCCTGTCATGAAAATTTATAAGTTATTCAATAAGTGTATGGATGGTAATGCTAAAAAAAAGCATGCAGGAAGGGAAATTCATATAAAAATACTGAACAACTGTCTAATTCAAGAAAGACAAATCGTTGGCCTCCTCATAATGAAATGGGTCCAAGTTTTGTCAATCTGCTTCCAATAACTGTTTGATTATCATATTGAAGAATCAAGTTTTATTGCTTCTTTTTGAAATTTTGAAACTTGGAAGGGTATATTCATGTTTTGAGCTCATATCCAACAGCAATCCTTGCCTGGTATTCATTATATATTTCTGGTGATCTTTATGTGACACAGAAATGTGCCCTTTTCCTGAGTACATTTTCTCACCCTTACTTCAAACCACATCTTTCAGTAAACATGGATGATAAGGTATATAACTGATTTTTCCCATTGGATACATATGTCCATTCCAAGTTCATTCATGGGCATCCTGTGCAATGATGTAATGGCACAAAAGTGCTTAATTAGGATTTTTTTCCCAGAAAGTCTTGCACATCCATTTGAAAAGGAGCCTTTAAATTTACCCTATAAAGTCCAATGGACACAGGAAATTTCTCATAATGTCATAAGCATCAGCAGAATGAAGTGTAACTGTGGATCAAGAGGGGCAGGAAAGTTTGAAAAACTTATCTGTTCCAATTCTGCATAAAGCTTTCTCCTCTCTCATTGCTTAAGCATACTTAGAATCCAGTTTCTAGGCATATTCTTTAGATTTTTGCCTACATTAATTAGAAAAAGTTTCCAAATTCTTTGTCTTGAACTTCTTCTTTATGGTTTGACTTTTGATGGTCTTTTCTTCCTTTCTCCCTTAACTCCATGAGGGAATGAACTCTATGAAGAGATATTTAAAAACAAAAGTAAGAGTCACAGGAAATGAGGACAATGTGTTCCTTTTTTTTTTTTTTCTTCAGAAAACTGCCACTGACAAGCATCATCATTAACCCTATCAGAAAGAAGAAAAGGCAAGGCAGTCTGCAAGGGAGATTTAGTGTGAGGTTTCCATGTAGGTATTAACGCAATCTAAATCATTCTAATTCTAATGATTTCAATCTTATCCTATAGATGTCCTACTTTTCACATAGAATGCCCAGCAGGACTTGAAATGTAACTGACATTGTACTTGGCAACCCAGCAGGCTCAACAGATCAATGTTTGATTTGGGTTTTCAGGTATCTCAGTTTTGTAGCTTCAAGAGATAAGGGATTCTTTTATCACTGTCCCAGACAATTTCTTGATTTCTACCACTGCCTTGAGCTGCTATTTGAACTTTTATTCTTTTTTTTAAAGTTTCCTTATTTTTGAGGCTGCATCCCACTTCATGGTCCTTGATTTCCTTCTTTGTTCACACTGCTGAAAGGCAGTCATGATACAGTCCCCATAATCTTAGAACCCATTGGGTTCTTTATTCCAGATGATCACTAAGGCTAATTAAATTTTATCTTGCTACCATAGAGCAAAGTTTACTACATTCCTATTGAGGAATATAAAGGGGAACATGACTGGCTAACTATATAATCAATCCAAGTTACCTATATTTTCCTAAGAGACTTTTTTTTCCTGTATAATATACTGTGGTGATTAAGCCTGTGTAATAGTTTCAGGGACGTGGGACAAAAGATTTTTTAAATGATTGCCATTTTTATAGTTGAAGACTGGACCCTGCCTCACATTATGTCTTAGTGGGAAATTCCAATTGACAAGGTGGTTTGAATGCTGGACAAACAAAAATAACAAATATTGTACTCCTTTGCATGGCAGATACTACCTTTACTATTCAGAACCTGTTTGCATTTCCTGTGTTATCTTCTACCACTTATTATTATGCAGACTTAATTGTGACTCCTTGAAAATGCCCTTTTTACACTTTCTAGTCTTTGCACCTGCTGTTCCTTTTCTCTTCAAATTCCACTTTCTCTCTCCCTTCAGCTTTCGACCTCCTCTCTCATCCCTCCACACTTCCCCATCTCTGTCTCTCCTTTCTTTCCCACTCTCGAAAAAGCATCTTAAAATAAAGTGCCACAGTACCTGGCACATTCCTAGCACTTACCAAAAGTTAAGTGATAAATATATAGTTGATAAATTGTTTATTTTAATATTTTATTTTAAAACAAAGATGCTGATATCTGTCTAAATTATCTGCTTTATACCAGTTCACATAAGTTAAAAACCTATGTACAGACAACAAGGCTGGTATTGTTTTCACAACAGAAAGATAAAACATCTGTGTACATGTCCTAAATGATAGAACCAGAGACTGCAAGGAACTGCATCAATGTGTTTGCACCTAAAAATATAAAAGAAAATATTTGGACTTACATTGGTCAAAGCGTATTTAACTGAAAATGTTGGAAAAAGTCATCAGATATCAAGTAGCTTGGAATACTTGTAAGTGACTCACCATTCTTTAATGATACTGGAGTCACCTCTCTGTTTCTGGGCAAATTTATTGAGTTCATGGTAGTTATCTAATGTAAAAATTGTATATCGGCCATGCGCAGTGGCTCACACCTGTAATCCCAGCACTTTTGGAGGCCAAGGAGGAGAGATCATCTGAGGTTAGGAGATCGAGAGCAGCCTGGCCAACATGGTGAAACCCCGTCTCTACTAAAAATACAAAAAATTAGCTGGGCGCGGTGGCTGGTGTCTGTAATCCCAGCTACTCGGGAGGCTGAGGCAGGAGAATTGCTTGAACCCAGGAGGCGGAGGATGCAGTCAGCCAAGATCACACCATTGCACTCCAGCCTGGGCAACAAGAGTGAAACTCTGTCTCAGAAAAACCACAAAAACAAAAAAAACAAAAAAATTGTATCTCATTGGCTGTTATTCCTATGATTCACCAATGTGAAATGTAGGGAATTTCTGATAGTGTCATCATTCATCATGAAAAAAAGTATATCTATCTGTGCATATATGTGTATGTATATATAATATTTATATATGTGAAGTAATTAGACTACACATTAAAAAGACTGAAAAAAGGGAAAAGATATAGAATGCATACTAGTGTGAAACTGAAAAGAAATAAAATCATAGTCATAACAAATAGGATTAACTAGGTTGATTTCTAAGCCATCATTTACGCATATGATTCAAACATTTTTAGTATCCCTTATTCTATACTTAGTATCCACTAGTACTAAAAATAAGCGTATCTCACTATTTAAGAAACAAATATATATATATACACACACACACACAACATCCATATGTGTATCTGTAAAGTTAGTGGTTTGGTTTTATATATATATACAGAGATAGATTAATATATATACATATATGAATGTACATATAAAGCATAGCTATTAACTTCTAAAAAGAGTTCTTCAGGCTTTAAAGATTATCGTTTCATTATGTTATTTTAGCATACTAATGGTAAATTATTATTATTATTATTATTATTATTATTATTATTGAGACCGAGTTTCGCTCTTGTTGCCCAGGCTGGAGTGCAATGGTGCGATCTTGGCTCACTGCAACCTCTGCCTCCCGGTTTTAAGCGATTCGCCTGCCTCAGCCTCCCGAGCAGCTGAGATTACAGGCATGCGCCACCATGCCGGCTAATTTTTTTGTATTTTTAGTAGAGACGGAGTTTCTCCATGTTGGTCAGGCTGGTCTTGAACTCCTGACTTCAGGTGATCCGCCCGCCTCGGCCTCCCAAAGTGCTGGAATTACAGTCGTGAGCCAGTGCACCCGGCCGGTAAATTATTTTTAGAGGTAATTTTTAAATTTATTTTTCTGTCAGTGAAATATTTTATTTTATATTTTTAACAGGTTTATTGAGGTGTAATGGACATACAAGAAACTGTACCTATTTAATACATGCAGTTTGATGAGGTTGCACATATGCATACACCCTTGAAATCATACCACAATCAAGATACTAAGCATATTCAGCACGTGGAAATGTTTCCTCTTACCCTTCCTTTTTTCTTTTTTTCTGGTAAAAACACTTAACCTGAAATCTAACAAATTTTTGAGTCTACAATATAGTATTGTTAACTATTTGTATTATGGCATACTACAGATCTCTAGAAATTATTATTCTTGCATAATTGGAACTTGTTTCCCTTTGGTTAACTTTCTATTTCCCCCCCTCTCCCAGCCCTGATAACCACCATTCTACAAATTAAATTCTATGCGATGTTTATATCACACATTCTTTTTTAATTTGTCCATTGATGGGCATTTAAATTGTTTCAATATCTTAGCTATTGTAAATAATGCTAGAGTAAAAATGAGAGTGCAAATATCTCCTCTAAATTCTGATTTCAATTATTTGGGATATATATCCAGAAGTGGGATTTCTAGTTCATATTGTAGTTACATATTTTTTTTGTGTGGAAACTCTGCACTACGTTTTGTTGCACCATTTTCTATTCCTACTATCAATGTAGAAAGGTTCCAATTTCTTCATAACCTATACACTAGTTATCTTTTGGGTACCTCTTTTTTTTTAATAGCCATCCTAACAGGTGTGAGGTGGTATCACATCATGCTTATAATTTGCATTTCCCTGGTGATTAGTGATGTGGAGCACCTTTTCATATGCCTATTAGCTTGTTGGGTGTCATCTTTGGTGAAATGTTTATTCAAGTTCTTTTCCCATTTTTTAGGCCGGATATCTATTTATTTATTTTTTAAATTTTTGCAATTGAATTTTAGAAGTTGCTCACATATCAACTGATCTTTGAAAGGGGTGCCAAGTATATACAATGAAGAAAGGATAGTCTATTCAACAAATGGTTTAGGGGAAACTCAATATTTACACAAAAAAGAATGAAACTGGACTTTTATCCTACCCTATACACAAAAATTAACCCAAAATAAATTAAAGGCTTAAATGCAAGACTTAAAATCCAACAACCTTGAAAACAAACAGAAGAAAATCTTCTTGATATAGGTCTTGACAATTATTTATTGGATATCTCACCAAAGCACAAGCAACTATCAACTTGTAAATAAAAGCAAAAATAGAACTATGGGACCAACCATGCTCTGAACAGCAAAGGAAACAACAGAGTGACAAGAAAACCTATGGAATAGGAGATATTTCCAAATCATATTTCTATTAAGGGCTTTATATCTAAAATATATAAGGCAAATTAATTTTGAAATAGTATGAAATACATTCATACATATGTAAAAACCATTCTTAATATTTTTTCCTTTACTTCTCCTATGACAAAAACAAAAAATAAAACAAAAAAAAACTCAAGTGAGTTACTCTAATTCAAACTGCAAAATCATTACTTCAGTATACTTTCCTGTCTCTACTGATGCCTTGTCCAGGTCCCAAAATCTCTAGCCAGGACTCCCACAAGATCTCTAATATTTTTCTGTTTGTACCCTGTCTCTCCCACTGTAAATAGTGACACCACCACTAATATTTTTAAAAGTTAGCAGTAAATTAGGTACATCACTTATTTGGTATAGCCCATCACTTTTCATTTCACTTGAAAAACAATAGAAAACATCTGTACCCCTTCTTGACATCACCCACCTAAATCTCCAACCTCATTCCAAACCATTTTTCTCCTTCTGCACCATGTTTTCCCCACAGCGAACTGCTAGAACCTGATCTTTCTTCCTGAAATTAATTGTTCTCTTGCACATAACAACTTCATCCAGCCCCTGCCCTAAGAAAATCCACTAAACTCTAGCATGGCTTCTAGCTGCCTAAGGCTGTGTCCGTAGGATGACTCCTACTCCTCTTTAAAATGTCTGCTTTAGAACGTTCAGCTCTGTCAGGAAAATTTACTGTTTATTTTAGCCATCACCTGATAATGGGCCCTGTATTTGTCCATTCTCACACTGCTATAAAGGACTGAGACTGGATAATTTATGAAGAAAAGAGGTTTATTTGACTCACAGTTCTGCAGGCTGTACAGGAGCATGGCTGGGAGGCTTCAGGAAACTTACAATCATGGCAAAAGGTGAAGGGGAAGATCTTATGTGCAGAGCAGGAGACAGTGAGAGAGAGGGAGAGAGAAGGGGGAAGAGCCACACACTTTTAAATAATCAGATCTCATGAGAACTCACTATCATGAGAACAGCAAGGGGAAAATCCACCCCCATGATCCAATCACACCCCACCAGACCCCTCCTCCAATGATGAAGATAATAATTCAACATGAGATTTGGGTGGGGGCGCAGAGCCATACCATATCAGGTCCTGTCTTCCCTTTCTTAAATCATTTACTATAAAGGGCTTACAATATAAATATGTATCTCTTACAACTTAGACATTTTCTCAAGGCTCTGAGAGAAATTTCTTGGGCATATAATCATCAGGAAGGTTAGGGCCTCTGCCTCTCAGTCTTTGTGGGAGAACAGAAAAATAGCTTCATTAACTGCCAAGTAGCAGATACACCTGGCCTAATTGCATTTACACTGACTAACCCTTCGAAAGTTCTCACTTGCTGACTCTATTGAGCTCTGTGCTCTCTCCACTCCCTCTTTCTCCATTTAAAATGCCCAAATCACCTCTGCATAAATCAGAGGGAAGAACAGCACTTTCCTCCACTCTCAGTAGTTATTGAACTAAACGTTTCTACTGTTATAACTAATGCCCAGCTGTGTTTATTTTTGAGAATGTATGCACCGCTAGGCAAGTCATGAGGAACTAGTCATTCAATACTGTTTTTTTCTCCACTAGTATCCAAGTGTCTCAACATACAAATTATAAAGTCACATGTGCTAAATAGTGACTGTAAAGTCATGATCACTAAATAGGTATAAATTTGGAAAACAAAATAAATACATTTTAATTGTGATTTTTCTTTTTGCTTATTGTATATTCTTGTTTAAAAAAACCCCACAAACCTATAGCTTTGTTCTGAATATTGATTGTCAAATTTTAAGTTTTTTTCCACTTCAGATTATAAAGATACCACTAAAAGCATCACTGAGTATAGTTTTCCAAATGTAGTTTGATGAATACAGTTTAAATGTACATCGGGACTACCCCTTTCTGGCCTTTTGCTTGTGTGAATAAAACTTAAAATGATATTAGATTTGATTGGGGGGCTAACTCTCACTAATTGCACACGTTGAAACTGAGATCCACTGGAATCTTTTCTTGTATTTGTTCACCTGATCATTGCTTAATTCAACACTTTATGATTTCTACCTATTTAATGTATATTCTGTAGAAACAAAAGGCATATACATATAAACATTAATTTTATACAGTCATTTTACCTGTTAAAAAGTTTTACCTATTGTATTATTACATCTTAATGTTGCTTATCTGTAAGTTAGGTAAAAGGTGATTTTCAATTTAAATATTTCAAAGCTGGGTGGGGTGCCTCACACCTGTAATCCCAGCACTTTGCGGGGCTGAGGCAGGAATATTGCTTAAGCCCAGGATTTCATGACAAGCCTGGGCAACACGGTGAGACCTCATCTCTACACAAAATTAAAATATTATCCAGGTATGGTGGCATGCGTCTGTGGTCCTAGCTACTCAGGAGGCTGAGGCAGGAGAATCCTTTGAGCCCAGGAATTTGAGGTGGCAGTGACCCATGATCACACATTACACCGTAGCCCAGGCGACACAGGGAGACCTTGTCTCCAAAATACATATACATAATATTTTATATATATATATATATATATATTTCATGATGTAATGAATACAACTGGATAATATCTAAAATACTAGGCAGATTAATGGGTGCAAATATACAATCTGAGAGAAAAAGTGAAACCTGTTTGATAGATCAGTAATATGACTATAATTTATAATAATCTATTATATGTTTCAAAATAACTAGAAAAGAATAATTCACATGTTTCTAGCATAAAGAAAAGACAAATATTTAAGGTGATGGATATCCCAACTACACTGATTTGATCTTTACAAATACTGTAAATATATTAAATTATCACATATACACCAAAACATGTACATATAATATGTTCAATTATATATATTTAATGTATAAAAGATATATGTGGCATATGAAGAGAAGTGCTTCTAAGTTACCTTTATATAAATCTGCTATGAAAACACAATGTGTGGAAATATTTTTGTTCTGTTTCAAATAAAAATATCAAGTTTTATTAATCATAAGCGTCCATAATTACTAAACAAAATTTCATATTAACTTGAAATAAAATTTAGCTGAGTTAAAACATTCCATCTGAAAGCAAAGAGAATCTGAAATGCTATAAAATATTTCATGAACATTATTACATGTAAAACCAATTTTAGTGACAATAAAGTAAGGTAAACCATTATATCTTTTACTATTTTTATATTATAATACAAATATAGTTAGAAATAGGGTTAAAATGATAAATTAAAGGCTTAAAACAAACTACTTCTGATGAACTGTAAACAATGCAAGAAATTATAAGAAAACTAAAATCAAATTAAACTACATTTCTTGATTATGTAATGCCGAATAATGATTTAAATGATTTTAACTTGTAAGTTACACAGCATATACACAAAATTATTATCCACAATGCTAAAATAATGTTCAGGCAGATAGTTTTATATTTTTGCAAATGTATGAAATAATATATGTTAACAATTTCTGATGCATTATTAATTCTACTTTGACTGTATGAGAAATTGTTCTCTAAAAGCCTAAAGCTATATTAAAAAGAATAACAAATTGATAACAAAATCATTTATGTATTTTTCAATCTAATTTATTTGAAAACCTTTAATCCAGGAGTGCTGCTAAATATAAAGCATGTTTCTAATGCAGCACTGTACAGTTTTATTTTCTCTAAGACTGGATTTTCATGTCAATGGCATGATAATAAAAAACGGAAATTAATGTGAACTACAGAGTATTACATTTTCTATTGAATAAATGAAATTAAGATTTCTAATATATGCTTGCAGATAAGTTTAGAAAGGAAAATGAGACACAAGTAGATAAAATCAGTAACCTAATTGTTAAAATTGAGTTTTTTTTTTCTTTTTTTCGAGACAGAGTCTCGCTCTGTCACCCAGGCTGGAATTCAGTGGTGCACTCTTGGCTCTCTGCAACCTCTGCCACCTGAGTTCAAGGGATTCTTCTGCCTCAGGCTCCTGAGTAGCTGGGACTACAGGTGCACGCCACCACACCTGGCTAAATTTTGGTATTTTTAGTAGAAATGTGGTTTCAACATGTTAGCCAGGAAGGTCTCGATCTCCTCACCCTGTGATCCTCCTGTCTCAGCCGAGTTATTCCTTACTTTTAAAAAATTTGTATGTAATTCAGGAATATGAAGCTTTTTCAAAAATGTAATAAACATTTAGAAAAACTGATCACACATCAGACCACAGGTAAAATCTTAACAAATTGTATTCATATTCACTTAATATTTTGCAAACAGAATACTTGAAATAATTTTAGTAAAAATAAAATATGAATACTTTTTAAAACATATTTTAAATGCAACTATATTTCTGTGGACATATAGTAGTCAAATTATTTTCAGATTTCTCAACATCTTTAATTTTTAATTGAGAAAGAAAACTTTATTAAAAATAGAGCTATGAGTCCTCAAAAAAGTTATGATAATGAGATACAAATGGAATGTAATATTATAGAAACATAAATAATTACAAATAAGTAAGAATTAATGAATTGGTAAATAGTCCAAAATTAAAAAAAAAAACTCTTTGGGTATAGTTAATTCACAATAGCAAAGACATGGAATCAATCTAAATGCCCATCAATGATAGTTTGGATTTAAAAAATGTGGTAAATACATGCCATGGAATACTATGCAGCCATGAAAAATAATGATCTCATCTTTGAAGGATCACAAATGGAGCTGGAGGCCATTAGCAAACTAACACAGGAACAGAAAACCATATACACCGTGTTCTCACTTATAAGTGGGAGCTAAAATATGGGAACACATGGACACATACAGGGGAACAACACACACCAGAGCCTACTGGAGGGAAGAGAGTAGGAGAGAGAGGATCAGGAAAAATAACTAATGGGTACTAGGCATAATACCTGGATGACAAAAAAATCTGTACAACAACCCCCCGTGACACAAGAATAGGTATGTAACAAAGGTCATGTACTCCTGAACTTAAAAGTTGAAAAAAAAAATAAAAAGAGAAAATAGAAGACCCCAACATTATACATTTTAGAAACAATAATGTTAATGTAACAGAAACAACCCAGGAAACAGAAAGGGATTGAATTTGAAGGATTAAACAAAGTAGCAATTTATTTGTAAAACATAAATAATCTAAAAATCACCTCCAAGAGGTAATACAATTACAATAATAAAAAAATTGTATTTCAGATAATTCATTCAAAGGTAGACAGTTTTACATAAAGACAACAATATCACCTATGCTATATAAATTCTTTCAGATTAAAACATTTTCCTTTAGTAAATAGTTTTTATTAGATTTCTGACAAAAATCATAAAATAGAATTTCATTATCCATTATAAATGTACATGAATTATTTTTCTGAATTCTAGCAAACTAAAACAAATGGTGTATTTAAAATACTAAAACTCATGCATATTTGTGATTTTTAAAAAAAATTGTTTTTTTAAACATTAATTACATTAAAAAATAAAAAGATTATTTCCTTAAATGTTGACTTAAGCAATAAAAAACAAGATCCATTTTTAATGTGAAGAACTATAAAGTAAAAAGAGTATTCAACTATCTTGAATACTCAATTAAAATGTAGATATATAATTGATTTCCAGTATTCTCTCTCCCAGAAAAAAAATAGAAAACTTACTAAGTGTTCAGGGCGGGGGGCGGGGGATACATAAAGTATCAAGATATACAATTAACAATTATTATACAAAATTTATATTAAATTTTCAAAAGATTAATGAGGGACATATATTAATACTTGAATATACGGTCAGATGTAAAATGTTTTGTTTTTAAGAAATATGTTACAAAAGCGTTAATTTTTCCAAAAATAATCTATGAGTTTTTAAAAATTACAATTTGTGATGTAAAAGAAAGTTTTAATTTTGTTAGAAATACCGAATTTTTTAGGAGAATAAATATCAGTTAATAAGCAGGCAAGTTGTTTATAATACTTATTAATTATGAGTCTGACATGTCAACTGTTTAATATTACAGTAATGAAAATATTGTGGCACTGTTGTAGGTTGAAATATAAATTTAAATTCCAGTTATAGACCAAAAGATACAATCACATTATGTATATTCTGAAAGTTACAGTTTTGAAGTAAGCAAAAATAATGCAAAATTCACACACACACACAAAATAGCAAACCTCATAGCCATTTGAGGAAGAAGAGGACTTAGAAGTTTATCATTTAAACAATGCGGGGGTGCGGGAACAGGTCAACAAATATAGTAATCACATATGAGAAGGCTTATGTGTCAGTACATTTAATCTATGAATATTTCTTCCATATCTTCAAGGAAGACAGAAACAGTCTAAGAAAAGCAGGCAGAGGGAATGAAAATCTATACAACAGATAAATACATACTTACATATAAAATATATCAAAAAAGCAAAGAACTAAAAAATAAGGTAAACTTTAAAAAATTTTGGTTTTTGTGTTTGTATTTAGAGGATAATGTATACTCTGGAATCATTTTGAATGTACTAGTAAGAATTTTGTTTGTTTTTTGTTAGTTTTTTGTTTTGTTTTGAGACAGTCTCGCTGTGTCGCCCAGCCTGGAGTGCAGTGACGAGATTTCAGCTCACTCTAACCTCCACCTCCCAGGATCAAATGATTCTCCTGTCTCAGCCCCAAAAGTAGCTGAGACTACAGGCGACCAGTTAATTTTTATATTTTTAGTAGAGACAGGTTTTCGCCATGTTGGCCGGGCTGTTCTTGAACTCCTGGCCTCAAGTGATCCACTCACCCCAGCCTCCCAAAGTGCTGGTGTATCCGGAATTGGTGGGTTCTTGGTCTCACTGACTTCAAGAATGAAGCCGCGGACCCTCGCGGTGAGCGTTACAGCTCTTAAGGTGGCGCGTCTGGAGTTTGTTCCTTCTGATGTTTGGATGTGTTCAGAGTTTCTTCCTTCTGGTGCGTTCGTGGTCTCGCTGGCTCAGAAGTCAAGCTGCAGACCTTCCCGGTGCAGACCTTACAGCTCTTAAGGGAGCACGTCTGGAGTTGTTTGTTCCTCCCGGTGGGCTCGTGGTCTCGCTGGCTTCAGGAGCGAAGCTGCAGATTTTTGCAGTGAGTGTTACAGCTCATAAAAGCAGTGTGGACCCAAAGAGTGAGCAGTAGCAAGATTTATTGAAAAGAGCAAAAGAACAAAGCTTCCACAGTGTGGAAGGGGACCCGAGTGGGTTGCCACTGCTGGCTCCGGCAGCCTGCTTTTATTCTCTTATCTGGCCCCACCCACATCCTGCTGATTGATAGAGCCGAGTGGCCTGTTTTAACAGGGCGCTGATTGGTGCGTTTACAATCCCTGAGCCAGAAACAAAGGTTCTCCACCTCCCCATCAGATTAGTTAGATACAGGGTATCCACACAAAGGTTCTCCGATGCCCCACCAGAGCAGCTAGATACAGAGTGTCCACTAGTGCGCTCACAAACCCTGAGCTAGACACAGGGTGCTGATTGGTGTGTTTACAAACCTTGAGCTAGATACAGAGTGCCCATGGGTGTATTTACAACCCCTGAGTTAGACATAAAGGTTCTCCAAGGCCCCACCAGACTCAGGAGCCCAGCTGGCTTCACCCAGTGGATCCCGCACCGGTGCTGCAGGTGGAGTTGCCTACCAGTCCCGCGCCATGTGCTCACACTCCTCAGCCCTTGGGTGATCCATGGGACTGGGCGCTGTGGAGCAGGGGGCGGCGCTTGTCGGGGAGGCTCAGGCTGCACAGGAGCCCACGGAGGCGGGGGTAGGCTCAGGCATGGCGGGCTGCAGTCCCGAGACCTCCCCCCCCGCCCCCCGCCCCGCCCCCGGAAGGCAGCTAAGGCCTGGCGAGAAATCTAGCGCAGCGCCGGTGGGCTGGCACTGCTGGGGGACCCAGTACACCCTCCGCAGCCGTTGGCCCGGGTGCTAAGCCCCTCATTGCCCGGGGCCGGCGGGGCCGGCAGGGCGGCCAGCTGCTCCAAGTGCGCGGCCCGCCAAGCCCACGCCCACCCGGAACTCCAACTGGCCCGCAAGCGCCGCGCGTGCAGCCCCGGTTCCCGCTCGCGCCTCTCCCTCCACACCTCCCTGCAAGCTGAGGGAGTGGGCTCCGGCCTTGGCCAGCCCAGAAAGGGGCTCCCACAGTGCAGCGGTGGGCTGAAGGGCTCCTCAAGTGCCGCCAAAGTGGGAGCCCAGGCAGAGGAGGCGCCGAGAGTGAGTGAGGGCTGTGAGGACTGCCAGCATGCTGTCACCTCTCACTGGGATTGCAGACGTCAGCCACCGGCACCCGACATAGTAAGAATTCTTTCTGGTTATCTCCATTTTCTTCAATTCAGATGTCTCCTTCTTCATCTTGGTTTTATTTATGATTCATGATTTCGTTTTCCCTTAAATGCTCCCAAGACGAGAGCTTATGTTCATAAATAAAGGATTATTTTTGTTTTGCCTGGCATACGGTTTCTTCACAACTTTGTAGACCTATGTAAATTTTCCCAGAATAGTAACACTACTGAAGAAATTGTGAAAATAAGCAAGTCCTATTAAGTAAATGCTTATTAATGATGCTTAGTATAGAATAAAAATAACACAGGACTGCAGGATAGCCAAAGTGAGTGGCAGTAGGCTTGTGGCACTTTAGTGTTTGAAACTTCTTTATGGGTGGAAATATTTTCCTTTAAATTGTGGGAACATAACATTTTGAAGTTACCAGCATCTGTTTCGTTTCTATCCCGAGAAAGGTAGTTGATATAAATCTATAGGTTGATTTAGCGCTAATGTATCCTTTAAGTAATTACTTGGAAATTATTTTCAAATAATTTTCATTTTTTTAAAACAGTTCATTTGAAAAATAACATTTATAGTTGTTATCATATGCTAGATAGTAAGTTCTATGTGTAGAAGAACCACCCGGATTTGAGAAAGACAAAAATCAGACTCTTTTTGGAAACACTCTTCTACTACCTTTGCTGGTGATTAATTGAAACAATAGGTAACTAAAATCAAAGCAATCAAGAGCACATATAAAAGTACAGCAAAGTAATATAGAGACTTCTAATATAAGAACTATTTAGAAAAATGTTTAGAGCTGAAGTTGAATTATATATTTATTTAGAACATACTGTAGTCCAGAGTTAGAGCATTATTAATTTATAAATAAAATCATTTCAATATATAAATAACATGGATTGTTAGGAAGTGTGTATCTCAAATTCTTTCAATAGATTAGTGGTTTAAATAGAACTTTTTTATCCTTTATATTCATCATTTATCTTAGCAGTAAAAGTATCTTTTTGATTAAAAAACAAATTTCTCTTTGAATGTTAGTGTATCTGGGAAGGGCTTAATGCAAGTAAATAAATTTGTATCTAACAATGTTATTTATAAGATGTTCTGCACATTCAAAAACTTCAAACTATTGGCCAGGCACGGTGCCTCACACCTGTAATTCCAGCACTTTAGGAGGCTGAGGTGGGAGAATCACTTGAATCAAGGAGGCAGAGGCAGCAGTGAGCGGTGATCTCTCCACTGCACTCCAGCCTGGGCAACAGAACGAGACCCAGTCTTAAAAAAAAAAATCCCTTCAAACTATTGACAAGTTTTTACCAAGCATGGGTCCTAAGTTGATGAATACATAAAAATAATTTAAAACTGACATGAATAATGCATATATGTATTATTGAAAGCCAATTCAACTGCTTAAAATAATTGTTCTTATAAACTAAACATTCACATACTCCTGAAGTGTATTATTATGTCATAAACTTTTCTTCTCGCACTAAATGGTAAAGCCATGTTAACCTTGACAGTTGTATGAATTATTAGATATGCCCAATTGGTGGGTTGCAATCAGTTAGACTTTAAAGATCTGTATTGAAGTTCAAGACAATGATATTAAGGTCAGAGTGAGAGTGAGAAAATAAACATATGACTTATTTTATATAATGGAGCCAATAATTGAACATAATATTTGAACTACATATAAGGAGTCCTCCCTGTAAAAAAAATAAATAAATTGGTAACTATTGTTTATTCCTTTTTTCTCCTCTCTCTGTTTGATGTCAACACTTGGGAAAGAAGAAAAGAATATTAAAGTTATATTTCAATATAATCAAAATTTTATTAAAATATACATATATCTATATGAATTTTGTCCAAATACGTCATACTACTGCCAAGGTACTACTCAAGAACTAATAATTTTGGGAGGTCGAGGCAGGCAGATTGCTTCAGCCTAGAAGTTCAAGACTAGCTTGGGCAGCATGGCAAAACCCCACCTCTGCAAAAAATACAAAAATTAATGGGGCCTGGTGGCAAGAGCCTGTAGTCCCAGCCACTCTGTGGGGGCTGAGGTGGGATGATCACTTGAGCCTGGGAGGTTGAGACTGCAGTGAGCCATGATCACACCACCACACTCCAGCCCAGGCAACAGAGTGAGACCTTGTTTCTTTAAAAACAAACAAACAAAACAAAACTAATAATCAATATTGCATTTTATATCCCAACTTTTAGAAATTTTTGCATGTTGAAACTCAGCAAGATATATTCATGTGCATATACCAATGGAAAGTGGAATTAGCAACTACATTCCTATTTTATGGTGGAAGAAATTGACTGTCCTCTGCAATCTTGTTATTCTTAAATTCAAATTATTTAACTTATAGAAAGTGTCGTAAACATCTATAGGCTGTTAAGTGTTCTTACTAATGCATAAGAAGGCAGTAAAGATTTCAATTGCATAGATATTGCAATTATTATTTTGCCAGATAAAGTAAGGTATAATATTACTTCATAGATCAAATATTTTTATTATGTACTAATTAAACTGTTTTTCTATTAATGCTCTCAAAAGACAAGATCAGTCCTGGTCAGTGAGCCAAAAAGTTAACAAATTGGGTAAAATCCAATTAATTCAAACACTTTTCTTAATCAAAAATGATTCTAATTTTTTAATTTACTCTTTGAAACAACATGCATTTTAGTTTACCTAGGACACATTGCCTCTGACTAGAAATGTGCTTATCAATTTGCTTATTCTGTACCCAGAATCAATCACAACAGAGCACGTCTCAAGGAGCTTCAGAAAATCATATCTAATATTAACTTGTATATGTCATAAAAATTAGTATTAGAATAAAGCATGACATCATATCTTATTCCTGAAACCCTAAAATATTGACTAACAAAATTCATATATTCAAGGACTGATTTAAATTCATGAATTATAATTTACTAGTTGCTTTGATTAATGCAAGGAAAGAAAGTGGACTTTTTTTTTTTCTAGTTTTCTATTTAAGTAGATCTTGGTGTCCTATGGACAGAAAATACAACTCTTAAAAAAGTAAACAGTTACGCTCATTGATAAAAAGCTATATATTTAAAAATACAAATCATTTTGGTGTTTTGAGAAAATAGAAGCATCTGGAATTCAACCTAATATTTCCAGTTACTGAGCACAAACCTAGAAACTTTATAATTGTTACCTCACTTAAACATAAAAACAAGACAAAACAAAACAACCCTACAATATAAATAATATTTTACTAAAGAAAGTCAAGTACTTTTGGTTCTAAATTCAAAATGTGATGGGAATCTTCAGTTAGATTACCGTAATATTCTCCTATTATTTGCTTTTCTGTATCTTCTTTTTTCTTTTTCTTTTTTTTTTTTTCTTTTTTTTTGAGACAGTGTCTCGCTCTGTCACCCAGGTTGGAGTGCAGTGGCCCGATCTCGTCTCACTGCAAGCTCCGCCTCCCAGGTTCACGTCATTCTCCTGCCTCAGGGGAATGTAGGTGCCCGCCACCACGCCCAGCTAATTTTTTGTATTTTTAGTAAAGACAAGGTTTCACCATGTTAGCCAGGATGGTCTCGATCTCCTGTCCTTGTGATCTGCCCACCTCGGCCTCCCAAAGTGCTGGGATTGCAGGTGTGAGCCACCGCGCCGGGCCCTTTTTCCTTTTTCTTTACCCACATGTCAGCCAGAGTCATCTTAAAGTTTAGAGTATGCATTAGAGGAAAAATTAAAGCTTTATTGTCCCTGTTATGAATTCAGCTCAATTCAGCTCATCAGAATTTTTGTTCACATCACATAAAAGAGAAATGTTTTCTTTCTTAAAATCTCATCATGCGCCACGGAATCCTTGCTGATTCTATTATCAGTTGTCTATTCTTATTTATTATACACTAGAATTAAATATTGCAAAAAATGAAGCTGAAAATAGAGGTTAAAATGAAAAACATTATTTCTTAGAAACATGTTTGGCTAACAGAAATAATTAGCTGGTCCAAGCATATTTATGTAAGCTTTTCAAATCAGTTATTTTGGACAGCGTATTAAAAGGAAACCCTCTCTAAGAGTTCCTTTTTCTCTGCATCCTTACCAGCACTTGTTATTTTTTTGCCTTTTTGATAATGGTACTAACCGACTTGAGATGATAACCTATTGTTGTATTGATTTTCAGTTCCCTGATGATTAGTGATGTTAAACATGTTTTTCATCTGCTTGTTGGCCACTTGTATGTCTTCTTTTGAGAAGTAAATGTAGAGATAATTTGCCCATTTTTATAATCAGATATTTTTGTTGGTGGTGATTGGTCTGCTGTTGAGTTTTTTTAGTCCCTTGTAGTCTGGTTATCAATTCCCTGTCAAATGGATAGTTTGCAATTACTCTCTCCCATGCTGTGAGTTGTCTTTTCACTCTGATGATTGTTTCCTTTGCTGCACATAAGCTCTTTAATTTGATGTAATCCGATTTGTGTATTTTTGCTTTTACTACCTGTGCTTTTGAGGCCTTACCAAAAATATCTTTGCCCAGACCAATTACCTGAGCATTTCTCTAATGTTTTCTCCTAGTGGTTTCATAGTTTCAGGTCTTACATTAAGGTATTGATTCCATTTTGAGTTGATTTTTGTATATGAGGAGAGAGTAATCTAGTTTCATTATTCTGCATATGGATATTCAGTTTTCCTAGCACCATTTATTAAAGAGACTGTCTTTTCCCCAGTGTATTACTTGGTACTTTTGCCAAATATCAGCTGGCTGTAAATGCATGGATTCATTTCTGGATTCTCTATTCTGTTCCATTGGTGTGTGTGTCTGGTTGTTTTTTTTATTTTTTAATATTTATTTATTTATTTATTTTGCCGATATGCTGTTTTGGTTACTATAGCTTTGTTGCATATTTTGAGGTCAGGTATGCAATGCTGTCAATTTTGTTCTTTTTGCTTAAAACTACTTTGGCTTTTTGGAGTCTTTTTTGGTTTCACACAAATTTTAGTTTTTTTTTTTTTTTTTTTTTTTTGCATTGTTGGTTGGAGTATAAACTAGTATAATCACTATGGAGAACAATATGAAGTTTCCTTAATAAAACTACTAATAGAACTACCCTTTGAACCAGCAATCTCACTACTGGGCATTTATCAATGCACATTATCTGGGTGACAGCTTCATTAGTATTCCAGAACTCAGCAGCTTGTAATACACCTTTGCAATGTACCTGCACATGTACCCTCTGATTTGAAAAGAAATATTGAAAAAAAAAGATATTATTTAAAAACTGTCCCTAAAAAGACACAAAAGACAGGAAAACAGTGTTACTGAAAAGGCATCTATGTTTATTGCAGCACTATTCGCAATAGCTAATATATGATATTGACCTAGTTGTCCAATAACAGATGAATGGATAAATAAAATGTGGTTGTATACACAATATAATACTAATCAGCTATAAAAAAATTAAAATACTATCATTAGCAGCAACATCGACAAAACTGGAGGCCATTATGTTACGTGAAATAAGCCGGGAACAGAAAGTTGAACACAATATGTTTTCATTCACATGTGGAAGCTAAAAAAGTTGATTTCATAAAAGAAGTAGAACACAGGACAGTAGAGCTAGGAAAGGTTAAGGGAAATGGAGAGATTGGGGAAAATTTGTTAAAGGAAACAAAATTACAACTAGGTAGGATAAAAAATTTAGTGTTCTATACCATTGTAGGATGACTGTAGTTAACGATAGTGAAGTTTCGAATAGCTAGAAGGCTGTCGAATGTTCCAAACACAAATATGATAAATGGAGATAGTGATATGAGATAATGATAAATTGAGATAATGGATATGCTAATTACACTGACCTGATCATTATCCATTATATATATAGAAACGTCACTATGTACCCCATAAATAAGTACAATTATTATGTGTCAATTGAAAATAAAATAAAATGTTACAAAAAGAAAAGGCTCTATAAATAAGATAAAGACTATGATTTCTTTCTTCCTTTCCTTGATGACATTAATTACCTGTAACAATTTAACCCCAAATACTATCATCTCAATGCAGGAGACAGAAAAAAAGCAAAACCAAGAACAATAAAACTAAAATTGTGTCACAAAATTTCTCACCTGATTATATTTTAATTTTTCTTTTGGGAATATGTTCCTGAAAGTTGAATTAATATATGCTAAATTTCATGGCATATTAGCATAATTAGTCTGTCCAAGTTGTCATTTTTGTTTTCAATTTTTAAATTTTGCATTCTAAGTGCATCCCTACTCTCATTCTTTACAGACACAGTTTTTATCTATCTTTTAATATTTATGTTAACTTTTGAAATATGTGGTATTGTTACTATGAATATGCCTTTTTAAGATTTGCATAATGGTATTGTGTTACAGTCTTTGTTCTGTTTTCTATTTTTATGATCTATACATATATAATTGCTTTTAACTATAAAAAGTGTTTTGTTTACACCGCACTTTTAATACTTCTCTAATTATAAACATCTAGTGTTTTCCAATTATTACCTGAGAGATACTGCATTAAATATTTTTGTTCTTATCTCTTTACAGATCTGTATACAGTTTTTCTTGAGCATGAGATTTCTTGGACATTGGCTACATGTACATTCAATTTAATGGATACTACATACAGTTTCTCAAAACAAAGCAAAACATTTGTCTTTATTGCATGCTCTACCTTTGTCAATTTGGTGGCATCATCTGCAGTGACACATAATTGTTGTGCAGAAAATACTGGGACTTGCCATGTTAGAGGGTCACCTAGCTATATATGCCTCCCAAGCAAAAAGCACCCAGCACTGAGGGGGACCAGGTTTGCTAGAGAAAGAGGAGCTTCGAAAGAAATTTGTCAAATGCATACTTGTTTTTTGTGTAATTGGTCCAATTTTAACTTCATATCTTACAGAGAATTTGAGAATTGCCTTTCTTTGGGACAACAAGAAAAAGAGGACCTTTTCTTTGTTTAATTAGAAGAACAGATTTTTCCATAGCATTAAAAAATACAATCCCAGAGTTAAATTAATTATGGAAGGGGAGGGAAGATTCTATGTAACACATTACATATTGATTTTGTGTGTTAAGGTTAATTAATATTTGAAAGCCAAATCTAGTTGCATTTCAAGTAATTGAGAGCTATAAAAGATGTTTTAATAGATGCATGGAATCATGATAACTCTATTTAATTGGATATGCTTGATAAATGTACTGTTTTTATGCATCTGGAGAATGACATTAATAGATAAATACTCAATACCCTTCATAAAGATTCCAAAAAATAGTATTAAAGAAACAAGCTCTGCTCGCTCTTATTTTTCTGAGCAAATAAATCTGCTGCTAAGAAAAATCATTAATATTTTTTCAGAAATGGAAGTTCAAAGGGGTTTTTTTAGGACTAGGGCTATGACTTGGATTGGGAGTTGGGGAAACTTGGATGGGGAAAGAGGGTGACTTTGGGGGAACAAAAAATATTTGGGTGAAATGGTCAGGTAGTAGTTTCTTTCAAATGTTTGGAGAACATGAAGCAGTGAGGCTTTTTATGCTAATTGTTTACTGCAGAGTGTTTTGGTCTTTTCTTTCTAAAGCAGCAGAAAATATTATTTGGACTATTGTTACTGTTTAAAATTTTATACACGATTTTAGAAGTATTAGATATTGATGTTATGGTTTAACAAATTTACCACACATATTTGAATGTTTATAAGCCTATACACCTGTGTTTAAAATACACACTCTACTTATTTAGCATATATACACTATCTTGTTTGTAAGATGTCAGTACATCAGTATTATACACTTAAGAGAAAGATTAAAAGATGCATCGCATTTATGTTGTGGCATATATAGTTCAAGGTATATTCGATAATTTGAATGATAAGGTAAATATTTTGCTTGTTAGGACATTTTCTTCTGTAAGTTACAAAGTGAATCACTAAATTTGTAGAGACCAAATAATATTTACATTATTTGTAAAGATGGTTGTTTTTTGTAATCTCAGTATAATAGTGAGGAGTGAAACCATTTTTTGAAGTTTAAGGTACTGTAATTTAAGATAGTTCTGTCTTGCCCTTTTTTTTCCCTCACTCCCTCTTCTGGATTCTAGTATAATTTATTTTGTATTTCTGTGATTTATTCATTCTTTTGCTTTGGAACTATAATCATATTTTACTTTATTTGTTTACAAATCTGCTTTCCTTATTAAATTGTGACATTTTACATGAGCATATGGCATGGTAGTTTTTTATATACCTATGTTCCAAAAATGTCCACAATTTTGATCCTATGTATGTGGAAAGCACTGTTCGCTTTTCATTTTTGTAAATTACCTCTTTGATCTTCATAACGTCGCTGATGTTTATGTGGACATAAAAACTGAAACCCATAAAAATTAAGTAACAAG
The DNA here is from genome assembly GCF_028858775.2 of Pan troglodytes. Classification (NCBI taxonomy): domain Eukaryota; kingdom Metazoa; phylum Chordata; class Mammalia; order Primates; family Hominidae; genus Pan; species Pan troglodytes. The sequence continues at coordinate 54,319,756 of NC_072398.2, forward strand.
CCTCAAATAATAGGTTGGGAAGTTACAATTCAGGCATAGGAATCTGGTTTCCCTTACAGTGTACCATAGCTTTAGCTATAATCTGGACAGCCATGACTGCACACATAAATCATTTGGCCTATGAATTTTAGGTCTGCAAAATTAAAATCTCTCTAGCCTTCATAAATTAGAAATTTTATAAACAAATTCTACCACTACAGAAACTGGATTTCTGAATTTCTTTTAGAGTTGGCAGATCTGGTTAACTGGAGTGAGCATAGCCCATTTGTGTTGCTTGGCTGTATTTAGAATGAAGGATGTTCTGTACCCACCACTCCCATCTAAATGTCTGACATGAAGGAATAAAGGGCCAACGCCAGTTGATACACATTTGTAGGCATTTGTTTCTCTCACATCATGCCTGTTTCAGTCATTCAATAAGACCTTTGCATTCATGATAAATATTATCCCATAATACCCTACGTATTTGTTTTAAGAAAAAAATAGCAAGAAAGAAAGGGATATATAATGAAAGAAATGAAGGGAAAGACAGAAAAAAGGAAGCAAAGATGATAAAAGGAAGAAAAGAGGGAGGAGGGACATAACTGCCCTTTTGCTTTCCCTAAAAGGGAAAAAAAATCTCAAAAATATGTATTTAGGTAAAACAATATTCTATAATAATTGTTTTGATATCCTTTTAGTATAATTTGTTTTACTCTTAGCTAATATTTTTAATAACTTGCAGTGTTTTAATCTTTGCTATTATTTTGTACTTTTTGCTATCATTTTGCTGTTATTTCTGTAAGGTGTAGCTTTTGTCACTTTGAACAGCAGTGGCTATAACTAACACAAAATAACCTGAGTGTAATTGTACCAGATATTAGAAATTTAAAAATAAAACTAGAAAGAATTAAACCTTAATGAAATGAACATATCGTATACTCTTAGGCCTTAGCATATGCATCACTTTATACTCTGCCTATTTTTAAATTTTTTTTGACATAATCATGAGCCCTTCAGTGAAAGTAGATATTACTGTGAAGGGAATAGAAACAATTATCTAATCATGAGAAGCTATAAAATGGTTAGTGTGAAGACAGACAGAAAGGTGTAATAAGCAAAAAAACAACAAAGTTAATTTCGGTCAAAGACTTTGGCCAGCAAGAACATGAGCCGCTGGAAAAACCAGAAGTACTTACTATCTTCAGCAGTATCCTAGACTTTTAATGTGTTCTTATTGTACACAGAATTCTGGGAAAAAACTGAGAGACAACTTGAAATATTTATGTACTATAGTCTCATAATAAAAGTAAGTAAAATAATTTGTAATCCCTTTTACGTGATGTAAACAAAACTAAATAAAAATAAAATATTGCAGGCAGTGAAGGCTCATTTGGAAACAAGATCTGTGTTTCCAAGTGTTTGGCAGCACTTAAAAGAAGCAAAGCAATTTAAATCAAATAACTTAAGGAGTATTATCAAAGGAAAAATAACCATCTCATATTTATGCATGGAGCATAATGAACTGAAAAGCACAATAAAGCAAATACATTAGATTAGCATAATTTTATTTCACTGTTTAAATTTTTAAGTTAGAAACTGATTTTGTTTCAATTACTGCAGTCTCCATGGGTTTTGCACATTTTATTTCAAATATATGCTTGTGTTTCAATTTGGTACAGTTTATTATTTTTAACATGGATATTTACTGTTATTAATATATGCCAACTTTAATTTTGCACTTATTGAAAGATTACTCATAATCGTTAGGCCAATGTAAACAACTAATAGATATAATAGATTTAGTCTTCTTACTTTAGTATAAAATTTAGATGTCATTACACATCAGAAATACTTGACTAAAGTTTCCTACTTTCTATAGAATAATTGATCTACATAATTTTAATAAAAATAGGTGTTTATTATTAAGCATTCTTTGACCCAGATTCTACTAGAAGAAAGGTGTAATTCTTGAAATCAATTTTTCCTCTGTTCTCAGAGGTAAGCCCTAAATTATTTCAAATCAAAAAGGAAAATATCATTTTTTTTCTTTGTAGCATTTGGATTTTCAGAGAAATTTAGGCATATCAATCCTGAAAGAAAAATTCTCCCATAATAGTAGGCATACAAATAAGTTATTAATATTATATATTTTGAGTGAGGCTTTTAGTAGCCACAGAAACTTAAACAAAGACCTGAAATCTAGGTACTTTATGTTTTCTTATGGACTCCTAGTGATCACACCAACAACAAAGCTAAACACGTTTATGATGTTAAAGTATATGTTCAATACATATTTTCATACATCTTCCAAGCATGGTTACTTACAACTAATAAATACTAATTAAATGAAGCAACTGAAAATATGCTATTAAAGATAGTGTGCTACGCAATATCTTCCAAATGTCTCAATATTAAATAATGAAAAAGGTAATCAGTTTCATATGTCCTAGTGACTGTTACATTGACCAGCAACCCCTTAGTGTAACAATAAAAATAATATAAAAACTCTGTATATTAATTATATTTACTTGATTTAATTTCCCATATACATTCGGACTTTATGTGCTACATATGACAAGTTTTAAAGCACTCTGACAGCTAACATCACTTGTCAGGATTTTTTATTTGTGAGCTTCTTAATTAGATGGCTAGAATTGTAGATAAGAGGAGATATGGTGTCAGTTGTTTAGTCATAATTAACTCTAATGAATAAGATTTGCTAGAAAAAATAATTAGTTTCTATATTCATTAGGTACTACAGGCATTTGGTGTTGATGACTCTAGGCCAATCAGATGAAATATCTTTATCAGTATAATGAATGAATCCCTTTGTAATTGCAAATAATAGTTAACATTTATTAAATTCTGAATATGTTTTAGCCCCAGTGCTCCTTAGCTTACAGGTGTTATTCATTTAAGACTTACAAAGTCCACAAGTTAGGTTCTATGATTATTTTAACTTTAGAGACAGGGTACCAGAGGCAAAGAGAGCTTTACTTATTTTCCTAAAGTTCAACTAGCAAGTGGTTGAATCCTGATTTGAACTTGGACAGTTTGTTGCTGTAATTTTCACCTCTCACCACAATACAGTCTGCATTATACTGAAATAAAAGGAAGATAAAAGAAGAACAAAACTAATTTGAAGTAAATTAATCAATGAAAATTTGAGGATTACATCACTTTCACAATTTTTAAACATAAATATGTGGCAAACAATTTGCAAAATTTGAATTCTGTAGAAGCAGTAGTTCTGCTTTTTTAAAAAATGAAACTCTCCATCACAAGTTTAGAAAGAAGAAAGCACAATATATTCTGTGAAGTATAAATGTAAGTATTGAAAAATTCACATGAACACAGACCAGAAAGCATGCATAGATAGGTTAACTACATTGAAACACTGACAAAATGATTTTGAAAGTTCGTATATTTTATTCCTAGATTTCAATGAAAAATTAATGATGAAGAGAGCTATCAACTTTTATCCTGGAGAGAGGTACTTACATCTTACTTTAATTATAATAAGTTCTCTACATGTAAGTATTGTACTTTTCAATTATCAGCCTCATAGTAAAATTTTAATGTTGTTTTGCAAGAAGGCTATTGTTTCTCTATTTTTAGATTTTTTGGGAATTTACATACAGTTTTCCACAGTGGCGGTACTAATTTCCATTCCCACTAGCAGTGTATGAATACTCTTCTTTGCATCTTCAACACCATCTGTTATTTTGTCTTTTTGATGATACACAGTTTCACTGTGGTGAGATGATACTTCATTGTGGTTTGGATTTGCATTTCCTTAATGAGTAGTGAGGTTGAGCTTTATTGTATATATATTGGTGAGCCATTTTTATGTCTTCATTTGAGAAATAAATATTCAGGTGTTTTGCCCATTTTTAATCAGGTTGTTGAGTTTGTTTTTGCTATTCAGTTATTAGAGTCCCTTATATATTCTGGTTGTTAATCTTTTGTCAGAAGGGTAGTTTGCAAATATTTTCTCCCATTCAATGGACAGACTCTTCACTCTGTTGATTGTTTCCTTTGCCATTAAGAAATGTTGTACTTTGATATAATTCTATTTGTCTATTTTTACTTTTGTTGCCTGTGTTTTTGAGGTCTTTCCCAAAAATATCTTTACCCATACCAATTTCCTGGAGCATTTTCCCCTTGTTTTTGTCTAGTAATCTCATAGTTTCAAAGTTTCAAACTTACATGTCAGTCGTTAATCCCTTTTTGTATAGTGAGAGATAATGATCTAGTTTCATTCTTCTGCTTATGGAATATTTAGCTTTCCTAGCACCGTTTATTAAAGAAACTATCTTTTCCCCAATATATGTTTTTGGTGCCTTTGTTGAGAATGAATTGGCTGTAAATGTGTGGATTTATGTCTGGGTTCTTTATTCTGTTCCATTGGTCTAAGTATCTGTTTATATGCTAGTACTATACTCTTTTGATTACTGTATTTTTGTGGTTTATTTTGAATTCTGGTAATGTGATGCCTCCACTTTTTTTCTTTTTGCTCAGGATTGGTTATTTGGAGTTTTTTTGTGGTTCTGTATACATTTTGTATTTCTGTTTCTGTAAGAATTTCATTGTTATCTTGACAGGGATTGCACTGAATCTGTAGATCCCCTTGGGCAGTATGGATATTTTAACAATAGTAATTCTTACAATCAAAGAGCATGACATATCTTACCATTTTTAGTGAATTCTCTTCAATCTCTTTCATCAGTGTTTTATAGCTTTTAATATGGAGGTCTTTCACTTCTTTGGTCACATTTATTCCTAAATATTTTGTGATTCAGTGATCTCATCGTAGGCTATATATCCAAAGAAAGGAAATCAGTATATTGATATATATATACATATGTATATATATACATACAGACACACACACACACACACATATATATATACACACACACACACATAATGGAATGCTATTTAGCCACAGAAAAAATGAAATCTTATCATATGCAGCAACATAGATGAAACTGTAGGACATTATATTAAGTGAAATAGTCGAGGTATCGAATGACAGATATTACATGTACTCACTCATATGTTGGGGCCAGAAAAGTGGATCTCATGGAGATAGAGAGTAGAATGGTAGTTATCAGAGTCTGGGAAATGTAGAAGGGAAGAGGAAATGAACAGAGGTAAGGTAATGTGGACCAAAAAACAGTTATGTAAGAATAAGTTCTAGTGTTCAATAAAACAGGTTGGCTATACGCGGCGACTCATGCCTAAAATCCCAGCACTTTGGGAAGCCGAGGTGGTGGCTCACTTGAGGTCAGGAGTTGGAGACCAGCCTGGGTAACATGGCGAAGCCCTGTCTCTACTAAAAATACAAAAATTAGCTGGGCATGGTGGCACGTGCCTGTAGTCCCAGCTACTTGGAGGCTGAGGCACAAGAATTGCTTGTACCCAGGAGGCAGAGGTTGCAGTGAGCCAAGATTGCACCACTGCAGTACAGCCTGAGAATAGAGTAAGACTTGAAAGACAAAAAAAAAAAAAGCCTGACTATACTTAACAATAGTTTATTATGTATTTCAAAACACCTAGAAGAAAGATTTGGAACGTTCCCAAAACAAAAACAAATGATAAATATTTGAGGTTATAGATATCTCAGTTATCTTTTTAATGAGTACATATTGTGTGCATGTATCAAAATATCACATGTACCTCAGAAATATGTGAAATCATTATGTAGTAATAAAATTAAATATAACAGTGATATATCAAACTACTATATAAAAGCACTGCTTATGGAATATTAAAGCCTTGCTTTAAGTTCCATTGATAAATGAACGACTCCAAAATTTCTCAAATCAACAAACTCAACTTAATACTCATCTATAACAGAGCTTATATTATATCTTTACTTCTGTGATCAACAGACATCTTAAACTTCCGAGTGTTCAGCTCAGCACCTATGCTTTGTCTCAAATCTTCTTCTCCAAAAATCCATCCTGTCTCAATTAATGGCAGCCTCCTTCCCCAAGTAGCTCAAACCAAAAACTTTGTATTTGTCCTTAAATGTCTTCCTTCTCTGGCAATTCCAAATCCATTCCAGTAGCTAATGTTGTTTGCTCAGTTCTCAAATACACCCAGCATCCATCTGCTTCTCAACAAATACTCTGATATGACCCTGGACCAGGCCACCATAATTGCCCCCTTGAATTATTGGACTACTGTACTAACTTTATTGTTTGTTTTTATCTTTGCACATACAAACACTATTTTCCACCGAGGAGCTAAAATAAAACTCTTAAAATCAAAGTTAGATAGTGCCACTATATCATTATCTCAACTTCACATAAAATGGTATGGTACCATTCTCAGCAAACTAACACAAGAACAGAAAACCAAACACTGCATGTTCTCACTCATAAGTGGGCATAGAACAATGAGAACACATGGACATAGGGAGGGGAACATCACACACCCTGTCAGCGGGGTGCGTGGCTAGGGGAGGGATAGCATTAGGATAAATACCTAATGTAGGTGACGGGTTGATGGGTGCAGCAAACCACCATGGCACGTGCACACGTATGTAACAAAACCGCAGGTTCTGCACATGTACCCCAGAACTTAAAGTATAATAATGAAAAATATATATAACTTTAAAAAATGGTATGGCACCAACTGCTTCCCTGATCTCAGCTACTCTATTCTGTCCCCAACTCTGCTGTAATCACAGTGAGCCTCTCCCCTCCCCACACTATTCTATAACATCTCAGATCTCCACATACATTTACCTCAGTATTTCTGTGTCAGTTGTTCACGTGGCCTGAAATTTTCTCCTTTTATATAACACCGTATCACTTCTTAAAAATCTATTCACACTTAATTTTGTCATAGTGACCTGGTTTCCCCGTCAACTAATATCCTGCTTAATTTTTCAGAACATGTCTTCCTCCGGTTCTCTGCAAAACTGACTCACACAAGTCAGGTCTTCTCAGATGTTTCCTCCAACCACAGTAGCTAAAGTAGCCTCTCATGATAACTATTATTTACTACGTTTTTACTTCATAGTTTCAATCACAGAAATAATGTTATTTTTGTGTTTTCCTACCAGCTTATTTCTTGTCTGGTCTTTCCCAATAAGAAATAAACTTGAGAGAAAGACCTCCCCTCCCTCATCTATATATTTTATTCCTAGTAATGCTGAGTCAGATTATTATCTCAAATACTCTCTGTCAGTTAGGTTCTCCCTGCCCCCAGTTGCTACTGTTTCATCTCTAATTATGATAAATCCATCTACCTGCTCTCTTGATATTGAACTGCCATCATCTGAACTCTATTGTTTAGAGGTCCTACTTTCCCTATTGCTGTCAATTAGTCTAGTTCTGTTATTGCATCTTCCTCCTTTAGCCCAGCCAGCAAAGGAAAATTTTTGAAGTTATTTATAATATTGGTAATCCTTTCACAAGAACATTCTTTCTTGGCTTTTTGCCCTTCTGTGGAATGCAGTGATCTGGTGGATCTTCTAGTCTTACGTAATGTATCCACTTTACCATGCTTACTTTCCCAAGCCTTTTATCCCTTACTCCACCATGCGTCATGGCAATTTCAGCATTTCTCCAACACCAAAATGTGCACTATTATGTTTCTGTACTTCCAGGAGCCATCTTAGCAATGTGTTTTATCATCTTCTAGAGTACTCAGCAGGGGGTTCCATCCTGAATTCTGTGAGTGTGCTTTCAAATCAATAAATAGTTCCTTATTCACCATTATATTCTCTCCACTTGGTGTAATTCCATGAATACTCTCTTGCTTCTGCCAGTACATATTGGTTGGATTCTGTAGGTAATTTGAGATATAGTTAGTTTGTTCTTTTATCAGGTTGAGGATTTATACAAAGAGGTTATGTTGACACTTAGAACCCTAGTCATTGACTTAGTAGATAGGAGAGAAGGTGAGAGAAAACACTAGGTCAGAGTTTTCTTTCTTTATTCTACATATGAGGACCCTATATTTTTCTCAACAAATGCCCTGACCTAGCCATAGCAGACTTACCTTGGTAGAGACTTTAACCTTCCTGGACATCTGCTCTTTTTATTATTAGGTCAGGAGCATATCACCCAGATTTCTCTTCCCTCCAGCTTCAGCAGATGAGAGCCTCTTTAAATCCTGCTAAGGAGGCCTTCTGGATTTCACATGTAGCTATTAGTACCTGATAAATTATTCTCAGCCTTTTCATATTGTTTTTGCAAATACATCATTAAACTCAGCAATAACTTCTTAATCCTGTTGTCCTTAAAATTAATTTTCCCTTTATATTTCTCCAATGTCTGATACATTGGACCTACTAGCAAATTTCTTTGCATTGGAATTCTAGCTTATCTTACCATTGCTAAAAAAAAATTCATAATGGCAATACTACCTTGTGCCAGGTACCATCAACGTTTTCTCTATCACTTATAATGATGTTATTATTGCCATCAAGGTAGTAAGTAATCCAACTCCAAATTTACATCTTTCTCATCTTTTTACAGGATAAATTTGGAATAGACTTGGGCAGAGGCAGAAATTAGACAAGATGCAATTCCAAAAAAAAATATCTATGCTGACCCTACAGTTAGCTTGGAAGCTGAGAAAGCCCTTTAAAATAGCTCCATTTTCGGTAAGGAGGATGGCATGCATACTCCCACATTAAACACTGAGTGTGGGCTTCCCGGGAAGAAGAAGTTGCATTTGGTGAAATGCCTCCCTTCTGAGATGTCACTTTCCCAGGAGAGCTGATGGCTGAGGTGGTATTGCTATTAGCACTCCAGGTCACAGGGAAATAAACTCTCTGTCTTAAAGCTAGATGTAGTGATGCATCAAATAATCCACCTCAGAGAGAGTTAAAGAAGGTGTCTAGCAGGATACATATAGTACTAGCATAAGCAGAAAAAAAAAGGGTAAATATTATGTGTTCAGTTTTACTATCTTAGTTTCAGAGTTAGTTGTGTAGTATCTGTGTGTTTACGTACCATGGGAAGTTAGGTCTGACTTAAGATCTTAACAGAGAACCTTGGCTGAAGATACAGATTTTAGATTTATAGAATGTATTAATTGATATTATGGTTTAGGTAAATTCAGCTAGGAACAATTCACAGACAAATAGTACCATAGTGAACACTAATATTTAAACATAAAGAAAGAAATGCTTGGGAATATAAATGTGAGGTGGCAGGATAATTATAGACAAAAAAAAAAAAAAAACACAAAACAAAACAAAAAACAGGATTTTCATTCTTGGGTCTTTAAATTCCAGAACTTTAACATTAAAATAAAAGTTACTATTCACTTTGACATTTATGTAATAGCTCTTATGTGTTGCTTTACTGAATTTTTTGAAATTAGAGTAAATGAATGACAACAATTGCAATTTGAACTAAAAGTTTTCATGTGAGTACTTTGAAAAATCTCCTTAAATATTTATTTATTTTTTAAAATTTCTGTACCTCAAATTGATAGCCTAATCTATTGCTTTATAATAAAATTATATCAATAGATTCTTAGAAGCTATTACTAGTATACACATATCTTTTTAAGCCTAAAAGGCTTCCAAATGATCCAATATACAGCTAATAAATGAAGGCAGCTGAATGGAAAAAATGCATGTAAAACCTTTCACAGATTTTTGTTGCATTTTAGTTATTAGTGTAAGGATTTCTATGAATAACATGTTTATTTCTGCTTAATTGCTTATAGGTATCACAGTAATATAAATTAAGAAAATATGGACTAATAAAATCATTAAACCAATAATCCTAAAAGGCAAATAAAAGTGCAATTACTTTTATCATAAACTTATATTACACAGATTACACCCGATTACATAGATAAATTATGGCTAAAAATACTAACTTTTTATGTAAATTTTTTACAGTGGCTAAAAAGGCAAGAAAACACAAATAGACATTTCATCTACTTAATGTCTTAATTTGAAATCCAGTGAACAAACTACTCAAATTATTAAACTATGAATGACTATTTATGAGGGAAATTACTATCATTTCATTTATGTTTTGTGATTTGAGGTAGTATTTGTCAAATTCCATGTAGTCACACCTTCCTTTTCTAATTAAACTTTGCTAGTCACAGCCATAGAAAAACCAGTATTATGTAGTGCCCTAACCCCATCTCCACCCGTATGTAAAGCTAATTAAAACAAGGTTTACCTTACTACAGACTCTCAAATCAGTGACAAATTAGATTCATTATCTTTTGATAATTTGAACTAAAGGATCCAACACCTAGGTGCACTTGAATTGAAGGGTATTTTAAAGTTAGGTTTAAAGCAGAATTATTTGGTAATACGTGAGCAAGGTCAACACTTTAGAGGGACTGGTGACAGTGGGAAATAAGATGACAGACTATTCGTTGAAATAAAATGCTCTTGCTTCTAATATTTCAATGTTTAGTAATTAGTTCTTTATGTCCTGACTCCTTTTTTTTTTCCACTCCTTGCTTGGATTTTATATAAACAAGTATTTATTCACAAAAATGCCCCCCCACCCATACTCAAAACAATTTGCATGGCCTCTGTTCTTTGCAATACTCATGCTTTTTTTAGAGGCATTGCTAACGTCCTTAAGATGAGCTGAAATATAAACAAGACTTGTGCTCATCTTATAAAAAGTAGTTGAGGGAAGAGTGCAATAATTTCATACAAGACTTTACTAGAAGACCATATATAAGCAAAATGGGTAATCACACATATTAATGGAACAGAGGGAAAGAGAGATAAAAATCAATTAAATTATATAAAACCATCATGGTGAACTATAAATTAAACTGGGACCTTGATGAATGATTGTAAAAGAGAGATGAGAATGTGCTAGAGGTGAAGAATGAATGCAAGCAGAGAATCCAGTGAGAATCAGGAATAGTGAATATTTCAAGGAACAGTGAATATTTAATCTTGCTTAGAATATAAAGCATCGCTGAAAAGCTTTTAAGGAAGACTATAATACAGCTGATATCAGAGTGCAGAGGAATTGAGATGCTAGTGTAAGAAAGATGAAACTTATGCAATAAAAAAAGGGAATCTTGGCATGTATTAGTTTCTCATTGCTGCTGTAATAAATTGTGACAAGCAGCCGGGCACGGTGGCTCATGCCTGTAATCCCAGCACTTTGGGAGGCCCAGGCAGTCGGATCATGAGGTCAGGATATCGAGACCATCCTGGCTAACACAGTGAAACCCCGTCTCTACTAAAAAAATACAAAAAGATTAGCCGGGCGTGGTGACGGGTGCCTGTATTCCCAGCTACCCCGGGAGGCTGAGGCAGAAGAATGGCATGAACCCAGGAGGCGGAGCTTGCAGTGAACCAAGATCGCACCACTGCACTCCAGCCTCGGTGACAGAGTGAGACTCTGTCTCAAAAAAAATAAATAAAATAAATAAAAATAAATTGCAAAAAACTTAGTCACCTAAAACACAGAATAATCATCTTACAGTTTTCAAGATCATAGGGCAAAATCAACTTTACTGAACTAAAATCAAGATGTCTTTAGGCCTATATTTATTTTGGAGATTCCAAGGGAGAATCCTGCCATTTTCCAGCTTCAAGAAGCCACCTGCATTCTTTGGCTAGTGGCCTCTTTCTCCGTCTTCAAAGTCTTCGATGTAGAGTCTTCTTTCCTTTCTGGCATCTGCATTAGTGCTACATAATATTTCTTGGACTATCATCCTTCACCTCCCTTGTGACCCTTGTGATTATATTGGGCCCATCCATACAAATCAAGATAATCTCCTCAGTTCAAGATCCTGAACTAGAACACATGTGCAAAGTATCTTTTGTCACATAAGGTGACATATTCACAGGTTATGGGTATTAGGACATGGATTTCTTTGAGAGGCCATTATTCAGCCTACAACACATGATATCATTCTCATCTCTGGAGATAGTATAAAGAATTTTAGATAGGATAATGTAGAAGTTAAGAATGTGTACCATACTCTGGTATAAGAGAGATCTAAAGTGGAGTCCCAGTTCTGCCAGTGTCTAGTTTGGTGACCTCAGGTATGTTACATAATCTCTTGGAATCTTAGTTACTTTAAATAGATCATTGGAGTAACTTCTTTCTTTTTTGGAATATTACAAGGTGTATTAATCTGTTTTTGCATTGCTATAAAGAAATACCTGAGACTGGGTAATTTGTAAAGAGAGGAGGTTTAACTGGCTCACAATTCCACAAGCTGTACAGGGAGCAAAATTCTGGCATGCACTAGGCTTCTGGGGAGGCCTCAGGAAACTTACAGTCACGGCAGAAAATGAAGAGGAAGCTGTCATGTCTTACATGGCCAGAGCAAGAGGAAGAAGAGATAAAAGGGGCATGTGCCACACACTTTTGAACAATCAGATCTCGAGTGAACTCTGTCATGGGAACAACACCAAAAGGGGAAATTCCCCCCCATGATCCAATCATCTCCAAACAGGCCCCACCTCCAACACTGGGGATTGCAATTCAACATGCAATTTGGGCAGAGACACAGATCCAAGCCATATCACAAGGTATTTGTTTGTATATGATATACAGGTTACATATGCATACCACAGATATAGATCAAAAGCCTAGTATACGGCACATACCAGACACATTCAGTATTCAATAAATAATGGTTAATATGCAGGAGAGGAGGGTTATGATAATAAAGAAATATTCCTGCTCATAAAGCTCTTTAGGTACCCATATTGGGGTTTAAAATGAAACAATATTTATAAAAAGCCCTTAGGCCTACTGTGAAAGAAAACAGAACGTGCTCAAGTTTCTTGAGGCATTTTATAAGCTAGGAAACTCCTGAATTTTAAGTTAGTTTAAGTCTTATTTCTAAATTCATAAATCACACTCCCTCTTTTCCAGACAAAATGGCACAGTGAGTGCAGGCTTTAAACCACTCCACTTAACTCCAGGTAAAGGTAGCTCACATTAAATGTTATACAATGAAGTTAATTACAACACAGAAATTCTACTTCCAGGTATTGATCCAGGAGGAATAAAAATACGTGCCCACACTAAGATATGCATATCAATATTCATAGTAGCTTTATTTATAGTATTTTAAAAAGCGGAAACAACCTAATCATCCATCAATTAGTAAATTAATAGACTAAATTTGTTATAACCATAAGATGGAATACTATTTGCCAATAAAAAGAAACAAGGCTAATACTATTCTAGAAGAGATAAATAAGGATGGAGGCTTTCCAAAACAAATATTAAGATGAGATATATGTAGATTTATTAAGAACAGATGGTACTGGACAGGGATGCTGTATGGATGCCTTGTTCAATCATACAGATCAGTCATCATTTATGCACACATTTATGGAATCTTGAGATGTAATATTGGAGACAAAATCAGTTGGGAAGAGATGAAATAAATAATAAATAGTTTGCAGAATCTAAGCTTCTCATATGGAAAATAGAACAATATCACTATAGTATACCATATTCAAACATTATAACCTTAATGAGTTAAATACCTTGTATTAGTCCATTCTCAGGCTGCTCATAAAGACATACAGAGAGTGGGTAATTTATAAAGAGAAGCAGTTTAATGAACTCACAATTCCACATGGCTGGAGGTCTCACAATCATGGTGGAAGGCACAGGAAGAGCAAAGACACGTCTTACATGGCAGCAGGCAAGGGAGCTTGTTCAAGGGGACTTTCACTTATAAAGCCATTAGATCTTATGAGACATATTCACTACCAAGAAGGCAGTATGGGGAAAACCACCCACATGACTCAGTTATCTCCATCTTTCCCCACCCTTGACACATCAGGATGGGGACACAGCCAAAACATATCATTTCTCTATAGGAAAATATACAACTTAAAGCAATCAAATTTAGAATATAAAAATATACTAAAATATCTTTTCCAACTCAGAGTCAAGGAAGTTTTCTTACAAAACATAAAATGAAGAAATCATGAAGGAAAAGAAATATAAATATACTCAATTAGAATAAAAACACTCAATATACCATATATTGATTTAGATCTCATATACTTGCCCCTTGTGCCAAATAAGTGCACTGTAAGATTACCTCAAGTAAGTGAGGTGAAGGGCATTATAAGATTTGATTCCTTTTTGCAGAGAATTGAGACAAATATGATGGAAATGTTTATTCTCTACAGTGGATTACATATGTATCTTTTATGATCATTTGTTTTTTATATTTCTTCAAAACAATAAAACAACACACAAAAATAGTAAATCTTGCACAAACAGCTGTCTATGCTGTACTATTATTTTTATATTTTAATTAAATTTTCTTTGGTTCCCATTACAAAAAGATGAAAAAAGTTATTGTTATTACATATGACTTACATATATGCCTTAGATATAATAGCTGATAACACCTAAATTTGACTATCATATATACGTTTAGTTAACAGTAGTATAAAAATGTTTATTTAATATATTCAAATCATAAATAATACAAATTGAATTTATTCTTACCTTAAAATATTTTCTAAATTAATATTAATTGCTTAAACATAAACAATTACAAAATAATACCTGCTCAGTATATCCAAATATTCTCAACTTTCACTCAAGAACTAAGTCAACTTGTTAGCTATATTTAATAGTATGTTTTTAAGAATTGTATTATTCATAGCACATTTAATAATATGCCCTCCAAATGTTAGCTTATCATTTCCAAAGATACGTAATATTTTAATAGAAAGTTTTATGCTCTAAATAATCTATTAACCTATATGAGACTTTTTTTCTATTTTAAAGACTGTATCAATCACTTGTTACATGTGAGCCTTTTTTTAAATAATATATCAATGTTTGAAGCAAATAAATATATATCTGTGATTACGTGAACATGTACATTTTATCTAAAAACATAGCATATTAAATAGTTTGTGTTTTTAAATTTTCTACCGTTTTGAACACTGTCTTCTACAAACATTTCATATATGTTACTAAAAGATTCCCTCATAATTTAATCAACTCAGATGCACATATCTTATATAAAGCATTGACTTTTTTAGACAATTTGGAAATATGTAAGAATGGCTCCAAACATATTTATTTGATACACTATTTCCTTTTTTATGTTTATGTTTTTTTATTTACATTAATATTTACATTTGAAAACTTCACTTATTTCATAAAAGTAGACTTAAAGTGTGCAGATACCAGAAATTCTCAGCTACAGTTTGAATGAATTGGTATTTGTCTATACATCCTAATTATTTCTCACTCTTATATGTTCATTCATCTCGTGGCACAGCTTTGCAGATACTCTCTAAATAATATCAACACTGTTTACCAAGGCATAAAAAACCCTTGACTGATAACCCTTTTGCAGCCTCTGTTGATGTGAATTGTTCACATAGATCCTTTATTCCAGTTTTTCCTAAATAATTCACAATTTTTCTTACCTTTTATCATCCTAGATGCACAAATTCTGTAGAATTCCCCTCCCTGAACTCATGTCTTAAGAAGACCTCACATGGATTTTCACACTATATCTTTATTGTACTGAACTTCCTGGCTATATTCGACAGTACTGAACCCAGTTATTTTGGCCTACAGATAGTGGCCAGAGAAAGTTTCACCTTCTTGTCTTTTCAGTCCACGATTACAGCCAGCCAGCACTTCTGGTTCTCTTAATTTTTGGTTCTCCACAATAATTCTGGCCACACCATAGTGAGAAAAAAACTTTTATTGAATAATGAGTGAATTATTGTGTACCTTCATATGTTGGTCAGAAAAGAAGACGCTTAGCGAGAGTATTTGTCTGAGAGTAAATTATCTGTTGTTAAATTATCTTTTCTTATTTTTCTTTCCAAAATGAATAGTTTATCATTCAACGATGTGAAGATGGCAAAATGACCATGAGAAAAAATGTAAAGGCATTGCCATTGTGGATACTTGTTTCTTAAAAGGATAGCACGATACTTTGTACCATGTTGAAAATTTCCTTACTCTTAAAAGTAAACATTACACAAAATTTTTACTCATGCCTTACTAGGTGCAAAAGGTAGGTTCTCTACTAGCAAATATGTGGTTTAATATAAATATGAATTATATATTAGACATATAATAGAAAATCTTTTCTAAAATGGAGTTTGAAGTTTTCAAACATGGAGTATAAAATAAGTAGTGCATGTATTTGTTCAATTTTAATGAATTGTTGTGATACTTTCTATACTGATAATGAATCTTTTTTTTAAGTTTCTTTATTTTTTTTTATTATACTTTAAGTTCTAGGGTACATGTGCACAACATGCAGGTTTGTTACATGTGCCATGTTGGTGTGCTGCACCCATTAACTTGTCATTTACGTTAGGTATATTTCCTAAAGCTATCCCTCCCCACTCCCCGCAATCCAAAACAGGCCCTGGTGTGTGATGTTCCCCTTCCTGTGTCAAAGTGTTCTCATTGAATCTAAGTTTTATAAAGTGGTAGTGTATTGTGATATGGCACTGATAATTAGGGCACACTAATACACATATGTAACCACTTTTCTCTGTTCATCGGAATTATTAGGTCTACTAACACCTTAAGTTGTTTTTTTATTCTTTTCCTTTTTTTAATTTGTCATATCAACCTTTGCATTTAATATTTTCACTTAGTTTCATAAAAATAAAAAAATATTGTCAAAAGCCTGTCATAACAACAGGTGAAATTTCACTGCTCAGATTTTGTGATGTTTTTTGCTTTGAAGAAAATAATTACAGACTGTAACTTTATCTTCTTATTTTCTGGGGAATATTGCCAATATTATTTCAGATTTGTGAAGGTATAGAGATAGACTAGTTACCGTTATAATTATTTGCTTAATTAATAAAACGTCATTGAGAATATAACCATTGGCAGCCCCTAGGTTTAGAAGGACCCACCATTACTCTGTTGTTTGCCTCTGAGCCTGTCCATATCCAAACAAGCTTTTATGTGAGGGGCCTGAAGGAGTCTTAGGTCAACAGTTGTTTTTTTTGTTTGTTTTTTGTTTTTTGTTTTCTATTATGGCTGCCTCTTCAGTGTAATAACCTCTTATAACTGAAGAGTAAGGAAGCAGTTGGCTAATTCAGAAAGGACTCAAAATGTTCAGGCTGTCAGTCAATTTAGACAGTGTAATTGAGGCAGTGGCAGTTCTTTTGAGAAGAGCTGCATTCCCTGTCATGTGTGCTGACAACGTGTCTAGATGTCTTCTGAGTTTGTTTCTTCCTTTAAAAACTTTGTTTAGAGTAAGAGATCAGGCAACATTCATGAATACCCTGAGTTTTATCAAGCTTTTCACATAGAGATGGATTTAAGAAGCTTGAGCTCAATTATCAAGGTATCGAAAGCAATCATTTCAAATAATTCAAAGGATTTTTCTCCTACAAAATCTCTGTCCTTACCACTAATTGTCTATCCACTAAATAAATGGTATTTATTTTAAAGTTTGCCATTGCAGAACCTTACTTTTAGACCTAAATTCTGTAATGTTTCGTATACGTTAAGCAAAAGTTAGTTACATAGCCACACTTACCTGCAAGAAAGAATAATAAATGTAGTGTTTATTTTAGAAAGCAACACATATGTAATATTTATATGTATACATATGTACACTCATATATTTATATAAATGGAAGCATATACATACATTTATATACATATAATTAGTAACAAATGATATGCATTATAGAGCAAATTATATTTTTGTCACAATAATAATTGATGGTCAATAATGAAAATGCATGTTTATGTTATTACATTAAGTAACTTTGAGGTTTGCACAGTTTATTACATTTATTTTGGCTTCAGGTCACTTTGGAAATTCTAAACATCAAAAGGTTAAATATATGTGAAAAAGTAAAGAAAAGGAAAGACAGAAAGATAGGTGGATAGATAGTTTTAGTGAAACACACAAAGCATTCATATTACATTTTTAAAAAATTTTCTTTTAAGTTCGGAGGTTCACGTGCTGGTTTGTTATAAAGTTAAAACCATGTCACGGGGGTTTGTTGTACTGATTATTTCATCATCCAGATATTAATCCCAGTAACCATTAATTATTTTTCCTGATCCTCTCCCTCCTTCCACCCTCCACCCTCTGGTAGACCCCAGTGTCTGTTGTTCCCCTCTCTGTGTCCATGTGTTCTCATCATTTAACTCTCACGTGTAAGTGAGGACATGTGGTATTTAGTTTTATCTTTCTGTGTTAGTTTGCTAAAGACAATGGAATCCAGCTACACCCATGTTCCCACAAAGGACATGATCTCATTCATTTTTATGGCTGGATAGCATTCCATGGTGTATATGTACCACATCTTCTTTATCCAGTCTACTATTGATGGGCATTTAGGTTGATCCCATGTATTTGCTATTGTGAATAGTGCTACAGTGAACATATGTGTGCATATGTCTTTAAGAAAGAATGTTTTATAGTCCTTTGAATATTTAACCAGAAGTGGGATTGCTGGCTGTCCAGCAATGATATTTTTGTCTTTAGGTCTTTCAGGAATTGCCACGCTGCTTTCCACAGTGGTTGAACTAATTTGCACTCCCACCAACAGTGTATAAGCTTTCCTTTTTCTCCACATCATTGCCAGCATGTTTGACTTTTTAATAATAGCCATTCTGATTGGTGAGAGATTTGGTATCTCATTGTGGTTTTGATTTGGATTTCTCTAATGATCACTGATGTTGAGCTTTTTGTCATATGCTTGTTGGTTGCATGTATGTCTTCTTTTGAAAAGGGTCTGTTCATGTCCTTTGCCCACTTCTTAAGATGGGGTTTTTGTTTTTTTCTTGTAAATTTGTTTAAGCTCCTTATAGATGCTAGATATTAGACCTTTGTCAGATGCATACTTTGCAAAATTTTTCTCCCATTCTCTAGGTTGTCTGTTTACTCGGTTAATGGTTTCTTTTACTGTGCAGAAGCACTTTCCATTTGTCAATTTTTGATTTTGCTTGCAATTGCATCGAGCAACTTTGTCATAAAATCTTTGCTTGTTTCTATGTCTAGGATGGCATTGCTTCCAGGGCTTTTATAGTTTTGGTTTTACATTTTGGTCTTTAATCCATCTTGAGTTGATTTTTGTATATAGTGTGTGGAAGGGGTCCAGTTTCAACCTTCTGCATATGGCTAGTCAGTTATCCCAGCACCATTTATTGGATAGGGAGTCTTTTCCCCATTGCTTTCTTTGTCAGCTTTGTCAAAGATCAGATGGTTGTAGGTGGTTGGCCTTATTTCTGGGATCTATTCCATTTCGTTAGTTTTTGTGTCTGTTTTTTTGTACCAGTACCAGGCTGTTTTGGTTACTGTGTCCCTGTGGTATACTTTGAATTCAGGTAACGTGATGCCTCCAGCTTTGTTCTTTTTGCTTAGGGTTACCTTAGCTATTTGGGCTGTTTTGTGGTTCTATATCAATTATAAAATAGTTTTTTTCTAGTTTCGTGAAGAATGTCATTGGTAGTTTGATAGGAATAGCATTGAATCTATACAGTGCTTTGAGCATCACGGCCATTTTAATGATATTAATTCATCCTATCTATGAGCATGGACTGTTTTTCCATTTATTTGTGTCATCTCTGATTTATTTGTTGAGTGCTTTGTAGTTCTCCTTGTAGGGATCTATCACCTCCCTGGTTAGCTGTATTCCTCCATAGTTTATTACTTTTGTGGCAACTGTGAATGGGATTGTGATTCTGATTTGGCTCTTGGCTTGACTGTTGCTGGCACATAGGAATGCTATGGATTTTTGGACATTGATTTTGTATCCTGAGACTTTGCTGAAGTTGTTTATCAGCTTAAGGATCTTTTGGGCAGAGACTATAAGGTTTTCTAGATATAGAATCATGTCACCTGCAACAGGGTTGTTTTAACTTCTTCTCTTCCTGTCTCAGACCACAGTGAAATAAAAATAACATTTGAAACTAAGAAAATAGCTCAAAATAGCTCATACAGTTACATGGAAATTGAATAACCTGCACCTGAATGACTTTTGGGTAAATAATGAAATTAAGGCAGAAATCAAGGAGCTCTCTGAAGCTAATAAGAACAAAGATACAATATACCAGAATCTCTGGGACACTGCTAAGGCAGTGTTAAGAGTGAAATTTGCAACACTAAATACCCACATCAAAAAGATAGAAAGGTATCAATTTAACAACTTCATATCACAAGTATAATAACTAGAGGACCAAGAGCAAACCAACACCAAAGCTAGCATATGACAAAAAATAACCAAAATCAAACATGAACTGGAGGAGATTGAGATACACACAAACACACAAAAAAATCATTCAAAAAAGCAATGAATCCAAGAGTTGATTTTCTGAACAAAATCAATAAAATAGACCGCTAACTAGACTAATAAAGAAGAAAAGAGAGAAGATCCAAATAAAAACAATTAGAAATAACTAAGGGGATATTACCATTGACCCCACAGAAATACAAACAGCCACCAGAGAATATTATGAAAACCTCAATACACAGACTAGAAAATCTAGAAGAAATGGATAAATTACTGGACACATACATCTTTCTATGACTGAACCAGGAATAAATTGAATCCCTAAATAGACCTAGAATGAGCTCTAAACCTGAATCCATAATAAATAGCCTGCCAGCCAAAAAAAGCCCAGGACCAAACAGACTCACAGCCAAATTCTACCAGATGTACAAAGAAGAGCTGGTACCATTCCTACTGAAACTATTCCAAAACATTGAGGGGTGACTCCTCCCTAGCACATTCCATAAGGCCAGCATCATCCTGATACCAAAACCTGGCAGAGACACAACAAAATACAGAAACTTCATGCCATTATAGTTGATGAACATAAATGCAAAAATCCTGAACAAAATATGGGCAATTCAAATCCAGCAGTACTTCTAAAAGCTTGTCCATCATGACCAAGTAGGCTTTATCCCTGGGATGCAAGGTTGGTTCAGCATACATAAATCAATAAATGTGATTCATCACATAAACAGAACTAAAGACAAAAACCACATGCTTATCTCAACAGATGCAGAAAAGGCTTTCAATAGAATTCAACACCCTTCATGTTAAAAATTCTCAATTAATTAGGTATTGAATGAACATACCTCGAAATAAGAAGTGCCATCTATGACAAAACCACAGCAAACATTATATTGAAAAGGCAAAAGCTGGAAGTATTTCCCTTGAAAACTGGTACAAGACAAGGACTCCTTGTCTCACCACTCCTCTTCAACACAGTATTGGAAGTCCTGGACAGGGCAATCAGGCAGGAGAAACAAATAAAGGGCATCGAAATACTTTTAATTTTTTTTAAGTCAGCTGTAAATTCTGCTTTACATTCTCCTTTTTAATAGCTTGAGAAATTTTACTTATGAGCAGAATTTACTTTTTAAAATAAACTTCATGTTTTAATATAGTTTTTTAGCAAAATTGTGCAGAAGAGATTTTCCATATACTCACTACCTCCACACATGTATATACTCCCCAGCTATCAACATCTTCCAGAGAAGTACATGTATTAAATTTGATGAACCTGCATTCACACATCATTATCACTCAGAAGTCACAGTTTATATTAGGGTACACTCTTGGTGTTGACTATTCTGTAAGGTTAGATAAACATATAAGTTTGTGTATCCACCATTGTAGTATCATACAGAGCAGTTGCACTGCTCAAAATATCTTCTGTTCTCTGCCTGTTTATCCCTCTCTTTAAACCCTGGCAAACACTGATCTTTGTACTCTCTCTTCAGTTTTACTTTTTCAAAATATCATGTAGTTGAATCACACAATATGTAGCCTTTTCTGATTGGCTTCTTTCACCTAGTAATATGTATTTATGTTTTCTCCATGTCTTTTCATGTCTTGATAGCTCACTTCTTTTTAATATTTCATTGTCTCCATGTACCACATTATATTTATCCATTCACACACTGAAGGACATCTTGGTTGCTTCAATGACTGACAATTATGAATAAGGCTGCAGTAACTACATCTGTGCAGGTTTTTGTGTGAACATAAGATTTTAACTTCATTGGATAAATATCAAGTAGTGTAATTTGGATTTTATAGTAAGAGTGTGTTTAGTTTTGTAAAATGTTGCCTGTCCTCCAGAGTGGCTGCACTGTTTAGCATTTCCATCTGCAATGAATGAGAGTTATTGTTGCTTCACATCCTTGCCATCATCGGGTTTTGTCGATGATCCGATTTTTGGCAATTCTAGTAGGAGTGTAGTAGTATTTCTTTGTCATTTTAACTTGTGTTTTTCTGATTATGTATAATTTGGAACATCTTTTCATGTGCTTATTTGCTATCTGTGATGGTTAATTTTAGGTGTCAACTTTACTGGGTTAAGATAGCTGATAAAGCCCACCGGGCACGGTGGCTCACGCCTGTAATCCCAGCACTTTGGGAGGCCAAGGCGGGTGGATCATGAGGTCAGGAGATCGAGACCATCCTGGCTAACATGGTGAAACCCCGTCTCTACTAAAAATACAAAAAAAAAATTAGCCGGCCGTGGTGGCGGGCACCTGTACTCCCAGCTACTTGGGAGGCTAAGGCAGGAGAATGGCATGAACCCGGCAGGCGGAGCTTGCTGTGAGCTGAGATCGCGCCACTGCACTCCAGCCTGGGTGACAGAGCGAGACTCCACCTCAAAAATAAATTAATTAATTAATTTAAAAAAGGATAGCTGATAAAGCCTTATTTCTGAATATGTCTGTGAGGGTCTTTCTGGAAGAGGATAGCATTTGATTCAATGGACTGAGTAAAAAAGATCTCCTCTCCCCAATGTAGGTGGACTCTATCCAATCCATTGAGGGTCTACATAAAACAAAAAAGGCAGAGGAAAGGTGATTTCTCTCTCTCTCTTCTGGAGCTAGAATACACATGTTCTCCTGCCTTTGGACATCAAAACTGTAGGTTTTGGGGCCTTCAGACACCAGGACCTGCACCAGTGGCCCTCCACTTTCTCAGGCCTTTGTTCACTACTTGCCGATGGTACCAGATATTGGGACTTCTCAGCCTCCATAATTATATAAGTCCATTCCTTATAATAAATCAAACTCCTTTGCTCCTTCTCCCTCCTAATACTAGTACATGTATATTGAGTTAAACCTGTACATGTCTGTGAGAATAAACTTTAGAAGTGCCTAAAAATACATTAATCAGCACACTCCTCAAAAATCTCCCTGGTAGAAGCCCCTGGATGCATTGGAAAATGGGGATGTTTTTCATTAAAAAAAAATGAACAATTGCTTAAATATAATGAATATTACATTAAATTTATTTTAATTAGTTTAAAAATTTATTTTATTAAGATAAACAGGTGTTTCTAAATGACATTTTATTTTGTCTATGAGGTGCACCTCTTTGAATATGATTGGTAATTTGACCTTTCATGTAGTATAACACTTGGAAAAATGTGTGCATTATTTTATACTTTCAATAGAAGTTTGAAAAACTCATTCAAATATCAATTTTCCTTTTTGTAATTTTCAACTTTTATTTTAGATATAAGGGATACACGTGCAGGTTTGTTTCATGGGTATGCCTCACCCAGATAGTGAGCATAGTACCCAATAGGCAGTTTTTCAACCAGCTCCTCTCCCTTTCCCTGCTCTGATAGTCCACGCTGTCTACTGTTCCCATGTTTGTGTTCATGTACACCCAGTGATTAGCTCCCACTTATAAGTGAGAACATGTACTATTTGATTTTCTGTTTTTGAAGTAATTCGCTCAGGATTATGCCTCCAGCTCTATCCATGTTAATGCAAAGGACATGATTTCTAAATATGCACTTTGGTGAACTTGATTAATGAAACTTTTGGAATTGAGTTGCTAGCTCACAACAGATTTTCTAGTTCTGCATTCTATTGTTGCTTTTGAAAATTCCAAAGGTTTACTTTTTGTGATAAAATTTTTGGCAGCTTTGTTTACTTAACAATCTGGGTTCCTCTTTCTTTAAAAAAATCTTTGTCATCAGGATAGATCAACAAGGCTGTTAAAAAGCCAAACTTCTCTGTTGGGCGCAGTGGCTCACGCCTGTAATCCCAGCTCTTTGGGAGGCCAAGGTGGGTGAATCACGAGGTCAGGAGATCGAGACCATCCTGGCTAACACAGTGAAACTCCATCTCTACTAATAATACAAAAAAAAAAAAAAAAATCAGCCGGGCATGGTCGTGGGCGCCTGTAGTCCGTGCTACTCTGGAGGCTGAGGTGGAAGAATGGGAGGTGGAGCTCGCAGTGAGCCCAGATCATGCCACTGCACTCCAGCCTGGGTGACAGAGCGAGATTCCATCTCCAAAAAAAAAAAAAGCCAAACATAACATTGAAAATAATGTCTCAGGACTTTGCTTTTAGAACATTTATTTAAAATACGTGTGCTCTCTTGAGAATTTGTGGTAAGTCCAGCAGAAACTGTGAGGAGAAAACTCAGTGTCTGAATGGATCTTTGCTTAGTTGCAAAGCATTTTAGTTTCTTACCTGACATATTTTTACTCTTGCTTGTGTCCACTGTTTTAAAAACTAATTGTGTTTGCCAAACTATTGCACATTTTTCCTTTTCTCTATAATTTATTAATAATGCATTTTGTGTTTATTACCATATATTTTCTAATTAATTTGTACAATGAGGTTATTAAACAATCTTTTCAAAGCAAAGTTACAGGATGCAAAAATTTGAGAAAAACATGCAAAATATAATTTTTTATTTTAAATAAAAGTTGAAGAGATAAGATATTTCTATGAGTATAATTCAATTATAACAACTGTAGAGCATCAGTGTTGGCTTAATCCTAGATTCTTATTTTTGATCTAGGATAACCACTAAGAAAAATAAACAGCAAATTTCTATATAGTTCATTCTGTTGCTTTTCACTGTGGTCTTCCCTGCAGGCACTGTCTAAAATTGCAATCTATTCTCAACAATTCTTTCACTTTTCCTGACTATTTTCTTTATACATTGTTACTATCTCACGTATTATATATTTTACTTCTTCATCTGATTTTATTTTCTGTTTTATGCTGTTTTAAACGAGAGCCTAAGCTCCATGTAGCAGGAATTTTTTTATTGTTATTAGTTATTATTTCCAAAATATCTTGGTAACCGATTTAATGTGTAGTCTTTAAAAATTAAATTAAAATCTTTTGCAAAGAAATGAGGTGGGAGAAACACATGAATAGGTCAAACAAAAACAACAGGACTGTACGCACTAATAAATAAACAAATTAATTAAATAAGATAAATGGAGTTTAAAGACAAAAGCCCAGATTTATTTCAATGATTATCTCAAATGGATATCATATTTTCTATCAAAATGTATATTGCCAAGGGTCACTCATAAACTTTAGAAAAATTGAGTATATTATTGTTATTATTATTATTTTTTGAGACTGAGGTTTGCTCTTGTTGCCCAGGCTAGAGTGCAATGGCATGATCTTGGCTCACTGCAACCTCCACCTCCTGGTTTCAAGCAATTCTCGTGGCTCACCTCCTGAGTAGCTGGAATTACAGACATGGATTACCATGCCTGGATAATTTTGTACTTTTAGTAGAGACGGGGTTTCTACATGTTGGTCAGGCTGGTCCCGAACTCCTGACCTCAGGTGATCCGCCCGCCTTTGCTTCCCAAAGTGCTGGGATTACAGGCATGAGCCACCACATCTGGCAAGTATAGTATTGAAATAAAAATAAATTGGAATTATTTGCAAAGTTTTGCCACCATAAAAGAGTTCAGCCCCAGACAGTTTTGCAGACTATTTCTACTCAAATTTTAAGGTAGTTTTTCTCTTTTCCTACTGACTTCCTTGTGGCATTTTTGTTACAGTAGCCCAAAATGACAAAGATACCTACCAGACTTCTGTTTGCATTCAAGGCATTCCACACATGCTAGGGGAGGATATATCAGTAAGGTGTCCATCTGCAAATTAGGAAGAGGTCCTTCACCAGAAACAAGACACTGAATTGACTGGCACCTTGATCTTGGACTTCTCAGCTTCCAGAACTGTAGGAAATAAATTTCTGTTGTCTAAGCCACAAAGATATCTACCAAATTTTTGTTGCATTCAAGGTAATTCCAACTAGTTTTTTATGTAAGCTTTCACAAATTATACTTCCTCCTAAAGGCTACCTATTACTATGCTTACATTATTTTTGAAAAAAGAAGGATGTAGGAAAAATGACTTCAAAGAAGTTAGTTTTGTGTTGATATTCGAGAAATAGTCTAATATGCATGTGACCAAAAAAGTAAAAATCAAATACAAGTAGATATAGAGGCTTAATTTATGATGAAGCTTGTTTTTCAAAACCTGCCAAAAATGGATGTATAATTCAACCAAGTTTCTTAACACGTTTATAAAAATGTTAAAAGACTATAGGCAAAAACACTATTAAATGGTTAGAAGGAAATATGTGATATTTATTTTTATTTATCCAGTGTGGGGAAGATATTCTTTAACAGGATACATATTCAAAAAGTGTAAAGAAAAACTGATATATTTGGTTATAAAAGTCACCATGTACAATATTATAATGTAAATAAAATCTTAGCTCAAGCAACCCAAATGTCCGTCAGTTGCAGAATGTTTCAATAAATTGGGATACTCATATAACTGAATACTGCATATCAATGAAAAAGCACTTACTACAATTTTACAAACAATATGGATGAATTTTACAAGCCTCATCTTAATAAAAAAAAGAGCTAGACCAGAGAAAAATCTAATATTTATACATTAATTTATCTAAAGTTCAAAACACAGGTAAAATTAAGGGTAGTATTTAGGGATAGATGCTTAGGTAGAAAAACTGTAATAAAAAATAAGCAAGCAATTGCCATAAAGTTTAGAACAGCAGTCACCATTGTCAGTGGAGGGTTACTTATTAATTAGTTGTCATTAGTAATTAGTTATAGTTAGTAATTGAGTGCTCATAAACTATTAGGAGGGTAGCATTTTTTTGTTTTGTATATAAAGAAGGACATTTTAACCTTTTTATTGATACATATAGTATTTTACATATTTATGGGATACAGATATGTGATATTCTGTTGCATGTATAGAATATGTAATGATCTATTCGAGTACATGGGATATCCATCACCTTTAGTATTTATCACTTCTGTGTGTTGAGAACCTTTCCAGTTCTCTCTTCTAGCTACTTTGAAATATACAGTGCATTGTTACTAACTAGAAAATGAGTGGTATGTTTTATGTTAAATGTAAAATATTGAAGAAAAACAGAATAAGGACATGGGCGGGAAAGAGGAAGAAGCTGAATGCGAATAGCCCTGAGGACCTATAGTTTGATGCCGAAACCAATAACTAAATGGAATGGAAAGTGTGCTCTGCTGAAGGCAGGTTTGAGCTAAGATTTTCTGTAAAAATTTGGTTAGCTCAAGCAGAAAAGTATTTAAAAAATTAGAATGTTTGTAACACAAAGAAAGGATAAATGCTTGAGGTGATGGATACCCCATTTACCCTGATGTGATTATTTTACCACTGTATGCCTGTATCAAAATATCTCATCTCCCCATAAATATATACACCTGTATCCCCATAATTTTTAAGCAGCAGTATCATGTGAAAATTTCCACATAGCAGTAATCCAAACAAAACAAATATAGCAAATCAAATAAAATAATGTAAGCAGACAAGTTTTAATCATAAAATGATGACCACTTTCACTAGCATTCAGGGACTTGAAACAGACACAGAAATATTTTCCACTCTTTGCTCTCTAGATGTTCGATACTGTTGTATTTTACAAGATTTTGAGGACAAGAGGCTTTCTTGCATATTGGGAGATGTGGTTATCTATTTTAAAGTAGATACTAACATTTCAAAGTTTATTCCCTTTTACAAATTCTACTTATAGTAGTCAATCTTAAAAAATAAAATACTTGCAAATGTATTTTTACCTATAAATCATTACCACCTACAAATGTCCACTGAATTTTTGTATTTTTAATGCAAAAAGTGAATACATAAGAAAACAACTGTAATACAGTTGTAAAGTACTATAATTATTAAGTATAATACTATAAAATCATTAAAAACGAGAAAGAAAGTTTTATGTTTACCCACATGGAAAGTTAACAGGGTTATGTTGTCATATGATAAAAGCAAATTTCTAAAAATAATACTGATGATAAGATTTTATTTGTATTTGCAAAATAAATGTACCTGTATTTTAAAAAATATAGTCAATTAAAAATAACATTTCAAACATATTTTAAATTATAACATCTTTAGTGAAATCAAACTTTTCTTTAGAATATCTTTCTAGCATTTTGGGTCACTTAGCTTAGCAATTGAATAAACAAGTTTTGTTGTGTTGGCAAAGCTTAATTTTGCAGCAGTATCAGAAGCTGACCTCTCTATGCAGAATTCGTTCTCCCAAACAGTACATTTTCTTACTTTACAGAATATGAAAATGCATAAGTGACCAGTTGCATATTAATGCTTGAACAGTGCTAACACTTGGCTTCATTATAATAAATTAAAGTTACCATCCATTGTGTTTAAATAATATAACAATGGACATTATTATTCCTAGAAGATGTAAGTGTACAAACATAGATTAGATTCTAAAATGTTCTTTATTCAGCAGTTACCATTGAAAATTACTAGAATAGTTTTCAACTAATTATATCAATTTTTCTACATAGTCATTCTTAATTTTAGAATGTATTCCCCTATTTAATAAACTGTAATCTAAAAATATATGCTTACACAATATTTATAATACAGGCTTAGGGGCCTGACAATTTTTGAATGCATTGTTTTCTCATGTAGTAGATGCCCTAGTTTCAGACGTGTGCACAGCAAAATAAAGATATACATTCAGATCCTATTTTAATTCTCTCAGTTATGACTCCATTTCTTAGAAGATTCAGAAAACACAGAATGTGTGTTTAGGTACAAACCATCTATAATTTAGTCAGTTTTGCCCATCATATCAGTTGCCTTGGTTCATTTCCAGGTCTATAATATTCTAGCTATACAAAATCCCTATTTTTTTACTCCTGAGTTGTCATTTTCTTTTCTCCCTTCCTTTTGTAATCCTCTCCTTGCACTTAATTAAAAAAATACAACAAAAACAGGTGAAAGTAACACACTATTAAAACAAACTAATAATATGATCCCATACTCAGTGCCAGAAAACATCAACTGCTCAATCAAAGAAACCAACTAGCAACACCAGCCAATTGGTCCCACTTTAATTTCTTAACCCCTTTCTTCTGGCTTCTAAAATCAATGTAAATCAGATTGTCATATATTCTACAAAAGCATCCTATCTCAGGACACGTTTCTCCACATCCAATTCCCCTTAGCCAGAACTCAGATACTGAAAGAGGGCATGTATTATAAATGTAACCACATAATGTGCTAGCAATAAAAAGTCTTAGGGATGAGCATTCACAAAAAAACTTTCTATGCAGTATATTAGATCAAATACATTTATGATTGGATTTTATTTTTAAATTGAGGTAAATATTAATGTTTATATATTGCTGGTATAACATATCTGACTCACCTAAATTTATTTTTACATGATGCTTTAATTATGTTCATGACAGAATATACTTGCTTAAACTAAATATTGCATACAATTAGTTTTCTTATTCCAATTTAAAAATGTTTTGCTATCACATAGTAATGAAAAATGCTGAAAATAATTTATATAATTTATTAAGTTTTAATATATATTAATTCATGAACTTATTATCATGAATATACTGCATATGCTATCACATACTGATGAAAAATGCTCATGATAATCCAGAGAATTAAATATTTATCAATTTTTATTAAAATATCTTAATCCATGATGATTTTAAATATCAAGAATATACTGAATACTGTATTCAGTGATGTTTTACTTCTAAAATAACTTTGAAAATATACTACTGTTTAAAAAATCAGTATATTGAAAGAAATATTTTTGATACTGTATAGAGGTGACTGTTTGCAACATTGTGAATGAACTAAGTGTGATTGAATTGTTCAGATTAAAGTGGTAAGTTCTATGTTATGTGAGTTTTACCTCAATACATTATTAAAACGTATCATTCATCCTTATGTTTATATTTTAGAAATATACTACTATATCATTGATTAAATAAACTTTACTTGGTAAATATATTATTTTAAAAATGTACAGTATTGTTATGGAATTTAGTTACTTAATATTTAATATACTATATTATGATATTCTAAAATTTCCCTATTTTGCTCAATTAGGCAAATGAAGTTTCAGTAATATAGTAAAACTTGGAATATTGAGTAATGAAGATCACTTCCAATTATTTTATCCACATGTATCTAACTAAGCAATTCCAGTTAATGAATTAGATAAGTTGATTGTGACAGCAATTATAGTAATACAGTGATAACTGTGTGTATTAAGTGATCAAGGTGTGTTAATTCATTAGAATAAGTTATCCACTAACCTCATAGAAACCTTACAAGATTGTTATTGTCATTCTGTTTTACATATGACTAAAGTCGTATGAAAACTCACACTCATATGAAATTTGAACACTTTCCATTTTCATTGGGATATGTGTATAAACTCAAGAAAGTCATACTTATGAAAAGTATAATCTATAACTGCATTAAATCTTTAACTGTAATTAGTTGTGGGAGACCTCCAACATATTCAATAGTTGCCTCTAGGTATCTGGAAGTTGTGAGAAAATGCATTAAAGAACATAATTTGTATTTGAACAGTGACGCTAAGTGGGATATAGTAAAAATACAACTTTATGTTTCTCTCCCACACTTTCTTTAATACTTATGTGGCAGGGAAACTATTTTTCTTATAACTAAATGAAAACTCTGGCCAAGCCCAAGGCTTCTCTGGTAACTTGTGTTTAATAGATAGTCCTGTGATCAATTATGATCATATCTTCAAACCCAATTTCATTTCAGTAATTTAAATGTCCCCTTCAATATATTAAATGTCCCATTTAATATATTCATTTAAACTTCGCCCTTCATTCAGAAGCACCAATTTCCCCTTTGCTCCTCCAACCAGAATCTATATTAGGTGGAATTAATGCTTTCTCTTGTTTCTCTACTCATTTCTCCCTCTCCCTTCTCCCATTCTTCTGACTAGCTGCAGTTACTGACACCTGTGAGCTTGGAGATGAATTTATTCGTTAAAAGGTACAATCATAAGATGTCTTCTTCCTGGACCAGTCTGAAATTTAAAACTTGCTATTTCTGTTATCCACTCATAAGAGGTTTTTGTGAGAATTCTTAGATGCAATTCATCATGTGAGACTCTTGAGACACATAAAAAGTTCTGTTTCAGCAACTTTGTCAGCTCTCCATTCAAACTGTCTCTCTTGTTGTTTTGTCTGTTTCAGTCCACATTCTAGTGATCTCTTCTTTAGCTGCCATTATCTTGTGATAAACCCTTTTGCTCAGAATGAACACCTATAGCAAAAATATTTTTCATGTGTTCCATCTAGATTACTCCCATGATTCACACATTTCAATGAGAGATAAATTTAATTATTCTTCCATGCATTAGTAAATGTATTTCTACCCTGCCACATCAAGGCTATTGCCACATCTTCTAGCCTTTAGACTTCTCAAGCACGTATCAGACATTATTAACTGTACCACACAATCCAGGCCACATGCAGGCACTCCAAGTACTTCACTTTCTACCACTATTTCACCTTAGGAGAGCAGGGTTCATGCAGAAAGACAGACTGTATACAAAGACACCACTTTTTGGATTTTCTGCATAATCTACATTTTCAAGCCTTCTGAATTTTAAGAGTTATCTAACTGGTTCTCAATCATCTACTTTAACTTTATCATTGGTGTTCTGGCATGTCCCTTAAGCATTTTAAATCTATTAATACTATACTAATACCTCAGACAAAATCTTTTTAATTTTTATGCATGCGTACCAGTTGTACATATTTATGATGTACATGTGACATTTTGATGCAAGCGTACAATGTGTAATGACCAAATCAGGATAATGGGGAAGTCCATCACTTTAAGTATTTATCATTTTTTTGTTTATTAGCATTCCAATTCTACTCTTCTAGTTACTTTGGAATATACAATAAATTATTATTAGCTATAGTTGCCCTATTGTGCTACCAAACACTAGATTTTATTCCCCTTAACTGTATTTTTGTACACATTAAACAATCTCTCATGTCCTGTTAGGGTCATGAAGAGGAAACCGAGTTTTAACCTACCTACTCATTCCAGATTCAAAATGTGTATGTATACATAGCTGTTTATGTGGGGACACTATAATTCACCTAAATGCATCTCCCATGACAGGTACATTAGGAACAGAAGGTATGCCCCATATTTATGATTTTAACCTCTTGCATAATTACCTGTGTCTTTCAGGCTCAAGGTATTTGGATATATGAACATTTCACCATTTTATTGGCAATCAGTATAGGATTTCTTGGTTGAAACATTGCCTTTTTGTTCATTAATATATTTACTTTAGGTTTTGGTTTCATGGTCCACTCCATCCCCTGCCTTAGTTAGTTTCAATTTCTGCATCCAGATGGATGATTTAGGTCAACAGTCATGTTTAACTCAAATCGACCACCCACACAAAATCTTATGATGTAAAAATTGGCAACTCTAATTTACATTTATATTATATGTAAGTGTTCTACTGATTTTACTGACTTACTACTCATTACTGTTTAGATTCTAGAACCCATAATAAAATTCATACTTCTCAAACATTTTGAATCCACCATTTCTGACTTTTAAATGAAATAAAAGAAGGGAAAATGCAGACATATTTCATCATATATTTACTATTTGTATTGCTCTTTATTCTTGAGTGTAGATAAGATGCACTTGATGTCAGTCTGAAAACTTCACTTACCATTTCTGTATGACCAAGTCTGCTGGTGAAGACCAGGTCTGCTGGCCAACTTTTCTTAGGAAATATTCTTGTTTGCCTTTTCTTGAAGAAAATTTTTATTAAATACAGAAATTGTGTTGACTTTTTTATTTTCAACAATTTAAGGATATCATTTCAATGTTTTCTAAACTATTGTTTCTGAGAGTATTCAGGTATTATTTTGTATAGCTGATCACCTACCTACATATGTGTCTTTTTATTTTCCCTAGCTTCATTTGGTATTTACTTTTTAACACTGATTTTTAGTAATTTTACTCTCATGAACCTACAGGTAGTTTTTCTTCCCTTTATTCTGCTTATTATCCACTGAGTTTCTTGTATCTATGTGAGGACAATTTAAGCAAATTTGCAACAATTTCTGTCTTAATTTCTTTGATATATTTCTACTCTACTGTCTCTTTCCTTTTCTTTTAGACTTCAATTATATGTAATTAGTCATAGGCGAGACTACTAATGCTTACTGCATTATGAGTCAAACTGGAAGACATCAATCAATCCCCTAGAATTATACTTTTTAAAATCTCTCACATGTGTACAAGGAGACATTAAGTACTGGCGTGCTGATAAATGCTTAGCAACCAGCTCTCAAGTGATCCCAACATAAATTTTGTTTAATATTTTTGTATACATTAACAAGCAAAAAAAAAGTGAAACATAAGATATATGCTAAGGCTTTCTTTATTCGTCAAGAATGTGAGCAAC
Source organism: Pan troglodytes (assembly GCF_028858775.2). Taxonomy (NCBI): domain Eukaryota; kingdom Metazoa; phylum Chordata; class Mammalia; order Primates; family Hominidae; genus Pan; species Pan troglodytes. The sequence continues at coordinate 54,353,322 of NC_072398.2, forward strand.
TCCTTTGCTGAATCAAACATTAGCTGTTAACACTGAAAGAAAATTTATTTAAATTTTGTGCCAGTCATGATATAAAAGCTACACAAAAAACATGATTTATTTTAATCAATATTATTAAATTTTTACCTTTATTGTAGTAAATCTAAATATGAAATAAAACATTTATTCAAGCCTGATCTGTAGTATTTGTCAATTTTCAGGGTATAATTGTACCCACAGGATATAATTCAATACAGTAACAGTATACCACTGGGTGTGCAGTTGGGAGAGATTTGCAGTAACAAAACATTATATAAAAACTTACAGATCACAGGCAACAATAAAATATAGTAAAATAATTAGGAATAGATGAGTTTATTTTCAATATGAATTCTTTAATTGCTAGTTGATGTAACTTAGATTTTTTTTTTAACTTTTGTTTTAAGTTCAGGGTTACAAGTGCCAAGTGTAAGTTTCTTTTATATGTAAACTTGTGTCACTGTGGGTTGTTGTACAGGTTACTTAATCACAAAGGTGTTAAGCCTAGTACCCATTAGTAATTTTTCCCGATTCTCTCTCTCCTCCAGTTCTCCACTCTCTGATAGGCCCTGGTGTGTGTTGTTCCCCTGTGTGTGTCCATGTGTTCTCAACATTCAGCTCCCACTTATAAGTGAGAACATTCAATATTTGGTTTTCTGTTTCTGTGTTAGTTTGCTGAGAATAATACCTTCCAGCTCCATCCAGGTCCTTGCAAAGGACATGACCTTATTCTTTTATAAGGCTGAATAGAATTCCGTGGTGTATATGCACCATATTTTCTTTGTGATACCAAAATCTGGCAGAGATACAACAAAAAAAGAAAACTTCAGGCCAATATACTTGTTGAACCTCACCGCAAAAATCCTCAACAAAATGCTGTCAAACTGAATCCAGCAGCATGGTACACAGTAACTTAATTTTTAACTGCTGTGTTTTATAATTGTTTACAAAATTCTGAACAGTTTAACAATATATTTTTTAAAGTTGGTATGAGACAGATACAACATACCCTTTTGTGTAAAGATTATCATTACAAAATTTTCTGTAATAGTGAGATATTAGAAATAAGCCATTAAAAATAACTTGGAGATCAGATGACTCAGTTGATAAGATAGACTCTATTAGATAGCATAGATCTCCATCTTGAATAAATTGATCACTTCAGTGCCCAGTTTTTAGTACGGTGTGAATATTGCAATACTACACTAATGCCAAGAGCTTGCTCAGTGGGATTGACTATTAATGAATTTTGGGAGGGAGTCAAATAAAGAAATAAATAAATGATACTATACTTATTTAAAAATCACTTTCAGAGCTAGCAACATAATAAAGAATACTTTACAAAAGAAAATTCAGTTACTGGATTATAACTACATTTTACTGCCTGAAACATTAATAAATCCCATCTTCAGCTTTTCCTTGTGACACACAGATCTTGTTACAATAAATACAATCTTCAATTAGAAATCATTATTTAAATAGTGGCTCCAGGATCGATTAAGATATTTAAAATTATGTAGCATAGCCACCAAATGGACTATGCCATTCCCAATTGCATTAGAGTTTCCTAGTTATGTGTAAAACAAAAAGACAAACAAAAAAAAAGTAATAAACCGATGAACAAGAAGAACTCCAATCTAACCTGACTTTAAGGTAAGCATTACAGATAAATCAGTGATTGAAAACTAGAGAAATAAATATTTTAAGAATTAACATTCATTTATTTTTTTTATGGCAGCCTCAATTGGTGATGATGCTATGAGTAGTATTTTTACATCTTGCAAGTTTGAGAATAACTTCTCTAATGTCATGTTTCTAAATTATTTTTTTATTATTATTATACTTTAAGTTTTAGGGTACATTTGCACAACGTGCAGGTTTGTTACATATGTATACATGTGCCATGTTGCTGTGCTGCACCCATTAACTCGTCATTTAATATTAGGTATATCCCCTAATGCTATCCCTCTCCCCTCCCCCCACCCCACAACAGGCCCCGGTGTGTGATGTTCCCCTTGCTGTGACTATGTGTTCTCATTCTTCTAAATTCTAAATGCTGATTTGTTACTCCTTACCATCTGCTTACATAGTCTCCTGTTGCCAAATCTGATAATAATATAGGTGGCTGAAGGTGCACATTGTGTATATGCAGTGCAAACTTTTACAATGGAACATCCTAAAGGATGTAGTCATAAAAATACTTGTATAGAACTCTTGAGCTGTTAGAACATGGTGGGACAAGAATGAGTCCTGGAAAAACTTTTAAGAGTTTGAGATTGATCAGGCCCAGGTCCAAGAAGTCATCACTAATTCTTCTCTTTCTTGCACCGCCAATATATAATCCATCTGGAAGTCTTTGTTAATATATCCAAAGCACCAGGCGCGGTGGCTCACGCCTGTAATCCCAGCACTTTGGGAGGCCGGGGTGGACGGATCACAAGGTCAGGAGATTGAGACCTTCGTGGCTAACATGGTGAAAACCCATCTCTACTAAAAATCCAAAAATTAGCCGGGCGTGGTGGCGGGCGCCTGTAGTCTCAGCTACTCAGGAGGCTGAGGGAGGAGAATGATGGGGACCCTGGAGGAGGAGCTTGCAGTGAGCGGAGATCGCGCCACTGCACCCCAGCCTGGGCGATGGAGCGAGACTCCGTCTCAGAAAAAAAAAAAAACAAAACAAAACATAAAAAATAAAAAATTTATATATATCCAAAGCATCTTTAAATCTCACCTCTTCTTAACATGTCTAATACTCTTCTAGCCATTACCATCTTTCTGAATTATTTAAACAAATTCCCTGGCTGTATTTTCTTTCTGTTTTGACAACATCAACAATTTCTGTCTACATATCCCACAATTAAGACTATCCAATGGCAGTTCACCATAAATATAATGGGGTAATAGCAGTTTCCCATCAACTAAAAGGCCAGTCATGATCATGCCACTACTTGTTTCTATACTACACCCAATCCCCTCTTCTTTCTTATCCAATCGGCCCAGCGTCACTGTATGTTGTCCTTCAAACACACCAAAACTTCTCTCTCCTTAGTCTTATCAGCTATTCCTTCTGAGTGAAATGCTCCAATCTACATAATATTTGACAGACTGCTGCCTTATTATTCATGTTTCAGATCAGTGCTTGATAAATATTTGCTTTATGAATTAGTTGTATTGGTTATACAAACCCACATGTTGAATGACAATTGCTAACATATATTTTAGCCTTCTTTACATTGTTCTGACAGGACTAAAGAAATAATTGCTATCTGGATTGGGAATCCTATTATGCTAGTCATAATTACCTTCCAGAATTGCACAATTTAAATGAGAAAATTTATATAAAATTACAATGAAATCATAAGCAACAACAATTGTTATCTCCTCTACTTCAAACCTCTTTCCAGATTCCACATAGAAGATAAAATATTGATGCGGTAAACAAAATGTTGAGATGTACCTTTACTTTCATATATCAGGTTTGGAATGTGGCCAAGATAAACATGACTAAATGTTCAGACCCATGATCATATTGCACAATTCACCTCTTCTTGCTCTAGTCCTGCATTACAGGTGAAGTCCTGCATTATCCATACAAATTGGATAAAATCTTAGTTAAATAAATGGGGACACTTGTAAGGTTTTGCACACATATTCATTAAGCACCTACTATGCTCCAGCACTAGTCTATGCAAAAGAAATGCCAAATACGATATAACTAGCATAAGTACTGATACCAATGAGTATACATTTTATATTTCTAACTCTCTGGAAGGATTAAAAATGTACACAAAATTAAAAAAAATTAACTTCATTAAATGAGAATGTAATTGTGACTATGCTATTCAAAGTCCATGAAACCTAAATAAAGTGAAAGAGCCACATTAGCCTGAGATCCATTAAAATGATTGTTTTACTGAAGGTTTGTCTCTTTATATGTAATAGAGGTTATTCTGGGTAGCACACAGTATTTCTCTTTGCGAAATCACTATGGAAACTGCCACAATAGGTTATAAACTCCATGACCTTCTATTATTAAACTTTTATTTTGTGTATAGAGTTTTTTCCTTCTTACAAATATTTCAAAGCAGAACTATCAGGAAGCACTCACATATCCCTATACATCTATTAATGTATCTATTAAAGAAAATAATTACAGTAAGTTCAGTTATAGAAAAAGAAAGCCTTTGCACTCTGTGACTGATCAAATCCCCACTAATTTTCTCTGCATCTTGCATTATAAGGTTATAGGCTATTTTTCTTTGAAATTATCCTCTCTTTTCAGAACAACTGATACATTTTTTCCCTTGAGCAAAAGTGTCACTAATGCATGATTGAGAGCAAAGAAGTGGATGGTTGAGGCAGCAAAACCCCACTAATAGAAACTACTCAGATAATGAATTTGTGTGGAGGGTCATTAATTAGCAACAAATAAAGATTTAAGTGAAGTTTTAAAATCTTATTTTCCATTAAAAATTAGTGAAACTTCCAAATGTCATTTCAGTGGAGAACAATTGCTTGAATATCTTCTCTAAATTGAAAATAAGATAAGTTCGACAGAAATATTTATCTCCCATACATGCTTTTTATTCTACATTGTATGTAGAATATAACCATTCTTAAAATGTTGGTTTTGAATCTGTTCTTATTCCAGATCATGCTTTTAGCTTTATCCCAATGTGTCAATGTGTGTATGACTGTGTATGTATGTTTTACATGACATTTTCAAAGGGATATAATATTTCTCTGGCTTAACAATTTTATGATTTACATTATATGATCTTAAACTTTAACATGTTTTTCTGTTTTAGGATTGCATATTGTTAACCTTTTAAACGTAAACGTTTGAATTGCTAATTTAATGTCACTAATCTGTGATATGTTAAGTATATTTGAGAATAAATATAGATATTGAAAAATTCATACCTGACAGATTTTAAAACTGACTCTCTTAATCATGAGCACTCATTGTCATATTTTAGACAGATCTTGTTTTCTTCACTGAATTACAATAATTTTCTCTTTTTCCCTCCGAGATATTTCCAATGAACACTTAGTGTCTAGTGTAAAGGCAAACATATTCAGTTGACATGTCCATTGCTAGTGAATTTTGATGTCTTTAAGAAATGTATACAAGGCAATATTACATTTTATAGCACATTATAATAACTTAAGGAATGCACAGGCTAGTTTTCAGATAATTCCCATAACTCTATAAGGATTTAAACTGCAATTGAATCTATGTAACGGTGCCTGCATAGATTCCTCTTGCTAAAAAGAGACCATGCTATGTCTCAATTTTCCTTAAGCAGATTGAAATTGTTTTCATGAAACTTAAAACTTTCTAAGGAAGAACACAAATTGGAATATTGTAAATTTTAAATCTATATTTAAAAAATGATTCTACATTAAATAAAAATACTTTAATCTTGGGTAATTTGGCTCTGTGTCCCCACCCAAATCTCAACTTGACTTGTAATAATACCCACTCATCAAGGGTGGGGCCAGGTGGAGATTGAATCATGAGGATGGTTTTCTCCATGTTTTTCTCGTGAGATCTGATGGTTTTACAAGAGGCTTTCCCCTTTACTCAGCACTCATTCTCTCTCCTGCCACCCCATGTAAGGTTGCCTTTTGCCGTGATTGTAAGTTTCCTGAGGTTTCTCCAGCCATGCAGAACTGTGAGTCAATTAAAACCCTTTTCTTTATAAATTACCCAGTCTCTTATATTTCTTCATAGCTGTGTGAGAACGGACTAATACAATCATCATGCTTTTCAAAATAAAAGCTGAAAAGAAAACTCAGAAATTGGAAGCAATTGAAATTTGGAACAATAATCGAAAGCATATGTAATCTAAGATGTTATTAGTAGTAAGGGTGGTGGCTTTGTTGGAGGTGATTTTAAATTCAATTTAGCACACAATTTATTAATAGCTTATGTATTAAATGTATTATAATTTTCTCAATGAAAGAAAATTAATTTCCTATCTATATATTTTTAAATTGAGCAGTGAGAACTAATATGTTGTAATAACTCATTTGAGGTTATCTTGGTAAATAGAGATAAAGATTTAACCACAGCTTGCTGTTTTAATTCTGATGTTAGTAAAGAGATATTTTATTTTTAAATTGTGACAAGCTACCATATAGCATAGTATACTTATATAGATCATCTTTGAAAAGCCATGAATGAGTTTTAATAAGAAAAAGAAACTTACAGTAAATGTAAACATTTATATAGAATAGTACACATTATAAGGACACTTTTCAATCTAATATTGGGTCTAGTTAACAGGAAGCTAACGGAAAGAACAGCATTTCCAGTTGAAATTCTGGCCTCATCTCTCTTGATTTAACTTCTCAGCAATAAATTGATCTCTATCTTTACTAATCCGTGCTCATTTGTCTAGTCCTGGATTATTCCTACTGCCTCGCTTTCTAAAGTGTGGTAAATTGTAATCAATAAACTTTTAATTTTTTTGCTAAATAAATATATTCTGCCCAGACTCTGTTATAAGTAATCAAGTTCCTATCAAGATTCACTCACAGACTACAACCAATAAAAATAAGCAACAAATAGTTTGATGTAATCAACCCTTCAAGGAAAGCTTCATTAAATATAATTTACCTATATTCAATTAAGTTAAAGTAAATTTTAGTGAATCAGATACTGGAGATCCCAGTATGTGCTTTCTATATATGCCTTCATGCTTAGCCTTTGCACTGTCAGAGCCTGAATTGAACTGTTCTGTGTTTCAAATGACCCTGGATTCTTTCCGGAGCTGATTAAACTTGGAATGGAAACTTGAGCCAAAACAGGCCAATTAGATTCCATGGCATTTTTGAGATGAAACATAGGGACTTAGTTGTTTTAACTGTGAAAAGTTGAAGAGTAGGTAGACCAAAAAGGTAAGGCTGCCATCTATAGAGAACTATGACTAATCCAATGAATGCAGGCGTGAAGACAGTATGCCATCTTCAGAGAGACTGAAATAAAGCAGTGCAGAGAAAACAGAGCATCTAGCCTATGTGGCCCCAAGGAGAAGAGATACAGAGATAATAATTCTCCAGTTGCAATGAGGTCCTAAAGTACTTTTGCCCAAAAATTTTGAGAGATCTCTCTACATTGTTAGAATATCCAACCCTTTCTACTGTTAATATTCCTTGTTTTTTCTTTCCTTTTAAATAAAGCAAACAATTTAGAAATATGCAATTTGAAAAATGAAAATGTGAACAGATTTTTCAAAAACCTGTAGTGGTTAAATCGTTTAATTCAGGGCAATATCTGAACACTGTGTAAAAAGAACTGTACCGAATTTTGCTGCATCAGGCTCTTTCAAGTGCAGTGCTGAAAACCATGCACTTTTAAATCTTGGCACACTTAGAATTATTCAGAGCGTAGCCACCTTTAGTTTGGCAGGAAAACAAGGTAAAGGCTTCCTGTGGGAATTTTCTATTGGAATTTGCTACACTTAGTGTTTAAATATACTGATATCCATGATAAAATGTTGTTAAAAAATAGTCTCATCCTATTTTTTTAAAACTAACCTCAGTAAATAACCCATACACTTGCAAAGTTAGGTACTTACATACCATTCTCCGTTTACTGCCCTTTAATACTAAAAACAGAAATGAAATTAAAAAATAAAATGCATGTTTTAATTTATATTCACACAAACAGTTTAAAGCATGATACAATAGGAAGCCAGAGTCATAGTCTTACATAAAATACAAACTACTACAGATTTAAGTAAAATGTGTTCTATTTTGTCTCATTTATTATAGTTTCAGCTCTTAATAAGGCCTGTCTTCATGGAGTGCCACCCCCATCTTTGGTATTTAAGTCCTCAGTTGATCACTAATGTAATAACCACAGTTCAGTTAACTATTCTGGAGACCTCAGATCATGCACACACACATTGTTGAATTCAGGAATATATTGCTTTCAATGTGACCATAAGTCTGAGGAAATTGCTTTAAGGCTATGTTTCCTGATTTGATTACTTCAAATTTTACGCTGCTGTGCACAAAGTGTCTGGAGAACAATTACATGCATTTGTCACCTCCATTTTAAAAGTATTAGGTATCTTTGAAATATTTGAACCCTCTCACTGAAAAATGCCATGCAGAGAGAGTATAGCCCGGGGCAATGATGAGTGGCTATATTATTATTCTGCTGAAAGTCATGCTGAAAAACAGTATGCAGTTTTGAAAAACCCAGACTTATTCTCTTTACATTCTCACAGCCTCTACTTTGGTGTGTGATATAATCACATGAAATGTGGTATTTTGAAATACTATTCTAAGCATTTTGGAACTCCAAAACAGGAAAAGAAACTTCACAGGCCCAAGGTGAAATTTTTAGTTACAATGTAGCATGAATTTTTAAATAAGTCCTTGCTAGAAAGGTTCCTGCAAGGAATGTTACAAATGTGGACTTTCCGAAGACCAATGAGAGTCACCGATGAATTTTTAAGCAGGAAAGTGAACAAATATGTATGTATTTATAGGAAGACTCCTCTCTGTAATTTGGGAATCAGATTATATTAAGAAGAGGTTATGTTAAATATTGTATAATCCGATTATATTAACATTTTAACACTAATTTGGAAAATGTACTTGTTTTTTTCATTTTCAAAGAAAAAAGTTTTGCTTGGTTTATGGTTCTACATGCTGTACAAGCATGGTAGAAGCATCTGCATAGCTTCTGGGGGGCCTCAGGGAGCTTTTATTCCTAGCAGAAGACCAAACAGGAGAAGGCATGTCACATGACCAGAGCAGGACCAATAGAGAGTGGGGAGATGGATGTGTCACACATTTTAAACAATCAGATCTCACAAGAGCTTATTCACTATCAGGAGGACAACACCAAGCCATGAGGGATCTGGCCTTGTGACTCAGTCACCTCCCACCAGGCCTACCTCTAACATTGGGGATTACAATTTAACATGAGATTTGGAGGGGACACTATTTAAACTATATCATTCAGTCCCTGGCCTCTCAAATCTCATGTTCTCACATTGCAAAATACAATTATCCCCTGCCAATCATCCCACAAAATTTTCAGTTCCTTTCAGCATCAGTTAAAAGTCTAAAGTCCCAAGTCCAAAGTTTCATCTAGAGATAAGTTCTTTCCACCTATAAGCCTTTAAAGTTGAAACAATTTCTTTATTACCAAGGTACAATAGGGGTACAGGAATAGGGTAAACATTCTTCTAAAAGGGAGAAATCAGCCAAAAGAAAGGGTTTATAGGCTGCATGCAAGTCCCAAACCCAGCAAGACAGTCATTAAACTGTAAAGATCCAAAATAATCTCCTTTGACTCTATGTCTCACACCCAGTGTATACTGGTACAAGGAGTGAGCTCCCAAGGCCTTAAAAGGCTCTGTCCCTGTGGATTTTCAGGATTCAGCCCCTGAAACCACTTTTTCCTCCTGGGCCTCCAGGCCTCTGATGGGAGGGGATGCCACACAGATCTCTGAAATGCCTTTGAGGCCTTTTCCTCGTTGTCTTGGCTATTAGCACTTGGCTCTTTTTTAGTTATGCAAATCTCTCTGGCAAGTGGTTGCTCCACAGCCTTCTTAAATTATTCTCCTGAAAAAGGCTTTTATTTCTCTGCCACATGGCTATTTTGCAAATTTTCGAAACTTTTATGCTCTGCTTCCCCTTTAAATATAAATTTATACTTTATTTCTTTGCTCCTGCATCTGAGTATAGATGGTTAGAAGCACCCAGGTTATATCTTGAATGCTTTGCTGCTTAGAAATTTTTTCCTCCAGATGCTCTAAATTATTATTCTTTAGTTCAATCTTCCACAGTTTTCTAGGCATAAACACAATGAAGCCAGGTTATTTATTAAGATATAATACACATAACTTTTGCTCTAGTTCCCAGTAAGGTTCTAACTTTCACCTGTGACCTCCTCAGCTTGGACTTCTCTGTTCATATCACTATCAACTTTTTGGTCACAACCATTTAACTAGTTTCTAAAAAGCTCCAAATATTCCCTCATCCTCCTATCTTCTTCTGAACCCTCCCAACTCTTCCAGCCTCTGCCTATTACCCAGTTTAAAAGTTACTTCCACATTTTCAGGTATCTTTAGTGTAATGCCCCACTCTGGTACAAATTTTCTGTGTGAGGCCATTCATGCATTGCAAGTAATTGAATACCCGAGACTTGGGAATTTATAAATACAAAAAGTTTATTGGCTCATGGTTCTTCAGGCTATACAAGCATGACACCACCATCTGCTAGGACTCAGGCAAGGCCTCTGGAAGCTTTTAATCATGATGAAAGGTAAAATGAGAACAGGCATATCACATGGTGGGAGTGGGAGCAAGACAAAGAGTTGAAAAATTATGCTTTTAAAAAAATCAAATCTAAGAATGCCCATGTTATTTTTCTGGGTCCAGATTTTATTTGCTTATGCTTTTTCTTTGTTTCCATTATTTGGAAAGAATACATCTGGTAATTAAGATAAAAGACAATGACAGCATTTTTCATGCAGGAACAAGAAGTGGAATGGGGTCTCAGAAGAGCCTATACAAATTCAGATCACCAAATTCTCAAGCTCTGGAATCTCTAAGAATCAGGGCAAAATCCTACAGAAAATGTTTTAGCCTTTCCAACTTTTTTGGAGGAGACTGGGATGTATTTATGCATTTCATCAAAGAGCAAGGCCAAAAACCTCTTGACTTTGCTGTACCTATGGAAAGATGAGTAACTAAAAGTGAATGACAGACTCTTTCCCTTTCAATCTAATAGATTAAATAACAATGACATTAAATAAATATCTAGCATATAATATATGACATGAATAAAACAAAACCCACTCTCCTGAAATGTACGTGAGTGTGTGCATGCATGTATTGGTAAAAACACATGTAAACATGTAGGTATACATGTCAGAAGGGGTACTTTTTTGTAGAGTTTTTCCATATAGAGAAAATAAAGTAGGGTAAAAGATAGATAGTGACGGAGTGGTTTAAAGACAAGTTTGCATGTTTGCTCAGATAAGGGGCCATAGTAGGAAAAATGTGATCTAAAAAAAAATAATTACAGGGAATTATCCAAAGAAAGCACTATATAAATTATTTATTTTGAAATGTGAAGAAATACTACTATTTTTGCCAGATCTAGAAAAGACCTAACTTTGGCCCAATAGCTAAGGCTTAACAGCTATGAAAATGACATGGAAATAGTTGCTTTTTCTTAAAAATGGAAAAACAAATACAATTGTTTTTTATTGCTTTCTGGATTTTATAAGCAAGAAAAGAAAAGAAGTACAAAAAGGGAACTCTGAGTGTGGTCTAATATATGTACTCTTAATGATATTTTTACTGGGATAATTTTTAATGTATCCTTTATTCTTAAATGTAAACAATGAAAATGTTCTTCATTTACATGTACAAATGGCAGCATGTTTATCTGTTTATCTGATATTTAATATGCATTTCTGTCATTTATTGTAGTTGCCATAACAAAGCACCATGCACCAAGTGGCTCAAGCAACAGGAATGTATTATATTAGTTATGAATGCTAGAAGCCCAAGGCTGAAGGTATAGGCAGGGTAAGTTTCTTCTGAAGGTGTCTCTTCTTGAGTTTACATTGAGGGCCAATTTTACAGGTGTATTCACATGGTGTTTCTTCTGTCAATGTCTGTCCTAATCTCCTATCCATATAAGAGTATCTGTTATAATGGATTAAGGGCCGCACCAGTGACCTCATTTAACCTTAATTATCACTTTAAAGCCCATAACTCCAAATAAACTCACATTCTAAGAAGTAGGGAGTTAGAACTTCTACATATGAATTTGGGGAATGGAACTCAATTCAATGTATAACACAATAGTATTTTTTCCAGAGTAAATTTCGACCCTTTTTTGGCTCTAGAAAATGTTTTCCATTATACATAAATATCAAGTTCATTTCTAAAAAGAAGACATACAAATGGCCAACAAGTATATGAAAAAAATGATCAATTCACTAATCATCAGGGAATGCAAATCAAAACTACAGTGAGATATCATATCACCTCCATAAAAATGGCTATCATCAAAAAGACAGAAATAACAAATGCTGGCAAGGATGTGGAGAAAGATAATTGCTCCTAGACACTTACTGGGAATGTAAATTAGTACAGCCAATATGAAAAACAGTATGGAGTTTCCCCAAACCAAAAATATAAATACTATTTGACCCATCTATTCCATTGCTGGATATAGATCCAAAAGAAAGGAAATCAGTGTATCAAAAACATGTCTTCACTCCTACAACTGTTGCAGCATTTTCCACAGTAGTCTAGGTATGAAATCAATCTAATGGTAAACAAGTAGATGAGTGCATAAGGAAATGTGGTATATATACACAGCAGAATATTATCCAGCCATGAAAATGAATGAAATCCAATCATGTGCAGCAACATGGATGAAACTGGAGGACATTATTTTTAGTGTAAGCTTGGCACAAAAAGATAAATATAGCAAGTTCTCACTCATATGTTGGAGCTAAAAATTATTGATGTCATGGACATAGTGAATAAAATAGTGGTTATAGAGATGGAAAATTATTGGGAAAGGGGGATGAAGATTGACTTGATTATGGTACAAAAATACAGCTGGTAGAAAAAATAAGGTCTAGTGTTCAGTAGCACAATAGGGTGACTATACTTAATAATTTACTGTTTATTTCAAAATAACTAGAAGATACATCTGAGATGTTCCCAACACAAAGAAATGATAAATGTGAATTGATGGGCATGCCAATTACCCATATTTGAATACATATTGTATGCTTGTATCAAAATATCACATGTACTCCATAAATATGTACAACTATAATATAGCCATAAAAATAAATAATAAATATATATATTTCAAATATATATTTCATATTATCATACAGTTATTTATGTGAACAATTCTTCTTTGCCCATAAAAATATAAATTATAGACAGGAATGAAAATTATATTAGCTTTCTGTCTTCTGGATTATTTAGCTTGTGATGGTTGCCTACCGTTTATGTATATAAGCACACACACACACACACACACACGCATATCCACACATGTATCTGTATGCACACATGCATATATGCTTATAAACCATAATAGAGGAAAAAAGGGCTTAAGAAAAAGGTCCGTGTTTTATGAAATGATGGCTAAGTATTACCAAATTCCCAGTATTTGGGTTTTACTCAAATTCTCTTTCTCTCTCAGTACTGCAGATGATATATGTGAAACAAACTTTTGTATCACGGAAAATAATTGTCTTCTAGCATTCTAAGTAGAAGAAAAACATGATTTCTTTTTAATTGCCTTGTATTTATAAGTTTGTTTTCTCTACCTAGAAATAACTACTCTCTGCTTAAAGTTCTAAAAGAAATCCTACGTGTAGTCACAGTTGTAGGTAGGAGACATGGGAAAAGACCTGTTGAAGACAGGGGTCAATTTTGGTCACCTACCTAATGATTAATCATCACAGATCCCTATGCAAAATTGTCTCCCACTTTTTTCCTCTGAGCATCATTTTGACAACTCTTATATGTGTGTTTTCCTTACAATGTGCTTTATAAAGGTCAAATTATATACTTTAAAATTGTTATTGGAAAAAAACATTATTTTCTAAAGTATTTGAATTGTTTTTTCTTCCCAGTTTCAGTTATTTTGCCAAAACTTATATAATTAATTTAGAAATATCTATGTAGATACTTTTAAACTAAAAAAGGAATAATAATTACTGTAATAAAGTCAAAGAAAGATGAGAAAAAGATAGCTTCTTGCAAGGCAAGACATGGAGACAAAATCTCTAGGACAAAGATAACATGTGGGCTATCTTAACTTTAGGCTTGCCCCAGGCACTATCTGACAAGGTAGGGAAAAGGTTATGGCAATCGGAGAGAGGAAGTTTCTAATTCCCCTTTCTCTTTCTACTTCATGTTTCTTAAACATTAAACCATGGAGATATGTGAACCCCAGAGTGCCTGAATTTCAGAATCTTACAATGCCTATGAAGTCTCCTTATCATGGGATAAACGCAGGGTCGTCAGATTCATGCTGCAGATTTTCAAGGGCAAGAAATCCAAACATTGCATGCTATTAACAATCTATCACTCTTTAACATTTAACTTTTGGTGTGAAACCACACATAATTTGATTTAATTGCAGCAGAATGTAAGATTGTATTTTCTTACTCTTTTATTATTAAAAAAATCTGAAAGCTGAGGCAGGAAGGCAGGGGTGAGTTTGAAGCAGGGCAGGCTATGGTTAGCAGATTCAAAGTCTTGCACACCCTTTTATCACATCTCTGTTAGCTGCACCCTCTCCCATTTCACTTCTCTTGCCAGCACTAAGGAGATGTTATATTCCATGATCAGTGATTATAGGACTGCCTAAAAATGTTTACTTCACATCACTAGTCCTCAAATTGGCTTAAGTATGACAATATCAAAATGAAATACTTACAAAAAATATGGAACATTATAATGTCCGAGGGGCTCCGCAACTGAGGACCTGTGAATAGACACTGATGGCATTTTGGTGTTCTATTTTATATGGAATCATTCTTGAAAGGCCTTGTAGCAGTTATTTTCAATGCTAGTACTCCCCCAATGTGAGAGATGAGACTCAGGCTGTGTGATTAATTGGTTTGTTTGGGTTGTTTCAAACCTTTTCTAAATCAGAGAAATGGATGTAATGACCTCCAGAAATGCCTTCAGGTGTTAGTCCTAGGAAAACAAATATATTGCAAGGGACCAAAACCACAGCAACAAAATGAGCATTATAAATACACACATTTTCTATAAGCATTGTTTTCATGTTGTTTTATATGAGGAAAGTTTGATTATTCGCTAATTTAATTTTCTCATGGCATAAGACATTTTATTTTGCTGGCATGCATGCTTTAGATTTATACACACTACAGTGAGAAATTACCAATTATATTTTTTCTATATTAAAAAAGTAATATACCCCTTTTTACTCAACTTCATAGTAGCCTCTATTTTTCCCTAGAGAACGATAAACAGCTACACCCTTACCTGACGCTGATCATACCGTTTACACACAACAGAAGCTGACATAGTTGTAAACTGGCACATAAGAATTAAAATGCATTACCACATGTTAGAAACGTTGCTGGGAATGTGCTGCTAAAAACAAAACCCCAAAAACTAATGTTTAACATACCATATGCTACACTTGAGTAAAACAAATGTGTGCTTAAAGAAGAAAAAACACCGATTTTTCTATTTATTTTCCTCATTAAAGCTATTATACATTTATGTTAAGTGTCATTGTTCTGCTCACTGAGAGGAAGAGAATGGATCTAGAAGTCACAAAAAAAAGGCACCCATCGTACCTTTCTATCTTGTGCAGTCTATATTCTTATTCCTGAGTTATCTCCCTATAATTTCACCAATATTTATGATTACAGTCTCTTGAAAACATAAAAAATAATTTAGAGAATAATTTTGCCTTTTAACTTGGAAACAGTACAAAATTGGACAATGTAGAAGACAACAATCTCATTCTCTCTCTCTCTCTCTCTCTCTCTCTCTCTCTAGCTCTTGCTCTCTGTCACTCAGTAAGCTCAAACGTTTAAAGAGATTGTTCACTTCCACTCTCCAAAATATATTACAACTTCTTGTAATTTCTATGTGATTTCCAAAACAAGAAACATATGGTAAAAGAAAATAATGACGACAACAATAGAAAATAAAAATCCAGTCAGAGGTGGTTGCTAATGCCTGTAATCCCAGCAATTTGGATTACTGAAGTGGGAGGATAGCTTGAGGTCAGGGTTTGAGACTTAGCCTGGTCAACATAGTGAGATGTCATCTCTGTAAATAAAAAATAATTTTAAAAAACCAAAATAATAAATTAAATAAAATAAGCCAGGCTTGAGATGCATATCTGTACTACCAGCTACTTGGGAGGCTGAGATGGGAGGATCACTTGTGCCAGGAATTTGAGGCTGCAGTGAGCTATAATCATGCCACTGAACTCCAGCCTAGGTGACAGAGTGAGATCCCATCTCTAAAAAAAATTTAATAAAAACAAAAATAATTCAAAATCAAAATCCCGTTTGCAGCATGAAGCCTGACTTAAACCTTGATGTCTTCAGAAAGTGGATGAAAGATTCCTAGTGCAAAGGTGGTGAAAGATGGTTAGAGATCAATTGGAGAAGACCTTTTGAAGATGTTTGCTTGCCAGTCTACTGTTTTGGCTTATCCTTTAAGAAGAGATGTTAGCAAAAGCCCAAACTACTCACTGAGTTCCCGTGAAGACCAGTTCAGCGAGCAGTCTCGCAGTCTATCTTCTTCTGAGAATTCTTCCAAATTCCAAGTCTTCAGCATCATTATTAAGAAAAACTACCTTCTCTGAATCCTGTCTGTTCCTAAGATGTTAAGATGGAATGCTGTCCAGAAGAGTTCCTTTCTCTCTGGGATTTTGGATCTTCGACTGCTGTTTGCTTTTACAGCTTTTTGATGTCTTCAAAACATTTTTTTTTTCTTTTCGTAAATCATCTGTTTTCCCCCCAACTTTTCTTGTTAGGAATGTTAGCCTGGATAGAGAGATTTCATCATACTTGCAACAAAATCCAGAAAGAGAATATTAAGATTCAGGTTATATAATAAAAAAATCTGGGATATATCAAGAATAGAAGTAAAAGTGCAAAAATGTAGATAATAAAAGTCCCAAAGGAGGAAAAAATAAATAGAAAGATGATGAAAATAATTTAAGAAATAGTGAAAGATTATTTTAATTTCTGAAATACATTTACTAACTATATTCTATATCTTATTTATTCCTATTTTTGTGAACCTACCAAAACACTTTTCGCCCCAAATAATGTAGACCAACAAAGACAGTATAATAGATTCCTAATACTGCTGTAAAAAATATTACCACTTGACTTGATGGCTTCATACAATACAGATTCATTGTCTTACAGTCCTGGAGGGTAGGAGTGCAACATCAGTTTTGCTGGGCTAAAGTCAAGGTGTCAGCAAGATTGTTTCCTTCTGGAGGCTCTAGGTCACAATCCCATCCTTGCTTCTTCCAGCTCCCGGTGGCTGCATTTCTTATGGCTGCATCACTCCAATTACTGCTTTTGTGGTCGCATTGCCTTCTTTTTGCAAGGACCATTGTAATTATATTAGGCCTACCCAGATAATCCATGAAAATATCCACATCTCAAGATCAATAATTTGGTCACATGTGCCAAGTACTTTTTGTTGTACAAAGTAACATATTCTCTGGTTTTGGGGATTAGGACGTGGACATCTATTAGAGGGTGAGAGTAGCATTATTCTGCCTATCACATATAGCAAATTTAAAAACCTATATCTTTTAAATAATTGTATATATTTAAGGTGTACAACATGATGTTTTGATATACAGATACATGAAATGATTACTACAGTCAAGAAAATTAACATATCCATGTCCTCCCATAATTATCTTTTTTGTCTTTTGTGTGTATGGTAAAAGCTTCTAAAATCTACTCTTTTAGCAAATTTCCAGTATACAATAGAGTATTATTAACTGCAGTCATCATGCTGTACATTTGATTTCCAGACTTACCCATACTCTATAACTGCAATTTTGTACACTTTGACAAACATCTCCCCATTTCCCCCACCTCTCTGCTCCTGGTAATCACAGTTCTACTCTGTGTTTCAATGTATTTGCCTTTTACAGATTCCATGTGTAAGCAAAGAGAAAAATAAACAAAATGAGAAGTCATCTTATGGACTGGGAGAAAATATTTGTAAACCATGGAAATGATAAGAGGCTACTATTCAAAATGTATAAGGAGCTCATACAACTCAATAGCAAATAAATTAAAAAGTAACCTGATAAAACAATGAGCAAATGACCTAAATAGACATTTTTTTCCACAAGCCTGAGTCTTTAATAAAGCACTACAACATAGGCTCACAATGTTAATTACCAATAACGTCAAAGTAAACACAAGAACTTCTTCAATGGAGTGCTGGGAAATGAAAGGTGATAACTAATATTAACTCCAGAGACCAAATTTATCAGCAAATACACACACAAAATGGGTGGACCCATAGTTAGTTAAAACTTCAGTGAACAAGTCTGAACATTATCAGGGAAATTTGGGGAAATCCTTTGAGGTTCCCATTTATTTATAAATGCAAAACTTTAATAGAAACACACAAAGAACGAAGAGTAAGATAATGATTCAAGTTCTTCAAAATGAAAAAGAGATGAAACAAGTTCATGTTCCCAAAAGGCATAAACTTACTCTTAAAAAAATAGTTAACAGATATAAATTTATTTGAGCAGTCAGTAGCACTAGGTTAAGCGAAATAAGAGGACCAGATGGGAGGGATGAGTGAATCAAACTGATACAAGGAAAGACTTAAGAGCAAAATAGTGCATCTCTCTAAATTGAAAGATACAGAAATGGCTAACAGAGAAAAGCAACCACAGTCTATTCCACTCACGCAGAAATAAACCTACCCCTGTTATGCCATAAAAATACACCTTTTTTTAAGAATTGGATACAAGTGAGGTTTACACTAAAGTAACACACAGTTTTTATAAGAAATAAAAAGATAAAAATAAAGTTAATAAGGACATGAACATCAATAAAACCAGAAAAAAACTGTGAAAGTTATTACTTAATACTTTAGGTGAAAACTTAGAGTAGATAAATTATTTAACATAAAAGAATTTCTAGTCAAAAATATGACTAGAAATGAAGATATAAAATAAAACCTAACAAATCAGAAATCATTTTACATTTTGTTTTAAATTGAAAAATAATATGTATATGTGTGTGTGTATATATATATGTATGGGGTAAATATGATGCTTTGATACATGTTTACATTTTGTACATTTTGGAATAGTCATATCAGGCTAGTTACCATATCCATCACCTCGACTATTTATCATTTATTTGTGTAGAGAATATTAAAAATTCACTACTTTAGCAATTTTGAAATATATATTATCTTTAACTAGAGTCACCGTGCTGTGCAATAGATCACCTGAACCAATTTTTCATGTCTAACTGAACATTTATACATTTTATACCAACAATTCTCCTTTTCCAATCTACTTCCCTGCAGCCCCCAGCCTCTAGTCAACATCATCCTACTCTCTAATTCTATGAATGTGACATTCTTAGATTCCATATATAAGGAAGGTCATGCAATATTTGTGTCTTTGTGTCTGGTTTATTTCACTTAGCGTAATGTCATAATCATATATGCTTGCATGTGTTATAAACATAATGATAATTTAGTGTCATTTCAAGGAAATACATTTTCATTCTATGCCTGTTTCATTCTATGCCACAATTCTGGGCTTGTTTATGAAAAGAAGCTATGTGGCATGAGTGTACCAATTCATGTTACCTTATTCATGGCTGTTCTACCTTTATCATAAACACTAAGAGGATCAATAAATTAGGGGTGCTTATCAGAGAGCTGAAATAAATAATAAATTTAAAATGTATAGTTGCCTTTGGCGTCACCCAACATCCACTGCTGATTCTTCGCCCTTTTCTATTACTGGAGACATCTCCCCTGGGCCTTACCATTAGTGCCCTCATTAATGCTGCTGAGAACAAGTCACACAGACTTTCCCAAGTCATGTTCCATGGAAATCTCTGCAATCATCACATTCCTGGTTGATGTGCCCTAGGGGTACTTGCCATCTAACCAAATTACTGATAAAATGGAATGATGGAACAGCATATATCCAATATGTTTTGGGAATACAGACCTGAATTGTCCAATAAAGTAACCTCTACCCACCAGGAGCTATTTAAAATTTAATAACATTAAAATTCAGTTTCTCAGTTACACTAGTCACGTTTCAAATACTCAATAGCCATTTCTGACTAGTAGTTACCCTTTTGGATTTTGGACAGAACATATATGGAACTTTCCATTTACTATAGAAATGTCCATTGGACAGTACTATTCTAGATTCATAATAGTCCCTTTGGAAATGAGATCATATGACCAAATATATTTGGAAAATTCTGTGCCTTTGCTATCTTATTAGAGACATATATATTATATAAATTATTTATGTTATATAAATGTATGATATACTAATATATATTACACAATGTATTATATAATATATACTACTATGTAATATTTTTATATATAATATATACATAATATTTTAAATTGTAGTTAGGCCAAGTGCAGTGGCTCACGCATGTAATCCCAGCACTTTGGGAGGCCAAGGTGGGCAGATCATTTGACTTCAGGAGTTCCAGACCAGCCTGGCCAACATGGTGAAACCCCATCTCTACTAAAAATTCAAAAATTAGTCAGGCATGGTATCATGTGCCTATAATCCCAGGTACTCGGGAGACTGAGCCAGAAGAATCACTTGAACCCAGGAGGTGGAGGTTGCAGTGAGTGGAGATGACACCACTTCCCTCCAGCTTGAGCAACAGAGCGAGACTACAGCTCAATAAATAAATAAATAAACTAAAGTAAAATAAAATAAAATAACTAAGAAATAAATAAGTTGTAATTGGTTTGTAACCCAGTGTTTCCCCTACTAATTGAATTAGATATCCACTTTTACTTCCTGCCGGAATTCAGGTAAAAACTAGTGCTCCTTTAAACTCACTCTGAGGAAATTTTTATAGAAGATTTAAGAGATGATTCATTTCACTAACACGAGTAAAAGAAACTGACTCAAATCTCACATATGATAAGTTTCTGTAGATAGAGATTTAACTTGTGAATGCAAATCTAGTAACTTGTTAAAAAGAAAAATTCCCAACATATGCTCTATACCACATAAGCAGACTAAAGTAAACTCTGCTTAGTTAAAAACTACTTTTAAAATGCAAGAGTTTTTGGTTGGTTTTAATGGGGGCAATTATATAAAATTCCACATGTTTTAATTTGTATATATAAGCAAAGCTCATTGACTATTATAGTTACTAAAGTTAGTTGGCATGCATAAATATTAACTCATGACTGAAAGTTATGATTTAGTACTTTAAAAAGTAGTCCATGAGCAAAAGAGTTCAAAAAGGCACATGACTTCTAATGTGTCTGTGCATAAACAAATACATTGAATTCCCATAATTTGGGTGAAAAACAATTTATAGTCACTGCATTATATTATTGCCTAGAGCTGGTTGGTGTTTTGCTTTTTGCTTAAATATTAATATTTGATTAACACATTTGTAAGATTTCTCTTAATTCTTACATTGGCGATTATTTATGAAAACTTGCTGATTATTTTGCAACTTTGATTATTAATCTGTTCTGCCTCAATTCTTCCATATAATTAAATTCTTGGGTGATATTAATTTGGCCATCATTTAAAATATAGTTTTTTCAAACACTTACCTAAAGTTATGTCATTAGTAAATGATAGAATCAAGATTCAGGCAGTTGTGCTAAAATATATTTCCAGTTTTATAACATGTCTGTCTCTCTATTGGACTCTAAACATTGAAATATATCATGTTAAATTAATTTTCTTTAGTAGAAAGTCACATACAACGTTTGCAAATACAAGAGCAAGTGCAAGACCAAAGGGAGCAACGAAAACTTTCTATCTTGACGGAGAGACAGTAGAGTCAACCCCTTCTTGATGAGGTTAGCATTTCAGGAGACACAGTAAGACAGTTTGTGTGTGCATACTGAATATATAAAAAACAGTCCTTTTGTGGATAAACAGAGCCTGTCAGAAATCAGAAGATCGTAACTCACAGCTGAAGTTTGCCCTTTCTGGCTGACATAGGAATCACTGTGAATAGCTAACAACTTGAAAATATAAGAAGAAATAAGAAATATACAGAATATTTTAACCTTTTTAACAGAGTAAAAAGTTATCTTTGATTAGAACTTTTCAACATTGAAGGTGTGAAATTAAGCTATATGGAATATATGGTGTGGAGTGAAAACAAGTATAAGACTATATATAAAAGACATATGCATATGAAAGAAAAATCCTGATTGACAAAATACATTATAAAAGACATTCCTTAATTTCTATCATGAGAGGTATATATTTCTTGTGAAACTTTCAAGCAGTGCAAAAAAAAAAATATTGGACTGTTCCTTTATTGATCCTATTTATTACTTATTTTTGTTACATTTAACTGGTATGACTTTGTCTATAGAAAAGTGAGGCATGTGCATTAGTAGAATTGGAAGAAATAGAAATGATTTTTTAAAAAATAGAATGCATTGTTTTTAAGCCTGCCAAAACCAGAGATCCTCTACATTTTTCTGAATTTATATTTACTCTGGTTTATCTAAATGGAATTGGTTTCACTTTTATTTTTCACTAATTCACTATTTTCATCAATCACACATTAACTCATGCCTTTATGCATGTGTTTGTGTATCCATGTTTATATGCATGTATTTTCATATTTTTTGGATTGTCACTTCTTACCAAATATTTTTGGCTGTGTATAGCTATTTAAAGTAATAAGTTGCATTATTTTAGTTGAATGTTAAAGTGATCCCACCAAAAATATCTATTTATTTGATAGAAGTATAATTAATTAAATAATACTAACCACTCACTTTACAATATTATTTTCCTTGAGTTTTGATCTACTCAATCCCAGGACTGCATCCTACCTCGCATTATTAAAAACATTTAACTTCTTACATTGACAACTACTTTTGGAATGACTTGATACTGTGCGTGTTTTCAGTTACATACATCTTGCCTCCTCATTAATCTGTAAATTCGCAAATTTGTGCCTACGTTTCACCAAATTTGAATGCCTGAAACAGATAATCACTGGGCAGTAATTTTTTCCCATAATGAATGTTTATTGAGCATCTATAATGTATAAGGTACTATAAGGGATACAAAGACTATATGATGTACGTCTAAATTAAAGATAATTGATGGATGCATTTCAAAAATTGAGTCAGATTTCTTGGACAC
Source organism: Pan troglodytes (assembly GCF_028858775.2). Lineage (NCBI taxonomy): Eukaryota > Metazoa > Chordata > Mammalia > Primates > Hominidae > Pan > Pan troglodytes. Next base: position 54,376,270 of record NC_072398.2, read on the forward strand.
AATGTAGCCATATTCATCGTTATTTACAATTCTCACTTCAGACACTATGGCCATTGGCTGAATTTGTAGTGAATGTGTTAATCAGAGTATTCAGGGCATTATTTTGGAGATACTCACCTTGAAGCTTAAATTGCTATTTTTGACTTTTATATGTATTAGTTATTTATTGATTTTTTGAATTGGATGTTTTTTGGCCTTTTTTCCATGCAGAAAACAGTACTTTGTACAATTATAACAAATATTATGCTCTTTGCTTTCTTCTCTCAATTATAGACTTGAGTGGGGTGATTGCAGTATTCAACTTCCGAAATGGTTTCCCATGATCTTTATTTCCTGATATTTATGTCCTTGTGCTCTTTTTCACTAAGTCCGTGTAGGAAGAGTTCAGTCTCTGTCCAAGAGCCAACAAGTAACAGAGGCCCTTAGTTCAACAACCTGGAGAAACTGAATGTTATCAAAAACTACATGAGTAAGTTTGGAAGCTGATCCACCCACCACTGAGTGCTAAAATTACTACAGTCCCAGCCAATACTTTGATTGCACACCCGAGCCAGAGGTCTCAACTAAGTTGTCCCTGGATGCTAGACATGCAGAAATTATGAGATAATAAATGCCTGTTGCTTTAAGAGCCAGCATTTTAGGATAATTTGTTACAGTGCATTAGATAACCAATGCAATTGTAGTCATGGAGAATGCAAAGTAGTATTTCCATGCATAAAGATACTACGATAAGCTAAACAGTAATGAATGTGCTTGCGTACTCCAGGAAAAAAAAATGAAAACATATGCTGAAATCTCTACTGCAATGCTATTACTACCAGTTCTAGAAACTCTGATAAAATTATGTTGAATACTAAAAAAAGTCTTATAGACTATCTACCCCAATGTTCAAAACAGGACAGTGCTTTGGTAGTCACAGGTCACAGATTTTTTCCTATTCATCTTTAAACCTCAGTTTTTCTGGCTTCTAAACAAGTTTTGACCATATATATATGGTCAAATATATATATAATATATAATATAAATGTATAATATATAATATTTATATATAATATATTATACAATCATTATATTATATATTATATATTTATACATAATATGTAATAAATTTATATTATTTATTTATATATTATATACAATATATAATATATTTATATAATTATCTATTATATATTAATTATATATTAATATTATATATATAATTTCTTTTCTGCAAATTCATTTACTTTTAGCACATCATAGGGTTTGGTTCTGTGTCCCCACCCAAATGTCTTCTGAAATTGTTATCCCCAGGTGTTGAGGGAGGGACCTGGTAGAAGGTGATTAGACTATGTGGGCGGTTTCACCCATGCTGTTCTCATGATAGTGAGTGAGTTCTCACGAGATCTGATAGTTTAAAACTGTGACTCTTCCTCCTTCTTCCTTTCTCTCCTGCCACCTTGTGAAGAAGTTGCTTGCTTCTCCCTCATGCTCTCTCTATCTCTTGCCACCATGTAAGACATGCCTTGCTTCCCCTTTGCCTTCTGCCATGATTTTAGGTTTTTTGAGGCCTCCCAGCCATGCAGAACTGTGAGTCAATTGAACTTTTTTTTTAATAAATTACCCACTCTAAGGTAGGTTTTTATAGCAGTGTGAAGACAAACTAATACAGTGCCCTTGGTTGAAAAATGTGATGATGTGTAAAGATTTGGTGGGGACTACCAAATGTAAAATTTGAATTCCTGGTGATAGCATTTTCTATCTGGTGTTCCTGTACATATTTTAGCTGGATCTTTAATGGCCATTAAAAGTTTTAAAATTATAGACACCACCAAAGGTGTAAGGTACTTCTTAAATTGTGGCCCTCGATTATTCAAGACTGAAATCATGAGACACTGTGAAGAATAATATCCTAAAAACTCATTTGTCTGTCTCATTTATTACCACATCTAACTGCCTTGAGTTTCTGAAATGTTTTGCTTATAAACATTTTACCTTCTTTTCAATGATTAATTGAAGAACAGGTTTACTGTGAACTATCATTTTATTTCCAGCAGCAAGTTGTGACACAGCAGCTTTTTATCAGTCCCATAATACTGGCTATGGTTAAGGAGTGTCATTTCAAATCTCATGAACATTTCTTTAATCTCATACATTAAATCTTTCTTAAAATCACTCAAGTTAAATATAAAAACATAAGCAATCCAAGCATGCAGATCAAGAATGATGTACTGTTCATTTCAGAGTGGTGCAAAATTCAGTCTTTTGACAATGTTTGACTTCCAATGCACTATAGGTGTTCAGTCATGCTGTCATTTCCAAATCAAAAATAAGCCATAAAATTTAAAATTCAGTATTTTATTTATTTTAATATTCCTGTTTGTAATTCATATAGCAAATTCAGGGTGCTTTGCTCTTTATTACTTTAAAAATAAACCTGTTCAATCTTTATAAATCCTTTCTCCTCAATGTGAAGAATATAGGATCAAGATAAAAATAATGAATCAAATCGTTTCATTTAATATGAAACACCTGATGTCAAGGCAAAATGTAGCTTAATATCTTTTGTAAAAACTATTTATAAACAACATTCTACAGTGTGACATTTATTATCAGTTTTTGTAAGGTGATTGAAATATAAGCATTTACCTAATTCAAATTGGTGTTTTTCACAAACGAAATGTAAGGCACTATAAAAGAAAATAATGTAGAAGTGTTCAATTTAAGGGGGATCTTGAGAAAGTGATTAAAGTGTTATATTATGTGGACTTTTTAGGTTATGGGGGAGGGGTAAAAACAGAAAATAATTGAGAATAAATAGGGATAGAAGGGAAAGCAATTAATTCATTGAAGGTAAAACAATATGGGACTTAGAGCTGGAAGCTCTGCTGTCAGAAATCTCAATGTTTAATCAATTCAGAGGTAGAGCTGTTCAGGAGTATGACAAATTGCAGGTTATGGTTACAGAACAAGACTAAGGGCATGGAGGTAAAAAACATTGGCTTAGAGGAATCAGGGGAACAGTATGTGGTCTCTCTGTTGAGAAGTCCACATATATGCAGAAATTACATAATTTCCAACTGTAACAAAGATGGGAAAACATGAATTGGTTCCAAAAGAATGTAGAGCTGTATAAACCTGGAATGCATGAGCTCCAAATGATCTGTTTTTCTAAAATGAAAATGTCATGTTTGAGAAGGATTAATTTTGAACAAGAAAAATGGTGTTCAACTACCACCTGAAATAGTTCTCATAGGAAATAGCACAAATAAACAATCCTTACTTCAAAAACTGCAAAGAAAGTTGTTATTTAGTGGGGAGAGTTATATCCAAGGTAACTTAAGAGGCAAGGAGAAAGTATTCTAGAAAGAAGTGTAAGTTAAGGGACAATGAATTTACATTAAACAGTTTTCCCTGAAGGAGGACATGGGGATGGGATAAGCAGGAGGACAGAGGCCATTCTGTTTAATCATGGATCTAAACATAGCCATAATGAGTGGGTGCACATGCAAAGACAGATGCCCAGTGGAATTTGTCTCTGAATGAGTGTAAGGCATGATTGAATGGAATGATGTGTTGGAAATAACTGGATACAAACTCTTAAGTGGACCTCAGGTGGAAAAAACACTTCCAAGTTTAAACAGTTAAAAGCAATAGCTGGTTTCAGAATTCAGATAACATTCTCTGTTAGCAATACAGTCATTAAATTATAGTCATATTATTAATGTCATCATGCAGTTTATGAATGATGTTTAGGGTTCTAGTGTTTAGAGCACACAAAGTCTCAGTAGACTATCACATCTCCTTTAATAAAATAAAAACAAGCCAAGTGAACCACAAAACCATAATATTTTTTAAACCCATTGGAGAGCTCAGGACACAGAGAAATCTAAATATGCTGAATTCCAGAAAGTGACTAGACATCTCTGGGAAGAGAATTGCTTTCAGTCTTGGCAAAGCAGCTATACAAAAGCAGAATCTGCTGTTGTAAGAGGTATGGAGAAATTAGCCACATTTTTAACAACTCTTTAATTATCCCTGGGCTGGGTCAATGGCTAGAATTTCAAGGAGTTCAAGTCATAGCTCCATACTACACTCACCCATTCTCTACTTCCCATTTGACCTTCCACCACGTGCAGAAGATGGTGCAGAGCACAAGACCTGAGAGAGATGGCCTTAGGTGCCAGGGGTCTTTCTGATTGCAAGGCGTCAATCAGCAAGGGATGATTGAAGGCAGCAGCAGAGAAAAAAGTGAGAGTCAATGGAGCTTATGAGGTATCCCCAACATGCAAGATAACAGTTTTTCAAGGACATAGGGAAGAGGAAGAGAGCTGAGAAAATCTCTCCCAGGCACCAGGGCCAACCTTCAAAGCTTACTTTCCAAAGAATAAAGGGGGAGCCAAGCTTTTATCTTTAACCTGAAAGCTAATTAGTTAAATGTTATTTTGTTTGCAGATATAGGGGATGTTTTTACTACGTGAATGCTCTTGATTTATATATTTATTGCATTGAGATAGAATGAGCTTATCTGTTTCATCTTTTTTGTTGATGGTAGACCAATAATCATGGCCTCCGTGGTAGCCTAATACATAATAATTTTGTTGTGAACATTTCGTATGTACTGTATAAAGTAATGCGTTGCTGAGTCTCTACATAAAATTAGACATATAGTCTAAGCTTCCTAATTGCATAATTAAGGTCTATATTCTTGTTTTTATCTGGCTCATTGATCTATCAGTTTTTGAATGTGATGTGTAAAAACTTCCAAGTGCAGTTGTTGCTGAATTGATTTGTCGTGGGTTCTCTACTCTGGAATAAAAGCTAGACAAGCAAAGATAATTTCCCTTTCATTGACCAATGTCTTCAAAGTGCCTGAAAAGGGCCTAACACAAACTAAGACTTTAATAAATGTTTTTAATTAAATGAATACAATTTTATACTATGTATTTTAATTGATGCATTCCAAAGTGCCTATATTTTCATGATTATTATATATTTTGATGAATTGTTCTTTTAATCAGTACATATTACAACTCAAGATAAATCATCACATCTTAGAAATATATTTTTTCATTGTGAATTTGTATTAATAATACTGACACAAACATTATCTTATATGTCTTTTGATATAAATATATACACAATTGGGCATATAAATAATTATTGCATCACAGTCTAGCTTTAGTAAATACTTCCAAATAACTTCCAAAGTGGTTGTGTCAATACACACTCCCGCTAGCTATTTATGACAAAGTTGTTTTGTTTTACATTATTGTCATCATTAGTCTCAGTCTTTGTTTAATATTTGTTATATTATTATCTGTATATTAGATTTTATCTGTATATTAGAATTTTAGTGCAGTTTTAATTCAGGTTTCTGTGACAATTTATGATGTGAAAGATACCTGAGTCTGAGATAAATATTAGCTTTCCCTAGAGAGGATCATAGCTCTTCTATCCTTGAATAAGGGTATTAGATGAATGCAGTCAAAACTTAAGTTGGGTTCAGGTTTTATTATTATGGTGGACCACTAGCTTCAAAATTCTCTAGGCTTAACTGATGCTGAGGGTACATTGGAGAGCTTTGCTTAAGCTGGTATGTTGGAGAGCTTTGCTTAATCTTCCTCATCCACCATCAGCTATGTGTTTTCTTGTGCTCCCGGAACCTAAACAGGGTCTCTCTTTAGCATTTTACCTGCCCACATCCCAACTGTAGATGGCATGGTACTTATCTAGTGATGGGGGATATCTAAGATAATCTTTAGCATGATACATGCCTTTCGTGCTGGGTCTCTATCATGGGTTTTTCTCAGATACACTACCTTCCTCAGTGCCCTGAAACCTTTCTGCAATAAGTATTTACTTGTTCCTTGGGGGCGAAATGGTTTTATACCATATCTTTAGTGACTGCAAACTTTTATTCTGAAGGGGAGAGAGTTTGGGTAGAGCTTTCACTCTTTTCTTCAGGAATAATCCCTACTCTTCTCCAAGCGTACACTCCAAATGAGGATTTTCTTGTTTCTGCATCTTGCCCCCAATCTCTTTTGTTTGTGCAAGGTAGAGATCTGGGAAGAACCTTTAAGTATACGTGAGCTCTTGTTGGGTCTGAAGCTTTCAGGGCCTTTATTTCTATGCCACACTCAGCCTTTAACGCTGTTAAAAATTTTAGCAGATTCCTCTTATCCTTTGGTAGGTGTAAAGAGAAGCATATCCCAAATCTTTTTGCAAATGCCTGTGTTCCTCACTCTTCAAACGAAGTGTTTTTCCTGCAATGTTAGCTCTCTGGAGGGTTTCGGTTATAACTTTATAGATTAATTTGCTTTTTCTTATGATTGGGGTGATAGTGACTCTGTCTAGCTATCTATACTATACATTACATAATCATATTCCAACTGTTCTACATTATCATTGGAAGCAGAATTTTTTAATGTAATTTGAAATTAAAAATTCCCACATACTTCTGATTTGGATTTATTCATAAATCAGTGAGAACCATCACTCAAGAATCCTGATGGTTCAAAAATATGTCCCTATGTTGGATTGTTTGTTTTTTGAGAATAAACATTTATTAAGCATTTTCACTGACCAGATGTAAGCTAGGAGCATTACACATAGTGTGTCTTTAATATTTAATCATACAAACATTGTTCTGTGTATCTTAAACATCTGTCAAATTAAAAGTTATAATGATTCCTGAAGTAAACCTAAGCATCCCCTTTTTATTTTTTTCTAAGATTCAAATTTTGTTTTAGATACATGTATACATATATATATATATACATATTTGTATATATATATTTGTTACATGGTTTCTGTGTTTTCTCAAACTTTTGTTTCTTCTACTAGTTGATTAAATACCATACTGTACATATTCATTTCTAGTTCTTAATAATGTGAAAGTATGGGTTTAACCAATGACTATCAGGCTCTCAGTTCTTGGATGTAAAAAAAAAATAAGTTAGGCAGTTATGGTAAACTGTATATTACATAATAGGGGAAGAGGAGAGAATAGAGAAAGATCAGATGCTTTAAAACTATAGAAATTTTAGTGATTTTGAAGTTTCTTTATAATATTAGAGTATATGGACCCCATGAAGTAACATAAAGCCAAAAGAATAGAGGTATATTTCACATCAAATGGAGTAAAAGTAATACAGATAATGTAAAAAATATTGCCAAGATCCTAAAAACTCAGAAAGACAAAATCAATGTGAAAGGCAGCAGTGACTTCTGTGCACCCCATTATCTTCTCATAGTGCATTAAGTCCCAGCTGCTTACAGACATTCTCACAAAAAGAGTTAGTTTTTCTCAGTAGGCTTCACTATAAATGTCCGTCCAGTCTATGGGTTAAATGCTCGCCTCTAAACCACTCATCCCAGTTTCGTTCGTTGTGGTCCTATAGAGTGGGCTATGAGTTGAAAACCACATCTGTTTCTGTCTTTTCAGCAGGAGCATCATGCAGATTATTCCCCTAAAAATGGGCTAAGGGGAGACTTTGTATTAGGATTTTTAATAACACTGTAAAGCATTATTAAGCATTAATAATGTAGTAGTTTGTTCATCTTAGAAATGCTTATGAGTGTGAATCTCTTCTCAGATTTGAGAAGAAAAAATATGAGAATAATAGAGTAAAAACTTTTGCCTTTAATTATATCCTCCTTAGTGAAATATTAAAAGTAAGTATCCTCTCATTGTGACATTAATTTTATCTTCATTTTCTCCAACTTTTCCTCTTAAGCTTAATATTATACATTTGGCTTGACAAAACATTTTGTACCATCACTGTGGCAAAGTTTAAATATAGCAGAAATAAACCTGCTGATTAGATTTCAGAACATATAACAGTCTCTTTTAGACCTATGTTCTTCATATTATAATGATACAGTCCTTATGATTCCTTATTTTCATTATCCAGACAGACAAGAAGAGACAAAGAAAAACCTTCCTAAGAGTTCACAGGAGGCCGGGCGCGGTGGCTCACGCCTGTAATCCCAACACTTTGGGAGGCCCAGGCGGGTGGATTACGAGGTCAGGAGATCGAGACCATCCTGGCTAACACGGTGAAACCCTGTCTCTACTAAAAATACAAAAAAAAAGCCGAGCGTGGTGGCGGGCACCTGTAGTCCCAGCTACTCAGGAGGCTGAGGCAGGAGAATGGCATGAACCTGGGAGGCAGAGCTTGCAGTGAGCCGAGATTGCGCCACTGCACTCCAGCCTGGGCGACAGAGTGAGACTCCGTCTCAAAAAAAAAAAAAGAGTTCACAGGAAGATATGTTTATCTGCCATCTCTTAGCCTTCCTTTCTGCCATGTATATGTTTGTGATGGGGGTGGTTTTGTTTTATGCTTTTAATAACATTATCTATGCCCATTTCTTCCCATGGTCTGTGGATTTAGTTAATCAATTTTTATTGCTCTACATATTCTTTTGTTATTATACCACAATTTATTCATTTATTTGAGTGTTGATAAATATTTGGGGTTGTCCAATTCCTGGCAATTCTAAATGGTGATGTTATGAATATTAACTGGTTTATATGTGCACTCCTTTTTCTAGAGTGCTCCTTTTTTTTTCTATACCTGAGGGAAGAATTGCTACGTTACAGTATGTGCATATGGTCAACCTTAGCAGAAACTGCCAACTTGTTCTCCAAAATTTTTGTGCATTTTGCACAACATTTGGCAGTGTGTAAGAGTTCTCATAGGTTCATGCCTTGGATAACATTGATATTGGTAAACTTTAATGTTAGCAGACCAATCTATGATGCAGTTAACATCACAGTGTGGCTTTGATTTGCTTTGGACTTGTTACTAAAGAGGCTGAAAAAGGCCCTTTCATGTGACAATTGGCCATTTGGATTTCATCATTTATAAACTTTCTGTTTTCTCAATTGTCTTTTAAAAAATTTTACCTCATTGATTTTTATAGTTCTTTATATATTGCCTATACTCATCATTCTTTAGCTTATCCCTTCACTTTTATGAGTTTTTAGTTTTCGTTGTTGTTTTATTGCTTTTTAGACGGAGTCTCACTCTGTCACCCAGCTGGAGTGCAGTGGCACGATCTCAGCTCACTGCAACCTCCGCCTCTTGCATTCAAGCGATTCTCCTGCCTCAGCCTCCCGAGTAGCTGGGATTACAGGTGCACGCCACTATGCCCAGCTATTTTTTTGTATTTTTAGTAGAGACAGGGTTTCACCATGTCGGCCAGGCTGGTGTTGAACTTCTGATCTTGTGATTCACCCACCTCGGCCTCCCAAAGTGCTGGGATTACAGGCGTGAGCTACTGGGCCCAGCCGAGTTTTTAGTTTTAATATATATACAACATATCAATATTTTCCTTACATCATGCTTTCTGTTTTGCCTTAAAAGTCATTCCTTTCCTTAAGTTCATGAAGATACTCTCCTACCTATATTATCTCTTAAAAGCTTTTATATATTTGACCTTCACATTTAAGTATTAAATCCACCTGATATGATTTTTCTAATATTATGATGTAGAGATCCTGTTTTTTTAAATATGAATAGACCAATATTCTAGACCAATTATTGAAGAGTCTGTCCTCATTTCATTGTCTGGAAGGCCACATCTGTACATATCAAGCATCTGTAAATGCATGGCTCTATTCCTGGGCTTGCTGTTGTGCTCCATTTGTCATGTTGTCAATCCCTGCAATAATCCTATGGTTCCTTTGTGTAAGTCTTGATATATGACAATACATGTTCCTCCCATTTTCTTCTTAATTAGCATTTTGGTTGTGGTTAGGCTATTGTATTTCCATACAAATATTAGAATCTGTTAGAAAAGAAAAACCATTTATTGTTTTAATTTTGAAATAAAATGCATATATGTGTACAATGGATATCTAATCTCTTATTCTGAAAGTTTATTTATGTTGAATGTTTTTATGTACGTAATCATATAACCTGTGATTACTGTTTGTTTCTTATTATCTAATTCTGAATTTTATTTCATTTTTTTAAGTGAGATTTTGCATTTATCTCTTGTAACAGCTGTATTTCTTAGCTGATAGAAGACCTGATGCTTACTGGATCTATTTAGATTTGAGAAGTAAGAGAATATTTAGTTGAATATTTGGCTTTAACTCGTGAACTAAGTAACACAGAATTAGAGAAAGTTTAGATGCCATTGTGGCTGCTTTCCACCTTGTTGTTCCAGTGGATCTAAACAGGCTTAATGTTTCAGGATCAGGACCCTGGATCAGCCTATGGAAATCTTCAATCAGAGAAGCATCTAGCTGATCTCTAGTTTGTGGAACAGGCTGTACTAAGAACAATTATTCTTTTTTTTCCTTCTAGATGGACTTTCACTCATGTTTATCAGGCTGGAGTGCAACGGCATGATCTCCGCTCACCGCAACTCCCGCCTCCCAGGTTCAAGTGATTCTTCTGCCTCAGCCTCTCGAGTTGCTGGGATTACAGGCATGCGCCACCATGCCTGGCTAATTTTGTATTTTTAGTAGAGATGGTGTTTCTCCATGTTGGTCAGGCTGGTCTCGAACTCCCAACCTCAGGTGGTCCACTCGCCTGGGCCTCCCTAAGTGCTGGGATTACAGGCGTGAGCCACCATGCCTGGCTTAGAGCCATTATTCTTATGAGAAATAGTCGTAGCTTCCCAGAGTTTTGAAGAAGGACCCCTTTAGCGAATGGAAATGGTATAAATGAGATAGGATTCACTATATGTCCTAAAGCTACTAATGTTTCTTACATGTCTACAGGCTTATGGAGAGATTATATTAAGTGGATAACTCCGGAAATCAAATCCAAAACCTATTTATAGTTTGTTTTTGCTCACTGATTGACTTCATCTGGAAGTGGAAGGCTAAACCATTTTATTCACACAATCAAAAATGGAACTAAAGAAGTACCTGAGTTACAAATTTGTAATGATTTATGAAAAATGGATGGCCACATGGCAACAAAATAAGGACAATTAAAAAATGGTTAGTAGGTTCCTCAAAAAGGGTTCTGGGGAAGAATGATGTACATATACAAATTTCAGAGTAAGCATTGAATGAGAGCATATTTGTTTTCTATGTGAATGGTCACTGGTTTGGCTGTGTACCCACCCAAATTTCAACTTGAATGGTAGTTCCTATAATCCTCAAATGTCCTGGGAGGGACTCAGTGGGAGGTAATTGAATCATGGAGACGGTTACATCCTTGCTGTTCTCATAATAGTGAGTTCTTACAAGATCTGATGGTTTTATAAGGGAATCATTTTGAGATATGTTTCATCAATATCTAGTTTATTGAGAGTTTTTAACATGAAGGGATGTTGAATTTTATTGAAGGTCTTTTCTGCCTCTATTGAGGTAATCATATATTTTTTGTCTTTGGTTCTGCTTATGTGATGAATTACGTTTATAAATTTGTGTATATTGAACCAGCCTTGCATCTCAGTGATGAAGCCAACTTGATCGTTGTAGATAAGCTTTTTGATGTGCTGCTGGATTCAACTGCCAGTATTCTATTGAGGATTTTTACATCAATGTTCATCAAGGATATTGGACTGAAGTTTTCTTTCTTTGTTGTATCTCTGTCAGGTTCTGGTATCAGGATGATGCTGGCCTCAAAAAGTCTTAGGGAAGAGTTCATCATTTTCAATTGTTTGGAATAGGTTTAGAAGAAATTATACCAGCTCCTCTTTGTACCTCTGGTGGAATTCAGCTGTAATTCTTTCTGGTACTGTGCTTTTTTTGGTTGGTAGGCTATTTATTACTGCCTGAAGTTCAAAACACATTATTGGTCTATTCAGAGATTCAACTTCTTCCTGGTTCAGCCTTGGGAGGGCGCACGTGTCCAGCAGTTTATCCATTTGTTCTATATTTTCTAGTTTATTTGCATAGAGGTGTTTATAGTATTCTCTGATGGTTGTTTGCATTCCTGTGGGGTCAGTAGTGACATCCCCTTTACCATTTTTCATTGTGTCTATTTAATCTCTCTTTTCTTCCGTATTAGTCTAGTTAGCAGTGTATGTATTCTATTGATTATTTTTTTAAAAAAAACAAAACAGCTCCTGGATTTGTTGATTTTTTGAAGAGTTTTTCGTGTCTCTACGTCCTTCAGTTCCACTCTGATCTTGGTTATTTCTTGTCTTCTGCTAGTTTTGGGGTTTGTGTGCTCTTGATTCCCTAGTTCTTTTAGTTGTGATGTTAGGGTGTTGATTTAATATCTTTCTAGCTTTTCGATGTGGGCATTTAGTGCTATAAATTTCCACTTAGCAATGCTTTAACTGCATCCCAGAGATTCTGGTACGTTGTTTCTTTGTTCTCCTTGGTTTCAAGGAACATCTTGATTTCTCCCTTAATTTCATTATTTGCACAGGAGACATTCAGGAGTAGGTTGTTCAATTTCCATGTAGTTGTGTGGTTTTGAGTGAGTTTCTTAATATTGAGTTTGTTTGGACTGTGGTCTGAGAGACTGTTATGATTTCAGTTTTTTTGCATTTGCTGAGGAGTATTTTACTTCCAATTATGTGATCAATTTTAGGTTAAGTGCCATATGGCACCAAGAAGAATGTATATTCTGTTGTTTTTGGGTGGAGAGTTCTGCAGGTATCTATCAGGTCAACTTGACCCAGAGCTGAGTTCCAGTCCTGAATATCCTTGTTAATTTTCTGTCTCAATTATCTCTCTAATATTGACAGTGGGGTGTTAAGTCTTCCACTATTATTTTGTGGAAGTCTTTCTTAAGGTTGCATTGTGAAGTTCTTATGTTGTGTTTTTCAGCTCCCTTTGGTCATTCATGTTCCTCTCTAAACTGTTTATTCTGGTTAACAGCTCCTGTAATGTTTTATCATGGTTCTTAGCTTCTTTGCATTGAGATAGAACATGCTCTTTTAGCTCAGCAAAGTTTGTTATAACCCACCTTCTGAAGCCTACTTCTGTCAATTCATCCCTCTCAGCCTCTGCCCAGTTCTGTGCCCTTGCTGGAGAGATGTTGCAATCATTTGGAGGAGAAGAGGCACTCTGGATTTTTGAGCTTTCAGCCTTTTTTGTTGTTGTTGCTAATTCTTTCTCATCTTTGTGAGTTTATCTAGTTTTGGTCTTTGGAAGGTTTTTTGAGGCGACTTTCTGTTGATGCTGTTGTTGTTGCCTTCTGTTTGTTTGTCTTTCAACAGTCAGGCCCCTTTTCTGTAGGGCTGCTCCAGACCCTATTCACTTGGATTCTTCCCACTTTTGGAGGTGTTACCAGTGGAGGTTGCAGAACAGCAAAAACGGCTACCTCCGCCTTTTTCTGGGAGCTCCATTCCAGAGAGACACTGACCTGATGCCAGTGGGAACACTCTTTTATAAGGTGTCTTATGACCCCCGTTGGGGATGTCTTAGTAAGGAGGCACAAGATCAGGGACCTGTTTAATGAAGTGCTCCGATTGCCCCTTGGCAGAAGGGATGAATTGCACTAGGGGAAATCCCGTTAAATCAGACTGCCTGGATTCCTAAGAGCCAGCAGGGGGAAAGATTAAGTCCACTGATCGATGGAGACTGTGGCCACCCCTTCTCCCAGGGGTTCGGTCCCAGGGAGATCAAAGTTCTGCCCATAAACCCCTCGTTGGAGCTGCTAAAATTCCCACAGGAAGGTCCCGCCTGGTGAGGAGGAATAGGTCAGTGTCTGATCTAAAGAGTCAGCCTGGGTCCGGCACGGTCGCTCACGCTTGTAATCCCAGCACTTTTGGAGACCGAGGCGGGCGGATCACTTGAGGACAGGAGATCAAGACCAGCCAGGCTAACATGGTGAAACCCCGTCTCTACTAAAAGTACAAAAAAAATAGCCAGGTGTGGTGGCGGGTGACTGTAATCCCAGCTTCCCGGGAAGCTGAGGCAGGAGAATCGGTCGAACCCAGGAGGCAGAGGCTGCAGTCAGCCGAGTCACGCCATTGCAATGGCGTGGGCAACAAGAGCAAAACTCTGTCTAATCATCATCATCATCATCATCATCATCATCATCATCATCATCAGCCTGGCCATCATCTGCCACAGCTGCTGTGCTGCGCTGTGGGTAATTCCTCCTAAGTCCAAACCACCCAGTCTCCCCAGCGCCAGCAGCGGAAAAATAGCGGACTGGAACTGCTGTGATAGCTGCTCCCTCTACTACCAGGAACTGAGTCATCTTAGGCAGCAGGCAGCAGCAGTGATGATGGCTGCCCCTCTCCCCAGGTGCTTGGTAGTCTTAAGCAATCTCCAGCCAAGAGGCTGCTGAGAATCTGCATAGCACTGTGCTTTGGACTCAAGGCCCTGGCGGCATGGGCTCACGAGGGGGATCTCCTGATCTGCAGGTTGCAGAGATCCACGGAAAAAGCATAGTTTCCTGGGTGGGGTAGCACAACCACTGATTGCCTCCCCTGGGTGAGGGTGGGATCTAAGCACTATTAATTGTGGATTTATTGAATGTCTCATTCACTTTTATGATATCACACACAATATCATTTTTGAATTAACAATTTACTTTTTAATAACAACAACATCAATTATGGAGTGGCTTGTGTCTAAGGATGTGCTTTACCGTAGTTTTCTCAGCCAGAATAAACTGTTTTCATGTAAAGTTAGAGTGAGCTTGTGAAGTCTTAGCAATACTTCTCTACAAACAGTGAGTATATTGTACTGTGGTATGTGATACATGCAAGTATCTGTTTGTATGGACTGTAGTAATCAACTATTCTGGGTTAGAACATGTTTTCTCTAGGCAATATTTGTTTCTGTTGTTCCCATGGCCACACATATTTTTCTGGTGTTCAGGATTTTAAGTGGAGTTTCCTAATGATCCACAAACACATTTTTGTTTTCCATTACTACAAGTTTGTGCTCTTGTGCAGAGGTGAAATTCGCCCAGAGAACTTGACCTTGGTTCTATGCAGTCACCATTCCATTTTGGATCTGTCATTGAACCAAAAAGGAAAGATAATGTTGATTGCACTTTGTGAGATGCTTAATTCTTATTATCAAGACGTCAGGTATTAGGGTTCTCTAGAGAAACAGAACTAATTCCATGACCCTCCATATCTGTGGATTCTGCCTGAATGGATTCAACTAAAAATGTATATTTTTAAAATGGTGTCTGTATTGCACATGCAGTTTTTTCATTATTCCCTAAACAATATAGTATAACAACCATTCACATAAAATTTACATTGTGCTAGATAACATAAGTAATCTAGAAATTATTTAAAGTATACATCAGGATGTGCATATGTTGTCTGCAAATAATACACCATTTTATATCAAAGACTTGAGCATCTGTGGATTTTGGTGTCTGTGGGAGGTCCTGAAATTCATTCCCATTAATATCAAGGAACAACTGTATTCATCTGAGAATACAGCTTATTATAGACTCACACCTCCTATGGATGCAAAAGCCAAGAAGTCCCACAATCTGCCATCTGCAACCTAGAGAACCAAGAAAGCTGGAGGTGTACTTCAGAGTCCAAAGAGAATCAGAGGAGCAATGATCTAAGTCTGGTCTGAGTCCATATGCCTGAGAACCAGGAGAGATGGTGTCCAAGAGAAGAGGAAGAAGGATGTCCCAACTCAAGCGGAGAGAGAAAAAGTAAGTTTATTCTGCTTTTGTTCTATTCAGATCATCAATGAATTAAAAGATGCCTGCCCACATTGGTGAAGGCAGATATTCTTTACTCAGCCTACCACTTCAAATGTAAATCTCTTTCAGAAGCTCTCTCAAGACACATTCGGAAATGTTTTGCCAGCTAGCTGGACATCTCTTAGCCAAATCAGTGTGACAAAATTAACCATCATAAGTAGGTAGAGAGGAGTGTGTTTGGAGCACATGGGATTCTCAGGTGAATTGTTCAATTCTTTCATAACTTGTAGTCAGAGAACAAGCAGAAACACTGATAGCTCAGAGTAGTAGGTAATAAAATTTCAGGTGCTGAAATGTTGTCTAACGGAAAAGGCAACACAGAATATGTGGAATAAGAATATGATAATGCAAATATCAACAACAGCCTTGTGAACTGAAATGACTTTAGTAACTGAATATATTCTCCCTTTCTTTCAAATGTATCTATATTTATAGCTATAGCTATATTCCCCTATGACTTTCCCTTAATGCAGTGCCTATGAATATTTTCTTTTTTTGTCATATTATGAATATAGATATTGCTATTACTTTCCCTTAATACTTTATATATGGTGAATTTCTTATAGTTGACTATTAATAGTTTTTGGTTACAGAAAGCCAAGGAGGAATTTTGGCCAAATAAGCAGAGAATGGTTATAACTTTGAGATAGATGCTATAACTGATGGTGCATGGGTTTTCCCTTTTGGCTTCATCTCATAGTAAAGGTGGACATTTATTATGCATAGAAAGCAATGAATAGAATTTGAGTAAAGTGATATAGTGTGATGAATATGTGGATTGACAGTAACAACCTTGTATTTCTATGGTTGGAAAGCTAAATATTCCATTTCTTAGACACCCTTAAAGCTAAAGTTCTGAATTAAAATTTGGTATTATATTTTAAAATGAGGCAGATCCATATTTCTGGAATATTATGGGTAGTTAAAGTGGCTGTGACAGAAATTAGTGTTGGCAGAAATTGGACTCAATGTCTCAATGTCTAATTACCAGCCTCATGCTCCAAGAAAATGATGGCTGTGGAAGCACTGTTACAAGAGACAAAAACTGCAAACTGAACTCTGGATGACAGAAGTAGCATCCTGGTTTCTTCATGCTAGCTGTGGTCTTGTGAAATTAAAACCAAAACTTAGTGGTACCTACATAACATAAACTTCACTAGCCCAGCCAATAATTGTATAATCAGCTACCTGGTCTTTCTGTCTTGCACAGAATCCTAATCAATTTTGTTTAATATCGCACTTCTCTTGTTATATCACTCTCACACACACACACACACACACACACACACGCATACGCATACACACACACCGTGTTCAGAACTTCTTTGGAATTTATATGTAAAATTTTAAAATATGTCTTGCATATATTTTTGAGCATACTGATACTAATATAATATTCCCTGTAGACATCAAGAAAGGCTAATTATGCTGTAATTAAAAATAATCATAACATCCAGCTATAGCCAAAATGCAGTAGCAGGGACAAGATTAACTGTTCTGTATGAAACAACTAAAAGTCTGGTCAAAATACATGAAACAATGGCTCTCAAGACATGAGACATCAGGCAGTAAAGGATAACAATTGCTGTGAAATGGGAAGTGAAATGAGTCCTACTGTTTCCCCAGTTTACTGCCTGAAGACATTTTCAGCCTTTGGCTCAGGGGACAGGCAGCAGGAATCCAAGTGGAGCCAGAAAGTATCCCTTAGTTAAGGAGACTGAGACAGACATCTGGGCAGAATAAGGTGACCAAAATTTCCAGGAAAGACTAGGAAATAGGCTACTTCCCAAGAGAACGCCAAAGAGCTTTAAAGTGTACCTTCAAGTTTTCATTTGAATGTTGATTAGTGCATGGCGTGGAAGGAAACTACCCAAAGACATGGAAGGAATTACAGAGATAATTAAGGGAAATAATCTATGGAGCTTACAAAGTGCCAAAGACATTGCCTGTTATCACTCACCAGAGTGGGAGTCATTCATGAGGGAGCAAGTACAGTACTTAGACTATCTTGCCTCCATCGTTAGGAAAAATTAACCCTAGACAATGCTCTTCTGCTTCTGCCTAGCACAATATTAAAATCAGATTGGAAAGAAGCAAACAATTTTTAAGATTTAAAGACATTCCTGAAAAAAGCTCAAGAATATCAATAGGAATAAAAAATTATCTGCTACCCAATAAAAATATTCAATGTCTTGTATCTAATTATCATGTATTATTTGACTTCAGAAGGTAACATTCACAGTGTCTGTCATACTCATATACAAGGAAGACAACAAAATTGTTGGGGGTGGAGAATATGTTCTTTATGTTAATAATAGTTTCAGGAGTGTATACATATATTAAAACTTATCAAATTGTACACTTCTAATACATACAGTTGTGTTAAATATATATCAATAAAGGAAATGGATGGAGTTGGAGGCCATTATTCTTAGCAAACTAACACAGGAACAGAAAACCAGTTACTGCGTGTTCTTATATAAGTGTGAGCTAAATGATGAGAACACATGAATATACAGAGAGGAACAACACACACTGGGCCCTTTTGGATAGTGGAGGGTGGGAGGAGGGAGAGGATCAGGAATAAAAATTGAGTACTAGGCTTAACACCTGGATGATGAAATAATCTGTACAACAAACCCCATGACACAAGTTTACCTATGTAACAAACCTGCATTTGTACAACCCTGAACTTATAAGTTAAAAAAAAGAAACTTGAGAGTGTTTACCTCACCCCAAGGCAACTGAGATTTTGAGCAAAAGTGTACATTTCTGCTATATTCCTTGGTATAAAAGTGGTTCTGAAAAGTTATTTGAAATAAATTCATAGAACACTTTATTTCTAAAAAAATATGAAGCCTTACATTTTTTAAATCTTAAAACTTTACTTTTTTAAAAAGGACAAAAATTAGGTCTTGAATGTGCTATAGATCTACTACTTGTCTGCAGAAAGAAAAGTGATGCAGCTGTCCATGCCATTATGCCTGAAAATGTTTACAACAGTTGTCCTTAAAGCAGGGGTGGGTTACCAGGATGGGTCATGAAGCACTGAAACATTCCATCCAACTGAGCTTTTATCATATACAGAATCTTATTACCAGAGTAAAGAGTAAAGAGAAAATACTGTGCCGCATAAGACATTTTTGTCGTATTTCATTGGCTGAAACAAGTCATATGCCAGAGCTATCTTTAACAGGAAGAGGAAATGAGTAATTGTGAAGATCACTAGTATCTACTAGAGACCATTAAAAGCCTAATTCACTCTCTAGTTGGTAATAAACTGCACTCAAACTCTTTCAGAAGTGACTCAAGAATTCACATAGTTACATCATCAAGATCAAAGTCCAGTCCTTTTGGGTGATGCCTTGTAATCATCATGTTGGAAAATGAAGTATTTTTATATTCTATCTACATTGTAGATTTATCTACATTATAGGTTAAGCCAATTGTACAATGTGGTTTCTTTTTAATCTAGATGTTTAAAAATGAAATGGAAAGTTATCTACCCACTGATACATCCCATTTACCATGGAAACTGGCACAGCATAATTCCAGACATACCAGTCCTTGGTCCATAGAAGTACTGTAATCCTATTGAGTACAGAATGTTCTTTATTAGCGTGGTGTGAAGTCTACAGTTAAGGCCTACAATTTACATGCTGTCATGACAGTAGAAGCTGGGAGGTCTTCAAATGACCCGTTTGCAACTCCTCTCTTCCACTCTACTCCAATGAATGAGATCCGCTGACCAAGAACACTCCAGATACAGGGACTATTACAATGTAGTACACTTCATTTGCCTGCCAGCCTACACAGTTATTCAAACAAGCCAATCGCATCCTCCTGTGGGAACCAGGGGTAACTTCAACCTCTTGTCACTACAAAAGCTCTTCTCAAAGACCGTGTTTGCTCACTCTGTTTCTGAGTGAAAACCTTATGTGACCTACATGACATGGTGTTCTCTTCCTCTACGATGTGAGTATGTGTGATTGACCAATTACTGTTTATCTCTTGTGCCCAGTGTTGGGCCTCATGTGTTTGGCCACTCTCATAACCCTAGTGGACAATCAAAACAATTAGTTTCTAAAGATCGTCCTTTAAAGAAGCTTCTGTCCATTTTTCTCTATGATCTTCAGTTGCTTAATCTCTACATGACTGTTGGAACGCATGATACCTTTCCATGATATTTTGCCCACTTCTGAGGTAGTCCCCAGGTATTCACTGAGTTTGTGAACTCAGTCATTCTCTGTCATCAGTGGTTTCAAACTAGTTATTATTGTCTTGAACCCCTATTTTTCTTGACAAACTTATCGAAAACCAAGTGACGCATGCTATCAGAATTTTCTTTTCTGACCTCTTTTCCAAACTTAAAAGTTAGTTAGGTATCTAATATGTCTTCCAAGTGATTGTAGGTAGCACTTTTATCAAGTGTTTCAGCACTAAGATCTGAGTTATTTTATTTTATACTCAATCAATATGTTGCAAGAATTATCTATCATCTTTAATACTCTTCTATTAAGATATTACCCTGTTTCTGTCCGTATTATTTCCATGTGAGTATGATATCTACTAGAATATAATTTGTATCATCAGCCCTCCTGATGCTATTTACCCTTTTGCTTTTTTCTTAAGTGTAATAGCTCTAGAGTCAGAAAATAAGTGTCTCAGTCGGTTTCGGATGCTATAACAAAATACCATAGACTGGATGGTTATAAACAATACAAATTTATACCTCACATTCCAGAGGCTAAAAGCCTAAGATCAGAGTGCCAGCCTGGTCAGTTTCTGGTGAGGTCCTTCTTCCAGGTTGCAGACTGCCAACTTACTGTATCCTCATATATAAAAAAAAAAGGCAAAAGAAAGAGCTGGGGGTCCCTTTAATAAGAGATTTTCTAAATTTCATTTATAAGGACTCCACTTCCATGACCTAATTATCTCCCAAACACTCCCCTAATAACATCGCACTGGGGTTAGGATTTGAACATTTGAATTTGGTAGAGGGGGAACATAAATAGTCCAAAACAGTGGGTGAATAGTATATAGATTGAACCTGCTCAGTAGTGGAATGAGGACTTAATTTTCTGGTTGAATACACTCTGAGTCAAATATTAGATATATTATCTTATTTCCACTAGAAAAATGTATATTTTTAATTTTATTAAACATGGGTATGTTCTTTTTCTCAGTCCCTTTTACTCATGATATATATATATATATATAAAATATAAATCTCTATAATATATATTATATGTATATATGCATATAAAATGATATCCATTATAATATAATGGATATATAATATATAATTAATATTATATACATGTATTTACTGATTCTAACAATAATGTTTCTATCACACCTAATCTTAATTCTTATGTGTGTGTGTGTTTTTTTTTCTCCTTTGGGACTCTTTATTTTATGCAGTAGAACTCTGGAAAATACAGCTGCAAGGACTATAAGAAATCATTTTGAGTAAGTTTTCACATAGAACAAGAATAATGGTTAAATTCATCAAGCTTCAGTAATCCCATGCACTTCACTACTGTACTTTAAAATATTTTTCTGTTTCATTTAGACAAAGCTAATGAGGGATTCACTGCCTAATATGTTGAATGTGATTTTGTAAAAGCACCAAAAAAAGATAAAGCCATGGACTTAGAGTAACGTGGAGTTCTGTTTACATCAATCTTTTATAATGTTATCAGCCATTCATTAAATTGTAAAAAAATAAACTTTATTTTCAGGATTTTATAGATTGTTTACACTCATACTTAAATGAAATGTGATATAAATTATAAATTAGAATCTCTAAATTGTACTTATTGTTTCATTGAAACAGGGCTCCACATACAATGTACCAGATCAAAGTGATATAACATTAAAGACTATTGTCAGACCTTTTCTGTAAGATCAAAGAAGGGATGATTTCAAATTCTGATAAAGAAACTTTTCTAATCCCCTTAGGATATCATATGTCAAGTTTTAGGTTAGAAGAAGAAGAAAATTAATACTGATTAATACTCATCTTGAATTGGTAGGAGATTACCAAGTCACAAGCCACCAAAATGAAGTTATACAAGAAAAGATAAAATTGCAAGTTGATATTACAAATTTGGGAATATTAAAAAAAAAAAAAAAAAACCTTTGGCTGGGCTCGGTAGCTAATGCCTGTAATCCCAGCACTTTGGAAGGCTGAGGCAGGCGAATCACGAGGCCAGGAGATTGAGACCATCTTGGCTAACACGGTGAAACCCCGTCTCTACTAAAACTACAAAAACAAAATTAGCTGGGCATGGTGGTGGGCACCTGTAGGTCCCAGCTACTCGGGAGGCTGAGGCAGGAGAATGGCGTGAACCCAGGAGGCGGAGCTTGCAGTGAGCCAAGATCGCACCACTGCACTCCAGCCTGGGCGACAGAGTGAGACTGTCTCAAAAAACAAACAAACAAACAAACAAAAAAACTCCATGTGAATTGATGGAATTTTAAACAAAATAATATTTAAAATAATTTTATAAACAGAGTATATAAATTTTTGAAGAATTGTGCAATGTCTGTAAGGAATTATAAGTTTAAAAAATAATTGAAGTAAGTTCTAGAATCCGTAATTACATATTTTTAAATGATCAAATATTTAAATTGCTACATTGATACATAGAGCTTCTTTCAAAGATTTTCTTTTATATTCTGGAAACTAAGACTCCTAAGAAAATTAATTTTAGCTTATATTGTAAGAAAAAAATAGCCATATTATTTCCCAAGTCACTCGCTTCATGTTCTGCCCATTTGAAGAATATTAGGTAATATGTATTAGTGGCTGTCCAGTTACAATATCATGGATTTTGACTAATATAAAATATAACTTAGCAGAAAAGTAAAAGAAGATGAACTTCAAACATTTGGATAATTTTGACATTTTGTAATTAGCAAAATAGACTATTTCATTTATTTCTAAAATTATTGGCAAGGACAGAAGTAATTATACCATAATTATTAGCTGTAAAGATTCATCTCATGTCCTTTTAGAGTTGCTGCTTCAAAATGTCACCCCATAAAATATCGCACTGGGCTCTGGCTACTTAAATTTAACTTTGTATTTGGATTTTGATTTCTTAGGCCATTCATAATCACAAAAAGAAGTTAAATTGTACGTTTAAGAAAAAAACAATTTTACTGAAATGTCACATGCGTGCAGAAATATGAAGATAGCATAAAGTGTAAACTGGTGTGTACAGCAGTTTATTCCTTCTATTGTTAAAGCTGTGCTTTTCCATTTTAGGCTGTTATAAATTGTGTCTTTATGAACATTCTTGAATATGTCACTTGGTGAATATAAATACACTTTTCAGGCAGAAATATATCTATAATCAGTGAACATATATACACATCTTAGAAATATATCTACTAGGTAATTACTGAGTCATAAAATGTCAGTATATTCAACTTCAGTTAATACCATCAAAGAATTTTATAAACAGTGTAAAACTAATTTGCATACACAAAAGTAGTGAAAAATGGCCTACTGGCTCAACACTCTCATCACTATTTGGTTGCCATTTTTTTTTTCATTTTTATATGAATGTAGTATATTAACTTTCGATTTCCTGATAACTAATATAATTGAAAATATGAACACACACAGACACTCCTCTTTGATTTCCTCAGTTTTGATAGTTTTTTTTCTATTTGATTGCCTGCTTTATTGATTAAAAAGTTCAGTTGTCCATATATTCTGTATTGGAGAAACATGTGAAGATCTGTATCTCAAATATCTGCTTCAACTTCGTGGCTTTCATTTTTGCTATTTCAAGGATATATTTTGATAATCAAAAGATATTAATTTTTTATAAAGTGCTTAACTTTAATGTGATCTAATTAATAATTTTTCTTTACAGTAAACGCTATTTTTTGCCCTTTTATAAAAATACCCACCTGTTTCTAAAAATAGTTTTGTAAGTTTCCTTCTAAAAAGTTCATTAATTCTTACTGCTTGCATATATATCTATAATCTATCTAAAATAAATATATGCATACTTCTTTCTCAAGGAAGTCAGGATTTATTTTATATTTTCTTTTTTTTGAGACCGAGTCTCACTCTGTCGCCCAGGTTGGAGTGCAGTGGTGTGATCTTGGCTCACTGAAAGCTCCGCTTCCTAGGTTCATGCCATTCTCCTGCCTCAGCCTCCCAAGTAGCTGGGACTACAGGCGCCCACCACCACGCCCTGCGAATTTTTTGACTTTTAGTAGAGACGGGGTTTCACCATGTTAGCCAGGATGATCTTGATCTCCTGACCTCGTGATCCACCAGCCTCAGCCTCCCAAAGTGCTGGAATTACAGGTGTGATCCACCTTTTTTTGTTTTTTGTATTTTTACTCTTGGCTAAATTAAAGGCTGTGAGATTCATAATATGATGATGTTTAAAATCAAACTTCCACAATGGCACACAAGGTCAAATACTTTATTCATAGTTTTCTTTTTTTTTTTTATTATACTTTAAGTTCTAGGGTACATGTGCACAACGTGCAGGTTTGTTACATATGCATACATGTGCCATGTTGGTGTGCTGCACCCATTAACTCATAATTTACTTTAGGTATATCTCCTAATGCTATCCATCCCCTCTCCCCCCACCCCACGACAGGTCCTGGTGTGTGATGTTCCCCTTCCTTTGTCCAAGTGTTCTCATTGTTCAATTCCCACCTATGAATGAGAACATGCGGTGTTTGTTTGTTTGTTTTGTCCCTGAGATAGTTTGCTGAGAATGATGGTTTCCAGCTTCGTCCATGTGCCTACAAAGGACATGAACTCATCCTTTCTTATGGCTGTATAGTATTCTATGGTGTATATGTGCCACATTTTCTTAATACAGTCTATCATTGACGGACATTTGGGTTGGTTCCAAGTCTTTGCTATTGTGAATAGTGCCACAATAAACATACATGTGCATGTGTCTTTATAGCAACATGATTTATAATCCTTTGGGTATATACCCAGTAACGGGATGGCGGGGTCAAATGTTATTTCTAGTTCTAAATCTTTGAGGAATCGCCACATTGTCTTCCACAATGGTTGAACCAGTTTACAGTCGCACCAACAGGGTAAAAGTGTTCCTATTTCTCCACATCCTCTCCAGCACCTGTTGTTTCCTGACTTTTTAATGATCACCATTCTAACTGGTGTGAAATGGTATCTCATTGTGATTTTGATTTGCATTTCTCTGATGGCCAGAGATGATGAGCATTTTTTCATGTGTCTCTTGGCTGCATAAATGTCTTCTTTTGAAAAGTGTCTGTTCATATCCTTCGCCCGCTTTTTGATGGGGTTGTTTGTTTTTCTCTTGTCAATTTGTTGGAGTTCATTATAGATTCTGGATATTAGTCCTTTGTCAGATGAGTATATTGCAAAAATTTTCTCCCATTCTGTAGGTTGCCTGTTCACTCTGATGGTAGTTTCTTTTGCTGTGCAGACGCTCTTTAATTAGATCCCATTTGTAAATTTTGGCTTTTGTTGCCATAGTTTTTGGTGTTTTAGACATGAAGTCCTCGCCCATGCCTATGCCCTGACTGGTATTGCCTAAGTTTTCTTCTAGGGTTTTTATGGTTTTAGTTCTAACATTTAAGTCTGTAATCCATCTTGAATTGATTTTTGTATAAGGTGTAAGGAAGGGATCCAGTTTCAGCTTTCTACATACGGCTAGCCAGTTTTCCCAGTACCATTTATTAAATAGGGAATCCTTTCCCCATTTCTTGTTTTTGTCAGGTTTGTCAAAGATCAGATGGATGTAGATGTGTAGTATTCTTTCTGAGGGCTCTGTTCTGTTCCATTGGTCTATATCTCTGTTTTGGTACCAGTACCATGCTGTTTTAGTTACTGTAGCCTTGTAGTATAGTTTGAAGTCAGGTAGTGTGATGCCTCCAGCTTTGTTCTTTTGGCTTAGGATTGTCTTGGCAATGCGGGCTCTTTTTTGGTTCCATATGAACTTTAAAGTAGTTTTTCCCAATTCTGTGAAGAAAGTCATTGGTAGCTTGATGGGAATGGCATTAAATCTATAAATTACCTTGGGCAGTATGGCTGTTTTCAAGATATTGATTCTTCCTACCCATGAGCATGGAATGTTCTTCCATTTGTTTGTATCCTCTTTTATTTCATTGAGCAGTGGTTTGTAGTTCTCCTTGAAGAGGTCCTTCACATCCCTAGTAAGTTGTATTCCTATGTATTTTATTCTCTTTGAAGCAGTTGTGAATGGGAGTTCACTCATGATTTGGCTCTCTGTCTGTTATTGGTGTATAAGAATGCTTGTGATTTTTGCACATTGATTTTGTATCCTTAGACTTTGCTGAAGTTGTTTATCAGCTTAAGGAGATTTTGGGCTGAGACAATGGGGTTTTCTAAATATATAATCATGTCATCTGCAAATAGGGACAATTTGACTTCCTCTTTTCCTAATCAAATACCCTTTATTTCTTTCTACTGCCTGATTGCCCTGGCCAGAACTTCCAACACTATGTTGTATAGGAGTGGTGAGAGAGGGCATCCCTGTCTTGTGCCAATTTTCAAAGGGAATGCTTCCGGTTTTTGCCCATTCAGTATGATATTGGCTGTGGGTTTGTCATAAATAGCTCTTATTATTTTGAGATACATCCCATCAATACCTAATTTATTGAGAGTTTTTAGCATGAATGGCTGTTGAATTTTGTCAGAGGCCTTTTCTGCATCTATTGAGATAACCATTTGGTTTTTGTCTTTGGTTCTGTTTATATGCCGGATTACGTTTATTGATTTTCGTATGTTGAACCAGCCTTGCATCCCAGGGATGAAGCCCACTTTATCATGGTGGATAAGCTTTTTGATATGCTGCTGGATTCAGTTTGCCAGTATTTTACTGAGGATTTTTGCATCAATGCTCATCAAGGATATTGGTCTAAAATTCTCTTTTTTGGTTGTGTCTCTGCCCAGCTTTGGTATCAGGATGATGCTGGCCTCATAAAATGAGTTAGGGAGGATTCCCTCCTTTTCCATTGATTGGAATATTTTCAGAAGGAATGGTACCAGCTCCTCCTTGTACCTCTGGTAGAATTCGGCTGTGAATCCGTCCGGTGCTGGACTTTTTTTGGTTGGTTGGCTATTAATTATTGCCTCAATTTCAGAGCCTGTTATTGGTCTATTCAGGGATTAACTTCTTCCTGGTTTAGTCTTGGGAGGGTGTATGTGTTGAGGAATTTATCCATTTCTTCTAGATTTTCTAGTTTATTTGCATAGAGGTGTTTATAGTATTCTCTGATGGTAGTTTGTATTTCTGTGGGATCGGTGGTGATATCCCCTTTATCATTTTGTATTGTGTCTATTTGATTCTTCTCTCTTTTCTTCTTTATTAGTCTTGCTAGTGGTCTATCAATTTTGTTGATCTTTTCGAAAAGCCAGCTCCTGGATTTGTTGATTTTTTGAAGGGTTTTTTGTGTCTCTATCTCCTTCAGTTCTGCTCTGTTCTTAGTTATTTCTTGCCTTCTGCTAGCTTTTGAATGTGTTTGCTCTTGCTTCTCTAGTTCTTTCAATTGTGATGTTAGGGTGTCAATTTTGGATCTTTCCTGCTTTCTCTTGTGGTCATTTAGTGTGTCCCAGAGATTCTGATATGTTGTGTCTTTGTTCTCATTGGTTTCAAAGAACATCTGTATTTCTGCCTTCATTTCATTATTTACCCAGTAGTCATTCAGGAGCAGGTTGTTCAGTTTCCATGTAGTTGAGCAGTTTTGAGTGAGCTTCTTGATCCTGAGTTCTAGTTTGATTGCACTGTGGTTTGAGAGACAGTTCGTTATAATTTCTGTTCTTTAGTTTTCAACTGATCTAAGTGGCTAGAAAGTCTTGGCTTGATTGCATGACTAAAAGGACATAAAAACTGTGTTACGAGATTCGGCGTTAGTCTCCTCCAAAAACCAAAATTCTACATATAAATCTTGAGGGATTAATTTAGAAATAGAGGGCAGACCATGTGTTAATAAATACCATGGGAAGCTTACTCAGGAGAAGTTTTAAGGACCCTCAATGCTTTCCTGCATGCTATCTTTCAACTCCACATTCTTTGCCTTTAAGTAAAAGCCCGTATATTTTGTGGAGTCTGATATGTCCTTCTGAATATCGAAATGTAGGAATATTTATATAATTTCAGTTCTATTTCCAGTTTTGTGAAAAAATGATGAGACCACAGTTGAGTATCTAAAATGAAAAAATAAAGCTGAATTTATAACTTACTCTAGTAAGTCACATACTTATTATATAGAGTTAGATACATGCAGCTCAATCACAGTATTCCAATCAGAGAAGACTGCTGATTTTAATAGGGTTTTGTTAAGCGTGAAGATTAGGGAATGGTAAACTTTCATAAGTAAAAATGAGTAGACATCATTTACAGAAGCATAGATGAATGGCATTAAGAGGTGTGTTTATTGGAGGGAATTCTCCACTGGTTGGCTTTCAGAAGTGGGAGGATGCCATTGATTGGTGTGCACTGAGGTGATTTGCCTTTGAAGAACAGAAGTGGTTTAATATCCATCTTGTCTGCTGTTCTGTGTTTCTCACCTCTCTCTCTCTCTTTCTCTCTCTCTCTCCTCTCCCTCTTTCCCCCTTCTTCCCACTTCCCCGACTCTCAAATATAGTTTGCAAGCTTGTCTCCTGCAAATTTCATGTTGAAATGTAACCCCCAGTGTTGGAGGTTGGGTCTGGTAGGAGGCATTTGGTTCGTGAAGGCAGATTCTTTATGAATGGCTTACTGCTGTCTTCACAATAGTGAATGAGTTCGCACCAGATCTTGTTGGTTAAAGTGTGTGGCACCTCCTTCTCTTCTATTCCTACTTTCACCAGGTGACATACTGGCTCCCCTTTTGCCTTCTGCTATGTTTGTAAGCTTCCTTAGGTCCTCACCGGAAACAGATGCCAGCACTACATTTCCTGTACACCCTGAAGAACCATGAGCCAATTAAGCTTCTTTTCTCTATGAATTACCCAGCGTCATGTATTCCTTAATAGTAATGCAAATGGCCTAATGCTGTGTGTGTGTGTGTGTGTGTGTGTGTGTGTGTGTGTGTGTGTATGTATGTATTGCCAAGACACTCATCACTGGTCAGTCATTACAAAAGGGAAAAATGATCTAGGGCAAATATGCTAATCTTGTTGTTTACATAGTTTTCATGCTAATCCTATTGTTTACATAGATTTCGTGTTTGTGCAACACTAGAATGATAAATATATGGCTTTAAAAATATTCTGTAATTTAAGTTATTTTCAATTCATTTGTATGTCACATATCTTTTCCACTTCTTTTTACTGTTCCAGGAAGTATTAACACTAGTAGTAATTTATAACCATAGTAATTTAAATTGTCATTATAAAGAATATACAGATATGAAAAATATAAAAGATATTGATAAGAAATAACATGGCTTACATCAATAAAATAAAATAAAATAAAAACAGCATCGGGAAACCAGAGACCTACTTCTTAACTGCCACTGTCAGATTCATGTAACACCTCGAGACTTTTCCATGTTTATATATTGACATTAGGTTTAAACAATTTTTCAGTCCCATGAACACTTTTATATGCTTTAATCCTAAAATTAGTAAAGTGAAGAAACAGTCAGAATCTGGACCTAAAATGTGCCTATGATTATAAAAATAAAGGGTTAGTATTACAAATCATAAGGAAGGAAAGGAGGGAGGGAAAAAATAAAGAAAAAAGAAGACAAAAGGACACAAAGCTGATTTATTATTTATTTGCCCAGATGATACAGAGAAAAAACATGGAAAGGAAATACATAAAAGTGAGCTATGATGGATTATTCAAAGATTATCTCCTGTTACGTTATTAAAAAATCTCCAACCAGCCAACTCTCTAGACTTAGCTGCTTAAAGTAAGCCCCAGAATCAACTCAGTGCTGCATTTAATACACTGATCAAATCTGCCACATGGAAAAAATAAGAACAACCTCATCTAACTTATACTGCTTGCTATCTTAAAATGTAATGGTCCTATTGATCATAAAGGAATAATTTTCATTTCATTTCACCGTAAGTTTTATATGGAAAACAATCCTCAATAGTCCTGTAACAAAGGGCTTTCTTCCCCCTCTACATACTTCTCCTAATATGCTCCTTGAAGTATTGTGTTGGGATTTTCATTTAAAGAAAATATGTCTTTGAATTTTGAACAGACTATTAAAATAACTATAAACTTAACAGAGCAAAAGAGTTTTGAAAATGTTCATATTCTGTTTATTTTATGCCATCACTCTAAAATGTTCATTAAGTGGCATAAAATTAAAATGAAAATGTTCATCCAGTAAACTAATAAGCTCCAGAAACTGATGTGTGTGTGTGTGTGTGTGTATGTGTGTGTGTGTGTTTATGTGTGTGTGTGTATGTGGTCTATATTGTAGCCATTGGGACAATTAGATGAAAAGATTTTGAGGTTTAAAAGTACTAATTTTCCCTCTTCAGAACTGCAGTTGCATATCTTTTAAAAACATTTTTAAGTGCCAAAAAATAGAGATAAAACCAGAAATGAGCAAGAAATTAAATCTGCATATTTAGTATTGCTTGAAGATAATATAACCATTACAAATGTTATTTAGGCATTAGTTTTGGAAGGAATCAAAAAGTTTTTTTAGTAATAAACTTTTTCATCTGATAGTAATAAAATGATCAGTAGAGTTAAAATATGATGAGATGGTTAATGTCTGAAGATAAATTGATGTTTCATAGTCTGCCATACTTATGTATGGGGCAACACAGGAACTCAAAGACTCTATCGTAACAAAGTCACAAAAACAATTGCCTAAAATAAAACAAAACAATCAAAATAGCAAAATAAAATAGGAAGTGGGCCAGTGCTCAGACACATACACCCCCCCAATGCACACACGTTATATTTTTAATTATTATTTCGATTGACATACTGTAATTGTACATTTTTATGAAGTCTAATTTGATGTTTCAATACATATCTACATTGGGCAATTATAAAATCAGTTATATAATGTATCCATCACCTCACACATTTATCATTTATTTGTGGTAAAAACATTCAAAAGTCTTTTTTTCTAGTTATTTTGTAATATACAATACCTTGCTAATAACCATCTGTCACCCTGCTGTTCAGTAGAACACAATAATTTATCCCTCCTTAGTCACTTTTTACCTTTTGACCAATGTTTTTCCAACCCTCCCTCTCCTCTTTGCTCCCGGTTTCAGGTAACTATCGTTCTACTCTTTGCTTCTACAATATCAACAATTTTATTTCTACTTTTTTTGAGATTCAACATAGGAGCAAAATTATGCACTATTTGTCTCTCTGTGACTGTCTTACTTCACTTAACATATGTCTTGCAGGTCTTTAATGTTGTTTCAAATTGTAGGATTTCATTATTATTTATGCCTCAGTCATATTTCATTGTGTATTGTGATGGTTAATACTGAGTGTCAACTTAATTGGATTGAATCATGCAAAGTATTTATCCTGAGTTTGTCTGTGAGGGTGTTGCCAAAGGAGTTTAACATTTGAGCCAGTGGACTGGGAAAGGCAGACCCACCCTTAATCTGGGTGGGCACCATCTAATTAGCTGCCAGCATGACCAGAATATAAAGCAGTCAGAACAATGTAAAAAGTCTAGACTGGCTTAACCTCCCAGCCTACATATTTCTTCCATGCTGGATGCTTCCTGCCCTTGAACAATGGACCCCAACTTCTTCAGCTTTGGGACTTGGACTGGCTTCCCTGCTCCTCACCTTGCAGATGACCTGTTATCAGACCTTGGGATCCTGTGAGAAAATACTATTTAATAAACTCCCCTATATATACATACATATATACATCCTATTAGTTTTATTCCTCTAAAGAACCCTAACTAATACAGATTTTTTTTTACTAGGAGTTGTTCTGGAGGAACATAATATTAAGGATGAAGGTCTTTCATTGGTTTTGGGGTTTCTGGAGTTGGCTGCTTAATGTGAATAGACCCAAAATGCTAAGGATTCTATGTCTAATAGTATGGAGAACACTGGTAGTCCTTTGTGTGACTGTTTAAAGAGTTACGCAAAATAAATGCATTTGACACTTCTGATTCACTGCCTATGAAAGACAAAGAGTTTAGTGAGTTTATACATAATACCTCTGACTATATATGGAGAACCAAAGAACATAATGAAGTTGGTTGGTTGCTCCTAAGTTCACTGGAAAAAGTGATGAAAGAAAATGATGAACTTAGGGATTCTAACTCCCGGCTTCAGAAGCAGATACTGAGCTTAAATCTGCTAAGATTGCCCTGAGTGAGAGTCTTATCTCCTGTAAAGAAAGAGCTGAAAATGTGGAAAAACAGATGTGAGTTCTTATCATGCAAGTGGCTGACCTGCAATGAAAGATGCATGCACCAGCCTCGTCTTCTGTTAAAGTGAGGGCATTGATTGGAAAAGAATGGGACCCTGAAACTTGGAATGGGGATGTGTGGAAGGACCCTGATGAAGCTGGGGACACTGAGCTTGTAAACTCTGAGGAAACTTTTTTGCCAGAAGCAACAGCTTCCCTATCCCCAATAGTGGCAACATCCCCTCCCTGACCCATGCTGCCATCAGCCTTTCCACCTTTGCATGAGTTGGTAAATCCTGTGCTGCCTGAGGCAACAGTGATAGCCTCCCTTGAGGCAGCTTCCAGGTAAGATAATGTTGATTCTCCCCAGGAGCCACCCCAAACACACCTGATTGCTTCTAGACCTATAACTATACTAAAGTCCCGATGAGCCCCTAAGAGGTGAGGTTCAGAGTGTGACCCATGAGCAAGTATGCTACACTTAAAAATAACTGCTTGATTTTTCTAATTTACATGAGCAGAAATCTGGAGAATAGGCATGGGGATGGATATTAAGGGTGTAGGATAATGGTGCAAGGAACATATATTTGGATCAGGCTGAATTTATTGATTTGGGGCCACTAAGTAGGGATTCTGCATTTAATGTTGCAGCTCAAGGAGTTAAAAAAGGTTCTAATAGTTTATTTGTTTGGTTAGCTGAAATGTTAATTAAGAGATGGTCCACTGTGATCAAGCTGGAAATGCCTGATCTCTCTTGGTTTAGTGTAGAGGGAGGGATCCAAAGGCTTAGGGAGATTGGGATGCTGGAGAGGATTAGTCACTTTAGACCTATTCATCCCATCTGGCATGGTCCAGAAGATACACCCTTGACCAGTGCTTTGCAAAATAGATTTGTGAGGGTGGCACCTCCATCTTTGAAGAACATTATAATTGTTCTTCTCTGTATGTCAGATCTAACAGTGGCAACTGCAGTCACTCAACTACAAAATTTGAATATAATGGGAATAATTGAATCCCTAAGTTGCAGGGGCTAAGTGGTGGAACTCAACCATCAAAGGCAAACTGGACATAGCTACCGAAATGGACAGCAGAGGCAAAGCAACATTCAGAGTAGTCTGACTCTTGTAGAGCTCTGGAATTGGCTAATTAATCATGGTGTTCCTGGAAATGAAATTGATAGG
Organism: Pan troglodytes; assembly: GCF_028858775.2. Classification (NCBI taxonomy): domain Eukaryota; kingdom Metazoa; phylum Chordata; class Mammalia; order Primates; family Hominidae; genus Pan; species Pan troglodytes. Next base: position 54,409,399 of record NC_072398.2, read on the forward strand.
AAGCCTACTGCATTCCTACTTAATTTATATAAGCAGAAAACTTCCAAGTTGAATGGACAAAAGACTAATTTGAAATAGAAAACAGAGAATCACAGTCCCTCAATCAATTTCCAGAGTTAAGCCTGTTTACAGACCTAGAGACACTAGAATGAAGGGAAGGCCAAGTCCCGTTGAGGAAGGATCTCACTACTCTAGTGACAATTTATGCTGTTAATCTTTCTCCAATCCCCCCTGCAAGGAGACATCTGGCCTTTTACCAGGGTAACTGTGCACTAGGGGAAGGGAAATGATCAGGCAATTGGGGGACTACTGGACACTGGCCCTCAGCTGACATTGATTCCAGGGGACCCAAATTGTCGTAGTGGTCCTCCAGTTAAAGTAGGGGCTTATGGAAGTCAAGTAATTAACGGAGCTTTAGCTCAGGTCTGACTTACAGTGGGTCCAGTGCGTCCCAAGTCTTATCCTGTGGTTAATTCTTCAATGCCAGAATGCATAATTGGCATAGATGTAATTAGCAGCTGGCAGAACCACCACACTGGCTCCCTGACTGGTAGAGTGAGCACTATTATGGTGGGAAAGGCCAAATGGAAGCCATTAGGGCTGCCTCTACCTAGAAAAATCGTACTACAAAAGCAATACCATATCCCTGGAGGGATTGATGGTGTCACCATCAAGGACTCGAAAGACACAGGGGTGGTGATTCCCACCACATCCCCATTTGACTCTCCTATTTGGCCTGTACAAAAGACAGATGGATCTTCAAGAATGATGGTGGATCATTGTAAGCTTAACCTAGTGGGTACTTGAATTGCAGCTAGTGTAGCAGATGTAGTTTCATTGCTTGAGCAAATTAACACATCTTCTGGTACCTGGTATGCAGCCATTGACTTGGCAAATGCCTTTTTTTCTCCATTCCTGTTCATGCGGCCCACAGAAGCAATATACCTTCAGCTGGAAAGGCCAGCAATATACCTTTGCCGTCCTACCTCAGGAGTATATCAAGTCTCAAGCTTTGTGTCATAATCCTTTTGGAAGATAACTTGATGGCTTTTCACTTCCATGAGATATCACACTTGTCCATTACATTGATTACATTATGCTGATTGGATCCAGTGAAGGAGAAGTAGCAAACACAGTGAACTCATTGGTGAGACATTTGTGTACCAGAGGATGGGAAATAATTCCAACTAAAATTCAGGGACCTTCCACTTGAGTAAAATGTCTAGGAGTACAGTGGTGTGGGGCCTGTGGAGTCATTCCTTCTAAGGTGAAGGATAAGTTACTGCACTTGGCTCCTCTTACAACCCAGAAAGAAAAATGCTTAGTGTGCCTCTTTGGATTTTGGAGGCAACACATTCCTACCACTTCATGGTATTCCATGAAGCATTGCCTCTGACCATGACACTCACTTTACAGATAAAGAATTGTGGCAGCACACTCATGCTTATGGACTTCACTGGTCTTACCATATTGTCCATCATCCTGAAGCAGCTGGACTGATAGAAGAGTGGAATGGCCTTTTGAAGTCAAAATTACAATGCCAACTAGGTGACAATACTTTGCCTGGCTGGGGCTAAGTTCTTCAGACGGCCGCATATGCTCTAAATCAGCGTCCAATATATGGTACGGTTTCTCCCATAGCCAGGATTCACAGGTCCAGGAATCAAGAGATGGAAGTGGAAGTGGCACCACTTAGCATCACCCCTAGTGATCCACTAGCAAAGTTTTTGCTTCCTGTTCCCACGACATTAAGTTCTGCTGGCCTAGAGGTCTTAGTTCCAGAGGGAGGAATGCTGCCACCAGGAGAGGCAACAATGATTCCATTAAAGTGGAAGTTAAGATTGCCACCTGGACACTTTGGACTCCTCCTACCTTTAGGTCCACATGCTAAGAAGAAAGTCATATTGTTGGCTGGGGTGACTGACCTGGACTATCAAGATGAAATCAGTCTACTACTCCACAATAGAATAAGGAAGCATAAGCATGGAACACGGGAGATTCATCAGGTCATCGCTTAATACTACCATGCCCTGTGATTAAAGTCAATGGGAAACTACAACAGCCCAATGAAGTCAGGACTACAAATGGCCCAGACACTTCCGGAATGAAGGTTTGGGTCACACCACCAGGAAAAGAACCACAGTATGTAGCAAAACATACTTGAACTTAGAAACATACTAAGAAGATAAGACATAAGCATAAATCTAATTATTATAATGCTTTAAAATATAGAAAATGATGTGTCACATTGGAATTGGCACAAATAAATGTTAATTTATCAGAGAGGTTTTGATTTTGATGGGCATGTGGAAGAATCAAACAGACATATTCCAGATTTCCTATGGACACTTCCATGTATTTATTCTTGTTGCCTGCTCTGTTCTCTTGAATCTAAACTTGTAAGACATCAAGTTTAAAATGTCCAATTCTGAATCCTCTCCTCCACTTCCAATAAGTTGACAAATATTGTTAATTACTTCTCATTATACCTTTTCTCCACTGCCTCTATGTTCATTAGTTCAAAAAGTAACTATTTAGCCCTAGGGATTATGCTATACGAAAGGGAGATTTGACAGTAAAATACGGTAAACAGGATTGAAGGACTCAGAGCTACATGTACTGTTTTTGCTAGAATTTTTGATCTAGCTCATTGTTTGATCTTACTTTATTTCCTGATTGCATGTACAAAACTTTATGTACCTTTATTAATGTTATGTGCATAGTTTCTTCTTCTTTTTTTCTCTTCTAATAAAAATTGACAAAATATATTCACTGTCATATTATGTTGTTTTATATAAGTCTAATATTATTATCAACTATTTTTTTCAGTGAGTAATGCCAGACCACAAGGTATCAATCTATATGATAGAGGGGAGGTGATCTATTTAGTGGAGGATTAACCCAGCCATATCATCACTTGAAAAATTTAATGCAAGTCAATTATCAGTTAAAGAAAATCGGATGCAGAAAAAAATATAGAAAAAAATCCAATCAGTGTGGTGGCATTGTTAGTACATGCAGCAGTTTCAAACCTTAGGACTTATAATTAATTGTTTTTTATTTCCAACTTTTAAATACAGGGGGACACGTGAAGTATGTGCAGGTTTGTTACATAGGTAAACGTGCCATGGTGGTTTGCTGCACAGATCATCCCATCAACCAGGTATTAAGTACAGCATCCATTAGCTATTTTTTCCTGATCTGCTCCCCACTTCCAACTCACACCCTCCAAGAGGACCCAGTGTATGTTGTTCCCCTACATGTACATGTGTTCTCATCATTTAGCTGCTATTTATAAGTGAGAAGACATACTATTAGATTTTTCTGTTTCTGCATTAGTTTTCTAAGGATAATGGCCTCCCGCACCATCCGTTCTTTTTTGTGGCTACATAGTATTCCATGGTGTATAATGTATCACATTTATGCAGTCTATCTCATTGATGGGCATTTAAGGTGATTCCATGTCTTTGCTGTCATAAATAATGCTGCAATGGACATATACATGCATATATCTTTATAATAGGACAATTTATATTCCTTTGGGTATGTACCTATTAATGGGGTTGCTGGGTTGAATGGTATTTCTGCCTCTAGGTCTTTGAGGAATCATCACACTGTCTTCCATAATGGTTGAACTAATTTACATTCTCACCAGCAGTTTAAACGTGTTCCTTTTTCTCCACAACCTTGCCGGCATCTGATTTTTTTTTTTACTTTTTAATAATAGCCATTCTGATTGGTGTGAGATGGTATCTCATTGTGGTTTTGATTGACATTTCCCTAATGATCAGTGATGCTGAGCTTTTTTTCATATGTTTGTTGTCCACATGTATGTCTTCTTTTGAGAAATCTCTGTTCCTACCCTTTGACAGTTTATTAATGGTGTTGTTAGTTTTTTTCTTGTCAATTTGTTTAAGTTCCATATAGATGCTGGATATTAGACCTTTGTCACATGGAGATATTGCAAAAATTTTCTCCCATTCTCTAGCTTATGTGTTTACTCTGTTGATAGTTTCTTTTGCTGTGCAGAAGCTCTTTAGTTTCATTATATCCTATTTGTAAATTTTTTGTTCTGTTGCGATTGCTATTGGCATCTTTGTCATGAATTCTTGCCTGTGCCTAGGTCCTGAAAGGTATTGCCTAGGTTGTTTTCCAGAGTTTTTATACTTTTGGGTTTTACATTTAAGTCTTTAATCCATCTCGAGTTAATTTTTCTATATGGTGCAAAGAAGGAGTCCTGTTTCAATTTTCTGTATATGGCTAGCAGGTTATCCCAGCACCATTTATTAAATAGGGAATCATTTTCTTACTGCTTGTTTTTGTCAGATCTGTCAAAGATCAGATGGCTGTAAATGTGCAGTCTTATTTCTAGGCTCTCTATTCTGTTCCACTGGTCTATTTGTCTATTCTTGAGCCAGTACCATGCTGTTTTGGTTACTGTAGCCCTGTAGTATAGTTTGAAGTTGGGTAGTGTGATGACTCCAGCTTTGTTCTTTTCGCTTAGATTTTCTTAGCTACTTGGGCTCTTTTTTGGTTCCCCTTTCATTAAGACGTTTTTATTGTAAAAAATTAATGGAGAGGTAATGGAAATAGGAATAAGTTTTCATAGCTACACAATCATACTCAAACACAAATTATTTTTGGTCAATAAGGTTAATGTTTATTCTGAACACTATGTTTGATTATGATTGTGTAGCTATGGAAACTTATTCCTATTTCCCTTATCTTTCTGTGAATCTTTACAATAAATATCTCTTAAGAAATCCTTCTGTATACAAATTGGAATAGACAGATATACTAATTATGAAAATATTATCCTTTGTAGAAAATTAAGAAATGTAGCATATATACTAAAAGGGTATAAGATTAGCAATAATTATTTAGGGAACTTACTGCCTCTGCTTACATTGTAATTGCATCTCTTCCCTGGTCAAGTTGTTTAACTTATATAAGCCTCAGTTTCTACATCTGTAAAGTCATACAACACTTATGATAAAGTAGCATATGTGGCATACAGGGTCAGGTCTATCATGTAAAATATTATTATTGCTGTTATTATTGTTAATGTTATTTTGTTATCAGTAATTTCTTTCCCAAGAAACAATCATTTTAATAATTATTTATTTTGGAAAGCAAAAATATAGAGATGTAGAAATAAACATACGATTACAATATATCAATATATACATTTTGGAGAAAAAGTATAAAAATATCAATTTTCACAACTTTTTTAAATCATAAAATAGTTTTTTTCTCTGTTTCTGAGATTTTATTATGCTGTTTAATGTGTAATGAAAAAAATTTAAAAATTGAAAGAGGACAAGATAATCTCTCTCTATATATATGTATATTTATTCAGGAAGATGGAAGGGGGGGTGAAAATTAATTTTTTTAAGTAAACTTGGTGGGAGCAGAAAAGAAAAGGGATCCTGTGGAGTGAATGTAATGAATTAAACTTTGAAAATGATGGTGAAGAGCCATGATAAATTATTTTCTTATGAATCAAACAATGTCACTTCCTTCAAGAGTCTATAAGAAAGATTACAATCAATCCTTAACATTTCTTAGAGTAATCAAACTTTTCACTTCACTTTCTGTGCTTGGGTTTATTTATTTATTTTATTATACTTTAAGTTTTAGGGCACATGTACACAACGTGCAGGTTAGTTACATATGTATAAATGTGCCATGTTTTGTGTGCTTCACCCATTAACCCGTCATTTAACATTAGGTATATCTCCTAATGCTATCCATCCCCCCTCCCCCACCCCACAACAGGCCCCAGTGTGTGATGTTCCCCTTCCTGTGTCCATGTGTTCTCATTCTTCAATTCCCACCTATGAGTGAGAACATGCGGTGCTTGTTTTTTTGTCCTTGAGATAGTTTGCTGAGAATGATGGTTTCCAGCTTCATCCATGTCCCTACAAAGGACATGAACTCATCATTTTCTATGGCTGAGTAGTATTCCATGGTGTATATGTGCCCATTTTCTTAATCCAGTCTATCATTGTTCCAAGTCTTTGCTATTGTGAATAGTGCCTCAATAAACATATGTGTGCATGTGTCTTTATAGCAGCATGATTTATAATCCTTTGGGTATATACCCAGTAATGGGATGGCTGGGTCAAATGATATTTCTAGTTCTAGATCCCTGAGGAATCGCCACACTGACTTCCACAATGGTTGAACTAGTTTACAATCCCACCAACAGTGTAAAAGTGTTCCTATTTCTCCACATCCTCTCCAGCACCTGTTGTTTCCTGACTTTTTAATGATTGCCATTCTAACTGGTGTGAGATGGTATCTCATTGTGGTTTTGATTTGCGTTTCTCTGATGGACAGTGATGTGCAAAAATCACAAGCATTCCTATACACCAATAACAGACAGAGAGCCAAATCATGAGTGAACTCCCATTCAAAATTGCTTCAAAGAGAATAAAATACATAGGAATACAACTTACAAGGGATGTGAAGGACCTCTTCAAGGAGAACTACAAACCACTGCTCAATGAAATAAAAGAGGATACAAACAAATGGAAGAACATTCCATGCTCACGGGTAGGAAGAATCAATATCATGAAAATAGCCATACTTCCCAAGGTAATTTATAGATTCAATGCCATCCCCATCAAACTACCAATGACTTTCTTCACAGAATTGGAAAAAACTACTTTAAAGTTCATATGGATTCAAAAAAGAGCCTGATTTGCCAAGTCAATCCTAAGCCAAAAGAACAAAGCTGGAGGCATCACACTACCTGACTTCAAACTATACTACAAGGCTACAGTAACCAAAACAGCATGGTACTGGTACCAAAACAGAGATATAGACCAATGGAACAGAACAGAGCCCTCAGAAAGAATACTACACATCTACAGCCATCTGATCTTTGACAAACCTGACAAAAACAAGAAATGGGGAAAGGATTCCCTATTTAATAAATGGTACTGGGAAAACTGGCTAACCATATGTAGAAAGCTGAAATTGGGTTTATTATTTACTTTGTTCAATTTGACATTCTGCTGAAACTAAGTTGCAGCGTTGACTTCATGAAATAGAATGCTTGCAGATGGAATACTAATTTCAAAAAGTAAAAACATTTTAGAAATGTTTCATCTATTGTGCCAAATAGTGTTCCACAGAGATTCACAGGAAAGTCTTTTAGGTAAAAATGAAATTTAGAAAGGAAAAATCTGGAAACATAAACATATCAAAACTGCAAAATGAAATTGCCATTGAAAGAAAAGTGTGCTGGGATATAGAGAGATAACTGATGTGTAATAAAATTGTTTTTAAAAAAGAATAAGACACAAAGAAAAAATTAATTATAGAAACTATATTAATAAATGTTAGATAAATAGAAACTAGATTTTAAAAAAAAACAAATCATTTGGAGGCCAGAAATCACAAAATTAAAATTCAAGTGACAAACTGAAAAAAATATTTAAATATACGGAACAAAAATCAGCAATGTCTTTTGCATTTTATAAGAACGTTAAAATAATAGACCTTTCAATTTTATATTTGGAAAAGTAATAAAAACTATCTTTCAAAATATGGTGCAGAATTTTTCCAAGTTTTGAAAGAGCTGTACTTTATTTTTTATAATTAGAAAAAAGTAACATCAATAAAAAATGAATATAATATTTCCAAATTATCATAACCATTAAATAGCTTAGAATTCAGAACTATCTGACAAAGACAATTATAACTCCAATGAGGCTTTCCTATCTCTAGAGTACACATTTTCCCATAATATAGCATATGCTTGATGTTTGAGTTTTATATATTTTCTAAAAAATGCAAAGATCCTAGTGAAGTGGATTTGTTTCTCAAATAAATAAATGAATAGTTGGAAAGCATTCCTTTACAGATATCTCAGACCCATACTGTCAAAAGACATACAATCTGTTTTACCTTAATTATGGTGATTCAGAAAATATTCCAAAAACATTTTACAGTTATTTATTAATGTAGTCGCAAATAATGTGCAGATGTTTCTAAACAAAATGCAAAAAGGGTGTTCATTAGCAAAAACTGGGAATAGCAAACTGAGAACATGTTTTATTGTGGAAAGAGATACAATGTGAGAGTTGGAACCTTTCCTTCCTCCTTTCCTTCCTTCCTTTTTTTCCTTTCTTCCTTCTTTTCCTCTCTTTCTCTTTCTCTTTTTCTTTCCCCCACTCTCTAGTTTTCTGCAAGTAAATGAATACCCAAGACTAGCCACTAGAGTATGATTTAGAGAATTAAGTCAGGGAGAACAAATGCCTTTTAAATGGCACCCAGAGGGCCCCAAAGAGTTAATGAACCTGATATTCTCCATGAACCAGATTCGTTTTAAAGACACTCTTTCACAGATGAGGCTTGTGGCTAATTATATTTGCACATTTGGCTAACTGCTTAGCCATGCAAAATGAGCGATATTATGGGCCATGAGTCACCAACCATCTTGCCATATGGATATAATTTTCTGAATATCATATATCTTTTCAAGTTTTTATGACAATATTATCTTATTGTGGAATAAAATAAAGATTGCTTTTTGTAAAGTTGTTACTCTCTATTAAATATGCTTGGAAAGACTTTTTAATTCGTTTTACATTAAGGCAACGATTTGAAAATTATTATTTTTAGTGAAATAAATTAAATGCTTGAAATGCAGTTAAACAGCATAACTGCTTTACTTTTCACATGATAATCTCCAGGAGTAGCTTCCTAAAGAGACCAGTGGAGGATTGGGAGTATCATTGTGAAAGAGAAATTAATAGAGACAAGATGATTCATATTTTAGTGCCCAGAGTATAATGCAAGTGTGAAGTATCTTTTATAACCATTCTGTATCATGTTTTACTTGATAGGAAAAATAGTGATCTAAGGAAGATTAGCAGTCTTCTCTATGCATCTTTGTTGTATGTTGAAATAGGTGGGCAGAGAAAACTTTTTATGCCTGCTGCTGATTTTATATGAGGAAATGTAGTGTTAATTTTATTTAATGCACTATACTTCCCATAAACTGAGAATATGACTGTCAACATTCAACCAGCAAGTAAAAAATGTGGGGTAATAATTATCTCAAATAATTAATATGAATAGAGACTGAAGGCTAAAATCAAAGTCTAAGTAAGTACTGTCTTGGGGGCAATATAAGTAATAAGTCACAATGTTATTTATTATTATAAGAAAACTAATGTGTGACAGACAGAATTCTTTTAAACCACCAAATAATTTCTTTTTCATTTTCTTTCCTTTTTTATTTTTATTTTTTTCTTTTTCTCTAGATGGAGCCTTGCTCTGTTGTTCAGGCTGAAGTGCAGTGCAATGGCAATATCTCGGCTCACTGCAAGCTCCGCCTCCCAGGCTCAAGCAATTCTCCTGCCTCAGCCTCCCAAGTAGCTGGGATTACAGGTGCGCGCCACCACGCCCAGCTAATTTTTTTCTATTTTTACTAGCGACGGGGTTTCACCATGTTGGGCAGGCTGGTCTTGAACTCCCGACCTTGTGATCTGCCTGCCTTGGCCCCCCAAAGTGCTGGGATTATAGTCGTCAGCCACCACGCCCGGCTTCTTTTTCATTTTCTATAGATATTTATGTTTCCATAAGATCTTTAGGGCACTTAGCCTAAAGATGAGACAAAACACTTATTTTTCTTTTCTTTTTTTGGGGGGGGGCTATGACACTTATTTTCCAAATCAGTGACTCTCATGCTTTTATATAAATAACCTATTAAATAATTTTATGCTTAGTTTTATTTAAAACCTAAACATTGGTTACATTTAGAAAATATCCAGTTTTTTACAGTTATGTGAACAGCAAATGTGCGTAAATGTTTCTACTTGCACATATATGTGCCAGTAGTACTCTTTTGATGAACAGACATATACTCTCTGAAGTCTATAGAGATATATATTGGGGGCCGAGCACGGTGGCTCACTCCTGTTATCCCAGAACTTTCGGAAGCTGAGGCAGGCGGAGCCAGAGGTCAAGAGATCGAGACCATCCTGGCCAACATAGTGAAAACCCATCTCTACTAAAAATACAAAAAATACAAAAAATAAAAATAAAAGAAAGAAATAGCTGGGCATGGTGGTGGGTGCCTGTAGAACCAGCTATTCAGGAGGCTGAGGCAGGAGAATCACTTGAATCCAGGAGGCGGAGGTTGCAGTGAGCCGAGATTGTGCCACTGCACTCCACTCCAGCCTGCAGCCTGGCGACAGAGTGAGACACCGTCTCAAAAGAAAAAAAAAATGGCTTAATTAAAGGAAAATGTCAGGGGAGGTCTTGTATTAGGCATGGTTTGATTCTAAGGCTTAAACATTATATGCCCTGGCTTTCTTTCCATCTGTTTTCTATTGCCTTCCATCTCATGCTCCTGGCAATTCCAGTCTCAAATCATACTTATTTTGACGATTTCTAGCAGAAAATAGAAAATATGATTATGAGTCCCCTAAACAATCACAGAGTTGAGTTATAAATCCTAAACTCAGACATGAAGTCAATCCTTCCTAAATATAAGGATAGAAAATGAGAAAGGGGTGTCTTTCAGAAGAAAATTGACACGCTATTTTCCAGAATACAATGGATGCACATTGAGGTGAAAAACAATATTTCCACACTTACAGGTTGAACTCTGGGCTATGCCCCATTCTCACTAGGTATTTCACAAAACGATTTGACAGGTTGTGTACTTTAGGACCTGTTCTTTCTAAATCTTTTTTTTTTTTCTCTTGTGATGTGCCAGGTACTTACCCTTTCTTATTACACTGTTAGTTGATGTATAATCCTACTTAATATCTTATAATTCATTCAATAATTGATTGATCAGGAATTACTCCCTGATTACAGAAAATTGTTGCTCTGTCCTCAGTTGTTTAACATTCAGAAGAGAAACATAGGTAATTCTAAAACCATATGTGGCTTCTGTTTTCAACACAGTGCCTGCTGTTCTGATTGGGATTGCATCTTCCTTTTTGTGCACCTGATGTTTTATTAGTTTTTGCTTAGTTTTTGTTTTCCAGGAACACTAACTTATGAATAAGAGGATATTGGCTGAGTAAATCCCTAAAAATTAACCCCATTACATTAGTAAAGAAAGGCAGGCAGGCAGGCAGGCAGTCAAGAAGGGAGGGAGGGAGGGAGGGAGGGAGGGAGGAAGGAAGGAAGATGAACCAAAGAAAAATATACTTTCTGTTTGCTCCTTGACTTCCTGGAGTTGGTAAGAAGAAATTTTTGTCTTTAAAGCCCCTAAGGACACCCAAAAATAATAAACAATCTTTCATATTTGAGTAACTTATTGACCAGGAACAGATATGTGTTATACAAAACAACTTTTTCTTGTTTAATTTTTTTAGGTCTAAAAGGTAGGTTTGCTTTATGACAAAAATAAATTGACTTGATTATATTTTATATAAAATGATCAAGAATGTGAAAATCTTAACTGATCAACGTTAGGGAATTATCGCTTCCCATCATTATTTCAGAATTAGAAATGTTAATAGTTTTTAAATATTTACATTATATTTTATCTTTCAAACATTTGAGTTTATATAAATTGAAGCAATTATACTTACTGCATTGATGTGAAATACAACTCTAATATGAAACAAAAATGTACGATCAATTAACCAGGATTTTAGAAAAATAAAATACTTGTATGCTGATAAAATGAAAAAAAATGCCTTCAATAACTTCTTTATGTGTTTAGACAGGAAAAAGTTTTTGTAACTAGGGTACACCAATATGTCCTTAAGTTATTAAATATTGGCTATGTACAACATGCTATGTTAAGCTTTTTTGCAGATGTAAATTCATTTAACCCTTCCAACAGATCTCTTTTTTGAGTAAGTAAACCAACCTTAAACATTTTAAGCAAGGAGCTTATTTTTAGAGGTATTAGAAATGGGATAAAAATGATGTTCTGATAATTTAGCTTTTCTGTTAACCATCATAAATTAGAAGTTAATGGATAATTTATTATTAGAAATATTTACACAATTTACATTATGTTACAGCAAACTTTCTAATGAAATCAGTGGCTGTAAGTGAAAATTCAATGGCTATTAGTGAAAATTATTTATAGTAATATAATTAATTTCATTATTGCCTAACCATTTGTTGTTAAGTAAGAATTATTCTAAATAAAATGTTATTCAAAGATTGAAAACATCCAATAAATGTGAGTTAACAATCTATATGGTTAAATATATTTCAAGGCTGTAACCACATTATTGCATAATTTACATGAAGAAAAATGCATTTATTGTTTTCATGAAGGCTGTGATACCAAAATAAATAACCGTGTTTTGGGGACAAGGCATCAATTTGGTTTTCTCACTTTTGATAATTCCACTGTGTTGTTCAAAGGTTTATTCTGGAAGTTTGGAACCATTCAAGTGGATAATTGAGTTTGGGGGAACTCAAATGATAGATGGAATTGGTATTAATTGAAGTATTTGCCTAGGGCCTTTACAGTGCTCTCAACAAAAAAAAAAAAATAGCATCTTCTGCACCATCCCCCTACCCCTGCAAAGAAACCATTGCCATTTTTTTCTAATACCTTTTTATAAAATGTAGAAAATAAACTATTATTTCTCTTTGTTTATTAAAATGATTTACGACTTACATAAGTAGTATACATCAAGCTGTCTTCTTCATTCTTAAATATAATATAAAGTGAACTATTTCCGGAAAAATGTCTGAAAATAAGGCGTGATTAACACTTAAGTTTTCAATAAACTTTTTATTTTTGTCAAATTTTAGAAATTTTAGAGTTTAGCCATAACACTCAGTTATACTGAAACATTTTACTTTATATAATGTCACAGATTTCCATACAGAAACAGTATAATGTTCTATAATGGGAAGATTTTAAAAGGCTGATAAAGAGGTATATGCACAATGCATACTTTCGATTAACTGATAGGAAAGTAAGTTTTATATCAAATAATACTTACTAAACATGAACTCTAGCCAGGTTTAGAATCCTTTATTTACTTTTTTAGGATACATTAAACAGCATATATGTCAGTTCTTTCCATGAAAGCAATGATATTTTAATAATACTTTGATCTTTATGGAATGACATGCTCCTTTAAATTAAGAAAATGCATCACAAACGCATGTATTAAGCAGTGCACAAATTATATTTTAATTGATTAGAGTGAGAGATTTTTATTTTTATTTTAAAATATTTTATTATTTTAAAATAAATTTTTATTTTAAATTATATTTATAATATATAATTTTTATTTTAAATTATATTTAAAATAAATTTTTATTTTAAAAATTTTATTATAAAATATTTATTTTATATTTATTTTGAGACAGGATTCATTCTGTCACCCAGGCTGAAGTGCAGTAGTCTGATCACAGCTCACTGCAGCCTCGACTTCTCAGGCTCATTTGATCCTCTCACCTCAGCCTCCCAAGTAGCTGGGACTATGGGTGCATGCCACTGATCCAGCTAATTTTTTAAAACCTTTTTCTGTAGAGGTGGGGTCTTGCTATGTTGCCCAGGATAGTCTCGTACACCTGAACTCAAGCACTCCACTGATCTCAGCTTCCCAAAGTGCTGGAATTATAGGTATGAGCCACTATGCCCTGCCTTTAAGTTAGTAAAACAAAATGCTTATATCTAAGTCATTATTTAGATTGTACATAGAAGAGTCTTCCCGCTATCGAATAATCCTTATATATTGAGTATCCCTTATCCAAAATGCTTAGGAAGAGAAGTTGTTTCAGATTTTGATGTTTTTGAATATATGAATATTTGCACATAATAAAGTGATATCTTGGAGATGGGATCCAAGCCTAAATATAAAATTTATGTTATATATGCATATGTAGCCTAAAGCTAATTTTGTGCATGAAATGGAGTTTGGACACATTTTGACAGAAAGCCATCGCATGAAGTCAGGCATGGAATTTCTACTAGTGGCTTCATGTGTGTATTTAAAAAGTTTCACTTTTTGAAGCCTTTCAATTTTGGATTTTTGAATTAGAGATGTTCAACCTGTACTTCTTTTTTTATGGACTGTAAATTTTAGAAATATACTTTTTTTGAAATTTCACTTTTACACTGCTCAGTTTGGTTATTCCCTTTGCTTCAGCTATATTATATATTTACATTTTCCATGGGAAAAAAATAGCTCAGTGGTTGAGATTTTTATGTACATATTTCTTATTTATTTATTTATATTAAAATTATGTTTTGTCTTCTTAGGAAATTATAAATCAAACAATATTACTATGAATATTGCTATAATTTTTAGGGCTAACCAAAACTGTAAACAAAGTATTCTCATGACACTGAAACTGAGCAAAGGGTCCACAGTTGAAAAACACAACCATGTCATACTCATAATACCATCACAACTCAATCACAAATCACTCTTTCCAAAAAAGACTTCCACAGTTGGAACTTGTGAATTGTACCATAGGAGTTTTGCAACTTAGCTGGCCACTGCTTGGCATATACACTATTTATTAGAATACAGAATAGACATTGCCAAGAAATTATTTGGATATGTTAATATTGCTTTATGAGTATTACATTTTGTTGTAACTACTCAAATTGCCACAAAAAAGTACCCTTAGTCATTCAAAAACATCAAAATCAATGAGATTTTACGTCTCTTAGGAACAGAGAAATATTTTGATATTTTTTTCTAAGATGACTCCAAAGAAAAGCTTTTGACAATACTTGAATTAGTATTGCCATAGTTATCCATGTAACTCTAAGTTTGCTCATTTTCTTAAGTATGTTGCCTAACTAGACATTCCGGTGTGCAGTAAACAAGTTTACTATCAACTGGAAGACTTTTACCTCAAGTTAGTTTATGTGTTTATCAAACTGAGTTATTCACAGAATATGAAACAAAACAAAGCAAAAAGTGGTATGTTAAAGGAATCATTAGTGGCTTCAATGAAAAAAAGGCATGATCTTAAACATAATAATATACTGATTTGTAGCAGGTTGTGTACAAAGAAAAAACATATATATCATCAGTTTATTTCATTTAAATTCTAGATGGCATCACAATTTTTTTCTAATGTTCCACATGCATGAATTCAAGTTCAAACAGGGAATAGCTTACGGTAATCCCACTAATATATAGTGAAGTGAGAATTTAATTATGGATTTCCTAAAGGTTCTGTGTCTTTACATAGTTTACGTTGTCTGAGATAGGCAACCTTTATAGAAAGCTACAGTAGGGTTGCAGAACACTCAAAGAAGTGAGGGACACCATCAAGTGATAACTGCAAAATCACTAAGTTAAAACAGAAAATCACATTCTCATGAGGGGATATTGATGGCTATATTTATTTAGTTTATAGTTTTGCCAAGGTCAACTTGCCTCAATATCTTGTATATTCTTTTCAAATTTGGTTTTAATCAGCTTGTAGGATCAAAGGTTATTCAAAGAGATCATATGATTAACTGTCCAAGGCTTTGGGGGAAAGGAAGTATTAGGAAAGCATTTTAATAGTAGGCTCAATAAAAGGAAGGTCATCAAAGTACATTTATATTTGAACATTTAAAAGCACTTCTTTGAAGTGCTTCCTGATGAGCTTAGTTAAATATTCTTCCAAAATGCTCTCATAGGATCATATCCAACTAGGGAAAGAGAGAGGGGAGTGGTATAGAGCTCCTGAAAATACAGGTTTATGTTTCTGTCAGGTTTATAATCCTTTATTTACTTTTCTAGGATACAATAAACAATATATATGTCAGTTCTTTCCATGAAAGCAATGATATTTTAATAATACTTTGATCTTTATGGAATGGCATACTCCTTTAAATTAAGCAAATGCATCAGAAATGCATGTATTCAGCAGTGCACAAATTATATTTTAATTGATTTGAGTGAGAGATTTGAATTTATTGATTGGGTCATCAAACAACCACTCAGCTAATTGAGATAAAATTTACCTTCTAATGAATATTTCCGTCTTAGAGGAGTTGTGCTTTACACAATAACGATTAGTGGGCTTCCTATTGAAAACAACCGCATTGACTTCATTTTAACACAGCTCAACGTAAAATGCTTTTGTAAGTATTTATTAACTTCCCCTTTTCCAACATTTTACATTATGGTGTGAGTCAACCAAAGCCTTTTTGTGTAGTCAGTCCTGACATCGGCTTTATAAGAAATCTTGCCCCTTAAAAGGATGAATATGTCATTTTAAACCACTAAATCAGTGCTGTCAATTAAAATCAGTAAGAAACAGGATTTACTCTTACTTTGTCGTGGACATCAAGCAGAAAAAAAAATGTATATATTTTTCAATCTCACACAACAGCTTGACCAGTTCTGAAGACTGAGTGGTAGCAAAGCTGTTTTGAGGCTTAAGACTTGAGCTTATGATTGCACATTAAATCATTTTGTCTATCCTGTGGATACCCATAATATTTCAAGTAAAGTTAATTTAAAATAAAATATGTAACTTTATTCTTTATATTGAAAGGTTCCCACCATTCAAATGCAGGCAGAAATAATAGTAAGGCTATTATAATAATATGGGTTTACCCTCATAATATCTCTGAGCTGAGATAATAAGCTCAAGAGAGTGAGGACAAATGACTCACAAATGATTAAAAATCACCCTGCTACATTTCTTATCTGCCGTAGTAGATTTTAGGAGAGAGGGAATTTGCACCTGCAAACCTCTGAAGACCCACAGCCTGGAAGTCTTTTCTTAGCCGAACTGTCGTTCACACACATAACATTAAAAATGAGGCACATTTACAGATACAAAAAAAAAAAATTCAGAACATAATCATTTGTTTACCCCATTTAAAGAAAGTATCCAAGAAAAGAATTCAATGAAAGAATTCAAGCATTACATAAATATCAAAGTACAAATTAAGTAAAATGAATTTCACAACATATTTTAAACATATATGTCTAAGCTTTGCTGAAGGAAAGCATGGAGAAGAGAAAAACTAATAAGTAAACCACTATGTACATTTTCTATTTATATAAATAAATATGTATTATAAATTTAAATTGCTATATTGTATAATATAAATAAATATGTAAATATTGATGGATGATTATGAAGTATCTGAAAATTTAAAATAAAAATTTTAAAAATAAATTGATATTCTTGAAATACAAATGACATTTTTAAACAGTATATTCTATTTACTTGATAATTTTTTTAATGTTTAAATTTGTGGGTGCATAGTGTATATATTTATGGAATACATAAGATATTTTGATACAGGCATATAATGCATAATAATCACATCGGGGTAAATGAGGTATCCTTCAATTCAAGCATTTATCCTTTGCATTACAAACAATCCAATTGTACTGTTTTAGTTATTTTAAAATATAGAACTAAATGCTATTGACTATAGTCACCATGTTGTGCTATCAAATAGGAGTTCTTATTCACCATTCCTAAATATTTTTTGTACCCAATAACCATCTCCACTTTCCCCCAAATCCCCCACAAACCTTCCCAGCCTCTGATAATCATCCTTCTACTCTCTATGTCCATGACATTCTACAAGGAGAAAATTAACAATAATCTAAATCTAAGAATGTGAACAAAACTCCTTTAAAATCTAAGCATTTAGATAGGGCCTTTTAAAAAATCTGAAAATGAAGTGGTGTAATTATAGGGTTTTTAAATGATTATATTACCATGAAATGGAGAACATTTTTACCTAACAATACACACTATTTTTCATACTTGAAAACTTCACCAAAAAAAGACCATGTATTGGGTTATGAAATAAATCAGAAAAAAATTCAAAGTTTGATAATGTTGAGAGTATTTTATAGACCACAGTGGAATCATGTCCATATCACCAACAAACCAATAGATAATTAAATTTCAAAATTATGTCACCTCATGATGCCAAACTTATAGCAAATATTAGGAATGAATATAAATAAATATGTGCAACATAGCTATATTAAAATATAAAAAATGTTATAGGCAGACATAAATAAGTACTGAATACTATAAATTAAGGTTATACCATGTTCACTGAAGGAGGTATCAGTACTGTAGCATATGTTAGCCTTAAACTAATATACAGATTCAATGAACCCTTAACCATTATCCCAGTCTTATTTCTGAGGATAATGATAAACTGATATAAAAACATATTGAAATACAAATTACCAGCTTAGCAAAGTCAAATTTGGAAGAAATAAAGAATATGGTGACTTAGACTAACAGGTATCATACAAAGCTATGGTAATTAAGATTGTTTGCGGTATAGGAAAAGAGATACAAATATGAAACACCTGGTTGTGTAGAAACAGATCATATATGTATGATGACCTAAATTATGGCAAAGGTCACATTGCTCTGTCATGTGCAAATGACAATCTTTTCAATAAACAGTGGTGGGTCAATTGGATATTCATATTTATAATGAAGAGTTTGACTTTATTATTTGATACTTAACTAATTACAGATTTTAAAGTTACAATATTGCAATGTGATTCTTCATGTTAACCACCTAGAGTTGTTGCACATTCCACAAGTTTAAAGGCACATTCCCCAACAACACTGCCTTCACTTCAAATGACAGCTATCGCTTTAGGGAGCTCCAGACCACAGGCACTTCTTACTAAGTGGATAAAAATTCAGAGTTTTCCATAATGCACATGGGTTTGATAATTCACTAGAACAACTCACAGAACTCAGAACAATGCTAATACTTATTTTTACAGTTATGTATTATAATAAAGGATAGAAATTATGACCAGCCAAATGAAGAGACAAATAAGGTAAGGTCTAGGAGGGTTTTGAAAGTGGAGCTTCCCTGTTCTTTTCTCATGTAATCGTAACATATCACCCTACTGGTACATCAATGTGCTCATCAACCAATCATGTCATCCAAATTCCAAGTCCACAGTTTTTGTTGGAGTTTCATTAGTGGGAATGATTGGCTGTGTAGCTGAACTCAATATCTAGCCAACCTGCCCTCCCTAAATGTTGTGTTGCTATGATCTGGCTTAGAGGCCACCATTTAATTACATGGTTGGTCTTTTCCTAATGGCATCCCCATCCAGAGATTATTTATGGGCCTACCATAAATGGCCTCATTACCATAAAATCAGGAGGTCCCCACCATGATTAATAAAGATACTCTTATCACTGGGGAGATTCCAAGAGCATAGAAGCTTCATCCCAGGAACCCAGGAAAAATGACTATGCAAATAATTTATTATACAAAAAAAGCCTCCCCCCATTCCTCCTTTGCATGTACCTCACGTAAGGGCAAGTTGATTAAAAAAAAAAAAAACCTGAGTGCTTCCTCTGATTGGAAAAGGAGGGGATTCAAATCATGCAAGACCCTACCTACATATGGAATCCCTCACCTCAGCCCCACTACGTATCCACTCTGAAAACCTGGAGCCCATCTCTATTCTCTGCTTACCAAAGTCATTTTTGGATCAGTTAGTGGATGGGGGGTAAACAAGTTCTACCCATAGTCTTGGTTATATATGTGATAAATCTGTTCATACCCTCTTAGTGCATGGGTGGTGTCATCAGTTTTGACATCCAAATCAAATTTTGAGTGAAGGTCCTTAAACATATGAAAACAATATATCTTGACCCCTACCTCACAACGTACATAGAAAATCAATTACAGGTGGACAAAGATTCAGCTGTAAATGTTTTATAAAAGAAAAATGAAAGAAAATATCTAGTTCATTGGAGGAAAGCAAAGAAATTTCTCTCTCACATATACACACAAAGAAAAACTAATATATTTATATACAATTATATATAACATCTTATACATACAGAGAATGTATGTTTATATGCATGTATGCATATAATTTCAAGTATATTTAAGATTCTGTGCAAATCAGAGTTACAAAGTGGAAAAAGATAATTGTGATAAATACATCTGAAAAAACACTATTTAGGATTATTTGATATCAAATATAATTCCATAAAAAACACAAGAAATTCAATAGAAAAATAGGCAAATAACTGAACAGGCACCTAGAAGAGGGTATCCGTATGTTCAATTAACATACTGAAATGTGTTTAACTTCATTAGTCATGAGGGGAATTCAAATTAATTCCAAAATATTTTACCACTATACAACCACCAAAAAGGCTGTAACAGAAAGGCAAGTGGCATCATTAGTTGTGAAGATGTAGAGCAGATGAAACATTCACCATTATGAGAGTCAAAATTGGTGTAAACACATTGGGAAACTGTTCATTCATTCAGACTTCCTGGTGTCTAGAACACACCTAAGTTAAAAATTGTTATCACTCTTACTAGCAACATCCTAATGATTATTGAAATTCTGGTCTTGCAGCTACTCAGTAGAATGAGCCAAAGCAATTTATATGTATTGATAGGAAAAAAGTTCATTAAAAATTTAATAATATAATTATATACTGTAGTAGCTCCAAAATATAACTATACTGATATTAATGAATATTAGAGCTAAAATGGTAGACATGTTTTAAATTTGAGTGATGTTTATCACAAGTAAACTTGTAATATATAAAATCATACTACCTTTAGATAAAAATTATTAAAATTAAAAGACTTGATTTTAGGTAATTAAATAATTATAATTTATAGAGACTTTAATACAAATATAGCTAAAGGAATCAATTAAAATAAATTAGAAAATAATTATTTTAATAATTGGAAAGTCAAAGATCCAAGAGCTTCAAAATCAAGTCAAAAATGATCAAACAAATCAAAAGAGAAAAACTAAAGAATTTAAAATGTTTTAAAAAGTGAGTAACAGGACCAGACACAGTGGCTCACGCCTGTATTCCGAGCACTTTGGGAGGCCAAGAAGAGCAGATCACGAAGTCAGGAGTTCGAGACCAGCCTGGCCAACATGGCGAAACCCCATCTCCACTAAAAATACAAAAATTAACCAGGCATGGTGGCTGGTGCCTGTAATCTCAGCTACTCGGGAGGCTGAGACAAGAGAATCACTTGAACCCAGGAGGCAGAGGTGGTAGTGAGCCGACATCTTGCCATTGCACTCCAGCCTGGATGACAAGAGCAAGACTCTGTCTCAAAAAAAAAAAAAGAAAAAAAAAAAGTGAGTAACATCTCAATTACATTAAAAAGTAGAAAAAATAAGTAAATTCATGGGTTAATATTGTGTAAATATACTATGTGTGTATGACTTTTTGGAAATATTAACACTTAAGATATACAAATTCAAGCAGATAGACATTTTAACTCTTTTATATATATATATTATATTACATCATTTATCCAAAGTAATTTGGCTCCAAATAGTCAAAATTATAAATAAATTAGAAGAGTATCCTACACCTAGATAAACTTTCAAAAAACACTGAGGAAAATGGCACCCTCTGCAGCACAATTTCTAACATATCAACGTGATTGTAGATTCCATGAAACTACTAAAATAAACTAAAAAAGTTTGTGCTGTTTGGCTTTACTTGTGTATACCCATGAAGCGATTTTTCTGTATGAAATAGTCATAGAATTAAAAAGAATGTACATAACTTAACAGTGTAACATCATTCCTCCATTTCTATTTGAACCTTTTCTAAATAATTTTGACTACGAATAACAAATTAGCATTATTTTACTAAGATTGTTTTGCACAGTGTTTGAAATAAAAGTTCTAAATGTCAACATTGTATCATTCAAAAATGCAACTTGATGACTTTTCTTAGATGCAAAAGAAAACTCTTCTATCATGTTTGCCTGAACCAAGAATATAATAATTTATGGCACTAAGACGCATTCACAGTTAAAATATTTATTAATTTACATGTAGCTATTTTGTTACCAGAAATTTATATTGTATTTATTTCCTTTTTAATTTTAGTAATGAAAAAGTAAAAGATGAATCAAGTAAAGGATGAACTTATAAAGTGCCCACATGGAATTTCTTTATCTGTTTTTAAGTAAGTGTATGCAAAAATGAAAGAGCCACCGCTTCATGATATCAAAAAACCTAAATGTGGATAACATTTGTAAAGTACAGGTGAATTATAAGCAACCCCAAATTTTCTATAAGCATAATATATTTAATTATGTCTTTTGTTTGTTTGTTTCTGTCAAATTAGCTATCAGTCCACTGCATTGATGGGACTAGAAATATCAGAATCACAAGAGTCCTTCCTTTTTTCAGAGGCAGGGTACTTATTTCAACTTAGGTAGCAGCATCCCACACCTACAATGATTAACCTTGTAGGTAAGAGTTTTTTAATTGATAGATTACACTAGTGTTCTACCCTTGAGGTTCCAGCTGACTCTTGTAATCATTCATGGTTTATATGCTCTAGTTGGTATGTCTGGTGAAATGTTTTATATTTACGATTATTTTGCGTGGATGTGCTGCATTTATTTAAGTTTACTTTTTGGAGAGGAAAAAGCAAAAGTGGAGAGATAAATAATCTAAAGCTAAAAGCTTATGCATAAGCATTAATCTTGCAGAACTTTCCTCTATCATACAAACATTGCATTATTTTGGAATAGCCTATCTATCTGTTTATCTTATCCAAGTAGACTCTGAGTATGTTTCAGTAAAAGGTTTTATATCTATCTTCCTCCTTAGTACAGAGAATTGTTCCCCAAAGGGAAGGTACTTAAAAAAGTATTGATAAAATTTGAATGCATTAAAGGAACATGTTGGATCTCTTACTTGGCACTTTTTAAGTTATAATTTATTGTTAATTCTGTGACTTGATTTTGCATAACAATAAAATACAGACTATTAGATATTGTCACAATCCTGACATATATTGAACATATTTCAAACAACTTTCTATAACGCATAATATAAGTATTATCACATTCTTTTCTTCCTCTTTACAAAGAAAGAATATTTAATAAAAGTAACAAGGTAAAACATAAGAATAAGTAATAGCTCATCTTGGCTTCCTAAAAACGATTTTTATTAAATACTTTTTGAAAAATTAAATGACATTAAATATTTTGTTCAACACTGATTATCTATTATCAAACTTTTCTTTCCTCCTACTTTAGCTCAAGAAATTCTTTTTGTATTTATATTTACTGTATTCTGCATAGAAACTATTGTTACTTACTCCCTGAGGGGATAAGTTCAGTGACTAACTGGTTTCTTTGATATATAGCACTCTTTTGAAGATCAGACATTGATCTCTACTGCTGACAGAATCATATTCAGAATTGACAATACCATAATTGGCTTTCATAAAATTAAGATTTTGAGACTTATATAGTAGCCACTTTGATCATGAAGCCATTGAGTAAATACGGGGTTGATTTGAGGGAGAAGCTCACTGACTCTGTGAGGTAGATTAGATTTCCACGTGATTATTAATCGTCATTGTAACAGAGTAAAAAATGAGCGTTAATGTATGAGAAAAATATCTTCACACTCAGTGTCTATTCTGAAAGATACATTAAATTATTTTTCCCCAAAATTTCTTTTGAAAAAAATCCTCCAGTAATACTTGTTTAAGTCTCTAGCTATTCAGTACTTCTAACAATACCATTAACTCTTGCCCATACCTTGGAGTGGATCTCTGCTTTTTTGAAAAAAAAAAAAAAAAAAGGCAGCTGTCTTTTCAGAGGAAGCTGAAAACAACGTGTGCAGGTTGAAGCACTGTCCATGAGTTCTCTCTACCTCTACTCTCCTTCAAGGCTAACTCTAAGTTGTCTGGCAACTAAAAGCATTTTATTTCTGCTTCTGGAAGAATATTATGCAGAATTATATGTGAACCAGATGATGAGTCATGGTTGGAGTTCAATACACCAAGCTAAAAACTGATTCTAAAAAGGGGAATACTTCCCAATTACAGAGAACAGAGAATTGCTCTGAAACCTAAGTATCCTCTTAGTGCAATTAGGTATTTATATAGGCTCCATAATGCATTCCAGTCAGACACACTCACTACAAGCATTATTTGACCAACTATGTCATAATAATCAAGTAACACACCTGTTTAGAGCAAAGACTTATCTAAGCCTGTAAAAATACTGACAATCCTATGATTTATACAGTAAAAAGATCAGAATACTGTTACCAAATTTGAAAAACATTTTTTCTGAAACTCGAACAGGCTCATAGGTGAAATGACTTTTATTTCACTTTAGAAAAAATAGTCTGACCTGACTTAAACCAAGAAAACAACACTGAGGGGCAAGTTTCACTCCTGAATTTTACATGGAGTCTTTCTCCTATGCTGTAGTATGCTAAGTCTTAACAAAACATTTGTGGTACATGAGACAAGCTGCTAAGTAGGCCCTGTGAGAATGATCCCATTCATGTAGTAGGACAATGTAATTTCTGGTGGAAGAGTAAGAAGATCAATACCTCTTCAGCATATCTCAGAATGTGAGACACATAATATTTATATAATAAGACAGTAAAAATATACTTTTGTTGCGCCATATGAAAGCAAATTGTTTCTGGTGCTTTTTCCTCAAAGAACTTAAACAAATTTACAAGAAAAAATCAAACAACCCCATCAAAAAGTGGGCAAAGGATATGAACAGACACTTCTGAAAGAAGACATTTATGCAGGCAACAGACACATGAAAAAATGCTCATCATCACTGGCCATCAGAGAAATGCAAATCAAAATCACAATGAGATACCATCTCACACCAGTTAGAATGGCGATCATTAAAGTCAGGAAACAACAGGTGCTGGAGAGGATGTGGAGAAATAGGAATCCTTTTAAACTGTTGGTGGGTCTGTAAACTAGTTCAACCATTGTGGAAGTCAGTGTGGCAATTCCTCAAGGATCTAGAACGAGAAATACCATTTGACCCAGCCATCCCGTTACTGGGCATACACCCAAAGGATTATAAATCATGCTGCTATAAAGACACATGCACACGTATGTTTATTGAGGCATTATTCACAATAGCAAAGACTTGGAACCAACCCAAATGTCCAACAATGATAGACTGGATTAAGAAAATGTGGCACATATACACCATGGAATACTGTACAGCCATAAAAACGATGAGTTCATGTCCTTTGTCGGGACATGGATGAAGCTGAAAACCATCATTCTGAGCAAACTAACGCAAGGATGGAAAACCAAACACCACATGTTCTCACTCATAGGTGGAAATTGAACAATGAGAACACTTGGACACAGGGTGGGGAACATCACACACCTGGGCCTGTCGTGGGGTGGTGGGGAGTGGGGAGGGATAGCATTAGGAGATTTACCTAATGCAAATGACAAGTTAACGCGTGCAGCAAACTCACATGGCACATGTATACATATGTAACAAACCTGCACGTTGTGCACCTGTACCCTAGAACTTGAAGTACAATAATAAAAAAATAAAAACATTAAAAAAGAATAAAAAAACCCAACTATTATACATTTGAAAGACACCAAAGAATAGAAAGAGTGTCTATTTTTTCTTATTAATATATACTACTGCCACTCCCAATAAGTAAGCTCAAAATTATTTCTGCTAATGCTCTAAGACTTGCACATTCTCTCTAGGCCAGTAGTTCAGTTAATTCGGGATATCCCTGGATCAGTGTTCTTTCATCTTTCAAGATTTCAATGATGTAATCACTTTTCTTTAGTAATAACATTTGGCCTTTAATTTATACATTCTTTCGGAAAGAGGGCCCTGCTTTGTAACATTATTTTTATTCCATGCTTTGATGAGCTAATAAGAGGACTCCACCAGTTGATGACTATATCTACACCAATTCAGAAGCCTAGGAAATAACTAAAGAATGGGGTAACAGACCACTGGATCAATTCTAAGGATCAGGTCTAAATGTCATTTATCAGTTAACCTCCACAAAGGCCTCCATTTTGACCAAACGGGCAAATGGCAACTTGTTTCTCACAGATTAGCATTAGATGAGACCTACAGTCCAATTATCCCTGAAACATCTGGATTTACCTCTTTTCCTGGGGTACATTATCCTGGAAAATGGCCATGTATCTCTGGGAATATTTGGGAGGACGTTTATAGTGATATTTCAGAAGTTATTGTTAGGTCTTTTGTCAAGAGTATATGATACATCTTGCTTTCCATTCAAAAAGATCTGTGTATTTGAACTGACTTGTTCTGAGAATTAGGTGGAGTACCATTACTATGATGGTAAGTCGTTTTGCTCCTCATTGGCTGGTATGACTCCAGGATTCCAATATCCTCCAGTTAAATCTGCTGCTGCACTTCAAAAAATAGTTTCACCTTAAAATATTAACATTTGTATTTCCTAAACCATTGCCCCATATAAGTCAAAGTTTTTAGCTACAAACAAGAGAAACCACTCTGCATAATTTAAGTGAAAGGGCTGATTGTAAGTGTATTAGAGAGTTCACAGAATCCCTGGGGAGTCAGAAAAACTAAAAATATTCCTGCTAGAAGGAAAGCAAAAAGTTATCATGAAGCTTTTACATGGAAACATTTGTTCTGCTCCAACATGATTCTGAACAGCTATTATGTTAAGGATTGAGTTCTAAAATACTAATAGAGATACAAATGACTCTGTTTCTGTTCTTCAGATACTCTCTTTAATTGTCAAGTCTTCTATATCTCATTGGTAAATTCTCCATCAAATGTTGGTAGTCAAGTAGAAAAAGAATTGAGGCCAGGCACGGTGGCTCACACCTGTAATCCCAGCACTTTGGGAGGCCGAGGCGGGAGATCACAAGGTTAGGAGTTCAAGACCAGTCTGGCTAACATGGAGAAACCCTGATTGTACTAAAAACACAAAAATTAGCAGGACGTGGTGGCACGTGCCTGAAGTCCCAGCTACTTGGGAGGCTGAAGTGGGAGAATCGCTTGAACCCAGAAGGTGGAGGTTGCAGTGAGCCAAGATCGTGCCACTGTGCCCCAGCCTAGGCAACAGAGCAAGACTCATCTCAAAAAAAAAAAAAAAGGAATTGAAAAATTTAGGTTTTAGGTTTAGGTTTTCAACCAATATGGGTATGAAATCATGAAAAAGGTGCCTGGTTATACATATGTAACTAACCTGCACATTGTGCACATGTACCCTAAAACTTAAAGTATAATAATAATAAAATTTAAAAAAAATAACATTCCAAAAAAAAAAAAAAGAAAAAGGTGCTTGGGAATATTGTAACTTAGGTTTACATGTCTGCCATATGCTACATTTTGGCCTATTTAACATACTTAAAATAAAACAAAACAAGATTTTAAAAAAACAAATCACTCATTGTAACCAATTTTGCCTAAAAATACAACTAGACTCCAAAAGAATTAACAACACACTCCTTCCCTCTCTCAAATAAGGACACTTTAACCCTCCTTATTCACTGCATTACATTTTAGTTGATATGTATTTCTTTCTTTCAGTCAAAATATAATATTGGTAATTACAAAAAACTTACAAAGATAAAGGAGAGATGAATAAAAGTTATTTCACATCCATTTGACTTTTAGGTTTAAGGGCAAATTTTATGTTTAATATTTTAATGTATTTATCTTCTATCTTGGTTACTCAATTCGGAAATCCTAAGTATCTAGATAATTATAAATCTTTATACTTTGTTCTGTTTTTTTTTCTATGTATTTTACCTTTTTCTTTAAACCTGTTCATTATGAATGAATATCCTAAACTTTCCTAGCAATGATTTGGTTGTCTGGTGGGTTGATTCAGATTTTCAAATCTGATTCTCCAGTAATATTATATTATCCACAGTATCCCTTTAGCTCTGTTGTCTCATCTTTGATCACCATAATCTTTTAATTTTTTTTTATGTATGGAACATTGCTGTTGTCTAAAACGTTCTTCTGCTTTATGGAATTAAGAATTTATGAATGAATTTTTAAGAAAGCAAATGAATTTAAAATAATGTGTGAATGATTTTTTTCTTTTGCCTTTGCATATGATTTTCCTTTTTTCTTCTCTCTTTCTTTTTAAAAATATTCCACTTCTGCCATATGTGGTTTTCTCTCTTCAGTGAGTGTGGAAAATAATTCTTTTTTAATTTTCTGTTTTTTCTGTTGATGAGTCCTAATCAACCTGTTTCTGGACCACATTATTTCCAGTTCTGCTAGAAAAAAAAAGTTGCTTTTCTGT
Source organism: Pan troglodytes (assembly GCF_028858775.2). Taxonomy (NCBI): domain Eukaryota; kingdom Metazoa; phylum Chordata; class Mammalia; order Primates; family Hominidae; genus Pan; species Pan troglodytes. The sequence continues at coordinate 54,437,418 of NC_072398.2, forward strand.
TTTAATATTTTTTAATGAGGAGTGTGGTTATTTATGCTTTAGTATCTACTAACTTTCCTTATAAATGATTGACTTCTAAAATATCTTTCATTTCTCCTGAGATTTGGGAATACATTTTATTTCTAAACATATTCATAGTAATCAAATTAGAAATGCTTTATAGGATGTGTTATCCATATATATTTTTCTGAGAACCTGATCTTTCTCAACAAGCTCAGCCAGTGGGCAGAGATTATGTGATGTGTTTATCAAACAATTTATTTTTCTTCTTGAAATATGGGAAGATACATCTCCCAGGTTGCCTTCCACCTGTGTGGGATCATGTGACTGAGATCTTACCAGTGAAATGTGGGAAGAATTGATTTTGATGATGACCTTTCCCTCTGTCTCTCTCTTTTCTGGTATGCATGACTGAAAACTGTTATGCTAATAGAGGTATTCAGTGGAAGAAGCATGAGTCCTTGAGTTTATCGTTTGGAGAGGAGCCACCAAAGAGACGCGTGTGGCAAAGAACATTCACATTAGACTTTGTGTAAGTGGGGAATACAGCTGTATTACTTATGTGCTTAGTTTTTTTGATTCCTTATCATAGTCGATGGTGTTTTTAAAATATAGACAGTGAGATATCAAGACCTGAAAACTTGTGTCAGAACTGATTGAAGAAAACAATGGTGGGGGGAGGGCACCTGCATGTTACTGGACAAAAGTTGTATGTTGGGTTAATCTGATTTATCTACAAGAAATTAGGAAATGGGACACCGTTAATCTAAATCACTTATGAGAACAGAAAATAACTGTGTGTGTGTGAAATGCACTTGCATGTTCTTATAGGAGAGTTCAAAAACTCCTATAACTGAGGTTGCTAAAAGTGAACTCTCTTACATTCTCTTTATAATACATTTTAAAGATCTGAAATCACATTAGTTTCAATAGACTTCTGTCCATAGTGCTTAATTCTCCTTAGGAAAAAAAAAAGTCTGGATTCTGTTATTGGACCTCTGGCCATCTGTCTGAATAATCACTGTGACAGTCAAAATTCTTAGTCACAAGAGTTGGATCTGGCTGCTTTAAGCAGACAATGACTTCATTAAAGGATATCATGTAGTTCACAGAGAGGGCTGGCAATAAAGGCTTGAGACAAAGCAGCCAGAATCAATCAATCAACCCCCATACCGAACTGGTCTGGTAATAATCTGCAGCAATTCTCACCAGGCACTAATAATTATACTTTCCATTGCTGTCAATTCTGGGCTGGAAACTAAAGTTCACAGCAACAATTAATCGAACCGCTGCTGGAATGTGTTCTAATCTCCATGTTTATGACATTACTGGCTTCCAAAAAAAAAGTCTGCTGCTAATTCATCTACTGATTCTTCACAAATATTTATTGAACCCTTCTGTAACGATACCACTCCTGGGTTCTATTTGGTACATGGCTAGCTAGAAGCAACTTAGACCTAGAAAACTGATGAAAATCTGTATTTTAATGCCTCTAAGAAGAAATCCATATTTGAAGAAACCCATATTTTCTCTCCTTTCCTCTCCCCTTTCTCCTGGCTAGAACATGTTTAGTTGAAAATTCTTTGAATCAGCAAAGAAACAATCTTAGAAAAAACAAGAAGGCAACTCTCACATCTCTTTAGTTCTAATAGCCAAAAATTAGGAGAGTGCATACAGTTTGGAGAATCTTTTTATATCTGAATGCTAGCTGCAATTATTTCAGAACAATATAATTTTTAAATATTCAGCCTTTGCAAGAAAAAAGGCATTGTAGAATAGAGGAGCATGATCTAATCAATAGTCTCTACCTGATAGAGACTTGTTCATAGGTCTGTGCCCTAGGACGTTGCATTGGAAACAGAGAAACCAATGATTTGAGTTTATACAATAGTTGAGAATATCTTAAATATATGAAAAAATATTCACATACTGGAAAAGCAAATAGAAAGCAAATATCTAAAATTCTTCTCGTAAAAAAATCTTTCCTATATGCAAATCTATAATCATTGTTAAATTGCCGAAGATTCTTAAATCTAACTCTGTATGTCTCTCCTACATACTTGATCAACGTATCTGACTAGCAATAAAAATATTTACCAATGCACCTTGCTGGTACTCCAAATGTTATGTTACTCTTTTTCTAAAGTTATTTCCTGGTTTCTAATTATTCATCTTATATGTATATATAATTAACACTTTGCTTAGGACACCGTGGTCATATCATAGATATTATTGACCACAAGAGTGGACAGATATTGGCAAGCTTCATTTTTAATGGTAATATTTTTACAGAGACTGAGCATTTTTGTACAAAATGTAGTCAGTCTCCCTAGTAATTTCTATCCTTTTTATTTTTTAACAAGAAAAAGATCAAGCAAACCTGCACTTGTACCCCTGAATTTAAAAATAAAGGTTAAAAGTAACAAATAAAATCAATTAAAAAATTACAAATATAAATGTGTATGACACTCGAGGGGTTATTTTTCCTCTTTTCTCAGGAATGCTTTTGTTACAAGAATATATATCTAAATTGAATTCCTGTCCTTAAGGTACTTGGGCCACTTTAATTGCTTTTCTAATTTCTTTTAAAAATTGTTTCTGTGGTCTTTATTATTAAATAGATACTGGGATAGGAATTTATCAAAAACTTATTAAATAAAATATATAAATTTATTAATTAAAATATATTCCTCAAATATATGTCTGATTTCATAAATATAAACCTATGCAAATGCAAATGAGATGGGAGTTGGGACATTCATTTGGGCTTGAAATCTGTAGAAGTTTGGTTTAACAAACCAGTTGCACACTGTGTGGAAGAAAAATGTCCTGTCCAAGACCAAGATTTTTGCTGGTATCTGTAGGAAGAAGTAAAGAAACATTTTCATTATGCACTCTAGTATCAGTTTTCTTCTTACCTGCCGGTTTGCATTAATATGTGTGTGTGTTTGTGTGTGCATGCGTGTGTGTATAAAATATTTATACACACGTACTTTATATATATACTTGTATATATACTTTACATATATAAGCACACACTTCACATATGACATATAAATACACATATATCCATTGTTATATTTATTCCTGTGAGCCTATATATATATTGCACAAAGCACTGACATTTTGATAAATATTTGGGAATTTGAGAGACTTATGGAGTGAGTCAGAATACCTTATTAAAAACGCAACTTTGCATTTAAAATTATTTTATTAGTATATGCTCACTCTTTGAAGTTCTTTTGTCCTCCCAACTACTGAGGATTTATAACTATTCAGGGTCAACAGATGGTCAAATTTTATTCCCTTTTCCTCCCTTATGCCTTTTCTCTGGTATTCAGCCTTTCTCTCATGATTTGCACTGGGAACTCCACTGAATATATAATAATATCGATAATATATCAATTTCATGCAGACACACACATATATTCTAGGCACTATGTATTACAGGTAATATCTAACACAATTTTCATCCAAAAGTATGGCATAGGCATTACTATTATCTTTACTTTGTAGGTGGATAAACTGTATATTAGGAAAATTAACTTGCAAAATTTCTGTATCTGACATGTATTCCCAAATTTCTGTATCTTCTCTTTTCAGAAAGATTGTCCATGTAGGGTTTAGAAAAGCCTCTAGATTTCTGGCCTTTTTATAAACATATTATCTGGCTGCCCTAATACATTTGAAAAACCTTCTTCAACTCTATATTGAAAAGCAAAAGTTGTCTATTTACTTTCCTGTAAGCTCTGATGAGACTCCCTAGTTACTAAGCACAAGAGGGCAGGAATATGTTTGCCTTGCTTATCATTTTATAATCAAGGCAGGCATTATGACTGCATAATGTCAGTCATTATGCATAACAATAAACATTTATTAAATGAATTATAAATGGATGTGTAATTACGATATCTCAAAGAAAATTAAATATTTAAAACAATACAGACTAAACTGTTTTCTGAATCCAGAAATTTGGTTCAAATGTCAAAAATCTCTTGAGCTACAAGCTTTAGAGGGTTAAAAATTTCATGATTGAAGGTGGACCACTAGATATACTGCTACATTGAAACCTACACATAAATGATAAGTTGTCTATACTCACATCTGTGTGGTTAAGAGTTGAAAAAATTATATACTACACTCATCCATGTTAAAGTCTCTTTTTTTGTTGTTCAAAATGAAATGCTAAAATCAGCCAGTCCCATTCCCATTCCAGAAGCATAATAAGTTTGGGGACAAATATTCTATAATAATAAATAATTTCAAGAAAATTCTATGGAAATAAAGTGATTGATACTCAACTAGATTTAAAATAATATTCTTTGAATTACATTATGCTAAAATGAACACTTCTAGAATGACAATAGTTTGAAGATGTTCTATATCCCGTCTTTTATTATCTTATGTTTTTAGTATTCTTTAAACATCACACATTAAATTTCCATTTAGGAAATCAAATTATCTAACTTGAAATTCATTCAGACATGATTTTATTTGTTTCATTTTGACAGACAGTCATATGCCACTAAGTTATTATCATTTAATATCATTTTCATAGTGGAAAGCATCAAAGCTAAGGAAAGACTTGTTTCCAAACAAAAATGTTATTATTTTCAAATTCAGAAGAGTAACGAAATTAATGCTTATTGGTACAAAGAAACTTTGTTTTGCAGAGAATGTTCTCATAGATTTCTACCTAAGTTTGACTGTTTCTTCTCAGTATTTTCTGAGAACATCTTCATTCTGGCTCCTGGGTTTTGATGATACGTGATGTTCCTGGATTCTGGGTTTGGTTTCTATCTATACCACACTTGCCGTTTTCCACTTCTCAAACACTTTATAATACTGTCAATTTTCAGATTTATATATCCAATTTAGTCCAAGATCTACTTGAATAAAACAAAACAAAACAAAACAAAACAAAAGTGCCTGTACATTCTGGACACATGTAAAAGCTTAAGTATTTACAAACTCCTGTAAGATTTGTCCCTCCACCAATGCTCTTCTCTTAGGTTGTTGTCAGCATCTGACTCACTATTGAGATCATAAATCTGAAGGTTTTAACTTTTTTTTCTATAATGAATTAATTTATTGTCTTACAAAATCATTGTCTAGATATATGGGAATACAAGAAAAGATACTTGCAGTCAGGTATCTGGTTGTCAACAGCAAGTACAATTCATAAAGGGGGAAAATCCAAGATTCCAAACCCACAGTGCAAATTCTTCCTAACAGATGTTAAAGCTTTTAGCCCAAAAGCTTTGTGTTTTCAGGCTTATTGCAGAGGATCAAGGATTTATAATTAACACCGATTTATTGTTACTGAATGTTTATGATAACATTTTGACTATCGATGGTTTTCAAACTCTACTACTTCTCTAAGGCATGTTTAAAATGTGTTAGGACATATTTTATTTTTACAAAGACAGAAGTATTACTGGTTTTTAATAGACTGCAGCCAGATATACTAAAATCTTGGAATACACAAGATTATAATAAATAAAGAATTATTCTTCCACAAATGTCAGTATGACCTATTTCAAAAGCAGTGTGCTTTTACAGTGAATCTGGTTCTCCCTCTTCTATTGCTGCAATATTTCTTATATTGGCTTTTTAGTTTTGATCTCTAATACCAACTGCTATTTTAGTAACTCATAGGATCTTGGCTGTTCTACTGCAATGTTTTCCAAACGTTGCATGAATTGCATCATTCAGGTATATACACTTGATATGGTTTGGCTGTGTCCCCACCCAAATTTCATCTTGAATAGTAGTTCCCATAATCCCCACATGTTGTGGGAGGGACCCAGTGGAAAGTGATTGGATCATGGGGTATGGATTCCCCCATACTGTTCTTGTGATAGTGAGTGCATTCTCATGAGATGCGATGGTTTTATAAGCGTCTGGCATTTCCCCTGGCTGGATATCTCCTTCCTGCCACCTTGTGAAGAAGGTGCCTGCTTCCCCTTCGCCTTCCCCGATGATCGTAAGTTTCCTAATGCCTCCCCAGACGTGCTGGACTGTGAGTCAATTAAACTTCTTTCTTTTATAAATCACCCAGTCTCAAGTATGTCTTTTTTGGTAGTGCAAAAACAGGCTGATACAACTTCAGAATTTTTAAGTGCCTTGCATGTGTGACACATTGTTCTAGGTACTGAGACAGAGTAAAAGTAGCTCCTTGTAAATAGTCTCACTCTTGTGACAGAAGACAAATGACAGAAAATTAAATCCAAAAACAGAAGTCAGGAAGTAAAAAGAAGTAATATAAAAACAGAAATATGATTACCAGACAGTAACTGGGAAAATAATGACAACTTTGAATAGGATGGTCAAGGAAAGGGAATAACAGTTTTTTTTGTGTTTTTGTTGTTGTTGTTGTTGTTGTTGTTGTTTAGTTAGTTGGTTGGTTATTTTAGAGACGGGGTCTCACTGTGTTTCCCAGGCTTGTGTCAACTGCAGGCCCCAAGCAATTCTCCTGCCTCAGTCTCCCAAAGAGCTGAGATTACAAGCATAATCCACCAAACCCAACCTGGGAACACTTATAATACCATTTGTATTGAACTGATACAAATAATTGTATTGAACACATAAATAGAAGGGCATTGCAGTTGAAGTGGAGAAATACAGTTGGAGAGTGAAATGCAATAAGGTTGAATATGTAGGCAGGAAGCAGATGTCATGGGTCATTAGAGACAGGGCAACCATGCAGTGCAGCATGTCCAAAATTAGGTCATAATTATTGTTTTGGTGTAATTATAAATAGTACTGCCTTTCATCCTTTTTACACAATTATATAACAATTCAGGTTACAGAAAATGTTAAAAGATTGGCATATTATATACACAAAAAGTTATCTGAGAACGTAGGTAAAGCAAAACAAACAAGCAAACAAAACACTGCCTATTGTGTGGCATTTTATTGGTGAAGAATGAGGGAAGGAATAGACTAAAACCCAATAGAAATATATTGCTGCAGTCTCAGTGAGAATGAATCATAGAATTGACAAGCATTTTGTCAGCAAATATGTAGCTAAGTGAATAGAATCAAAATACGTGAAGGATTTCGCTACTGTCAACAGTTATTTGTCTATATAATTTTTCTCCATTCAAGTCCTCTAGCCAGAATAACTCTAACAACTTCTATCTTAAAATCCAAATATATCCATATTCTGGCCCTTATTCTATTTTATAGAGTTCTTTACATTGGGAACAATGTAAACTCCAGTGATTTCAGCTAAGTGTAAAAGGGAACTGATGCCTGGATATATTTGTGCTTTTTGAACTTCATTTCCTTCTACATCTTAATATTCACTTTATCATGGACCTGCCTTTTCTTCTTGATGTACATCTCAATGTTACACATGTGCTTTCCATCGCCACCTCTTCTTCTTACCTAGAAATTCTTAAACTGTACCATTTTTTGTTTCTTCATTCTTTGAACTTAGTATAAGTGTCATCAACTTTAATTAGTCCTTTTCTGACCTCCCAGTTCCTTAATTCATGTTCCTTAAAGTTGTTAAATATGTTGGTAATAGATACAGACGAGGTCTTATCTTCTGCCCTCATTGGTTATCTGTTGTGATAATTATTATGCAATGAGATACATCATTGTGCACCACTGTGAAATAATACAGGCACAGATCCTCTTTTCCTATTGGCTTTTTTGCTGCTAATAAAAAAGATGTGGCACAATTTAAATTGTTCCTAGATTTCAGATTGATTTTTTCTTTGCATGGAAACCCATGTTTAAGTTAGACCAAATGTGGTTACATGTTTGCATTTATATGATTTACAATTGTCCCTAAATGTCTTATCCCTAGGCACAAGTATTTTTCCCCAAAAAATATACTTATTTTTAAGTCATCCCCTGTTTGTTTGTTTCACATTTCTATTGCCTACCTGGTATTTATATTTGACTTTAAAATATTATAGTTGGGTGTTGCTTTGATGGAAGTCCTAAAATTGTTTTAAAATTTGCTGATTTCTTAGCTACTATTTCTTCATTAATGTGTTAGAAGATTTACGAAAGACTCTTTGTATGCTAGATATATCAAATTAATCAAGAATATTTATTCTTTAAACACTATATCTCACATCAGCCATTGTGATCTTTGAGGACCTACTATATATGACCCCCATTTCTCAATCTATCCTCGCTGGATTAGTGGTGACATTTAGTTTCCTCTGTTGGAGATGTGTGCCTGCAGCTCTGCATCTGTAATTTTCTAAATAAAGGAGCTGAGATGGTAGTTATAATATTAGAGGCTTTCAAACACTATTTACCCCTGAATCTCTAAGTTTAATTTAAAAATCTAGGTACTGGGCCTTTGCTCACCCCTGTAATCCCAGCACTTTGAGTGGCCGAGGCGGGCGGATCATGAGGTTAGGAGTTCAAGACCAGGCTGGCCAATATGGTGAAACCCCTGTCTACTAAAAACACAAAAATTAGCCAGGTGTGGTGGCACGTGGCTGTAGTCCCAGCTACTCTGGAGGCTGAGGCAGGAGAATCACTTGAACCCGGGAGGCAGAGATTGCAGTGAGCCAAGATCACACCACTGCACCCCAGCTTGGGCAACAGATCGAGACTCTGTCTCAAAAAAAATAAATAAATAAAATTAAAATCTAGGTACTGCCGTATGCTTTGTTGAGTAATATCTGAAGTCTTTTGTAATAAATTTATAAATATATATTCTTATAGAGAAATAATGTCTAGTGTACTATTAAGAAGTTGACATTTTAATGTGCAGTGGCTTTATCACTCTTCCACTGAAATTAAAATAAACCAGCAATTTGATAATAGCATACAGTATAAAAAGACATCTTCAGTAGCCAGAAATTTTGCATGATTGTTTTTTCTATGAAATTGTACTGCTATGCCACTTAAATTTTTTCCCAATATTTTATATTTGTAGATTAAAAGCCTTTTATTAATCAGTCATATTTCTTGCCAACAAAATATAATCGTACCAAGTCCAATTATTTAATTTTTTAGTAAGACTCTCTTTTGTATACAATTAAGTCAAAAAGAATGTTTTACTATACTGATCAACAATTTTAAAGTCCAAAAAATAAAATTATTTTGGAAATATATTTCTTGTTAAGATGAATGGAGCTGTTTTATTTTGTTTGCTTTCAAATAGTTCTTATATACCAGATGATTACTCTTTTATTGTAACTAGTATTTTATTTTTGTAGGTATAACAAAACTATGAGAAAACTTGGTGACAGAAGACAGAAATGAGAGGAGTTTTAACATGTCTAGAGCGTAATTATTCAAACTCATTTCAAGTTAAAAGCCAAAATTTAAATAATGTATCATCATAAAATATAGCCAATAATCTATCAACTAATACTTAAATTAAGAATCTTTTCAAATTTTGTTGAAATCAAGTGAATGGAAGCCATCTAAAATGTAATGAAATTCATTTCTCTGTTATTAGATATATCTACTTTTTCAATTTCTTGAAATTTTACCAAAAGTTTTAGCAAGTCCTGTCATATGACTAGCAACATACTTATTATACCTTCATGTAAATAACTTTTATTTTATTAGATTTGCAAACAATTTTGGGGAAAAAATGATATCACTACACATTCGTTATTACAATTTTTAAATAAAATGTTCTTTTTAATCTTTCACATAAATATTTCTTGTCAGTATTCAATTGAATTTTATATCTTTTTTATTGAAGTTGTTTATAATTTTGCAGTTTAGCAAAAGCAATCCTTACATTCAGTCTAAACAGGCAAATCATATTCATTGTCTAGAGAATGTTTATTTTCATTTTCAATTTAAATAACACATTAATGTTCATTGAAGAAATATTTTTTAAAATAGTACACATATAAATTATATAATTTTTAAGATACATTATTAAAATCAGTAAAGTTATGGGCAACATCATTTCCAGGTAATATAATTAATTTGTCCATGTTTATAATACACTATGAGAGGATGAAATCATTTCTCATCTAAACTGTAGTAATCTAATGCCGTTAACACCAGTTAAAAAGGCAAAAAATAACAGATGCTGGTGGGGCTGTGGAGAAAAAGGAATACTTACACACTGTTCATGGGAGTGTAAATTAGTTCAATCATTGTGGAAGACAGTGTGGCAATTCCTAAAATACCTAAAGACATGAATACCATTTGACCAAGCAATTCCATTTCTGGGTATATACCCAAAGGAATATAAATGATTCTATTATAAAGACAAATGCACGTGTATGTTCATTGCAGCACTATTCACAAGAGCAAAGACATAAAATCAACCTAAATGCCCATCGATGATAGACTGGATAAAGAATGTGTAGTACATATACAACTTGGAATAGCATGTAGCCTTAAAAAAGAACAAGATCATGTCCTTTGGAGGAACATGGATGGAGCTGGAGGTTATTATCATTAGCAAAGTGACACAGGAACAGATAACCAAATACTGCATGTTCTCACTCATAACTGGGAGCTAAATGATGACAACACATAGACACATAGAAGGGAACAACACACACTGGGGCCTTTAGGAGGGTGGAGGGCAGAAAGAGGGGGAGGATAAAGGAAAATAGCTAATGGGTACTAGGCTTAATACCTGGGTGATGAAATAGTCTGTTCAGAAAACCCACACGACACAAATATATCTATGTAACAAACTGTACTTATATCCCTGAACTTAAATATTAAAAAAAGAAGAAGGAAAAAAAAACACTACAAGTTATTCATGCAGTGAGATGTATGGTAGAATACAGGGTATTATTTCCAAGTTATTTGGTGCAGTGTATGCAGAAGTCTGATGTTGAGATCTAGGCCATAATTAAATAGGAACGTAATAAATAAGAAATACATCCACTTGTTTTGTTAAAACTCACTATCAAATTCTTTGTATGAATGAAATATAAAATTAAATAGTGCTAAAATCAGATGAACTAATAGCTAATATTATAACTAGAAAGTAGAACATAGCATGAAAAAAATAATAAATGCCCCTAATTGGAACAAATATTTCATGAAATTATTTTTATAAAATTGTGTATTACCTATTTCATTAAATTTTGAGTAATTAGTGTAAAACAAATCACACATTTTTCACTCAGTATATCCAAAAATTTTGACTGTTCTGGAAACACTCCAGTGACATTTAAAAGATTCAGCATCATATACAAATTTAGCTTTTGAATTTTTTAATGGCTCTGCTTTTTAGCTACTCACTCATCCAAATAATGAGTTGTGAGAAAACTCAAAAATATTGTTTACCTTTAAACATGGCTTCATCATTTTTCCTTTTGATGTTTTCTTGGATTTATTCTTAAAAGTCTCTTCCTGAGGAATAATGTGTTATTTGACAATAATTGATGAAGGATGGAAAAGGAAAAAACAGTGTCACCAACTTTTCTACATTAAACTGCATTTGAAATATCTCAACAAGGGCCAAATATTCTGCTTCTAAAGTCTCATTAACTTAACAAAACTATGTATGAAACAAGGTAGGAAAGTTTTATGGTATAAAAAATCATAAAAGGGGCTTCTATAAGGACCAATAATTCTAACTGACACCTTCTGTTGCATCCCAGGTGCAATCCACCTTAAGCAATACATCAGAAGAAAATTAAAAAGAGCAAGGAGATGCATTTTCCTTTTGTAAAGCACAAGATATTAGGGAAGGATATGGGAAAGAAGAACCAGTAGACATATATAGGTCAATTCTCAGGCAGATTGAATTTAGTAAAAATGAACTTAGGGGAATTATCTATGTGGAAATTAATTTCTATAACACTATCTATATTCCCACAATTAACCTTGAAAAGGCTTCCTGTATTAAATTTTAAGACTGTGGTATTGAAAGTTTTGCCTATCAATATCAATACATTGATCCAAAACTTGAATAAGTGTTAGCTAATTTATTGAGAAGACCCATACATTTATTGGAGTCAGGACATTCTAATAAGTGGATTCAAATCTTCGTTCATTAGCAAATGTTTATTATTTCCAACTATAGGAAAAATCTGCAAAATTCTCTTACAGAATGTTTGATAATGTTTGCTGATGTGGAAGACATTACAGAGCATGATTGTAAAAAATGACTCCATTGGTTCATAGTTGTTCAGGTAAATCACTGTGGCAGTGTGCTGTGCTCTGGTTCCAAATTTCAATATTCAATATATGCCTATTGCATATATGCAATTGCTGATTAATTTGTCTTACCCAGGAACCTTAGAACAATTGAAATGGTAAAACTGTCCTATGCAGGTACATGAGTGATTTTATAACCCCAGACATTTTACAGATAAATAAGTTTTAGAATAAAATGATGAAATATTTCAAATCCTTAAAACCCACAGTATTAATGTATTTGTTTCCAATCTAGAAAGAAGTTGCTTTATCTTCAGCATTCTTATTGTGTTTATTATTGAAGATTAATCTTTAAGAAACATAAAAGTACCCAGAATGTTAGGCATGATTTTTTGAAAGAAGCAGGTGGAACTACTAAATGTGTAAGTTTAGGTTGTATAGAATAATAACATTGCTATGGTCTATAAACAATATTGGAATGTGTAAGACAATTTAATTTACTCTGCTTGGTATTTTGACTTATTTTTGCAAGATTTATTTAAATGCATAGAAATAATTTGCTTGATAAACCTTAAAGTAATTAAAGTGCTTGAGAATATCTTTTTGACTGTGAAAATATAGAATAAAATGTTACAGTAATTCAATTGGTGAAGTTTATAAATGAAAATGATTGTTTAGAGGAATTTAATATTTTAACTTGTTCAGTGGAATCTTAAATCACAAGGGAAATAAAATATGATTTTCAAATTCAAATTACAAAACAACTTAAAACAATCTAAGTTTTTGGATTTATAATGTTAATCAATTAAATTCCAATATAAATGTACAGACTATAATTGATTCTATACATACACACACTAACACACACACTCACATACATTAGTCACACAACCCTCAGAAATTAAACATTCAAAATGACTCATATCAGCTGAATCATCTTGGGAGAATAACTTCATTAATTTCCCCTTGCTGTAAAATAGGGACAACAACAGGACCTATCTCATAGAATTTATTTGAACAGAGTATTGAATGATATAATAAATATAAAAAACATATAGAAGGTGCTCGAATTAAAGAGAAAAACATGCTCTAGGAAGGCAAATTATCTCACTCGTATGTGGAATCTGAAAGAGTTCATTTAAGAGAAATAGAGAGTAGAATGGTGGTTATCAGAGGCTAATAACCAGAGGGTGCTTAGGAGGAAGAGGAGAATGGGGAGACGATGGTCAAGGTATGCATAATTACAGTTAGATAGGAGAAATACCTTTCCCAAGATTTCTTGTGCAGCAGGGCAACTATAGTTAATGACTATATATTGCGTTCTTGAAAAACGCTAAGAGAGTGGATGTTGTGAACTCACCACAAAAATGATAGTTATGTGAGGTAATGCATTTGTCAATTAGCTAAGTTTAACTATACCACAATGTACATATACTTCAAAACATTATATTGTATGTAATATATAATATTATATATCATTTTTAAAAATAAATAATTTTTTAAAAATGTTCCAAAGTGATACCCCTTTAACCAGAATAAGGATCACAGTTCAATCTACAAAGTTTAGTAAACTTCTCTCCTACTTTAGTATAAAATATTGCTCATTTTACTTGGTGACCTTCAAAATGAGAAGTTAGGTTATAATATTTTTCTTTCCATTGAATATCAATTATTTCTTAGAAATGCCTCTTCTCAGAAATATAAATAAAATGTGTAACACAAAGTATTTTTATTTGTCCATAAATAATTATTGAATATCTGATAGTTGCCAGGATCCATGCTGAGTGCTGGGAATTAAAGGTGAACAAATAACACAGCATAGACCAATGCTCTTTAAAAGAATAACATAGTAGTTAACATTAATTGATTATCAAATATGTGTTAGAAAAAGTGCTGAGTTCTTATATACTGTGTATCATTTCTTCTTGAAAACATCCTTGTGAGGAAGATATTAATCACATTTCACAGATGAGAAAACTAAGCTTTGAGAGCCACTTGGTCAGGCCTGCAGATAGTTAGTAGTGAAATTGGGATTCAAAATCTTATTAACTTATTAATGTGTTAAAATGCCTCCAGTCTGCTCCATTATCTGTGAAATGGATAGCACAGGGGAGGAAAAATAATTTTCCCTCTACCTTTCTCAGTTCTCAGCTTGGAGTCCTTTAGCAAAAAACAGTTTAGTACAAGAAATACAGAAGTTTATCAACATGTATATTTCTATATACATGGGCGATAGGGAAGGAGTAGTTCTCAAAGAGGCGGCTTAGAAATCTGGCTTAAACAGAAGTGACAAGATTAAAGAAAAGGAACTTGTGTTTTTAGGGGTAGCCAATTTCAGGAAGGCAACTAAATAGGAAATTGGTGGTAGATAAAAGTTAGCTAGTCACGTGTGTTATGTAGATTCCCCTGGTGCTGTTTCCAGGGTCATAAGGGTCTGAAGTCATCTCTGGTGGTCAAACTTTGTCATTCTTGGTAGAGAGGGCAAGAAGGGCCCCTTTATAAACTTATGTCATACTTCTACACAAATATGAGGTGAGCAGAGAGCTTTTCTTGTATCTGGATTTTTTCAATTGCCTTCAGCTCAAAATAATCCTCAGGCCAAAGTGGCATATTTTGGAGAGGGATATTCTCCTACTCCTCAGTAATAAGCTTCTGTCTACATAAGTCTGACTTAAATTTTGAGGCAGTCTATTTCTATGTATTTTATATTTCCTACACATGTGTGTGTATATGAAAGTATTGAGTGGTATCTATATGTATAATTATACTTCATAATTGTAAATATTTGAGGTTGCTTTGTAGGTTAATGATAAAAGGAAAGTGTGTTGTAATTGCTTTTATTATAGATGCATACCCAAATTAGGCAAAGAGAGATACATATTAGAGGAAACAAACATATTCGTGTTTATTGCAAATTAATTTCAAATACACACCTCATGTATTTCCTTTTTTCTCTTTTTTCATGCTTTTGAAATACATTAAAGTATATTTCAGGTAATTCTGAAGTTCTCTATAAAGGTCTGATAAAAACAAACCAAGAAGTGTTAGTTGTGACATGTTATTTAAAAATTATCGCAGAAGTATACATGTCTCAATAGTAAATGTAAATGGTGTGGTTTTTGCCATGGTTTTAAATTTTAAATTAATATACATAAATTTAATATGTATATTAAAAGTTATCTGACTCTAGTTCATCGCTATTTGCATATAATGAATATTAAATCGTTTTCAAAACAGGTATTTTACCTCATTATTACAGATTAAAAGTACATCACATCTATTCAACAAAAATATAACAATATTAGAAAACATTAGATATGAATAGTGTTTGATTTTAAGATGCATATTTACAATTAGAATTTCATATTATAAAAACTAGACATATAAATTCAAACTTTGAGATATTAACTATTAGAAAATGGAATATTTCATATGTACGGAATGGCGTTATGTTACTGATAAAGGATTACATTATCTTATTTTAAGTATTAGTAAAATTTAACAATAATCTAGGGAAAAATTACAAACAATTAGGGGATAATTATTGTGTTTCAGTCCCTAATTAGCCTTTGCTTACCTGAAATGGATTTCTTGAGCTTAAAAAGATTGACCTTTTAGTATAACCCATTAATTATGTATACTCCACTAATAATGTGATTTTGCAATTAAAATAACAACCGAAATCCTTCAAATCACCCCGAGTTTTAGACAACTTTGTGTTAAAATTCATTTTAGATAAGTTATAAAAGGCCATTTGCCCATCGACTTCACAACATCTAATTTCTAGCACAATCTATTAAGGTGAGCATCTTCAAAAATTGATCTTCTTTTGAGGTCTCCTCAAAGGAAAATTACAGCAAATCTTACCTTATATTCTTTATTAGGACCTTTATTCTCCTGAACATGGGAAAGCAGAGTATTCACAGTTACATCTAACTTCTATCTGTGACAGTTTTCGCTTGGTAGATTAGCACCAAGAATTTTGTATTTATAAAGAGAAATAACACACACAATGAAATGGTATGAAAGATTGACTACCCTGTCCTGTATACAGTGACATGGTTACCTGCCATAACTACAAAGCTAGTATTTTTAAAAATTGCATTATCTTTTAATTTTTGAAGCTCTTTTACCTTTCCTCTTCTAGTATCCTCTTTCTCTTTGACTTTAAAAAAAATAGTGTGAATTTTTTTTCTATCTAGGGATCTCATGCGTAATAATTATTTTTAGAAGTGTATATGTATGTGAATGTGTTTGTGTGTATGTGTGTGCATTACTCTATGTGTTTGTGTGTGTGTTTGTTCTTAGAGGTAGAGAAGAGGGTGAAAAAAGGGAAAAATAACCTACAGAGAAAACTTTTCCTTAAATTTTCAAATTTATTTGGGACAAAATTATGGAATATTTTTTATTTATAAGGTATATAGTTATTAGGCTAGGCAGAAATAAAAGAACCAAAATGAAAATGTACATTTAATAACATCTTAATTTAGCATGGAAACTGAAAAAGTAGTTTGATTTTCTAAAGCAAAGTAATCTTTAGATTATTATTTATTTTAATTTCCAGAAGTTTTTTATTATTACAATAACAGAACACACAAACCCAGGCAGAGACATGTCCAACGAAATGATGGTTACATTTCACTGTTATTTGCCCTTTGGTCCTTCATCTTCTAAGCATTTATTATATTTTCTTTTAATGCTATTAGACATTTATTTTGATCAGAAATATACTCCAAGTGTTAATAAATAAATATATTATCATGTAGCTACCCCTTTGCTCTACCATGTTTCTTTCAATAGAAAAAAAAAGTGTTAAATATGTCTAAATGTGTCTTCATAGCCTATTTGGCCGTAGTTGTCGCATCTGTGGTTTTAAAAATAGACTTTAGCCAGATCTTCTGGAATTATTCTTGAATTACAGTTCATTATGTTAAAGAAATTCTGGGAAAGGAGTCCTACTGATATTGTCCGTAGTCTCCAAAAAGTGAGGATGGTAACTCGGTTGAAGACAACTAGAAGAGTTCTTCAGCAAATATTCAGAAGCAAATTTTGTGAACAAGATAATATCTCCTTCAGTTCAAGCTAGAAGAATGTCACTCATCGCAGCTGACCCAACTATAGCCACTGGTCCATTTCTTGCTGCCAGTATGGCTCCCGTTAAGGCACCACTTGTAATAGAGTTCCAGGGATCTTCTTTTCCTCTGACTTGAGCCATACTACAGTCAATCATGGGAAACAGACCTCTCTGAATGCAAAGCTACCTCCCAACTATGGAACATGGATTTTAATAGCTGTCAAACTCCTTTGGAGTTTGTGATTTACTCCTACTGGAGAATTGTGAAAACTTAATTGCTTGAAAGATACCACCACCAATGGTGCTTGTTGTAAAGGCCCCCACATAGCCTTGCTGGGGGGCGAGCCTCTCTAGCATGTTCTTCCAGGGCACAAGCAATCTGGATTATTTTTAATTATAGCCTCAATTAGAAAACTTCATGAGTATTTCCAGAACTTATAAAGTTTAACATTTCAGAAAAGAAGAAGTGATATGGCAAACATGAATATGTTCATGAATTATACTTTCTTTTAGTTTTTTTGTAAATTACAAAATTTTATTTTAAAGGAAATGAAAAATTGAAAAATATTTTAATAATTTTTGGGAGAGTTGAAATATTCTTATTTACTATTTAGTAAATAGTCAAACTATGTACCAAATTAACCTTCTTTCAAAGTGTCTAAAAATAAAACTAAGGAATCAGCAAGTGTTCTTTTCTCTAAGTTTCCAACTGAAATGCAGCTTATTAGGCAGTTCATCTAAACAGTTCGAATTTCAATCATTTACATTGTTTAAAGCTCTTGAACATTTTAAAAACAATTAAACAGAGCAGCATCAGATTCTAAAATGCTTAGTCATTTTCTTTTGCATAACTCATTGCCAAAATGTTTCCATGGGAATAAAATCCAACTCCTTAATATAGACTATGTTCTATGCAATTCTCCTATGGCTCCATCTAAATTCAGACATTACCAGAAAAAAAAAAACAGCTAAAGTGATATGCATAAAAGCAATGCATTTTGATGGCTTTTGAGCTTAGTTATTGGATTCTAAATTCACCATTCAGTTGGCATTTCTCTGTCTGTTTAATCTTAAACCAACTAATAACTATTTATACTACCCTGATACTTTATTTGGGAAAAGCTCACACAGACAAGAAAATGGTAGAAAATTGGCTATACAAGTCTCTCTCTCTCTCCCCCACTCCTTTTGAATGTACATATGTCTCCCTATATATTATACCTGTGTGTATATTTCCAAATATATTATACCTATATGGAAGTATAATATATATAAGTATACATATGGGTATATACATAAGTGTGTGTGTGTGTGTGTATACATATATATATATATTTGACAAAATTACATTATTTATTTTTAATGTGTTCAAACACACAAGAGTTTTGTACAAAGGTCCTTGCAACTTACAGGCATCCATGTACTCAGTGTCATTGCTCATTGCTCTATTTTAAGAAAGCTCGGAGTGGCAGACACACCAATTGTCCTTTCTGTGGGTTCTTTAGCCATGGATCAAAATAATTTTTTTATAAATAGTTATTGCATATTTGCTTTAATTGCACTGGCAAAATTTCAGAGAAAAAAAAAACACCTTTTAGCTCTCAATATACATGACATGTCCAGAGTGGTATTTCCTAGGTTTTCTTCTAGGATTTTCATAGTTTAAAGTCTCAGTTAAGTCTTTGATTTGTCTTGAGTTAATTTTTCCATATGGTAAAATGCAGGGGTTCAGTTTTAATCTTCTGCATATGGGCTAGCCAGTTATCCCAACACCACTTATTAAATAGGGGGTCCTTTCTCCACTCTTTGTTACTGTCGATTTTGTGATTAAGTCACCAAAAGCAATCGCAACAACAAAAAAATGACAAGTGGGACCTAATTAAACTAAAAAGCTTCTGCACAGATAAAGAAACTATTAACGGAGTAAACAGACAACCTGCAGAATGGGAGAGATATTCACAAACTACACATCTGACAGAGATCTAATGTCCAGAATCTATAAGGAGTGTAAGCAATTCTACAAACAAAAACCAAATAACCTTCTTAAAAAATGGGTCAAGGACGTGAACAGACAGTTCTCAAAAGAAGACACTAATCATTAATCATCTAATCATTAGAGAAATGCAAATCAAAACCACAGTGAGATGCCATTTCACACCAGTCAGAATGGCAATTATTAAAAAGTCATAAAATAACCTATGTTGGTGAAATTGCAGAGAAAAGGGAAGGCTTATACACTGTTTGTAAGAATGTAAATTAGTTTAGCCACTGTGGAAAGCAGTTTGGAGATTTCTCAAAGAACTTAAAAGAGAGCTACTATTCAAACCAGCAATCCCATTACGGGGAATGTACACAAAGGGAAATAAATTACTCTATCAAAAAGACACATGCACTCAAATGTTCATGGAAACACTATTCACAATAGCAAAGACATGGAATCAGCCTAGATGCCCATCAGTGAGGGACTGGATAAAGAAAATGGAATACATAATACACCATAGAATACTACACAACTATCAAAAGAATGAAATCATGTTCTTCGCAGCAACGTGGATGCAATGAGAGGCCACTAACCTAAGTGAATTAACACAGGAACAGAAAACCAAATACCATATGTTATCACTTCTTATAAGTGGGAGCTAAACATTAAGTACATATGGATGTAAAGATTGGAACAATAGACACTGAGGAGGGCCAGGTGCCATGGTTCACGCCTGTAATCCCAGCACTTTGGGAGGCCCAGGTGGGTGGATCACTTGAGGTCAGGAATTCGAGACCAGCCTGGCCAATATGGCAAAAACCTCGTCTCTACTAAAAAAACAAAAATTAGCCGGGTATGGTGGCGCATGCCTGTAGCCCCATGTACTTGGGAGGCTGAGGCATGAGAATCGTTTGAACCCTGAAGCAGAGGTTGTGGTGAGCTGAGATCACACCACTGCACTCCAGCCTGAGTAACAAGGTGAGGCTCCATCTCAAAAAAAAAAAAAAATACTGAAGACTACTAGTGGGGGAAGGCTAGAGAAGAGTGTTGTGAAGCTACCTATCAGGTACCATGTTCAGTTCCCCGGGAGATGAGATAATACATAAACCAAACCTCAGTGACACGTAATTTACCCGTGGAACAAACCTGCACATGTACTCCCTGAACCTAAAATAAAAGTGGGAAAAAAGAAGTGATTTACCTCAAAGTTACTGTTTTCTCTATATTTCAGCTTTGAAACCTAAATAGTTGATAAATGTTCCCAAATTCAATGAATTTAGTACATTTTAGAACTAAGATTTGAATTCAGGCAACCTATATTTTCATCTACTGTACCACCCATTATACTGTAGTAACAGTGATACAGAAATGGAAAACTAGCAGTATTTGTGAATGTATTCAGAGATAGGCTAATGAATTGGGTGTGTGTGTGTGGTGTAGAAGAAACTATATAGTTTCCACATGTATATCATTTCTATATAGAAATAGTTTATTTTTCTAATACTTATATGAAATGCTTTCATACACATATATTTTTTCCCTGGAATAAATCCACTTAATCTTTTCTTTTTGATGTGCTGTTAGATCGAATTTGGTTTGCAAGCATTTTGTTCAGGATTTTTGCATCTGTGTTCCTCAGTGTTGTTGGCTCGTAGTTTTCTTTTTTTTCTCTTGTCCTCTGTCTCTGATATCAACATAATGCTAGTGTCATAGAATTAGTTAGAAGGAATTTCCCCCTCTTCAACTTTTTGAAATAGTTTGAGAAGAAATGGTATTAGATCTTCTTTATAAGTTTGGTAGGATTCACCAGTTAAGCTATCCGGCCTTTAGCTTTTCTGTGTTGGGAGAATGTTTATTACTGATTCAGTCTTGTTACTCATTATTGGTCAGTTCAGGTTTTCTATTTCGTCTTGGTTCAATCTTTGTAGGTTGTATGTATCCAAAAACTTATCCATTTCCTCTATGTTTTCTGATTTGTTTGCATGTAGTTGTTCCTAATAGTCTCTAATTATCCTTTGTATTTCTATGGTATCAACTGTAATGCCTTTTCATTTCTTATTTGATTTATTTGGGTCTCATATTTTAACTGTAAAGATGGTATAGTGTTTACGGCTGAGACTGAGTTGCCTGTGGCCTGACATGAAGGCAGAACTATTGTGACAACAGTGAAAACAGGTGACACAACAGAAAATTTAGAAACAGATTGCATAGTTATTTGGATCCTTCAGGCAAGATTCTGAGAAATATTAAGTCTATTTTCAAATTTGTGCAAGGTTAAGATGAAAACCCAACCAATCAGCAATCCAGTGATATCAGATTTGTAAACACTTCACTCAATGCCTTCAGTGAAAGTGGAGAAAAACATATATAGCATTCATCACTTGCAGACCTTTTATTGATTGTGAAATAACCCGAGAGAACACACATGGAACCATTTTTAAAGTATCATCAAATTTAAATATGATATTATTAAAACATATTTTACTTAATACATTATCATTTGATTTATGTTTCAGGAAATGTGATGTCACGATGAATATTTTCAACATTTCTTGACGGATAGCCTGAGCTTTATGTCAAATTAGATATTGATGCATTTAATTTATCACTTTATTTTCAGAATTTGGGGAATACTGAGGCATATTCATTGGTCATCAATTTATTCAGTGAATCATTCAGATATTATTGTTCCTTTTGACCAAGAGGGGTCCAGAAATTATGGAAAGTTATATTGATGAAGTTTTTTTTTCAGTACTCAGGCAAAAATTAAACCAATGAGGATATCATAATAAAAGTTTCTAAGCTTGAGTGTTTTAAGTTATTATGAAATAGAGAATGAATACTCAACCACTCCATAGTTCACTTAGCTAAGAGTTTTTTTAAGGTATTAAAGATTTAAAGACTTAAAATATTCCTCATTGATCTTCAATAAAATGTCATGTGATTGATTTTTCTAATACTTTTAGAAAATGATTACATGTTGGGTAAAGGCAATTTGACAACTGCAATCCAACTATTCTCATATGTTTTGTTTTATTTATGGTTTCTTCTCTTTGTAATCTTTTTTTTTTTTTTTTTTTTGAGACGGAGTCTCTCTCTTGCCCAGGCTGGAGTGCAGTGGCACAATCTCGGCTCACTGCAAGCTCCAACTCCTGGGTTCACGCCATTCTGCTGCCTCAGCCTCCAGAGCAGCTGGGACTACAGGCGCCTGCCACCACGCCTGGCTAATTTTTTTTGTATTTTTATAACTAGAGACCGGGTTTCACCGTGTTAGCCAGGATGGTCTCGATCTCCTGATCTCCTGATCTGCCCGCCTCGGCCTCCCGAAGTGCTGGGATTACAAGCGTGAGCCACCGCGCCTGACCTTCTCTTTGTAATCTTTCTAAAAAATCTTTGTCTTCTCCCAGGTTCCAAGGATCGTCTCCTATGTCTTAACTCTTACCTTTAGGGCTATGATACATTTCAAGTCAATTTGTATCTATGCTGTGAGAAAAAAGTTAAGGTTTGTTACTTTTATAAATGAATTTCCAATTGTTCCAATACCATTTGTTAGGAGGATTATATTTTCTTATTGAAATATCCTGGTATATTTTTCAAAATCATTTGGTCATCTATATGTATGTCTGTTTCTGGATTCTATTTTTTTCCTTTGATCTATATGATTATTCTCATACTAACATCAAACTCTCTTGATTATTTTAGCTATATATAAATCATGAAATCCAATAGTGAAATTTTTTCAACATTGCTATTTTTAAAAAATGTGTGTGAGATATCCTATGTCCCTTTCTCATCTGTAAATTTTTAGACTCAGTTTTTTAAATTTTATATAAATCCTACTGAGATTTATATTGATCTAGAGATCAATATTAAAAATGTCTGATTCTTATATCATTGTCATGACAACTTCAAAAAATAAGTGAAAAATTGTTTACTTCTCTGTTTTATAAAAATGTGTCTATTATCATTATTTGTTCCTTAAAAATAACAAAACATTGTTATTTGTTTCTTTCATTCACCAGTAAAGCCTTCTGAGCTTGGAGGTTTCTTGTAGACAAAGTTTTTTAAGTTATCTATTCAGTGTTGTTTGTTGTTTTTTAGTAGCTACAGGAATACTTAGGAATTCTAATTATCCTAAATTTAGATATTGTAACATGTGCCTTTAAAGTAATATGTCCAATATTTAGGCTGTTGAATGGATGGGTATAAGTTAGTATTAATATTCATTTTAAATTATTTTATTATCAGTATACCTGCAGTTGGGTACCCTCTTTCATTGCTGAAATTAGTACTTTCCATTATTTATGTTTTGATAACTCTATTTGGACATTTAAAGGTTTTATAACTTTTAAAAAGGCAGTTTTAAGTCTTCTCTTTTTGTATTGTTTTTGTCCATCTAGCTAAAGGCTTATAAATTTTGTTGAGCTTTACAAAGAATCAGCTTTTAGTGGTTTAATTTTCTCTATTGTTTTTTGTTTCCTATTCTATTCCACCTCTGTTCTAATTTATCATTTTCTTTCTTCTGTTAGCTTTCAATTTAGTTTACTTTTATTTTACTGCTTCCTTAAGCTGTAAAATTTTGTTGTTAATTTGAAATATTTTTATTTTAATGTAAGCATTTATATTTGTAAATTTCCTACTTAGCACAGCTATCACTGTGTCTCATACAGTGTGATCTGTTGTGTTATCATTTTGTTTCATCTCTAAGTATTTTCTAATTTCCCGTATGATTTCTTCTTTAAGCCATTGATTGCGAGTTTGTTTAATATCCACAGCTTTGTAAATTTTTCAGCTTTTCTTCTGTTGTTGATTTCTAGCTTAATCTCTCTGTTGTCAGAGAAAATACTTTGTATGTTTTTATTGTTTTGAATCTATTGAGGCTTATTTGTGGCCTAACATATGGTCTATCCTGGAAATAGTCTCATATGCACATGAATGTATATGTATACTATTGTTGCTGGGTATAGTGTTCCTCATAGGTCTTTTAGATATAGTTGTTTTATTGTGTTGTTCAGGTCCATCATTGCCTTACTATCTTTTTTGTGAATCACTTCACTGGTAGATTCCACCAAACATGTGAAGAAAAACTAACACCAAATTTTAACAACCTTTTCTTAAAAAGCAGGAATGAGCACTTACTAACTTATTTTATGAGGCCAACATTGCACTGATACTAAAGACAGAAAAGATATCACAAGATAAAAAAAAATTACAGGCCAATATTTCTTATGAAAATTAAGTGGTCTCTGGGGCCTGGAGACTATGGACTGTTACAGGCTGAATGCCAACATTCTACCCTTGCTCCTGAGATGCCAAATATCATCGTCACTAAAACAGTGGCAACCCATGTGTAAGATTGGTACACTGTTACTGACTTGGCTAATGCCTTTTTCTCAATCCCTTTGTGGGATGAGGATCAACACAAATTTGTGTTCACATGGAATGGGCCACAGTATAGTTTCATTGTGCTTCTTCAGGAATAGTTCAATTCCCCTGCAAGGTAGAGCCTGTGGGTAGGACTTGATCTTCAACAAATCCAATCCCCACGAAAGTTTCAGTCATCTGTATTACACCAATAAAATGCTAATAGTAAGCCCATCACGAAACATGTGGCTGTGGTACTCTGCTGAGCCATTGATGTACTGGCTAGTGCAGATTAGAACTTCAACCCTGCTGAAGCCTACAGCCTGGCACAACAGATGCAATTCCCAGAGGCCACTTGGGTGGAAAGCCAGAGAAATATCCCACATTCAGTCAAGTAAAAATCCTTTGCTCTGGAAGCTTCTGCTATTAGAAAGGAGACCCAACAGAGTGGGTAAGCCTCTTTCGGTACTGGAGACAGCATGTACCCCAGCTGGGGGCTCTTTTGACCCACTTAGTACAAGGTGGCTCACAGGACCACCAACTTTGAATGAGGCTGTTTGCAGCAGCAGGCCTTATAAACCATTCATGAGCCATGGTCCAGGCACTACCTTTGGAACATTTAGAGCTTGCTAACCCAATTAAATTACAAGTGTCTACAACTACCATGCGTGCTGATTAGAGTCTTTGGCAATAGGAAACTGCCACTGGCCACTTGAATTCTGGACACAAATGTTGCCTGAGGTAGCCAACAGATATACTCCCTTGAATAGCAACTCTTTGCTTGCTATTTGGCACTGGTGAAGACTGAGTGTCTCACGTGACACTGTAACCTGAACTGTCTATTATCACTCAGGTGCTTACAAATACCACAAATAAAATTGGACAGCCTTAACAGAGCTCAATTATCAAATAGAAATGTTACACTCATGATCAGGCCTAGCTAGGCCATGAAGAGACCGGTAGGCTCCGTGAACAAATGACTAACCTGCCAGAAGGGACCAAGAAAATCACAGGGGATGCTGTAGCTCCTTCTGCAGCTACTTGGAGATCAAGATTTAGAGGCATGTTTGCCAATGATACGACATGATTTACTGATGGTCCTGTGAAACTAAAAGCCGATGGGGTCCACTGAGCTGAGGATGCCATCAGGCCAGTATATGGCCATCTTTGTATTGAGACTGAACATGGATGTTTCACCCAATAAGATGAACTTTACAATGGTGATGGTTGTGCAGGCCACCCCTACCATCATATCTTGTTACAGTTTCACTGACTCAAACCATTGCTAACAGCCTAGCCACTTGGTCAGTAGAATGTCAATTGAGTGACTGGACTATTAAAGAATCCCTTATAAGGGAACAAGGACAATAGCAGCATGCTTGCTGCTTGGAGGGGACAAATATATGTCACTCATGTGGACGCTGATGGCAAAGAACCTTTCAAAATGGAACATAAATAGAATTATCATGCTAATCAAGCTTGTGCCCAACAGGTAGCAACAGTTACTTATGGATATATAACTGATGTCGAGATACATTTTAGACGCAAGACTGGGCAAAGGCTTAAGAGATGATTCTACAAGATGCTGAGACTAAGGATGCTGTACAATTGTGTGATTCTTTCCAATGGGCCCAGATTATTCAAAGAGGAGAATTAGGACATATTAACTGAAGGCTAGGGCTTACCTGGGTCTGACAGATTGACCACACAGAGGGAGGTACACTGAGAGTACCTCACTGCCATTAGTTAACACCTATGCAGACTGTGGTATTTCTATTCTAGTTCAACATGCGGATTCCGGGACTACTACAACCACACTTGGGAGGAATTTATGTTGTGCTTTGGATAGCCCAGGAGACTTTACTCTGACCATGAAACTTCCTTCACTGACCAAGCAACATTATAGTGGTTGCCCTCTCAAGGAATACAATGGGCTTTTCATGCACTCTACTATCCCCAGACCAGTGGAGCTATTGTAAGATGGAACAGCCCACTCACAGATAAACCGAAGAAAGGACAGTAATTTCCTGCTTGTGGGTGGCACTCCAGTATGACTGATAGCCTACAGGTCACATTTAGCAGTCTTCCAAATTAACCCAGCTGGGGAAAGTCTTATGATCAATGGTGACATCCTGTCCCTGAGTTAGGAATCCTATCAGAAATTCCTCAAATTGTTGACATACTGACTAATATATAACCTACTGACACTGCAATGAAGGCTGATTTGGTTCTGAATTACAAAGTTTTACTGATTGTTTTACATACGGACATTTTAACCTGTATGTTGCAATCTGTATCCAATGACTACAAACTCTGTATTGTACCCTCCAGAGAAAAAGGACAATTCCAATATGATGAATTTTCCTCTCTTCTTCTACACTGTCTTAAAAAGGCTTCCAATTTCTAATAGACTCTGGAACACACCCAAATTTTTGGTGTGTCATACCAGATTGATCGTCACATTTGGTTACAATAAACATTTATCAAATTATTTTTTCCTCACTAGCCTTAATTTAAGTTGGTATGACTGGGGCAATATGGACACTAAGCACTGCACTCCAATGCAAGGGGTACAGAGCCCCGTAGCACATGTTGGAACACTGAGCTTGGTGGAGGTAGGGGTGGACCAGACAGCTACCCAATGAGGCCACAGCTGCCAAATCCCAATTTCAATATGTTCAACCATTTTTTTTTCCTTTTTCCTTTTAGAATACATATTCTGGGAGTGGTTTGCCATTCAGTCCAGCATAGTACCTCAGAGAGGGAAAAACAAATCCATGCCATAAAAAAGAATATTCGTATCAAGAGCACAAAATCATAGAAATTGCCTGATTCACTGTGCAGAAAATCATAATGGCTTAGATCATAGCATTTTATTTTTTTAAGCATAATACAAGATAATTGGTAACTTTAAGAAATGTAACAATTACTTCTTCAATTTTGGGCAACCATGAAGAAAATAACTTGGGATATACAAAATTCTGGCAATAACCAAAAGAGTAAATACAGTACCTATTAATTGTGAATTATAATAAACTAATATTAAATTAACTATTTGATCAACCATAGACCTGTGAACACTGACTTAATAAATGCAATAAAATAGCTGTTTTAAACCCACCAATCCACAAACATATGCCCTCAGATTGTATTAGTATTATACAAAAAAAAATTATCAATGTATTGTTTGGAACGAAGCACTTCTTATGTAAACATTGCACTGATGTTGAAAATAATTTTTTTTGAAATAAAACAACAAAAACAAAAATTCAAATTAAAAGACAGCATAGGATTTTTTAATCAAGAAAGGTAATCCTCAAGTTTTTAATCAGTATATTTCAAAATACCTAAAAGAGAATAATTCAAATGTATCTCGTTTAAAGAAAAGATAAATTTTTAAGGTGATAGATATCTCAATTACTGTGATTTGATTATACAAATGTATCAAATTATCACATGTACCCTAAGAATACATATGTTTAATATGTATCAATTAACAAAGTAAATATGCAGTGAAATGAGAAAATGCTAAATAAAATAAAAAAATTAAAAATAATCACAAGGGAAAAAAAATTATTATACATTTGTAAAATGTTTTAAAAAGATTAAGAAGGAACAAGCAATGAAAAGACAACTGAAGCATAAATTCCAAATATATAAAGTACAAATTGAAAAAGAAATGTAGAAAATAATATCAATGTTGGGTTACAAGAGATATATGTAGTAACAATGGGTGGGCTGGTTCAGGGTTTTGACTGCTTAACACAGAAGAACTTGAAATTAAGTCCAAAGTAAGAGTAACCAAAGAAGTTGATTGGCTTTGCAGTCAACTTGGCCACTTGAATTTTGGACAAGTGAGAGGTAGAGCAGGCTGCTCAGAGGCAGAGACGACCCCTAGTGCCTTGAGGGAAACTCCCTTTATGAGAAATGTACGTGTATATTCATAAAATACTGGTGAGGTCAAGTATGGAAAGACAGACTGAGGTTTGATGCATACACTCAGTTGTACATGCTACAACACACATCAGATATATTATCAGCATGTAAAATCTACACCTAGAGGTGTGTGTGTGTGTGTGTGTTGCTATTAAAATGAAGGAAAGGTAATTATTAGCTAAACCTTGAGCCTAGCTGTCCATGCAAGACCCTATAGAAACCCCAAGACCCCCAAGGCAGAAATTTGTACTTAATAGCTTCATGGGCTTTGGGCGCCGATTGGTTGGAAATTGCGGAAGTTACATCAGGAAGAAGGGAGTTTTATTCTCCTTCCGGGTCCATATCTGGTATCAGGAGCCTGTAACCCTCTGGCCGTCTGCTGCTTTCCTGTAGGATTGCTTACCTTGCAAAAGAGTTGAGTGCTGATGCAAGCGTGTGCTAGGGATGCAGAGCCCACAGAGCTTCCAACAAGGAGACAAGACAGCATGGCCTCCTAATCTTGCTTACCCTGCCTCATGTCATAGTTTGAAAAGTCCAACTCAATAGACATGACATTATTTAAAGTGAAGTATAGGTACACGTCAATACGATTTTAAATCCATAATTGAGAAAATACATTTCTACAAAATGTTAAAATTGGTTAAAGAAGAAACAGAAAATGTCAATATACAGATAATGGTTTTAAAAATCTGAAAATCTTCATTATATTAAAAAGAAACCTAATTAAAATATTATTACGGTAAGTTCTAACAAACTTATACTTTGAATAAAGAAAATATAACTCCTTTCTGATACAAGTTGTTCCAGAAAATAGATAATTGAAGACTTTTTTACTTTATGGTGCTAGCAAAAAACTGATTTTGAAATTAGATAAAAATAATAGAAAAGAAATAACCCAGCCCATCTATCTCATTCTTTATTCAGCACAGTCGCTGAAATGTGCTTAATTCATTTGGCTAAGATTTACAAATTGGGGCCAAGACCCATAGCACAAATTTTAGTTTTGTGTCGTTTTGACAGATATTCTACTGCTTTTTTTTTTTTTTTTTACAAATTATACAAATCTTTTCAGAAAAAAAGATACTTCTATGTTATTATGTGCAACATTTTAATTATATATTTTATATCATATTTTTCTGTGTACATTTAATTTTGTCTTAGGTAGTAACAATCTCATATAACAAATAAACATCATAAAGAATAGTTTATTATACATCTTAATAAAAATGAAATTTTCTAGTAGTAATTTGACGTTATTTTTTGCATTGTTTTATTTTATATCACATTTACTTCACTAGTATTATTTGTATACTCATGAGCTTAAGAAAAATTTTAAACTAGTTTATTGTTTTAAAAGTCTGACCCTGTTTTCAAAGAAAGTATTTTTCTGCTATAGTTTGGGACAAAGCCCTACCAAATAATAACAAACACATACTCCTCCCCTTCCCACCCCAAAATCAAAACAAAATAATAATCTTGAAATTTTACTTACTAATGACTATCTAATGTTAACGGAAATTTTTGAAGAAAAAAAAACTACATACATATAAAGTATGATTCCACAAAAATCTAAGAATCTTTCATTCAATTGTCATAAAACATTCATTAAATAGTGGCAAAAAGAAAAAAAATGACATTCAGATGAACATTTATTTACTGATGATGATATACTCAATTTTATCCAACATTCAGAAAGTATATATTCTCTAGACTTCTGTGGATTACTTATCGTCTTAGATATATGTTCGCATCTCATTTTTTTCCTTCATGCCTATTTGAATACAAGCAACACTTTTGTTAGTTCACTAAACCATGTGTTATTTCACTTGTGACAAGCACATCATTTAAATATCCTATTGACAGTTTTCATTTTCGCATCAGTTCGGCAATAGCTAAAATAGACTTACTGTGCCATGTAATTCCATTTTCAGGTATTTGGAGTAAAGCTGGAAGCATTATCAGTGCAGTTTTAAAGAATCTTTTAAAGAAAGTTTTGGCACCAGTTTTGTTTTCAACAGATTTGGACAGATTCCTGCTCTGTCTAATCTGTAGTCAATAGAAATCCTCCAATCCATGTTTCACATTACGGTGGTATTTTGAAATGCAAAATATGATTAAACTAACCTCCCATCTACAGACTTCACACAATTGATTAATTTCATTATTATAAAAGGAAATCATTATAAAATAGCTTTAATACCATTCAAAGAGATCGCCCTTCACAGTCTCTACTCTCATGTTTCAGCATATACAGCCCTCATCTCTCTTCATATTTTTTCCAACACTGAGAGCTTCTTTTCTGTGCTACTTATGTGTCATGCTTTCTATTTCAGAACCATGCAACTTTGTTTCACAGGGCTTTCCCAGGTCTTATCTTTACATGTATTTTGCAACCCTTTCAGTTATTTCTTTCGTTTTCACAAGCCCATAGTCTCTGCAGACGTTAAATGAATTTTAGCTTGCTATTATACCTTCATTGCCAAATAGGGTATCAGTTGGATTGGACTGTAACTGTTTGATAAAATTGTTAAATTAGTAATTAATAGTATTTTGTCAATTAGGTTCAGTCACAAAGTTACTTTTCTTCCAAAAATGGCTCTTTAAGCAACTAAGAAATAATGTTCAGTGTCTATATCATACATATATGTAATTTATGTATATATACATATTATTTATACATCAATCAGCTCTGATTATTACTTTAAATGTGCAAGTTACAAACTCTGCTTTTAAGTCCTGTCAATATTATATTGTCATATTAAAAACTGTGACTATTCAAGACAGATTATAATTTTATACCTTCAATAATTGCTTACTACCTAAGTTCCTCTCCTTCATAAAGAGACGTCTGGCATTTGAGTACACTAGAGAGTAAAAAATAAAATAAAATAATAAATAAATAAAATAAAATACTACTAATTAATGAACTCTTTAAGTCTAGACTTATACTATTTGGGGGGATGTTTGCTGCTAACTTTGCTTTACATTCAAACTTATTTTTTTTAATAACTTGAACAGCAACAAAGCCTAATGTGGTAGCAGACAATATGATTTTCTGGACTTGGGGAAAAGAATTACATATTTCAGTAAAGTAATGTAATGTAAGATGTTCAAAAATACAATTTTCAGAATGTTAACTTGAAAGAGTTAAAAGGTTTTTTTATGTAAAAAAACTAAATCTACCTATGAAGAAGAAAATCTGGCATATGCTCACTGTAACAAAAAATAAATAAATATTCCATGAAGCAACCTCGATAAATTTATGACATTTCTGCATAATTATTGAGTTTAATAAACCTTTCTAATGTGATTAAATTTTATAACTCTCCCTCTTTCTCCAAATATATATATATATATATTCTTGTAAAAGTCTTTGTAAAAGACTAATCTATGTTTAAATCCAAGCTCAAATTAGTGTATCTTTGTGTAAATTGTTAACGTTTCTTGGTTTTAATTACCTGATGTTTGACGTGAACATAATACCATTTCTATCTAAACACTAAAGGTCATCATTATAGAAGTTTATACACTTTTACAAATGCTGTGTTGCAGATTGCTGCTTAGATTTGTAGACTCAAGATTTTTTTAACAATATTTGGATTCTTATTTTGAAATGCCGAAGAATATATAAGACTATTAAATATTCCTTTCTAATACAAAAAAGCAACATTAAAATCTAGTTGAAACTACAACAAAGTACAAGCATCCTATAGATGACACAATCGAGACCTACAAATTATGCCTTTCTTTTATAACCTTGAGACTCTCACTTCACACTTCTGTAATTCATCTGTTATGACCTAACAGATATTAAGACCTAAGCCCTTCCTATTAATTATAAATATAATTTATACCCTCAAGATTTTTCATCACCTTTAGTATATAGATTTTGATCTTTAATGATGATAAAAAGTCATAACTCTCTGTATTCATCAAAATTTTTATGGGTGTGGATATAATAAAGTAAGTGCCAAAATGCATTTTTTTATTTTTAAATAATTTATTGCTTAGGATATCTAATTTCCTTTTTGAAAATAAGTTTTCTGTCTTTATCTAACATTAATCTTAATGAATATCTAGGGAAGGTTGAGTCAAAGTCATTTCATTTCTGGTTGTTCTATTATTTTTAGAAAAGAATAATTTGAATATAATATCTGGAATTCCATATAGGAGTCAATGAGCAGACCCAAAATTATATTATATAGCTTCCCGTTGTATCTTATAATTCATGTACATTAGTTTAGTTTAAAAATATTATTACTACATAATTAAATTAATTTCTCTGTAAGTACATTTTCTAGTTATCATGTACTGACAATTTAGCAAAGATGGACACTTTCTTAAATGTTGTATTAATTTACTGTTCTTTAGTCTTGTGAAAGAAAGGCTTCTACTTCAAATGTAATGGCAACCTAACACTAAAACCTAAAGTGATTAATCATATGGTCAGTAGAGAACATGGTGTTATAATCTTTGGACATACCTAATTCATTGATATAATATCAATGAGATAAAATTAAGCTTTCATAAGATTAATTGGTGTTTGAAGTGTGACTTTTAATTAAAAATATTATGAAGAGCTTCAAGGAAAGAAATATGCTCAAACTTTGTTAATATTTATGTTTCCTTTTACATCTTTACCAATTCCTGTTGCTACAGTATGAGATTAAAGATCCAACTTTAAAGCTATTGCAAAAACTCCCCCAAGATGTATACAAATATTATTTAGATATTCTGGTTGCATATACATGCATACCCACATATAATTCATATGGTATACAGGCTAAATTCAGTTTTAAGCACAATAATAAAATATGCATAAAATTGTCACATCAATCTTTCTCAATTATCAAAATTAAATATTACAAACATCTACTAAAAAAGCTAACAAATAAAAATTTGAGAATAAAACATGCAGGTAGAAAAAATGTTAAATTAAGTAAACCAAATATCTCATAAATTCTATTTACTTTAAATTAAAATTGCCTTTTCCTTAGATTCTTCTTTTTATACAAATAAATCAATTATTACATCCCATTAATTTTTTATCTTTACCATTATTGCCTTAGTTTTCTGAATAAATCAAGACTTTTTTTGTCTTCATATTTCTTCCTCTGTCTAAAGCCTCCTTTTCTCTGTTCTTATATCCCTGTAGACATTAGCCAGTCTAATCCCCATTTGTCCATCAAGCTGCAGCTTAAACACATCTTTCTTATATTCCTCAGTTTACTTATATTTTTTCCCCTTAAAAAGAACTTTTGGAAAAGGTAAGGAACACTATCTTGTGTCAATCAAAGTAGGAAGAGAACCATCAGGAATGTACTTAAGTATGGGGAACTGCCATCTTACTCCTTGGTTAGAGGATACTTGAGCTGCTACTGGAAGGGAGGCCTGCCATGATGCTCATGGTGGGGAGAATAGTGAGTTCTTGGAAAACGTAACATTTATTCCCCAAAGTTTTCAGTTTTATGTAAAGACAAATAATTTCTGTAACTTATATTGGAAATCTGAAGGTATAAGGCAGACAGAAACTTTCACTGATCGTATTTTAAGGAGTGAGGACAGAGTGTGTTAAAATGATACACTGATCATTGGATGGGACTAAAGTGCATAGGTAACTTGGGACCACCCTGGTTGGTTAAAGTTCAAGGTGACATCTCCAGTGAGTGATGTCTTCCTGAACCACAATTAACTCTTAAATGCCAAAATTCACTGATCTCACCCCAGCAGTATGCGCTATTAATACTTTTCCATGTACTGCTCCTTCTTCTGATCATTTTCAGCAGATAAAAGAGATTAGAAAATGCATGAGCTGGCAGGTTTGCACCTCTTGCCATCTGTTCGTCACCCCAGCTGTGCTCTCATCACTTGGCATCACTCTTGTCTACTTCATCTGGTGCTAGTCCTCTGCTGTTCTTCCTGGAACTTTCCACTAACGTTAGTTCAGAACTCTTTTACCCAGAGAGGTTTGTTCCACCTTTCAATCTCTATTAGTTCCTTGCAATTCTTATTATTTTTTATTTTGGAGGAGGTATCATAGTTCTCCTACTCATATCTCTCTCCATGACTGGGGTTTGCAGATAGAGCACACCAAAGTTATTAGTAAAATTTTCCTAAAGGACTAATACCTTTCTATAGATAATCATTAAAATTCCTAAGGGGATCTTCTTGGTCCTCAGATTACTAAATACAATTATTTTAGTATGTGGTTTTTAAAAAATTATCTGTAGTTTATATTTCTTTGAGAACTTGATTTGGAAAAATGTGAAAAATCTGACAGGAATGAACTTCATGAAATTTTTTCACTCCCGAACTGGCAAGATCAGAAATGCCATGAAAAGTAAACTGTCACACAGGATATTTTCTACTGCAGCTGGTTTCTGAACTCATGCAGACACGTAGTTATGCATGTACATACGTAGAATGATAAAATCACATTCTCAGTAGCTAATGAGAAAAAAAGGAGGAAGGGTCACTTTCAATTAGTCTCAAAGCTTTGTCCATATGTTTAAAAATTAATTGATTTAAGAGACAAATAACACCTGGTAACTTTTTTTTAATTCCTAAAGGGATAAAAAAGTGAACTTAATATACTCTATAAATGCTGCTTGGTTTATTCATTGTAAGAATATCCAAACTAACTCAACTTTTAGATAAAATAAAAATTGTTTTTAAATTTGTGAATTTCTAGTAAGATACTTAATTCACATACTAATGTAGTTTTTAAAGAATTAAGATACATACATAGACAGACATTAACATATATACCAACATTTTACTTAACTACCCACCTCATTTCATTTTATTTTCCTCTAGGCACAATTAAGTCTAGATAGCATAGTTCATATGTTTTATGGAGCATTGAACTGGTAGCATACAAGAGAATCATGACCATTACTGCTGCTGTTTCTGACAGAGTGGGAAGATAATAGGCCAATCTTCTCTCTCCATGACTCCTGCCTGACCAGAGAAGATGAGGTAGTAGAGGAATTAAATCATTTTAAAAGAGGCATTTGTGCAGAATCAAGAGTGAACTATCAATTGAGTCGTGCTTGACAGAAAATGGCACTTTTGCCTTTGGGCATCTTTTTAAGAGTAAAAACAAAGTTACATTTAATATCTTCTTGATTTCATGCAATGAACATTGAATTTTCCTCGGTGCACATCAGAATAAATGGTATGTTGGTGTCAGCGTTATTATCACAGATAACTTTATGGAAAATAGGGATTATCTCTGCCTTTAAGCTAAGTTCCTGGGATTGAATTTCCTTACATGAAGATAACAATATAAGTTTAAAAGATATAAAGGAATTTTTTTATAAGACTGAATAACCAAGATATAGAAAAACACTGATCTTCCCAAATGCTTTTAAAATACATATTAATTAAGCCCTCACTCCAAAAATTAATAATGAAAACACAGCTGCTATTTTTTTCTGTGGATCACAGAATATCATTTATGCTACATATGTGTCTATAATTTTCCTTACATGTTGGGTAAAAAAATAAAATTTCTTTCAATATTTTCAGACCAACCACAATATAGGATGAATTACAAATACTAGATTTTCATTTTTATACTGCTTTGGATTCTATTGGCTTTATTAAATTCCCCATTGTCTCTGCTTTCTGTGTTTTTCTAATAAATCAGATATATAATCTCTCTTTTACTTTTTAAATTTGAGTTAAATAATCTATTCATGTCACAAATTATAAACATACATGTCAGAAATTGTAGTAAGAGACACTGAATAGATAGTAATTATTTTATGGTTAAAATAATTTTAATTTGAAATTAATTTCAGGTTATGTCTGGTACAGTCTGTTAAGCATACTTTAAACTTACACATAACAATTGATGCTTTTCTGAGTCAGTGAAAATATCATTTGTTATGAAACCTAAATGTACCAAAATAAGGTTTTTAATTATAAAATAATATGGGAGCTAATCCAAATAGAGATTCAATGATGTTTGAACTCATTCCATATATATATGTGCAGGTGGGGTGATAGGCTGCATTTATGTGTCTATATGTTGATGCTATGAATTCATAAATAAGAAATTTGGCTTTCCTTTTTTTAATGTAAGTTCCTGTGACATCCTAGCCAGTCATTGGAGTCCTAGAGATCTGACTTTCTCTTACTCAGGGAGATTTAATAAGTGTTTGAAGTTACTAGTTTACATAATGCAAGATACTCAGGGACAGAGGCAAGACTCAAGAAAAATGAAAATAGTTGAAGTCTGAAAGTGTTTTCTAATAATCCACAAAAGCTAGATAGCATTCAGGGCCCTGAAAAGGTAAAATCTTGTGTTCTTTATGTATGGTAAGGCTTCAAAAGTGCATATATAAGCCTTTGGAGTCTGAACATCAAGAGCTGTAGGCTTGAAAACAGCCATAAAGGGCCGCTGTCATCAAGGACAGCATCACTGGAAACGTATCCAGCTGTCCTGTCTAGAGCAGCAGTGCCTAAGAGATAAGAAAGAACGCATGGTGTAGAGTTGCAGAGTGCAGGAAGCAGCTATAATTATATCTTCTCATATTTACATTTCCTGGTACTGCATATGCCTCAAAAAAGAAAGACATGAAAAAAGAAAGAGATAATACCTTTTGCTAATCTTTACTAGTGCTGAGCAGCATTGGCCTTGATTTCATATTCTAAAAGAAGTGACCATTGCACTATCAACGCCTGCCTGCCTACCTGCCTTCCTTCCTTCCTTCCTTCCTTCTTTCCTTCTTTCTGTCCTTCCTTTCCTTTTTTTTTTTTTTTTTTTGATGGAATCTCACTCTGTCACCCCGGCTGGAGTGCAGTGGTGCAATCTCAGCTCACTGCAACCTCCACCTCTCGGGTTCCAGCAATTCTCCTGCCTCAGCCTCCAGAATAGCTGGGTTTACAGGCGCCCACCACCATGCCTGGCTAATTTTTGTATTTTTAATAGAGACAGGGTTTCACCATGTTGGCCAGGCTGGTCTGGAACTCTTGACCTCAAGTGATCCGCCTGCCTTGGCTTCCCAAAGTGCTAGGATTACAGGCATGAACCTCCACGCCTGGCCTTTCTTTCTTTCTTTACCACAGTTTCAGAAGAAAAGTTAATATTTCTCCATTTAAAACTAATCTATGTTTTTCATCCAGTGCCTTCTACTCTCATTTTGATCATGATCAGTTGTTTTTTCTTCTTACTTATCTCAATGTTTCCTCTTAATGTTAGATATTTAATTTAGGCCCCAGCTGTAAACGTCTTGAAGTATTTATTTCATTTTCAAGCAGACTGTCCTTGAATTCATCTCAGTGGATGGATTCTAAGGTTCTTTTATTTTCTAGTCTTACTGGGTCCTACTGTTCCATAATAGAGACTAAAGCACACATTATCTCATGATGTCTTTTGATACCGTATATCATTCAGTGTGTTTACTTCACATTCTTTATTCACTCTAGCAAATGGTATATTATTATATGTAACTCCACTGTTAATGTGGTTCCACATGTATTTCTACAAAAATTCTCAACTGTTGAGGGAGAATTAATCCAATAGCACTCAACCCAGAAGACTCCTTTATTATTATTATAGTATTATTCATTACTATAGTGCCATGAGTCAATTTATAAATAAGTGTATGGATTATACTTGTTATTATACTATACCTAATCCCTTTATCTTTCAAATTAAAGACTCACAATCTTGATTGATTGAAGACTCAGATCATCCATATGGAATTAAAGACTTTGATCTTCTGTATTCATAAGTGTAAAATTAAAATTTCTCTTCTACAATAATGTATTTTGCCAAAATGTACTGGACTAATTATCCTTTTGTTTATGAAAAGTTAATTAACAAAATTTTATAGTTAAGGGGTTTTTCAAACCTTTAAACACTTAAAAGTCAGAAAGGAAGTTATACGTTTGTTTAAAAGGATCTATAGAAAAAAATTCATAATTAACTCATCAATTCATTTGCAGATTTATACATCTGCTTGAGTTTAAATAAATCTAAATAAATTATTCTTAGTATCTGTCATATCTCAATATGCTTCAAATTAATTCATGGGTTTTGTCTCCTGTGCAGGTACAAAATTATTAGTCATTATCTAATTCCAACTACGTGAAAAGTAAGATATATGAAAACCGATTTAATAAAAGAAAGGGCATCTATCATAGCATTGAATCATCTGAGTATGTGATTGCCATTTATGAGCCTTTAATTACACTGTGCATTATGGTTGACAACAAATCATTGAAAATCTATTTAGAATTTATCTACACTCTAGATAGATGTGCAAAACATACTAATCATTGTAGTAATAACTTGTGCTTTATTGGGATTAAAATTTCAACCCCAGTATATTGAGAAATTCAGATTCGGTAGACTTATTCAATCTGATATAAACATATATGAACAATATTAAAGATTACTCCTGATTGACAATAGATATTAGAAAAAATGTACCTTTGGTTAATAGTAAGAGCTGAAAGAAGAATGGTCAGCCATAGACATAAGCAGTATAAATCATTAAGATTAAAGAAAAATAATATTTTTTAAAATTTTTGACAAGTCAATGCATAATAAAAGCTCTGCAAATACCAGTGTCTAATACTAACCTATTAGCCAATTATTTTTTCTTAGAAATGTCAAAATGTATAGAA
This sequence comes from Pan troglodytes, assembly GCF_028858775.2. Lineage (NCBI taxonomy): Eukaryota > Metazoa > Chordata > Mammalia > Primates > Hominidae > Pan > Pan troglodytes. Next base: position 54,476,480 of record NC_072398.2, read on the forward strand.
AGGTTTACAGAAAGGGACCTTTGTATATATTACATGTCTAGAATTTATTTTCAAAAATTCTTAAATCCACAAAATTCTGGAAGAAACGACAATTATATAATCCACTGGTGGAAAGCACAATGTGCATTGGCAAGAGATAACCTCATGCCAATTTATGGTCTTCATTTCAGTGTGATTGCATGTATGTATTACTGAAAGCATATTAATGTCTTTCATTTATAATTCCCCCAAAACATTCTTGGATAGTATGTACTTATTAATTTTATAAAACCAGAAAATTATAAGTTTTGGAAGACATATTCCCTGAGATGTTTCTGATAAGGAATTTTGGACCTAAACATCAAGAAACACTATTTCATCAAACTCTTGTCTAATTTTCGATGACTGATTTAAGAAATGAATATAAAAATAATTAACTACCTATTTAATCCTCAAGTGCATTGGACTTAGTGCATGTAAATGTCCATGTCTCAATAAACTGGCATTAAATGCAAAACTCCCTACCCCAATCTATGCAAATTGGTTTGCAGAGCAGTACTGATTTATATGGATACCCTGTTTAACTATTAATGGAGCCTTATTTCAGGCATGTCCTGATTCTGATTATAAATTAAATGTTTTATTCTCTCTCCTCATCTTCTATATTTCTTTATTCTCTCTATGTCTCCCTACCTTCCTACTCCAGTGCTAGAGAAATCTCACTCTTCTTTCAGTCAGCCTCGTAACCCATCATCAGTTTAGAACTATCTGTACATATGAATAACTGAGTGGAGGTTCCAATGTCAATCTATATGTAAAATATGAGCAAACTTATTTGTTGTTCTTTTTAAGTTAAAAAAATAAATAGGAATTCTAATATATTTTGACACCACAATGAATCACTTTGAGCACTTCATATTTTTCTCTTCAATCTGGGACATAGCAGGGCTTTGGAATAAGTCAGATGGAGGCCCAAAGTGTGTAGAGAAGCACTGATACAGCATTTCGTGCCTTAAGTGAAGCTAACTTCTGGTTTTGTCATAAGTATGGTTGTTTCTCACGCAGTCTGTAGTTATTTTTTATGCAATTTTATTATGCCAAGCTTTAACTTCTAAACATAGGTAAAGTAAATTTCCTTTGTAGTTCAAAAGTCAACTTGCTTTCAAGGCAAGCTCCAAGACACCTTGTCATCTTCTACTTTACTCTCTGTAGTTAAATATGTGTGGACAAGTTTAAGAGACATTTTGTTTGGTAAAGATGTATGCATTTAGCGGCATGTCAGTTTCTCAATCATTTTTATTACTTAATAAATACTGTTATAACAAAAAAAAAAAGGATCCTATGCAAAGTAATTTATTTTCAATAGTACCATAATGATGACAAAAATATTTGTAATGTGTTAGTGATATTTTTGTTATACCAACAGCCTATACTATTAACAATAAAATAGTTTTTAATTATTTCATTCCTTTCTATTTTTTGTTTTACTTTTTTGGTTAGGAGAGAATTTGATTCTATACAGAGACCACATTTCACTAAGCAAATAAAATTATTGCGTGTCTCTAGAACTTCACAAACTGACCACTACTTCCAAAAATAAATTAAAATCAACCTGCCTTGGGCAAATATATGCTGTTTACTTGTGTTCTATTTCAACCTGATCAAGTGTAACAGATGTATTGCTAATATGGATCTGGAGAAGTGCCCTTAACAGATTTGACTGAACAGATGAGCAGTCAGAGAAAGTTTAGAATTACGTAATCGACAATATCTTCATGACCTTTTAAAAATATCACTTACCAATTAAATCGTCACTCCTGCAATTTCTTATGAAGTTATTACAAAATAACTTCTTGAATATATGAGGCCACTTTAAAACAGAACTCACATAAATAGAAAAGAGATTTTACATTCAATTATTTCTCTGATTTCTGTTAAAGAAAATTTAATTTACCAGACTCTACTTGGGATCATTTTGATAGAGTTACAAGTTTCTAGAATGCATCTTTTTAAAAATCATGTCCTCCTTTAAATACATTTATGGCAAATGAAAAATTCTTTACAGAAAAAAATGTTCTTACTATATTAAAAAAACACGTTTAGTATATATTACTAAATTTTAATGTTATCATTCTTCTTGTTAGAAAATATAGGAAACCAAAAAGCTGACTTTAGTTTGTTGTACAGAATTTCCTGTTTATGTTACATTCCCATATTGGAGCTAAGTGAAGTGTACATACATAATTTGAAGAGTGAATTAAATGCTTGTTCAGGCTGAAAGCTGTATGAATTTAGATAAGAGGATGCAAGTAGCAGGAGGAAAAATAACCTTGGAAATTGTCTTCTGTGTTTGCTAATTCAATATGATTAGCTAAATCAAATAATGACTATCATGAATTTTCAACTTCTCTTTAACATAAAAATACAAAAAGGAGATGTTTATAGAATTAATATGTTTCAATTTTGGTTTGCCTTATTTTTACCATAATGCTTTCAAATATACTCTATTAATGAAATGTGTGAAAAAAAGACTTAACCCCAAAACTTTTTGCCCTTATATTTCTACTTAAATGGCAAAATATAGGAAACATTTTTTTTCTTTTTAAACTGAAAAATGTTCTTGTAAAAATTAGTAATGTGTTTTAGTAAATAAATGCTTGGAATTTGAATCAAGTTATCTGTTCCTTTCTCAGTGCTAAGGGCATCAGACATGACAGTTTGTCTTCTCATTTCACATTTTCAATATGCAAAGCAAATATAGGGGAGAATAAATTCATAATATATTTCAAAACAGATTGGAAACATTTTGATGTGTAGTGCTGTTCCATTAATTCTAAGCAATGATTTATTCACAGGGTTCAATATGACCCTTCCTTTGTTTACTAGAGACTGAATAATGCTCTATAGATTTTAACAGCAACTTCAGAAAATTTCAGACAATTTTAATCTTAATGAATAAATAAAAACAGTTTTAAAAATATAAAGTACCTCATTTTTAGGAATACTAGTTTATTAATAGCAAATTAGAGTGTAATTATTATAACATAATTGGTAGTATTCCAAAATGATAATGAAAAATTCTGATCAATAATTTGTTCAATAAACATTGATGAAAGGAGACCAAAGTCCATGGAGCTGATTTTTAATATTTAAGATGATATTAACTTAAAAATCATATCAATAAATATACACATAAAACCACCTGAGCCTATTTTCAGAATAACCATCGTGAAAATTGAAATTTTTCATATAATCTCTAACGGCTCACATATAGTCTATGTTTGCAGCAACCGAAATGGTAAAGTTTGGATATAACAAGATACAATGTTTACAGTATTTGTAAAGTCTTTCCAATGTAATGGACACTGTTTTCTCTTTGGAATTGTAAAGCTTGACCTATTTTCATAAACAAAGCCCCTTGCTGCTCTCAATATTTTGCATAAATATGTAAAGCAAACAATCATCACCGCCACAGAAATGTATCATTCCAATAGCCAGTTTCTCACCAATATCGGGTTTAAATTAAAAGTATTGCCTTTATTGTCTTAAATTTGATGGCAGTTATAAAACTCATGACATATAATTCAATTTGAAAATACTGTGCAATAGTTTGTGCTTAATTTTCAATCTCTCAAATATTTTAAAGATAAATATGGAGAGACACTTGATAGAGACATGAATGATTAATGTTAATAAGCATTTTGCTATTATTCTTGACGTAGTTTGTGGTTTTAGATGGATAAGTTATTTTCTAGTATCCATGCCAATATGCAATCTAAGGAACATTCAGACCATAATTATTAACATAACCTGATAACCTATAATAATCATGTGCAAAATGGTATCACTTACAAAAATTGAGTTAAAATGCATCATTAAGCAGATACTATATATAGCTGGTATTGTTCTTATTTATTCAAAGCTAATATATCAAATGGTTTACCAGCTCATATACAAAATTAAGAATAATTATGTTATGTAATAAATCGATAATTTTAACAAAAGGTAATTTTTAAAAAGCAACACATATTTGCGCAAGAAAGCATAAGGGGGCAGATAATAGGTTTCATTAATTGTTTGATCCTGGAGGTCAGTGAATATGCCACACTTTTATACATCCTGCTCCTTAGTATCTATCATTGCTACTTTTTTGTTTGTTTGTTTGAGACGGAGTCTCACTCTGTCGCCCAGGCTGTAGTGCAGTGGCGCGATCTCGGCTCACTGCAAGCTCCTCCTCCTGGGTTCATGCCATTCTCCTGCCTCAGCCTCCTGAGTAGCTGGGACTACAGGCGCCTGCCACCACGCCCGGCTAATTTTTTGTATTTTTAGTAGAGACGGGGTTTCACCGTGTTCGCCAGGATGGTCTCCATCTCCTGACCTCGTGATCGGCCCGCCTCGGCCTCCCAAAGTGCTGGGATTACAGGCGTGAGCCACCGTGCCCGGCCCATTGCTGCTTAAAATTCCAAGGTTCAAAGCATCTCAAGTCACTCATTTGATAATTCTAATTATTCTAATACATTCTTAACTGATTGTAAATCCGTCTCTTTGAATATCTCTGGTAATGATGAATTTAGTATTTTTTAAGACAGGTTGTTTTTATTTGCATGGAGCAATAAGTACCCCAAAAGTCCTTAGAGTTAAATGAAATAACTAAATAACTATCAATATCTTAAATATCTTAGTCTATGGGGAAGAGGAAGTCCGTAAAATCCGCAAATTCTTCAGTGTTCCCTATTTAAATCTCCTTGTTAAAGATTTTGTATATGTTTTCACTAAATAACTCAAGTATTTCAAAAAGAAAGTAATAATTTGGTATTCTATTGGGACCTATTGATCTGACACAATTTATCTGATAGGAATTTCAGCACACAAAATTTTCTTTTAATGGAATTATTACTTGAAAATAAATTACCAAAGATTTCAAGTACTTCCCCATTTCTTTGTGTTGATGCTACTGATGACATGGAATGATTAAACATGGTACAGATCATTTTCTGAAAAATCAATAAATGTGTAGTTATCAAAACAGAATAATAAGATTATTAATGAGATAGCTAATTATTACTAAAAAGAAACTTACAAGAATTTTACTGTTATATGCAAATGTTGGAAGACCAACAAGGTAGATCATGATTAGGGAATACAATGGAACAGAAAAACTTTCTAGACAAGATAGGACAAGAGAGCACACACAAAATAATAGAAAGAATGAATAGAGCTACTATTTGATAACACAGTAGGGTGACTATAGTCAATAATATTTTAATGGTATATATTTTTAAAATACAACTCTTCTGTTTCTGTTTGTGTGCTTGAAGCAGAAAGCAATCTTGAAAAGCCGCAACTATTGCCTCAGAAGACTGGGAAACGAACAGTTCATTCCTGTAATTATTACATATAAGAACTGCAAAATTGTTTGTAATAATAAAAAACTTGGAGCAAACTAATTGCCCACAGATAAATAGCAATTAGGAGAAATACCTAATGTAGAGGACAGGTTGATAGGTGCGGCAAACCTCCACGGCACGTGCATACCTATGTAACAAACCTGTACGTTCTGCACGTGTATCCCAGAACTTAAAGTATAATAATAAAAAAAAGAAAAAGAAAAAGAGAGCTATCTATATGCAATGATGTGGAATAAAGACCCATATATCTGTTAATACAAATACAAGTTAGGAATAGGTTTATAGGACTATTCCACTTAGGTACAAACATGTGTGCGTAAATATTGGAAATTAGGAGAGGTTTAAAGTGGGTCTTACTGAGTGGGTAGCTAATTCAGCAGGGTGTGGAAAACTTGGCAAGATTAGAGTAATGATTTTAATTATATGTTCTTCTGTATTACTTGAATTATTTTGACTTAAACTGGTTATTGTATTCTAAATTAAAAGTAATTCTTTTAAGTAAAAAATATCACTCAATATTCACAGAGAGGCAGAATATATTCCAATGAAGCGGTAATACTATGGCTCAATTTTAGCACAGAAAATCTTAAGAGTCAGTGTTTACATTGGCTTTCCCATAAATTCTGCAAAATCAAAAGTTTCAAAAATAAATACATGCCTATGTCTCAATAAAATGAGTTAAACATCACTGTTTTCTGTTGAACAGTGAACTTTTAATACAGAGTTCAATATAGCCTTTTAGGGAATTACCAGAGATATCAAAAATTAAAGTAAAAGGAGAATCTGATAGAACAATTAGCAATTATTCTAGTCTGTGATCCCAGCATTTCGGGAGGCCAAGGTGGGCAGATCTCCTGAGCACAGAAGTTCGAGACCCAACTGGGCAACATGATGAAACCCTGTCTCTACTAAAAACACAAAAATTAGCCAAGCGTGGTGGTGCCTGCAGGTAGTCCCAGGAACTTGCTACTCCAGAGGCTAAGGTCGGAGGATACCTTGAGGCCAGGAGCTCCAGGCTGCAGTGAGCAGTGATCCTGCTACTCCATTCCAACATAGGTGATAGAGCCAGACCATCGCAAAACAAAACAAAACAAAACAAATCAACCCCGCCCCGGCCCCATAAAAAATATTACTCTATTTCTTAGATGTAAACTTACAAAAAGCAATGGGAGAAGTATTTTTCTTTCTCTCTCAAGAGCATAACCATGGTATCACGTCCTATATTTCTTGTCTTTCTTGACTTTTCAGGCATCAAGAAAGTGTTAAAATATTTTTTTCTTAAAGTTTAAGAATTTTAAACATATATCTGTATATATATTAATATGTGTGTGTGTGTGTGTGTAAATTTTGTGAAAATAATTTTCACACAGATTTTAAATACCTCTTGGTAGAATAGAGTTCACAGCATTCCCTGATGTATTATATACTAGGTGACTTTGATGTGATGTGGAATCATGACTGGGCAGTAGAAAATTGTATGTCCTGTGAGGAAGATAAAGAAACAGAAAATAGCGATATAATCCAAATTTAGAAAAATTGAATTTCCAAATTGAGAGTATTCAGGAGAAAGGAGTGGAATACATAGCTTGCTTCACCAGAGCGTTCCTGGATTGGAGCACCCACAAGGGTTAACCGAGTGTGTACCTAGACAGTGGACATTGCCAAGTCTGCAGGGCCTTAACAACTGCCCAGGGCATGAAGGTAATGATACGGTAATAAGTTTGCTACTTACTGTGAGATACAGTACTCACAAATATTCCTCCAGCTCTCCTATGTTTCCCAGCATTCTTTGTAGTCCGGTTGGAGTCAATTCTGTTCAATGACTGTGAAGAAAACTAACTTGTGCCACTTCCTTCTACTTCATTTTGTCCCCTTGCCTCCACTGAGACCTCAGAAACCTAACGTTCCACAAGATAGAATTACAAATGGAAAAAGGCTTTCCTGATTCATATCAGGATTTACTTGACTAAGAAATAAAATTTCAGTGAGTGAAACCACCCATATTTTATAGCATTTGTTAAAATGATAGCTAGCATTTATTGTACTGACAAACATGCTTTTATTTGTACGGTACACAGAGACTTGAACAATAATCATTTTGACTTTGAACATGATAACATGAAGTCCATTGTCCTTACCACAAATGTAATAGGTCGGACAAGTTGGAGTTTTACAGTCTCAATGGAAGGAAGAAATTCTCCTCCCCTATAATGACAGAATTGGTTTTATAAGTAAGATATAGCCTGAATCTAGACTAACATAACTTCAAACTGCGGGGAGAAATATTACTTAGAATTTGCAGACACCCTTTGTTTTAAGAATTATATTTGAAGAAATACCAACCATATGAAATGTGGTGATATGTGATTTAGAAATTATGCCTGTCTCTCATGAAGAGGCCAGCCATACCAGAGATATTTAGTAAAAATAATATGACAGAAAAACCTAATTGAAAAATTAACAGTATTCTATTTTTGTAGAGGTAGAATTATCAGCAATGAAAAGAAGTAAAGATAATTTATTTCTCTCTGAGATGCAAAAATATATGGAATGTTGAGTAGTAATACAAAATTATTATGAGTAAATTAATAATTTTGCCAATAAATCTATTTGTCTAATATGTGCATTATAGCAAGATACACATAATTTTTTTCCTCTTACACTTAAAGGTGACTAAAATGAACTATAACAAGTTATCTGGATTAAGTTTTCTGGATTGAATAAACATTGATTTTTTTTAATTTCCAAATTAAAAAGGTGGTGGTTGCAAATAAAAATAACTAAAACCAAGCATGAGTTGGTTGAATTTTACATATTTTAATTTTTTATTTAAGTGAAATTCTAGGCAGTGAAATGCACACATTTTAAGTGTGTAATTCTGAGTTTTAACAAGTACATACATATTACAATCAACAAATCAGTCAAGATATAGCATATTTCCTCAGATATATATATGTATAAACACATACACGTATATATATATATATACGTGTGTGTTTGTGTGGGTATGCATATACATGTAGACACACATATAAAATTTTATTAATATTATAAGAGTAATTTTTAAAATATTTTATTTTCCAATTGTTTTCTCAGATTACATAGAAATAAAATCGATTCTTATAAATTGACCATATGTTGTATGATACTGCCAAATTCATTTATTAGTTTTAGTAAAAATGTTTTCTAATTTCTTCATGATTCTCCACATACACAATAAAGTAATATGCAAAAAAGGTTTTATTTTTCCCCTGATAAATTTATGGCATCTTACTTTATTTTATTTTATTTACTTATGTTTTGCCTTGCTGCACTGGCCTGGACATCCAGTGCAATATTTAAAAATATTCTTATCTTGTTCCTGATCTTAGGAGAAAGACTTCAAGGTCTCACCACTAAGTGTAACATTGGCTGCAGGTGTGGATATGAGCCATTTTTCAGATGAGGGTATCCTTTTCCATTCCTAATTGTTGAGAGTTTCTTTACGATGATGAATTGGGTTCATTTTTAAGTGTTATTTCAATATCTTATATTTTATTCTCCAGTATTCCATTAATATGGTGGATTACATGTTTGTGTTTTTGAATGGTTAAATTTAAACTAAACTTATATATCCAAAATTATTTCCAAGTGGTCAAAACATTTTTTTAAATATATGTCTGGGAAAACTAGAAAGCCGTATGTAGAAGAATGAAACTGGATCCCCATCTCTCACCTTATGCAAAAATAAATTTAAGATGGATCAAAGGATTGAATCTCGACCTAAAACCCTAAAAATTCTAGAAGATAACATCAAAAAACTCTTCTAGACATTGGCTTAGGCAAAAAGTTCATGACTAAGACTCCAAAAGCAAATGCAACATAAACAAAAATAAATAAATGGGACCTAGTTAAACTAGAAAGTTTCTGCACAGGAAAAGGAATAATAAGCAAGGTAAACAGAAAATCCATAGATTGGGAGAAAATATTTGCAAACTATACATCCAACAAAGGACTAATATCCAAAATCTACAAGAAGCTCAACCAATTAGCAAGAAGAAACAAATGATCCCATCAAAAGCCAGGCAAATAATATGAATAGACAATTCTCAGAAGAAGATACAGAAGTAACCAATAAACATATGAAAAAATGCTCAACATCGCCAATCACCAGGGAAATGCAAATTAAAAACACAAGGAGATATCACCTTAGTCCTGCAAGAATGGTCATAATTAAAAAGTCAAAAAAAAATACATTTTGATGTGGATGTGGTGAAAAGGGAACATTTTTTACAATGCTGGTAAGAATGTAAATTAGTACAATTACTATGGAAAACAGCATGGAGATTCCTGAAGAACTAAAAGTACAACTACCATTCAATCCAGTAATCACATTACTGGGTATCTATTCAAAGGAAAAGAAGTTGGAACTAAACTAAGTGCCCATCAACAAAGTGGATAAATAAAATGGCCTCCAACTTCATCCAAGTTGCTGTGAATTCCAGTATTTTGTTCCATTTTATGGCTGAGTAGTATTCCATGGTGTGTGTGTGTGTGTGTGTGTGTGTGTGTGTCAAATCAAATTCTATAAATACCTCCTTTTTGTATTTTTATGTGAAAGTGAAATTGAAAGTTCATGATAGCCGTTATTTGATTTAGCTAATCATATTGAATTATCAAACATAGAAGACAATTTCCAAGGTTCTTTTCCTGCTGCTACATGTACTCTCTTTTTTAATGTGTGCTATGGATTTGGATTGTGATAGGAAGAAAGAGTAAGAATTCATGTTTTTTGATTGGTAGATTGATCTACATATCAATCTACAAATAGTCATAAAAGTGTACATAAAATGGTAGCTTTATCTCATGACAGGTCTAATAGCATAATGCTCTGGTGTCAGTAAGGAAAACTAATACCCAAGTCTTGATTTCTAATTAATATTCCTCATTTAAAGAAACAAAGATTGGCTGGGCACGGTGGCTCACGCCTGTAATCCCAGCACTTTGGGAAGCCAAGGTGGGAGGATCACCTGAGGCCGGGAGTTCAAGACTAGCCTGACCAACATGGGGAAAACCCGTCTCTACTAAAAATACAAAATTAGCCAGGCATGGTGGCACATGTCTGTAATCCCAGCTATTCGAGAGGCTGAGGCAGGAGAATCTCTTGAACCCAGGAGGCGGAGGTTGCAGTGAGCTGAGATCATGCCATTGCACTACAGCCTGGGCAAGAAGAGGGAAACTCTGTCTCAAAAAAAAAAAAAAAGAAAAAGAAAAAGAGAAAAGAAACAAATATTGCTGTGTGATATTTCGTGGATAGGTTAGAAAAATTACAAAATGAACCTAAAACATTGTTTTAGAAAGAAAGTAAGTAAGGCCTCAAAGAATCGTAAAACATGTCAAAAGGACAGGGAAGTCAACTAGGAAGTGCTTTCATTGGTAAATCTGTGACAGTTTGAGTATAAAAATGAATAAGGTAGTAATAGATTGTAACTCTTTGAATAAAAGAAGAATTCATCATTTTAAAGTACACATATATGTATATACTGATTAATGAAATAATAAATAAATAAGATAAAAGCAAAATGGCTATTAGTAAATAAAGAAAAAATAAGGATAATGTATTAAAAATTATAATGGATAATAAATCCAATGGGTTAAAGTTTGAAAATTAACGAAATATTACATAGACACAAAGTATCCCCTACACATTACTTATTAATTATAAATTGAAAGGCAGTGACTTATCAGGGTAGAAAACTTGTTGTCACTACCTTAACAATTCATCAAAACTAACATTACTATTATTAGGGTAAGTCAACATCACATACTTCCAAACAGGATATACTGTGAAGGATAAATCAGTTTATTGACATTTTTGAAAATCTCATCACCTGAATCTAATTAAGAAGAATCTGTATGTAATTCCAACTAGAGAGGCATTCTACAAAATAACTGGTTTCTACTCTTCCAAAATTTCAATTAAGAAAGATACAGATAAATAGCGGGAGATATACCTAATGTAAATGACGAATTAATGGGTGCAGCACACCAACATGGCAATGTATGCATATGTAACAAACCTGCACATGGTGCACATGTACCCTAGAACTTAAAGTATAATAAAAAAAAAAAAGAAAGAAAGATACAGATAGTGTAAGACATTGCTACAAATTACAAGAGAATAAAAAGCCTTGACAATCTACATAAAATGCATAATGCCAGACTGGAATGAGGACTGGGAAAACTAACAGCTTCAGTGAACAACAGTAGGAGAATTGGCTCTGTTTATCTTGGATTATATTACTTATCTCCTTAAATAAAATCAGAATTTATGATTCTATGCTGAGAAACAGTGTGGATAGATGGATTGATGTATAGATATAAAAGAAAAATTGGATAGGAGCTAATTGATAGCTAGTAAAAAAGAAGTAACAGTGTACTTATAAATTATCATGGATGCTGAACTAAGAAAGGTTTGATAAGTAACATAATAATTACATACATAGATATGTATGTGTTTATTAATAGATGTACTTTTGTGAATTTCAACAATTTCATATGTACAAACATATGTATCCATACCTTGATTGGCTATTCAAATTGACCCCTTACATATACATTGTAAATGAAGATAAGAAACTTCTCTCTACGAATTTTCTAGACCATTTCTTCACGATTTAAAAATGCATATATTTAAGATAATTGTATTTGATAGGAGATGACTATTGTGCATTGTTATTTGGTTTGATAATTTTCTTCAAAATGAATAAAACTCTTGCTAGATATGAAGCTTTCAGCTTAGTCATATCTGAGTCATGCCAATCAAAAAGGCAATCTGGAAACTGAAGATTCTGTGAATAGAGCATGAATTTTACTGCTGAATAATTTAAATGTGGTTACACAGATATTTCTCAAATCTCAAAGTGATTTTATAAGCCACAAATATGCTCTTGTAACTAGCAAATTTATGTTCACAGATAATGTAGAAAGAGTTTTAGCAGTAGAGAATGAGGAAAAAAGGAGGTAGCATTAAATATTAAAATTTGGAATCATGCAGGATATGGTTAACATCTTCAGCCAAAAAGATATTTGTAATGAGGACAAATATTATTCAGGAAATAATCATTTGAACTGCTGTATGCAAGAATAACTAATCATATACTTTTCAAGTAGTTTGAGAAAAAATGATTTTTCTGAATTCAGTAGTTCTTATAAATCCTTTTTGCTTATATGAACAAAGTTGGAAGCTATATGGACAATATAGCCAGATTATTTTAACTGTGTAGATAAACATTCAGAATAGTGTAATCCAGATATAATATTTTATTTTCTCATTTATCTTAATTTTAATCTCAACATACACATTCCTTTTCTATTTTTGCATAACAAATGACACATGGTAACTTGGGCATGATTTAACTGAATCGTCTTACGATCTCATAGGCGGCAATCAAGATGTGTGCTCAACAATATTCTTTGGCGAAGATCAGGCTCCTCTTCCAAGTTCATATGGTTGTTAACAGAATTTAATTCATTTTGTTTTGCTGGCTGTCAGCAGGGACTGTTCTCAGCTCCCACACCTGAACACACGACTTTCTCACACACTCTCTCACAACAGGGCTGCTTACAGTCGAAAAATACTTTTTGTGTCTGAACGTGTCTCTCTTTTTAGAGTGTCATTTGATTAACTCAGGCCCATCTGGCATAATTCTCCTTTTGTGTAATTCAAAAACAACACATTTAGGAACTTATTCTCATCTGGAAATTCCCTTCATGCTTGCCACGTTGTCACAAAGGTGGTCTCCATCTATTCACAGGTTCCATTCACCCTCAAAAGGAGACATATTATGGGGTGTATATATCAGAGAGTGGGATTTGAATCATTTTAGAATTCTGCCTATCACAACTTTATTCATTTTGTATTCCTGAATAGTAAATAATCACAAATTTGCCAGTTAATGCAGCCTTCATTATTTTCTCAGGGTTGCTCTAGGTCAGGAGTTTGGGGACAGCACAGGTAGGTTCTCTGATTGGGACCTCACAGGGTGTGAACCAAGAGTAAATGGGGGCTGACATCGCATCTAAGATTCATAGCCCAATTCTAAGTTTATCAGTTATTGGCATAATTCAGTTGCTTGCAGTTGTAGAACTGAGAACTTTGTTTTTCTTCCTGTCTTATCAATTGGGAGCATTTCAGCTCCTAGAGACTGCCTGCCAAAGTCTGCCCCATGACATGTTCTACAACATAGTAGGTTTTTTCCATAAGGGCAGCAAGAGAATATTTTTCACTTCAATTGAATCTGCCTTATTTTAAGTTATTTCAGGTCTACTCATGTTAATTACTGCAGACAGTCCGTGACTTATGATGGTTCAACTTAAGGCTTTTTTGACTTTACTGTGGTGCAAAACAGATATGCATTTAATATGCTCCACTACTTACAGTGGGGTTATGTCTGGAGAAACCCATCATAAGTTGCAAATATTGTTAAGTAGAAAATGCACTTTTGACTTATATTTTCAACTTCTGATGGGTTTATCAGGACGTAGCCATCATAAAAAGAGAGCATCTATATTTTGAGTAACTAAAACTCAACTGATTAGGGGCCTTGATCACATCTTTAAAATTCCCTCAATGTATTTAAAGAACAATTAATCTTTCCATGTATTTTAAAAACGATTAATTTTTTTTAAAAATCCTGTTATAATACAAGGTCATATAATCACATCATATTCACAAGTTGCATTCACAATCTAAGAGAGAAGATTAGATAGGACATATACAACAAGGGATTAGAATCTTAGAAATATGATTATTTGTGAAATAATTGGGGCATATATCTTCATTTTTCTTTTAAAAATGTTTTATTTTATTTTTCATTTTTGTGGGTACATAGTAGGCATACATATTTATGGATTATGTGAGATATTTTGATACAGGCATACAATGTGTTATAATCTCATCAAGTTATTTTTTTCAATTTAAAGCTGTGCTATAGTGACTTTATGTGTATTTTTTCTATATAAGCATTTTAAAAAGTAGTGATACAAATACAAATTAAAATAAATTAAAACAATAATTTCACTTAGCTCTTATCAGATGGGTAAGAGGCACATATACTTTTTCCTGGTTTAATAGATTAAAGCATTCTGGAAAAACTCAGATAATACTAGATATCCATTATTATTTAATATTAAGTTTTTAATAAGAGTTGTTACATTATTGCTATTAAATTTTAAGGTGAATCATAAGAATTTAAGGCATTTATTTGAGATGACTTGAAATAATCATTTCTAAGCTCTTAGTTTCACACAAAATGAAAAAAGAGATCAGAAAATACATGGAGAGAAGTTCAAAACTGTAGTACTGAAGGATCGCATGCCTGGAGGAACCCTTAAGTAAGAAATGCAAACTTTGTTCTCTTGCCATCCCACCCCAGTCAATAGGCTCCAGAGTAATGACTCTACAAGGGAGACTTCCAAAGCAAACCTCGAACACCACAACCATGAACATATTCCTGAATGGTTCACAGTGCATTTGTGTACTTAAATATTTGTGGAAATACTTGTTCATTTTTTTTCTGAAAACATTATACATAAATGAGCAACTTCTAATTCTTAGTTTCCCTAGTCTTGGTTTACCATTATTTTGATCTGTTAGAGAGTTTTTGTCTAGATTTTTGTTTGTTTCCTTTTTTGCAGATTTAATTAACCATTGTTTCTCCCTTCAATTTACTTTCATGTACCTAGGTTCAGACATGTCTCTCCTTGTTTTGGGGAGTCAGCTAATTGGGAATAAAATCTTGATTTCGGTCTCTAAACTGCGTCCTCGCTAGACTCTTCTCCACCCTTCCCCAACCCATCCACAACTCTGGATTCATATTTCTAAGAGGAGAAGTACTGAGATCACTAGATACTTTCTCAAGTATCTTCTCAGAAGCTACAGCGTTATAAGGAGAAGTGCTGAAAAGTAGATATGAAAATACTATCAACCTAAAAAAATACAATAGAGAAAATTGTCTCTAAATATATTGGTTTTATTTGAGAATAAGAAATGAGGATTATAATCTGGAATGCATGGAATGATAAAATCCACAGTGCACTCAGTGATGGAAGGGTAAGAGGCACTTTTACTAGCAAAAAGAGATTTATGTAAGTTCCTTAGAAATAGATTTCATTGGTCTCAGAGGTTCAAAGTCAGAGATGTTATCAGTTCATTGGTGGAGATGCTGTTACTGGGCAATTGTTTTTCTGAGAACATCTTACCTGAATGACAGAAGTCCTAAAGATTGCCTAAGTGATAACCTTTATCAATGCAGGAGACATGTGAAGGACATAAAAGGGATTTTAGAAACAGTTCTTATCTCAAACACATAAGCATGAGTCCTTAGAAATAGTTCTTATCTCAAACACATAAGCATGAGTCTCCTCACCTTCAGGGCTTTACATATTCTATTTTGTTCGGGAAGACAAAAATGATTTCGTCCTGGTATCTGTAACATTCACAGTACAAACACTCTATATATGTTTTGTCACACTTTTGGGGTCAATCTTGACAACACATGGGATAACCTGGTGAGGTAAGTTTTTCTCTGACAAAGTCTCTACCAAGATTCATTGTCCTCATGGAGGCATAAAACACTGTGCCACTGATGGAACACCAAGATTTAAAAAATACTAAAAGGATAATCAAATAATGAAATGTATAGCCGCAAAATTCTATATGATGTTATGATATTTGTTACATAAACCTGACAATAAAAACTTAGAAACATTGTATATAGTAATATATACAGAGACATAACTTGTGTTCAATACTGTTTAAAGCATTTTAGCTTAATTATGATTTGCTAAAACATCTTGTGTTCTTTGGCTTTAGAAATAGACCTTCTTTTTCAAAAGTCAAAAGTTTAGACTCATTCTCTACGATGCTATCCTTTCTAAATGTATTTGTCTCTATGACCAGTATGTTAATGGTCATAGAGAATAATAAATATTTTCAGAGAGAAAAGTCAACATTTTCTCTTTAGCAGAAATCTATGGACAGCTATTTGCCTTTATTGTAAAACAGAATTATTCTAATGCAGATGTCTCCTAATGGGAAAAAGCAGAATAGTGTTCGTAACTTTTACACTGCTTCTGTTAACTGCTCTTGTTTTATCGGAAATATCTTGACTCTGTTAATACATTTTCTATTGAGGTAAATTATGTAATAATCTAGGCCACAGGTTCCTTGACTATAAAAGCAGTTTGAAAAGACAGGAAGTTACTTTCAGCAACAAGATTTTTTAGTCTGACTTTCCCTGCCCCTTCTGTTTACAATGTTATTCTTCCTTGGCTCACTCTTTATCATGAATGAAATGGCCACATGTTAATGCTCAGATATTCTGTAATTGCTGAGTGTTGTTTACTTTCATGAATTCCTGTTAAATATATACAATGTAAAAATATAGATTTTCATTATTTGTATTATTATTCACTATATAAAATAATTTATATCATTCAGATCACAATATCCTCATGTGTTGAGAAATTATTTCATAGCTTACACTTGTAATATATTGTGAGTTGCCTAGGAAGAAAAGATGTTTCAGGCTTCAAGTTGCTTTTTGTTAAACATAAATGAGGAGCGGCAGATGTTGATGAGAGTATCTGAGAAAATTCCAGTTTTTCTTTTCATGTACTGTAGATTAGAGATCAGTTATATCTCTCTGGCAAAAGAGAAGGGAAATATCATCTTATCATTTTTGTACTTACACTGAGCTATCAGTGGAGCTGTTCTTTAAAATAGAATACAGATACTTCTTACAGTTTTTGACATCAGTAAGAGGTATAATGATAACACACTATGTAATAGCTTGATGTCTCTTTATGTTTGGAATCTTTTCCAGGCCCTTCCAGAAAGAATGGGATACCTGATGTTTGTCCCATGCCAGCCTAAATAGGTGGCTAGCCATTTACCAAATGATGTCCAAAAGAAAGTACAGAGTGAAAGTAGGGTAAATGAGAATAAGTGCCCAGCAGGATAAAGGAAAAAAAAACATAAGAAGGTCCTAAGGGCAGATGTTTAGAGCCTCAGAACCAGTGAAATAAGGAGGTACGAAAGCAAAAGCCAGGAAGAAAGGACAGACAGAAACAGGCCAAGGGGAAGACCTTTTGTCCTTTTGTGGTGTCTCATCTCTTCTTAAAGATGAGTATATGGAAATTAGAGATATTAAACTCAAATATGTGTGTGTTTTAGTTAATTCAATACAATTTATTTCAAAGATTTCTACAAGCATTTATTAAAGGTTGTTTAACCAGTGCTACTTTACCTGAATATTTTCTATTCAAAGATAGATGAAGCTAATTAAAGTATATTATATATTATATATTATATATATATTGTATAGAGAATAATAAGAATTTCTATATAGTGCATATTTAATAGAAATCTACCACTGTTTTCATAAAAAATCCAACTGCTTTCAGAAATGAAGTAGATTTAAACTATTTTTGTCCCTCTGAATTAATAGTTACAAGCACTGGATGGATGATACAGGTTACATTCAGACAGCAGTGGTCTGCCCTAAAACTGTTAACATATGGTAATGATCCTTTCATATCTTTTATCTGTTCTACATTTTCTTCCAAAAGAAAATTATGTAAAGGCCACCACAGTTTGTGGAGAAAACATAAAATTTTACTACTGTTCTGTAGTAAATCCAACAGAATGAGCACAAGTTAATTAAAATATTTACCCCCTTGGCTATTATGAAATTACCTGCACACAGTAAGAGTATAAAGTAGTCTTACCTGATTTATGTGATTGATAAAATATGTTGTAGATTTGTGTGACTGATAAAAACTGGTACCCAGGGAGGATATATATATATATATATATATATATATATATATATATATTTTTTTTTATATATATATATACACATATATATGTGTATATATGTACATATATTATATATATAGTGTGTTTGTGTGCATGTGTTTCCATTTTTAAAGTTTTTAGCATGTAAATTATTTTAGTTTTCTTCTAATAAGAAATTAAGTTTGCTGTAAAAGATGTAGAGGGAAATAACTTCATTTTTTTAATCTAAAATGTTTCTTGTGGTTGATGCATCTTATTTTCTTATAACACATTTCTGAACACATATTTTAAGTTACTATGCAAGTATTTTAGGAGCAAATATTAAAAGGGACCTCAAAATGGTATGTAAAGCTGTGGTAAGCAAGATATGCCAAGGCAATATTAGAATACAAAAGTTATCATAATTTTAGTTATGAAGGTTATTGGGTTTCGGGTGAGGAAGAGAAAACTCACCTGCTTATTGATGGAAGAGTAAGAGTTTGCAGGATAAAAATGGAAGCCAAAGCTTCAAATGAGGGATAACAACATGCAGTACAATTGCAATGGAAAAAAACTGAGCTTTTAAAAGAACTGGCAATGCCGTGGAGCTATAGTTGAGTGAATAAAAAAGATTATACGTAACTTGAGGTTGAACTAGTAGGTAAAGAAAGACTTTAGAGTGAATTCTAAATCCAATGGATGCTCTATTAACATTTGAGAAATACTATTCATGATTCTGCCTGAAAAATTAGTTAGAAACAAACAAAAATGTAAGGGAAAGAGAAATAAATTTATCAATAATTTTGGAGAAGAGTTAGAGGAAGTTGGATTATGAAGGTGACAGCAGAGAATGAAGGAAATGCAAGGAATTCAAACAGATTGTGTAGTTCTAATTCACAGGACTTGGTGATGAGCTGGATGTGTGTTATGAAGAAAACACAATATGTAAAGAATGAGACCCAAGTGGTTTTAATTGAACAACTGCATGGATTAAAATTTTATTTACTGAGCCTTGTTGTTAGGGCCAAGCATTGTAAAGAATTCTGATTCTTATGAAGCAAATGTTGAAGATGTTAAGTAGGTTTATGTGGATAAATAAATATGTAAATAAAGTAAAATTAATTATAATTAGATCATACATAAATAAATTAGGGCAATTTTAGGTTCAGTTTTTAAATATCCTGATGTCTAATATTATGAAATATTAATTAATGACCTCATTGAATTGTTTAAAAATGTTAAAACCACTAAAGACATGAAAGGAAATATGAAAAACAAAGGACTTATATGTAGATATTTAAAGAACTATAAACCAATATTAAAATTGGACAGATGCAGTTTTAACCTGGATAATTAAATACTGGAAAAGATGTAGAGTAAGTGTGAAGGCAAATATAAAATGGCACCAAAGTTGGGGAGTTTCTTATAAAATCTAATTTATTCTGATCATACAACCCAACATTCTGTCTTGCTATTTGCCCAAGAAAAATGAAAATATGTGTCCACATAAAAATCTGAATGCAAATGTATAGTGGTTTAAATATAAAATGGAAAATATCTAAATGTCTTTTTAAAACAATATTAAATATATTTTCATAAAATTCTTCCATCTTTAATCAGCTACTGTGCTGATAAATCTGCAAGAGTTGTGTATAATTCACAGTAATATCCAACCTCACTTGACCAGGGGCCATGTTTTTTTAAAATGGAGAACTAGATCTAAATGGTCATAGAACCCACTTTGGAAACATAAGTCCATCGGAATACTTTGGGGACCAAATAATTCAGTTCTATAAATCTATGCAAAGTAACATGCAAAATATGGAGAATTGTATACTATAAAGTATAGTTTATTATTTAAAAATATACAAATGTTCAACAATGGAGGAATGGTTAAGAAAATTATTTTAGTCAATAAAATATCACATGACCAATTGTGATAGATGGGAATACTGTGGTAATGAGTAAGTATATGTGTACATACATATACATGTATATATATATATATATTTATATACTGAAAAAAGCTGGAATAAAGATGTTTCACAATTATTACAGCTATATAAAGAAAAAGGAAGCATATCAAAATATTAACATTAAGTATATTAGGATTATAATATTGCAAATTTTTTAAATATATATTTTCTTTTTAAAATAGTCTCTGAGAGACTTTAGCACCAGATCTGCCAATTCTATCTCACCAACTAGAAGGGCAGATAGAAGGTGTAAGGATATTTTGAATCATCTCCGGAAGTGTAGTTCTAAGAGATTCCCCCAGAGACAGTTATTTCTAGGTAGTGGGGGAGGGACCGGAAATTAAGTAAGAATTCCCTTAAGAATCAGTGGCTGGTTAGTTAAGTGGCCTTCATCTTTGGTGAGGTGTGTTCCTTTCTTTTAAAAACAATTGTTTATATAATTGGCACACAACAATTGCACGTAACACTGCATGTTCGTACTTACATGGAATCTTAAAGAGTTGATTTCAGAGAAGTAGGGAGTAGATATTGGTTACCAGAGGCTGTTTGGGGCGGGAGGAACCTAAAAAGGTTGATCAGTAGATCAAAAGCTTTCATAAGACAGGAAGAATAAGTCCTGGTATTCTATCACACAGTAGTATGACCATAGCAAATAGCAATTTAGTGTCTATTTCAAGATAGCTAAAAGATAAGATCTTGTGTGTTGTCATCACAAATAAATGATATATGTTTAAGGTGATGAATATGATAATTGCCCTATGTATACAAGCATTGAAACAAAACATTGTACTCCATAAATATATACAAATGTCTTTAACTTTTAATGGATGAAGGAACTGTGATACAGTCACATATACTAGAATGCTATTGACCAATAAAAATAATGGTTAAACTTTTGATACATTCAGCAGCAGAAATGAATCTCAAGCGCATTAAATGAGAGAAGCCAGACTCGAAAGACTACATACTATAATAATCCATTTATAAAACATGCTAGTATAGGCAAAATTATTGAGGCAAGAAATGTATCAATTGCTGTTGGTACACAGGCTCAGGGAAGTGATGTAACACAAAGGGGCATTGGGGAACTTTTTGTGGTATTGGAAAGATATATCATGATCGTTTTTCCACAAAGCATTTGTCAAAATCCAGAGAACTAGATGGAATTAATGATTTATTCTGCTATATGTAAATTTTAATTCAGTAACATGACTAAAAAACCATATATACATCCAGCTATCAATTTTATCAGTACATAAAAGTGTTCTGTATGAGTGATAGTAAACTTTAGTATCTGTATTAAATTAAAATTAACATAAACTGTTTTCAGATTTTGTCTATAAGGTTAGCAGAATTAAACAATTTGTAATGTTTTATATTAAACTCACAAAGGTATTAAAATATAGAATATTCAAACTATATTTATTTGATAACACATTTTAATCTATTTACTTATTTATTTATTTATTTATTTTGAGACAGAGTCTCGCTCTGTCGCCCAGGCTGGAGTGCAGTGGCGCGACCTCGGCTCACTGCAAGCTCCCTTTCCCGGGTTGACGCCATTCTCCTGCCTCCGCCTCCGGAGTAGCTGGGACTACAGGCACACGCCGCCACGCCCAGCTAATTTTTTGTATTTTTAGTAGAGACGGGGTTTCACCGTGTTAGTCAGGGTGATCTGTATCTCCTGACCTTGTGATCCTCCCGCCTCGGCCTCCCAAAGTGCTGGAATTACAGGCTTAAGCCACGGCGCCCAGCCTATCTTTTTATTCTTAGCAGGAATAACAAGTAATTTAAAGCAGTAACAGAAGTGTCCTGTTCTTTAAAAATTCCTGGTGATCAAATTAATAAAAGTTGTATGTCTTATACTTAAAAATAACAACTCTTTACAAATGGAGGGAAAATAAAAGGAAATTTAAAAGGAAAATTTAATATCCTATTTTATAGGCTAATATGATGGTCAGTGGTGGTTTTGGATTCTGCATGTTAGAGTCATTTACTGCAGCTACAACAACGATGTTTTTAAAATCACATATTCTTACTATTGCCCGTGTTATCTAGTTATTATTGACAAAAACGCTATTTCTAATCATTTCCTTATTTTAATGAATAAATATTTTTTTTTTCTTTGAACGCTACACAATTTACAAGAGGAAAAGAAGCCAGGCTCCAAGGGCATACACTGGGGAAAGCACAGTCTTCTCAAAAATGATGCTGGGAAACCTGAATATCCATATCCAGAAGAATAAAGCTCTCACCACATGGAACAATCAAAATGCATTAAAGACTTAAATCTAAGGCCTGAAACTAAGAAACTACTTTAAAAGAAACAACGGCAACACTGAGGTAACAATTCAGGATACTGGTCTGTGCAAAGACTTCTTGGGTAAGATTTCAGAAGCAGAGGCAACAAAAGCCAAGAAAGACAGACAGGATTACATAAAGCTAAAAATCTACACAGCAAAGGGAGTACTCAAGATAGTGAAGTGACAACCTAAAGAATGGGAGAAAATATTTGCAAACTATCCACCCTGCAAAGGATTAAGAATATAAGGGACTCAACAACCACAAAAAAAAAAAAACACCAAAAACAAAACAAAACAAAGAAACAAATAATCCAATTTTAAAATGGGTCAAAGATCTAAACAAATATTTCTCAAAAAAAGACATAAAATGGTCAGTAGGTATATGAAAGAATGCTCAACATTACTAATCATCAGAAAAATGCAAATCAAAACCATAAGGAGATATCTCACTCCAGTTAAAATGCCTTCAATGAAAAAGACAAAAAAAATCACAAGCTTCTGAGAAAGAGGCAGAGAAAAGAGAGCACTTATACTCTATTGGTTGGAATGTATAGTAGTAAAGCCATTATGGAAAACAGTGTGGAGTTTTCTCAAAAAGCTAAAAATGGAATGATCATAGGATTCAGTAATCCCATTGCTGGTTATAGAGCCAAAAGAAAAGAAATTGGTATATTGAAGAGCTATCTGCATTCTCATGTTCACTGCAGTAACATTCACAGTTGTCAATATATGGAATCATCCTAAGTGGCAATCAATGGTTGCATGAATAAAGAAAATGTGTTATATATAAACAATGAAGCCAGACAAAATAATAAAATCCAGTCACTTGCAGCAATATGGTTGGAACTGGAGATCATTATGTTAAGTGAAATAAGCCAGGCACAGAAAGACAAATACTACATGTTCTCACTCATATATGGGAGCCAAAAAACTGGATCTCATGGAAGTAGAGAGTTGATTCATGGTCACCAGAGACCGAGAAAGACAGGAGAGATAGGGGTTGGAGAGAGGTTGGTTAATGGGTATAAAAATAAAGTTAGATTGGAGGAATATGATATAGTGTTTAAAAGTACAGTAGAAAGACAATAATTAACAATAATGTATTGTATACTTCCAGATAGGCAGAAGAAAAGTATTGGAATATTCTCAACATAAAGAAAAGATGAATGTTTGAAGTGGTAGATATTCCAATTACCCTGATTTGATTATTACACATTGTATGCATGTATCAAAATATCACATGTACCCCTTATGTACAACTATTATTAATATGTATCATAAAAGTCTTCCTCTGAATCTAAAATTCAGTTATAATAAATAGTTGTAAAATAAAGAACCTCATTATCTTTAAGTCCAACAGATCCTGTTTAATAAGTACCAATAATTTCACAACTCTGTGTATTATCTTATTCTCAATGTGATTAAAAGTTAACTCTGCTTTACTCTACCATTACAATTACCTATACAAAATTTTTCATGTGCCTGATTTTTATACATATTTTTTAAATACTAAGATTTTGATATTTCTGTAGTTTTCATAGTTGCTATGTTAGTGGCTGAAAAGTAGTAATTATATAAAATGATTTTATAAGTCATTTTAATCACATTTAACTCTTAGTACCATCGATAATATTGCAGTGAGCACTTTGATTTAGAATACTTTTAAACATTTTGTTTATAATTGACACACAATTGTACATATTTAAAAGTTTTCATGTAAATAGTCATTTTTAGGGACAAAATATCTTGATTGTTTTATGAATATTACAGTTCCATGAGAATGGGATAATTGAGCTTAGAGAGACAAAGAGATTACTTTTAATACTGTTTTAATAAAGTAAGAAGAACTTATAGTTTCTGGGGCTAGAAGAAGAAAGACAACAGATTGATGAGTTTGACGAGACAATTCTATCAACTGAGCTTATTTGGAGTACATTAAAGTTAAGTGAACTTCTATAATGTTACTCCATTAATTTTTCTAATATTATCTTCTTAAATTTAAAAATAAACATTATTTTATGTGAGTGACTGAATTATCCACCAAGGATTATTATCTAATGCAATTTGGCTCATGATATTATGTACCTTCTACCTCCATGAAAGATGAGGTGGGAATTCAAAGCAGATGATAGTGAGAGATCATTAAAAACAATGTGTTTTAGGGAAATCAAATGCCTATGAGGAAATATGTGAAATAAGTGAAATATGGCCAAATGTAAGATAGTAGGGGATATTAGAATTTTAGACAAATAGGGACATGTAAACCAGATTGAAAGAATATTAATTCCTAATGCTAAAGCAAAGTGTGGGACCCAAAATGTCAATCTACTGACCATATTTGCTTCTAAACCCAAATGTTTCTGACCCTTTGACCCTATGTTATATGCCATTATATATAATGGCATTTTACCCTATATTATATACCAAAATATATAATTGACCCTATATTATATACCAAAATATATAATTATTGAATGTCAATGTTTAAATTTTATTTTATACTTTTATCATTATTTTTTTAAAGACAGGGTCTCACTCTGTCACCCAGGCTGGAGTTCAGTGTTTAGATTATAGCTTACTATGACCTCCAAATTCTGACCTCAAGCTATCCTCCCATCTCAGCCTCTCAAGGAGCTGGGACTACTGGTGTGTGCCACTATGTCTAGCTAATTAACAAAAACAATGTGAGGGGTTTGCTTAGTTAACCAAGCTGATCTCGCACTCCTGGCTTTAAGTGATCCTCCTGACTTAGCCTCCCAAAGCACTGAGATTATAGACATGAGTCATGTCATCTGGCACTATTTTACCATTATTAATAGCAGAAATACTATGATAGAAACATAAATCTAACAAGATATTTTAAGCACGTATTATGAAAGATAAATAATTGTTCATTCTTTGCAAGCTTGTATAATCATAGACCTCAACATGCATTTTAAACTCTAAATATAGTGGACAAGGAGTGATATTTATGGTAAATGATATTTTCCATTAATTTGTAAGCAAAATTGTGCTTGTATGCTAATATGCATTAATTTGGTAAGAGTTTGTAAACTTCTATAATAAGCAGAAACACTCATGTCAGATATATTAGTTTTATATTATACTTGAGACATTAAATATTATCCTAATTGAAATGTCAGTTATTAGACATTTATTTATGATCAACTGTCAACTTTTTAGCTTTTTAGCACTATATGCCACATAACATTATGTTATTTACCATATATTTATTGTACAATGTATTTTCTAATCCTACAAACAATAGTTGTCTTCTTCTTTAGGAAATTTAAGACAGGCGTGGGGGCTCACGCTTGTATTCCCAGCACTTTGGAAAGCTGAGGCAGGTGGATCACGAAATCAAGAGATCGAGACAATCCCGGCCAACTCGGTGAAACCCTATCTCTAATAAAAAAAAAATACAAAAATTAGCTGGGCATGGTGGTGTGCACCCATAGTCCCAGCTACTCGGGTGGCTGAGGCAGAAGAATCACTTGAATCCAGGAGGCAGAGGTTGCAGTGAGCTGAGATTGTGCCACTGCATTCCAGCCTGGTGACAAAAATAAATAAATAAATTAATTAATTAATTTCAATTATTTGAAATTAAATTAGTTGATTTAATTTCAGATTTTTTGGTTGATCTACCAGAAAGTATCTCCAGTCAACTCTGACATTCAAAATATGTTTGAAACATTCTTGAAGGGCAGTTACGTTCCTGAATGTTCAAATTATTATTTAAGAACCAAATCCCTTGCATCCAAAATAAATCAGTACAAGACTAGAAAGGGAGTTTCCCTGTTAGTCCCCACGATCTAATATCTGGCATCCACATCTCTATTATTGGATATCAAACATGTTTATAAGTAATCAATTCAATTACTTTCCAGACATGGATATTGCTGTTGTTTTCTGTCTACTATCGTTGACATTGACAATAAAAAGTTTTTAAATGTTCCTATGCAATCTTTTATATATCCCCAAACAAATGACATTTATTTATGAATGTTACTGATAAAGATCTTACTTCAGCAGGGTAATTTGTATTTTTAGGAGGTATAGCATTTATTACTGAAAGACCACCATTCATTACTTACTTACTGTAGTTTTACTTTGATTTGGACATATTTCTTCCAGGATAACGGCATAGAGAAAGAACACGAATGAGAGTGTGCCTGTGTGTCTGTGTGTATACGTGTGTGTCTGAGAGAGGGAGAGAGAGAGAAGAGAGTCACAGAGAAAGACAGAGACAGAGATAAAGGAAGACCGAAGGGTGTGTGTGTGTGTGTGTGTGTATATATATATGTGTGTGTGTATATATATACATTCATCTACAACTGTCTTAGGTATACTTCGCTAACAATGGATCTTCTCCAATTACCAAAGAATTTCTCATATATATATATATACATATATGTGTGTGTATATATACATATGTGTGTATATATATACATATATGTGTGTGTGTGTGTGTGTGTGTGTATATATATATATGAGAAATTCTTTGGTAATTTGAGAAGATCCATTGTTAGAGAAATATACCTAAGACAGTTGTAGATGAGTGAGCCAGAGTGGGAATACTAATTGTGATTGGTCAAACATGCTCAGAACTTCTCCATCAAATATTAAATTCACATTCTGTATAGCTCAGTGGGTTTACAAGATGCAACACTGATTCCTAAATGACATTGGCTATTTCTGTAAGATGACCGTATTTTGAATGACATGGAATACTGATAATGGAATGCTCCAAAAGACGTTTTGGAAAGTGAAAGGAAGATTTCTTTAAAAACCGTCGCAAAATTTAGGTTAATTAACATATACATTAAGAGTAAATAATATGCAAATAGTGTAACATATATGTATTTTGAAGTAATGTTTTGTCTATATGTAACTTTATATAACACACATATGTAGATACGAATTTTAAAAATTCTACAAATGCCTTTTTCTGAATATCAGTGTATATTTCTTTTTCTCCATTTTTTATTTTTAATTATTATGGGTACAGAAGGGGTACACATTTTCATGGGCTACATGTGATGTTTTTATACAGGCATATGATGTTTAATAATCACATCACAGTAATCGGGGTATCCATCACCTCAAGCATTTATCATTTATTTGTCTTGGAAACATTTTGATTCCAGATTTTTAGTTATTTTTAAGTATACCAAGAAATGATTGTTGACTATAATCACTTCGCTGTGCTATCAAATACTAGATCTTATTCATTCTATTTAACTCTATTTTTGCACTCATGAGCTATTTCCATTTTTCCCCACTACTCACTACCCTTTTTAGCCTCTGGTAATCATCATTCTTTTCTCTATTTCTATGAATCTATTGTTTTAATTTTTAGCTGTCACAAATATATTACTATGTAAATTAAGGTATATTGATATACATTAATTTTAAGCTCTCACAAATTTCTCATTTCTCACAACAGAAATTTGTCTTTCTATGCCTGGCTTCTTTTAGCGACCATAATGCCCTCCAGTTCCGTCTATGTTGCTGCAAATGATGGGATTTCATTCTTTTACGTGGATGAATATTATTCCATTGTGTATATGTACCACATTTTCTTTTTTTATTAATCCACTGATGAACACTTAGATTGATTTCAAATCTTGGCTATTGTGAATATTTCTGCAATAAACATGGGAATGCAGACATCTCTTTGATATGCTGACATCGTTTCTTTTGGATAAATACCCAGTAGTGGATTGCTGGATCATATAGTGTTCTATATTTAGTTTTTGAGGAACTTTTATACTGTTCTCCATAGTAGCTGCACTAATTTACATTCCCACCAGCAGTGTACAAGTGTTCCACTTTATCCACATCCTTGCCAGCTTTCATTATTGTTTGTCTTTTAGCTGAAAGCCATTTTAAGTGGGGAGAGATGACATCTCATTGTAGCTTTGATCTGTATTTCTCTGACGATTAATGATGTTGAGCATTTTTCACATATGTTCTTGTCCATTTGTATATCTTCTTTTGAAAAATATCGTCAGAGCTTTAGTCCATTTTTAAATCAGATTATTTTATTGTTTCCTGTCAAGTTGTTTGACTCCTTATATATTCTGGTTATTAATCTCTTGTCAGTTGGGTAGTTTGCAATTATTTTCTCCCATTGTGTAGATGGTCTCTTCACTTTGCTGATTGTTTTCTTTGGTGTGAAGAAGCTTTTTAACTTGAACTAATCCCATTTGTCCATTTTTCCTTTGATTGCCTGTGATTGTGGGGTACTGATAAAAGAAATATTTGGCCAGAAATTCCAGGACATTGGACCCAAGAAGTCCAATGTCCTGGAAATTTTCCCCGATGTTTTCTTTTAGTCATTTCATAGTTTGAGATCTTACATTTAAGTCTTTAATCCATTTTGATTTTTGTATATGGCAAGAGATAGGGATCTAGTTTCGTTCTCTGCATATAGATATCTAGTTTTCTCAGCACCATTTATTGAAGAGATTGTCAATTCTACAATGTATGTTCTTGGTACTTTTGTCAAAAATGATTCACTGTAGGTATGTGGATTTATTTCTGGGCTCTCCATTCTGTTTCACTGCTCTATGTGTTTGTTTTTATGGAAATCCATGCTGGTTTGGTTACTACAGATTTGCAGTATAATTTGAAGTCAGGTAATGTGATTCCTCCAATTTTTTTTTTATTTTTTGCTCAGGATGGATATATGCTTTCTTTAATTCCTTCTTACAATGTTTCCAAGAATATATATATTTTGTTAACATTAAATAATAATTTAAAATTATTTTCTTTGAATTTCACACATATTTATTATTGCTTGCATTTCAAAAAGAATAAAACAATTATTTTAAATTAAAAATGCTATATTATTTTTAATTGACAGTCATTTCATCTATGAAAAAAATAGATATTATCACTGAGTATTCTCCATAGCAAACTTGTCCCACCTGCAGCCCATGGGTGGCGTGCGTCCCAGGACGGCTTTGAATACAGCCTAACAAAAATTCATAAATTTTCTTAAAATATTATGAGATTATTTTGCAAAAAAATTGTTAAGCTCATCAGCTATCATTAGTATTAGTGTATTTTATGTGTGACCCAAGACAATTCTTCTTCCAATGTGGCCCAGGAAAGCGAAAAGATTGGACACCACTGCTCTAGAGCTTCTTCAATTTAACCTGTATCTTCTCTTGCTATCATTAGTGCTATGAGAAGATATTAGTGGTGTTTCTGCATCTACCACATTTGTTATTATTCATAGATTTGCATATTTTTTGAGCCTTTAAAATAACAGGATAAAGGAATCTACCATCTTGAGGGCATAATAACTATACCTCTGAATCACTCATGTTTAATTTGGAGATAAATTATATACGTGAATCAAGGAATAATAAATACGCAACAATTCCCATTTGAAACATATCTTAGTATTCTCTATACATTTTATATGTTAATTAATACATCCTAAGAGATTAATTTATCAAAAAACAATACTTTTCATTGTATCATTTTCACAATTAGTCAAACATTAAAGTTGCCTAGTATATTATCCAATCATACACAGTTTTTTTTTAACTTTTAACCAAATTATTTTACCCTCTCAATTATGGTTTCAAATAGTTTGTTTTAATAGTTTTATTCTGTGTCTTGTGTGTAGTAAATTACTTCAAATCCATTTTGGAGGTAGGTTGAAAATAAACCACAAAGAATAAGCAGATCACTGCCTAGTCACAGGTCAGCCTTCAATTATCCACAATGTTATGGAAAGCCATTAGTATAATTGAAAATTAATAAGCTCCCTTTAACCTTATTCAGGGAGGATTTCATGCTTTTCGTAGACGGGCAATTTCAAGGGTTGAAAATAAGAAGACAGAAAAAAATATTCTCATAAAATCTTATGGTCAGTGAAGAAATATTTCCTCAAAAAACAAATGGAAAATAATTACACAAATACAAACTTTTTATACACAGTTCAATAACTTTCCTGTTTACTAGAAACAATTTAGAACAGATTATTGGAAAATGTGCCATAGAAGCATATCATAAAAGAATAAAGAGTTTAATGACAATACTGAAATTATATTTTCAAAGCTTAATAATTTTATTAAATGGTTTCAAACCATGTAACAGATAGGATCAGAAAGAATTACTCTGGTCCTCAGAAGAAAATATATAATACTGAATAATATCAACATAAATTTTCTTCAAATAAATACATAGGTTTAATATGTTCCCAATAGAAATCAAGTCAATGTTTTTGTTTTGTTTTGTTTTTCAAATTTAAATATAGTTGTTTAAAAATTTCTGTTAAATTTACCGACTTTTTTCAGGATCATTAGAATCTTCACAATAATTATTATTTAATAATATGAAGCAAATGACTTTAAATTATATATTATTAGGGTATTAGGGTTTTTTTTCTTGGTGTCATCTTCACCTAAACAACAGAATTAATAATTTTTAAATTTTAAAAAATTTTTAATATGATTATACATTCACTTGGTTGATGTACCTGTATTTCATGACATATAATCAGTGTTTACAAGTTTTTCAAGGACACTTAAAAATAAGTTAATAATAGAAAGTGCCTAACTAGGCCCACACAAATATAGACAAGTGATTTTTGATAAGGTAGCAAAGGCAATTCAATGGAGAAAGGATAGACTTTTCCACAAATGCTATTGGAACAATCGGACATCCTCATGTAAGAAAAGGAATATAGACATGAAACTTACACCTTTAACAATAAATAAACTCAAAATGGATCATAGATCAAATATAAAATACAAAATTATAAAATATCTACAAGATAACATAGAAAACCTAGATAATCTTGGATTTGCTGATGAGTTTTTAGATGCAATGACAAATGCATAGTCTATTGCAGAAACTGTTGATAAGTTGGAGTTCACTAAATTTAAAAACAATCTTTCTGTGAAAGACATTGTAAAGACAAGCTATTAACTGAAAAAAAAATTATCTGCCAATCTCCTATCTGATAGAGGACTTGTATATAAAATACTTGAACTTTTTTTATTATACTTTAAGTTCTGGGATACATATGCAGAACGTGCAGTTTTGTTACATAGGTATGCACGTGCTATGGTGGTTTGCTGCACCCATCAACCCGTCATCTACATTAGGTATTTCTCCTAATGCTATCCCTCCGCTAGCTCCCCACCCCCTGACAGGCCCCAGTGTGTGATGTTCCCTTCCCTGTGTTCATGTGTTCTCATTGTTCAACTATCACTTATGAGTGAGAACATACGGTGTTTGATTTTCTGTTCCTGTGTTAGTTTGCTGACAATAATAGGTTCCGGCTTCATCCATGTTCCTGCAAAGGACATAAACTCATCCTTTTTTATGGCTGGACAGTATTCTATGATGTATATGTGCCACATTTTCCTTATGCAGCCTATCATTGATGGGCGTTTGGGTTCGTTCCAAGTCTTTGCTATTGTGAATAGTGCTGCAGTAAACATACGTGTGCATGTGTCTTTATAGTAGAATGATTTAAAATACTTTGGGTATATACCCAGTAATGGGATTGCTGGGTCAAATGATATTCCTAGGTCTAGATCCTTGAGTAATCACCACACTGTCTTCAACAACGGTTGAACTAATTTACACTCCCACTGAGAGTGTAAAAGTGTTCCTATTTCTTCACATCCTCTCCAGCATCTGTTGTTTCCTGACTTTTTAATGATCACCATTCTAACTGGTGTGAGACAGTATCTCATCGTGGTTTTGATTTGCATTTCTCTAATGACCAGTGATGATGAGCTTTTTTTCATATGTTTATTGGCCACATAAATGTCTTCGTTTGAAAAGTCTCTGTTCATATCCTTCGCTCACTTTTTGATGGATTTGTTTTTTTCTTGTAAAATTATTTAAGGTCCTTGTAGATTCTGGATATTAGCTCTTTGACAGATGGATAGATTGCAAAAATTTTCTCCCATTCTGTAGGTTGCCTGTTTATGCTGATGATAGTTTCTTTTGCTGTGCATATGCTCTTTAGTTTAATTAGATCCCATTTGTCAATTTTGGCTTTTGTTGCCATTGCTTTTGGCGTTTTAAGTCATGAAGTCTTTGCCCATGCCTATGTTCTAATTGGTATTGCCTAGGTTTTCTTCTAGAGTTTTTATGGTTTTAGGTCTTACATTTAAGTCTTTAATCCATCTTGAGTTAATTTTTGTATAAAGTGCAAGGAAGGGGTCCAGTTTCTGTTTTCTGCGTATGGCTAGCCAATTTTCCCATCAGCATTTATTAAATAAGTAATCCTTTCCCGATTGCCTGTTTTTGTCACGTTTGTCAAAGATCAAATGGTTGTAGATGTGTGACATTATTTCTGAATCCTCCATTCTCTTCCATTGGTCTATATGTCTGTTTTGGTTCCAGTACCATGCTGTTTTGGTTACTATAGCCTTGTAGTATAGTTTGAAGTCAGGTAGCATGATGCCTCCAGCTTTGTTCTTCTTGCTTAGGATTGTCTTGGCTATGCAGGCTCCTTTTTGGTTCCATATGAAATTAAAAGCAGATTTTTCTAATTCTGTGAAGAAAGACAATGGCAGCTTTATGGGGATAGCATTGAATCTATAAATTACTTTAGGCAGTATGTCCATTTTCACGATATTGATTCTTTCTACCCAAGAGCATGAAATGTTTTTGCATTTGTTTGTGTCCTCTATTATTTCCTTGAGCAGTGGTTTGTAGTTCTCCTTGAAGAGGTCCTTCACATCCCTTGTAAGTAGGATACCTAGGTATTTTATTCTATTTGTAGCAACTGTGAATGAGAGTTCACTCATGATTTGGCTCTCTGTTTGTCTATTATTGGCCTATAGGAATTCTTGTGATTTTTGTACGTTGATTTTGTATCCTGAGACTTTGCTGAAGTTGCTTATCAGCTTAAGTAGATTTGGGGATGAGACAATGGGGTTTTCTAAATATGCTATCATGTCATCTGGAAACAGAGACAATTTGACTTCCTCCCTCCCTTCCTATTTGAATACCCTGTATTTCTTTCTCTTGCCTGATTACCCTGGCCAGAACTTCCAATACTATGTTGAATAGGAGTGGTGAGAGAGGGCATCCTTGTCTTCTTCCAATTTTCAAAGGGAAATGCTTCCAGCTTTTGCCCACTCAGTATTAAACTGGCTGTGGGTTTGTCATAAATAGTTGTTATCATTTTGAGATACGTTCCATCAATACCTAGTTTACTGAGAGGATGAAGGGGTTTTGAATTTCATCAAAGGCCTTTTCTGCATCTATTGAGATAATCATGTGGTTTTTGTCATTGGTTCTGTTTATGTGAGGGATTACATTTATTGATTTGCATTTGTTGAACCAGCCTTGCATCCCAGGGATGAAGCCGACTTGGTCGTGTTGGATTAGCTTTTTGATGTGCTGCTGGATTCGGTTTGCTAGTATTTTATTAAGGATTTTTGCATCGATGTTCATGAGGGTATTGGCCTGAAATTTTGTTTTTCATTGTTGTTGTTGCGTCTCTGCCAGGTTTGTTATCAGGATGATGCTGGCCTCATGAAATGAGTTAGGGAGGAGTCCCTCTTTTTCTATTGTTTGGAATAGTTTCAGAAGTAATGGTACCAGCTATTCTTTTTACCTCTGCTAGAATTCGGCGTGAATCCATCTGGTCCTGGGATTTTTTTGTTTGGTAGGCTAATAATTACTGCCTCAATTTCAGAACTTGTTATTGGTCTGTTCAGGGATTTGACTTCTTCCTGGCTTAGTCTTGGCGGGGTGTATATGTGTTCAGGAATTTATCAATTTATTCTAGATTTTCTAGTTTATTTGTGTAGAGGTGTTTATAGTATTCTCTGATGTAGAGGTAGTTTGTATTTCTGTGGGATCAGTGGTGATATACCCTTTATCATTTTTATTGTGTCTATTTGATTCTTTTCTATTTTCTTCTTATTAGTCTGGCTAGATTTCTATCTATTTTATTCATCTTCAAAAAAACTGCTCCTGGATTTATTGATTTTTTTGAAAGGATTTTCATATCTTTATCTCCTTCAGTTCTGCTCTGATCTTAGTATTTCTTGACTTCTGCTACCTTTTGAATTTATTTGTTCTTGCTTCTCTAATTATTTTAATTGTGATGTTAGGGTATCAGTTTTAGATCCCTCCCACTTTCTCCTGTGGGCATTTAGTGGTATAAATTTCCCTCCAAACACTTTTTTAGCTGTGTCACAAACATGCTGGTACATTGTGTCTTCGTTCTCATTGGTTTCAAATAACTTATTTATTTCTGCTTTAATTTTATTATTCACCCAGTAGTCATTCAGGAGCAGGTTGTGCAGTTTCCACATAGTTGTGCAGTTGTTAGTGAGTTTCTTAATCCTGAGTTCTAATTTGATTGCACTGTGGTCTGAGAGACTGTTATGATTTCCATTTTTTTTGCATTTGCTGAGGAGTGTTTTACTTCCAATTATGTGGTCAATTTTATAGTAAGTGTGATGTGGTGCTGAGAAGAATGTATATTCTGTTGATTTGAGGTGGAGATTTCTCTGGATGTCTATTAGGTCTGCTTGTCCAGAGGTGAGTACAAATCCTGAATATACGTGTTAATTTTCTGTCTTGTTGATCTGTCTAATATTGACAGTGGGGTGTTAAAGTCTCCCACTATTATTGTGTGGGAGTCTAAGTCTCTTTGTAGGTCTCTAAGAATTTGCTTTATGCATCTGGGTGCTCCTGTATTGGGTGCATACATATTTAGAATAGTTAGCTCATTTGTTGCATTGATCCCTTTACTATTATGTAATGGCCTTCTTTGTATATTTTGATCTTTGTTGTTTTAATGTTTTAAAGTCCGTTTTATCAGATAATAGGATTGGAACCCCTGCTTTTTTTTTCATTTGTTTGGTAAAAATTCCTCCATCCCTTTATTTTGAGCCTATGTGTGTCTTTGCACATGAGATGGGTCTCCTGAATACAGCACGCCGATGGGTCTTCACTCTATCCAACTTGCCAGTCTGTGTCTTTTAATTGGGGCATTTAGCCTGTTTACATTTAAGGTTAATATTTTTCTGTGTGAATTAATCCTGTCATTATGATGCTAGCTAGTTATTTTGCCTGTTATTTGATGCAGTTTCTTCATAGTGTCGATGGTCTTTACAATTTGGTATGTTTTTGCTGTGGCTGGTACTTGTTTTTCCTTTCCGTATTTAGTGCTTCCTTCAGGATTTTTTGTACAGCAGGCCTGGTGGTGACAAAATCTCTCAGCATTTGCTTGTCTGTAAAGGATTTTATTTCTCCTTTGCTTATGAAACTTAGTTTGGCGGGATATGAAATTCTGGGTTGAAAATTATTTTCTTTAAGAATGTTGAATATTGGTCCCCACTCTCTTCTGGCTTGTAGGGTTTCTGCAGAGAGATCCACTGTTAGTCTGATGGGCTTCCCTTTGTGGGTAACTCGACCTTTCTCTCTGGCTGCCCTTAACATTTTTTCCTTCATTTCAACCTTGGTGAATCTGATGATTATGTGTTTTGGTGTTGCTGTTCTTGAGGAGTATCTTTGTGGTGTTCTGTTTATTTCCTGAATTTTAATGTTGTCCTGTCTCACTAGGTTGGGGAAGTTTTCCTGGATAATATCCTGAAGAGCGTTTTCCAACTTGGTTCCTTTCTCCCCATCACTTTCAGGTACACCAGTCAAACGTAGGTTGGTCTTTTCACATAGTCCCATATTTCTTGGAGGCTTTGTTCATTCCTTTTCATTCTTTTTTCTCACATCTTGTCTTCACACTTTATTTCATTAAGTTGATCTTCGATCTCTGATATCCTTTCTTCCACTTGTTCAATTTGGCTATTGATACTTGTGTATGCTTCACAAAGTTCTCGTGCTGTGTTTTTCAGCTCCATCAGGTCATTTATGTTCTTCTCTAAAATGATTATTCTAGTTAGGAATTCCTCTAACCTTTTTTCAAAGCTCTTAGCTTCCTTCCTTTGGGTTAGAACATGCTCCTTTAGCTCAGAGGAGTTTGTTATTACCCACCTTCTAAAGCCTACTTCTGTCAATTCATCAAACTCATTCTCCATCCAGTTTTGTTCCCTTGCTGGTGAGGAGTTGTGATCCTTTGGAGGAGAAGAAGCATTCTGGTTTTTGGAATTTTCAGCCTTTTTCAATGTTTTTTCCTCATCTTCGTGGATTTATCTACCTTTGGTCTTTGATGTTGGTGATCTTCGAATGGGGTTTCTGTGTGGATGTCCTTTTTGTTGATGTTGATGCTATTCCTTTCTGTTTGTTATTTTTCCTTCTATCAGTCAGGACCCTCTGCTACAGGTCTGTAATTTTTAACATTCAACAATAAGAAAGCAAATCTTTTTTAAAAAAATGGGCAGATGATCTGATCAGGTATGTCACCAAAGAAGATATACAGATGGCAAATAAATCTACGACAATATGCTCAACTTGAGATGTCATCATGGGATTGCAAATAAAAACAATGAGAAAGCACTATACATCTATTAGAATGGCTAAAATAAATAACAGCAATAATGACAACTGCTGGAGAGTATGTGGAGCAACAGGAACCCTCATTCATTTTTGGTGGGAATACAGAATAGTATAGCCACTTGGAAAGAGTTTCTTATGAAACTAAATAAATTCTTACCATATGACCCAGAAATCCTGCTCCCAGGAATTTAACCAAATAACTTGAAAATTAATGTCCACATAAATCATGCATGCAAATGTTTGTAACAGCTTTTTGCTAACTGCTAAAACTCAAAAGCAAACAAAATGTCATTCAGTAGATGAATGGACAAACAAACAGTGATACATCCACTCAATGGAATATTATTGGAATATTATTGAAGGATTAAAAAAGATATAGGAAGCTACAAAAAGACCAGAAGGAACATTTAATTCATATTGCTAAGTGAAAGAAGACAGTTTAAAAATTTACATACTTTATAATTATAGGTATGAGATAGTCTGGAAAAGGAAAAGCTATGGAGTCAGTGAAAAGTTTGGTGGTGGCCATGGTTCTGCGAGAATAAGTAGAACAGAGAATTTTTAGGGCAGTGAAACCATTCTTTAGGATACTGCAATGGCAGAAACATGACATCATATATCTGCAAAAACTAATAGAATGTAAAATATATACAGCGCATCTTAATGTAAATGATAGAATTTTGTTAGTAATAATTTATCAATATTGGATTAATTTAATTATCAATAACAAGTGTAACATGTGTACCATACTCATGGAATATTTAATAATAGTGGAAACCATGAAGTTGGGGGAAGAGTGGTTATTTGGGAACTCTGTATTTTCTGCTCAATTTTTCTGTAAAACTAAAACTGCTCCAAGAAATAATCTATTAATGTTTGTAAAAAGCTACTAAAAAAAAGAGGAGGTAAAGCCAATTGCCTGCTGTCACTTCATGCTAATTTTATTAATTATGTTGTTCAAATATTTAAATTGCATTTTTGTCTATTTTATGTTCCTGAGCTGATTGTGTAATGCTTAAATTTCATTATATTTGCATCACTGTTTTTATGTTTTCTATTAGCAGGTGCGAGTTTAGTTCTGTTAATTTTTATATTCTCTGCACGTGTTATTTGTGTGGTAACAGCATTTAATAATTTCTTAGGCTTTTAATAACAGAAACAAAGTGAAAAACTTAATGAAAATCATTAATTGAGTTATTTTTGTCAAATTTATTTGGAATCTTACTCTCAAGGCATTCATTTTCACATGGCCAATAAATGTGCTCAAATTCACCGCTTACAGGTTGCGGTATGCTGAGTCATAACCACAGTCTCTGTCCATGACATTCAGACTTCTCAGGCTGGTGTCCTAAGGTATCCTGAACTTATCGAGTCATACCTAATAAATGTTTCAGTGTTTCACATACCTCCAGAAATCATGAGAATTACTTCTTAGGCCATCCTTCACAATATAAACCCAGGTATCTGTATTAGTTTTACATTGTTGCAAAACAAATGACTACACATGTAGAGGATTAAAACAACTATTTATTATTTGAAAGTTTCTGTGATGAGTCTGGGCACAGCTTAGCTTGTAATACTATGCTAAAGGTCTTACAAGGCTGCAAGAAGATGTCTGTCAGTTGGTGGTTTTTGTTTTGAGACGGAGTCTCACTCTGTCGCCCAGGCTGGAGTGCAGTGGCGCGATCTTGGCTCACTGCAAGCTCCGCCTCCCGGGTTCACGCCATTCTCCTGCCTCAGGCTACCGAGTAGCTGGAACTACAGGCGCCCGCCACCACGCCCGGAGAGTGTGTGTGTGTGTGTGTGTGTGTGTGTGTATGTGTGTGTGTTTAGTAGAGACAGGGTTTCACCGTGTTAGCCAGGATGGTCTCGATCTCCTGACCTCGTGATC
Source organism: Pan troglodytes (assembly GCF_028858775.2). Lineage (NCBI taxonomy): Eukaryota > Metazoa > Chordata > Mammalia > Primates > Hominidae > Pan > Pan troglodytes. The sequence continues at coordinate 54,515,311 of NC_072398.2, forward strand.
CGCCCGCCTCGGCCCCCCAAAGTGCTGGGATTACAGGAGTGAGCCACCGCGCCCGACAGTTAGTTGGTGGTTTTACCGTAGTTTTGACTGTGGATAAGTTCTCTGCTAAGCTCCCACAAGCTGTTAGGCAGAATTCATCTGCTTGTAGTTAGAAGAATTGAGTCCCCATTTTGTTGCTGGATGTTGGCTGAGTGCAACACTTAGGTCCTAAGGGCTTCCAGCTGTTTACTATCACGTGTCCCTCTCAATAGACATGCGCAACGTGGTTGTTTGCTTCTTCGTGGCCAGCAGGATAATCTCACCCTCTAATCTGCTAAAACAGAGTCTTCTCTTACAAAATATAATCGAGGTAGTGTTAGCCTACCACCTTTGCCATCCAAAAGTAACTTATTCTTTACTCTAGACTGTGTTCATCACAGGAGATTTACAACAATACATTTTATGCTTTTCATATCGCTACTGATCTGTATTTGCATCTGAGACACACTGTTCAAACAAAGCCTTTGTAAGAAACACATTTTTAAAACTGCATATTAAAACACTTTAGAAAATAGCTGTTATTTTAGTATTGCAAAGTACCATTAAAAGGTATCAAAATTTTAATACCATCTTCCTTAGTATTTTTCACCTGGGAGGCAATTGATAAATATTGATTTTTTTAATGTTGATGGTATTGAGTCTTTTAATTCATCTACATGGTGTATTTGTTCATTCATTAACATCTTTAATTTTTGTTGGACACTTTTTACATCTTCGAATAGGTTTTCTCCCAGGCTTTTTAAATTTTTTTTTAAGTTTTATTATACTTTAAGTTCTGGGGTACTAGGGGTGGGATAACATTAGGAGAAATAACTAATGCAGGTGACGGGTTGATGGGTGCAGCAAACCACCATGGCACGTGTATACCTATGTAAATATTGATTTTTTGAAGATGGCATTATATTGAATGCCAGTATGAGGCTGATTTACTAATATGTCTTTTAATGATGACATAAATTTTTAATCACCTGGTCCTTATCACAGGTTAAGTCTGCCTTCATACTTGTAATTAAATGACTGCAATTTCATGCAATTAATAAAAGAGAGAAATACATTAAAACATTTAAAAAATTTATTTCAATTTCTACACAGTTTATTTTCACTATACCTTTGTTAATTGCTTCTCTTTGGATCAAATGACATGCAGTTAAAAATATGATTTTTAAATAATATATTAAATTGCTATTGTTTTTATAATGTTTTTCACTTGAAAGTCTTTGTCATCTGCTACAAGATTGATACTTTGGCTTTATTTTGGTTCATATTTGCCTAATAAGTTTATTTTTATTTTTCATTTAGATTCCTTTATTGTTTTGTTTTAAGCATATTTCTTTTGAACTATAGATTTTTATATTTTGTAAATTGCTTAAAATCGAATCTAGCTCTGTGTCTCTGTGCTTGCCTAGCTGCTGAATGATATCTAGTCTATCATCTCCACACAATGTCCCACTCTCACCTCACCACCATCCTTTCCTCTCCCTACTGATGTCACCATCTAGTTTCAATTTCTATATTGCATATATGGTCAATAGAGTAAAAAAAAATTCCTTTTGTCTATATGACCTATTAACTACTGAAAAGCAATTAACTCCCAATTCAGCATAATTCTGGGATGAAATAAGGGAAATCTTTATTCTTACATTTGTCATTTGGAGGCCAAGCACAGTTGCTTATGCCTGTAATCCCAGCACTTTGAAAGGCCGAGTAGGATTATCACTCGAAGCCAGGAGCTCAAGACCAGCCTGGGTAACATAGGGAGACCCAATCTACAAAAAATAAAAAATAAAAATAAAAATTAGCTGGGAGGATAGCTTAAGCTCAGGAGTTGAATGTTATAGTGGGCTACGACCGTGCCATTGCACTCCAGCCTGGGTGACAGAGCAAGACCCTGGTTCTAAAAACAAAACAAAACAAAACAAAAAAATTGTCCTGGAAAAAGTTTTAAGAATCTCTGGATCCAGCTCCAACATCAGGAGTCTACAATTTTATCAGTTTAATGTCATTTTCCTCATTATGTAATTTCTAAATACTTAAAAGGCTCTCTATCTTCTCTCAATTATCCTAAAATATCTTCTCAATCATACTATCATTTTCACAAAATTTTTGCTGGAATTTGCTAAAGAGAAATCTGAGTAGATTAGCAATTACAACATGTTTGTATTCTACACAATGGCCTCTTAGCTATTTAAGGCTTAAATTAAAAAAAATTCCCACACAGTTTTTTTTCTCATTATTATTTTTAATGTTCTAAAAATATAGAAGTTGAATATTTGCATATGAAAACATAATTTTTATTTTTGACCATGTTCTATATATATGTTTTATCCATTATTTTACATCAATGAAGAGGAATTTCTTTTTCCTAACCATGAGCTCATACTTACCTTTAGCTCTTGCTTCTGTATTAGACACTTTTGACGATTAGTGCTGAGATTCAGAGTTAGTCAGAAAGCATGTGGGAGTGTGGGGAGAGCCTGTACTACATTGATGATTTGTTATGCATGTGCAAGTCTGCTGCTAGGTGAGGTCTTGGAGTTCAGAATTAAGAATAAAAGCTTTGCTGTCTGTGGCAGGCAGAATAATCTACCCCACCCTCAAAGATGTTCCTTCTTTTAAGGCCTGGATCCTATGAATATCCTATATTACACAGCAAAGCTAAAGTTAGTTTGTAGGTGGAAGTAAATTTGCTAATCAGATGATGTTAAAATAGGAAGAGTAGTCTGGATTATCCATGTGAACCCAATGCGATCACAGGAGTCCTGAAAAGAGCTAGAGGAAGATGTGACTCTGGAGAACTAGAGAGATGGCAATGTAAGAACTTAGAAAACAGTAGTTGGCTTTGAAGGTAGAGGAATGGGCCCGCAAGCCAAGGAATATGAGCAGCTTCTAGAAAGTGGGAAAGGTAAGGAAATGGATCATCCACCCAGGTTTTCCAAAATGAATGCAGTCTTGCTGAAGTTTGATTATAGCCTAGTGACATCTGTTTTAGACTTCCAACGTCCAGAAATGGAAGGTAATACATTTGTGTTGCTTGAAGCCACTAATTTGTGGCAATTTGTTATAGTAGGGAGGGGAAATTAATGCAATGTCCTATTAAAAATGGGCTGAGCTCTTAGCTCTAATGCTTAGTCATTTAATAGCAAGATGTGCTCTTCTTAAAACCTCTGTGCACAAGTTACTTCAATTATAAAATAAGCACAATGTCTTCCATTCACAACTATCATTAAAAAATGAAATTATGTGTGATATCCATCTGTCAAATGATACAGTAAGCACTCTTCAAAACAAGCTATTGGTTTTCTTAGATTTTATTGGAAGTAGTTAGCATTATTGGTCTTGAATGTATGGGCAAATCCCAGTGCTTCAGAATCTGATGTGTGAAGAGCAGATTTTCCTTCTAGATTCTGGAACTCCTACTTAGCTGAGTTTTAATAACTGCCAGAATCTGCAAGATGTGCCTGCTATGAACATACTGTTTGCCCTGATGTACTAATTACATATATCTTATTTATTCCTTAGAAAACCTCTTTGGTTTCCCTTTAATATCTGCTTTGCTCTACTTAGTCTATTTTGTGATTCTTTGTTTTTAATCCTAGCTCTGTTCTGTTACTTACTGAAGCTGCTAATTCGATGTAGTGGATTCCCATTCCTAACCCATTTCCTGTCTAATGTCCCTTTTTTCACTCTTCTAGTTCCTGGCCTTTCACCTGTCTCCATGACTTGTTGCTTCTTACATTTTTGGACACTATTTTGTACACGTGTGAAGAAAAACATACATAAAAATAACACAGTAAGTAATCTTTTAAAAAGCTAATGGTGCTAAATAAGTTCAGTGATAATATAATGATTTAAAACTTTGCTGCCAAGCCTGAAAATTAGATCAAGACTCTCTCTCAAGATGAAATTTAGAGTTAGGATGAAGTTACCATAGGTTTCAAAATGTTCACAGCACATTTAGATCATAGGGTGACTTTCTAGTAAGAACACTTTTTGAATGATGTATTTTCGCATATGTAGAATTCTAGAAGGACACATATAATATACATATGCATATGTCTATGAAGTGATTTTATTCTATCTGGTTTAGGTATTCTACATATGTAAATATCTTACAAATCTGAAGACCAAAAATGATGCTAGGGGAAAAAATATTTACCCAGGCACTAACTGAGAAGTTTTAAATGACTGGGTTGTATGTTTAAAATTGTCATGTCTAGGTTAAGTATGATATTTTAAATGTTCTTGAACCTAGAAAACTTAATTGAATACAAATGGGGCACTCATAACAGTGGTTTGTTTATAAATATCCCATTGCTCTGTAGTATGAATATGATACCTTTTGTAAAAATTAATCAATGTGATGTCTACATTTTCTCCCTATTTTTCACTATAAATTTTCATCATTTACTTGTCCCTTATTCATTGAATAAAAGAGATTTGGTTTTGTTTTTTCATTTTTCCTATTTTAAAAATTTCTCTAAAAACGTTCCTCAAATATAAAGCTTATCATTAACAAAATTAAGAAACGATAATGAAAATTAGCAGTTCATATTTGTTGATATAATATTTTTAACCTGAAATACATTGATATACATTTCAAACTCGAATGCAAAGTTTGTAATCTGGTGGTCCATAGGTGAGATCTGGCTTTTAGATACAGTTAGTTCAGCTATTTAAAAACTGACTTGTTAGGATTTTTGTTTTGTTTTATTTTTAATGGAGAGATATCTCATAAGTACCTGAAAATGTTTTTTGTTTGTCGGATTTTTGTTTTTGCCTTCGTCTTTTTGAGAATCCAGAGGCTCACTTTCCATTTTACTGATTGTTGGCCAGTGGGATGGATGTTCCCTCTACATGGGCCAGACACCCTAGAATGCCCACTTTTGTTGCCACTTCTCCTGTATTACACATGGCCTATTTGTTTTTGCCTCGTATTTCTTATTTGATCACAGTGAATTGACTAAGTAAACTTATAAGACGTAATTGTGGAAATATTCCAGATTTTAATATTATATACTATTTATGAGTAAAAGCCAGATAATTACCAACGTAGGTTCCTACATAGCTATACTCATTCAAATGATAAAGATAATCTAGTCTTAGCCCTTAAAATAACTTTTTCAGCATTGTCCATAATTTTTTATTGGACTATAACATGGTCATATAATAAAAGACATTTTGGCATTCAGCCAGTTTTTAAGACTCTGAATTAACAATTAAAATGATTACTACTATAGCTGATATACTTAATAGACTAGTATTTAGATGGTCCAAGGTGTAGGAGATTCATTAATAAAGGAAATTAAAACTATAAAGTAGTACTTTCTAAAAAAAACACACTTTCTTTGACAGCCTGCTGCCACTAACTAGTAAAGAAATGTAGAAATCTTTTGTATAAATGATGATTTGGGCACTCAAGCTATATAAAAGCATCATTCAATGAAACCAGTTGTTAGCTCTTCTGCACAGATGGTATTGACATTAAATGATCTGCATAAAACAATTTTTCAGTTGAGTTGTATAATACACACAAAATAATTCAAATATAGGCATTTTGATACAATTTTTAAAAGAATGCACCTATAGATAAAGTAATATATATTTTTGATTATTTATTTTAACTAAGATCCAAATATATTGCTAATGTTTTATTAGGTTTTTCTATGAAAAATTGTTTCTTCATTGCTTCTTGAATTTTATTTTGGTTCATAATATATTTTGATACTAGGGAAAGCCACGACAACAGAACTATCATTTTAACATCATTTCTGGAAACAAGGCCCAACTCTTGGTGGCAGAAACTCCCAGTTGTCCCCCAATTTCCAATTTATTTTTTGCCCTTTGATAATAGAACGTCAGATTATTACTGAATACATGGTTAACAAAAAGTTGACCACATTTTTTAGTCTTTCTTTCAGTTAAACATGACTAGGATATGGATATTAGATGGTACCCAATTTGAGAGCAAATATTATGCATCTAATATCCAAAGTGTACTCTTAAAATGAATGGTGATTTTCTCCATATTTTTTCTTTTCGACTTCTTATATCAGAATAATATACATATCAAAGTATTCAACTTGATGATTTTTGATCAGTGGACCACACCCTTTGTAAGAGAGCAGGTAAAGGAATATATTAGCATTCCAGAAACCTCTGATGTTTCCTTCTATTTTCTGTATTTTTTTTAATTCCTCCTGTCTAACTGAAAGTCTCACTCAAACTTGAGGAGCAGTGAATACTTCCAAACTTATTTAAGGAATACTTCCAAACTCCAGCTTTACCCTGATACTAAAGCCAGACAAGAAAACTAAAAGAAAAGAAAATTACAGAACGATATCCTTGATGAACGTAGATGCAAAAATCTTGAACAAAATACTAGCAAATATAATGCAACAGCACATGTAATGAAACTACACTATATCCAGTTGTGATTTATTCCTGGGATATGAGGATAGCTCAGTGTAAGCAAATTAATAAATGGATTATACAATATTTAAAAAATGAAGGATAAAAGTCATGATCATCTAAATGGATGCAGAAAGAGCATATGATATATTTCAACATACTTTCATGATAAAAACTCTGAATAAATTAGGTAAAGAAGGAATGTAGCTAAATACAATAAAGCCGTGTATGATAAACCCACACGTAGCAACATACTCAGTGAGAAAAATCACTGCTGGAGTTTGGAAGTATTTCCTAAGTAAGTTTGAAAATTTTCTCTCCTCTTTAGTTTTTAGAAAGAGTTTGAAAAGGATTGGGATTCTTCTTGCTTAAATTTTGGTGGATTCACCAATGAAGTCATCTGGAAACTGGGATTTTCTTTCACAAGAGTTTTTTGTTACCAGTTCACTGTACTTTCTTGTCATTGGTTTATTCACATTTTGAATTTCTTTTTGATTCATTCTTAGTAGGTTTTATTTGTCTACTATGTATGTTTCCTCTATGTTATCCATTTTGTTGGTGTATATAGTAGTCTCTTATGGTCCTTTATATTTATCTGGCAACTGTTTTAATGTCTCCTCCTTTATTTCTGATTTTACTTGTCTTTTATTTTTCTTAGTCCCCCTAAAAGTTTGTCAATTTTGTTTATCTTTAATTAATTAATTTTTTTTGAGGCGGAGTCTTGCTCTGTCGCCAAGGCTGGA